>NC_072791.1:77935322-78560322 GCF_028583425.1 Eublepharis macularius | reverse complement strand
AGAGGAAGGCTTTGAATGCTCTTCCAGGAGGTGGGAATGAAGAGACTTGATTACTTTCCCTAGGGCACCCAACTGCCTAATGCTTTATGGAGCTCCAAACCTAGAAAGCAGAGTGCCTACCAGTGGCAGTTTTGGGCCAGAGGTAGTAGCCATTGCCAGTTATCATCACCTTTTGTACAGAACTGAACTTCTGTCCTAGAACAAGCCTGAGCTGGCCAGTCCTACCTTATAGAGGCCAGAGTTGGAGTTTTTCACAATTAAATACAGTCGGGGAGGAGGAACCTGATTTCCTTCAAAAAAACAGACATGCAGGGCTGCTTTACATAATACCAAATTCCTATGTAAAAGTCCCTCCCGTGTAGGATTCTAGATTCCTATGTGGAGATTTTCACTAGTGACAGGTCTACATATGTGTTAATATGCTAGTGAACATGCAGTGATTTGTCCACATGCCAGTGTCACATGTGGAATTCCAACATGGAAGTAATTTCTGTGCAAGAATCTGATAGTACAAAAGCAGCTCTCAGTTGACTGCAGCTGCATGTAACCCTCTTTGCTGCAGTTGACAAACAATACACATTATCTAAGCAGGAAGACCAATTAACACAACCAGATGGAAGACACAAGAATCTTGTTCACTAAGGATCCTTTTCCTGTTGTAGGAAAAAATGCTATCAGGGTGGAGCAGCTGTTGCTCCCCGGCTTAGATGGAGTGGTGCTAACCATCTGTTTGTTGCAGCGCCTAACGCAAAACAAATTATATGGAAAGCCCCTGTTGCTGGAGGTGGATTTTCAGTCAGATTTAAACAGAGCACCATAGTGCGCATGCAATCCATTCTAGAAAGTGGATTTGCATGCAGAAGCCTGATTCTGCAATTGTAGATAGTTGCATATTTGTTTCAGCTGCTATGGTTTATACACTTCACTTCGCATAACACTTGCAAGATTGTGTCCCTAACATGCTAGTTTTGAATGTAAGCAACAAGCCCCCCTCTAGCCAAAGCTACTTGCAGACAGGCTCCCTTGCTATGACTGAATTGGCTCCTGCAGAAGTATCACACAGTGACTAAGCTTGTAAGGGCAAAAAGATCCTCAGTCAGCTTGTGTTAATTAGCATTTTCAAATTTTGTTTTGAGAGTAGGTAGTCAGTCATCACTTAGCTACAGTACTGTCAGAGTAATGTTCCATACAGAGATAGATACATTTTCAGCATGAGCTTGGCTGCTGTGAAGAGCTGCACTGTCATTTGTACATTTTCTTGTAGAGATAAACAGGAGTCCAGTAGCACTGTAAAGACTTAACAGTTTATTCCATCATAAGCTAGAACTCATTGCTAATAAAGTGAGCTCTAATGCACAAAAGCTTATGCTGGAAGAAGTCTTTAAAAATGCCACTGGACAACACTATCCCTCTGGACTTGAGATAATCAGTTTCCTCAGACACAGGAACTTCAAATTATTAATGCATATAAATGTTCTGGCATAAACATCAATCTGACTCTTCCTCTGTTGGTGTTGTCCATTACAGGTGCTCTTCCAGATAAAGCAGAGCTCCTACTTGACCCACTTATGGATCTAGAACTAGAGAAACTGTAAGTTAATCAATGACAGTGAGAAATATAAAACGTTTGAGTAGCAATACCTTCTCTTGTACTGTGCCCCCCCCAAAGAATTGTAGAGGAAGTTGACATTGCCTCTTTGTAGTTATTGTAGGTGTGACAGGTGGCAAAAGAGAGCTGCATACACTAGGACATGGGCAGTAAGAGAATGCCCGACCCCCCAAAAAAGGAGAAGGGCAACAACTTTGTGGCCAAGTAAAAAGGTTAAAATAACCGTCTCTCACCTGTGGGGCAGTTTTCTGGAACACCACTCACTGAACTGAGCGGGAGCTGGGAAAGAGCACCAATTGAAGCTCCTGGGACAGCAATAGCCAGGGTCTGCTACCTTACTGGCACAGTAGTATGAGGAGCAGCTGTCATTGGTCAGAAAAAAGTCCTTTACTGCTTTTGCTAGATAAGCCCAAAGGAATATTACAAAGGACTCTTCCTTTTCCAGAAATCAAATCAGAGGGGGACTTCCGTCACAAAATTGCTTTTACTTGCTCCTTCCCATGGTTTTGAAAGGAGTTTTCTGCTATTAAGCTAGATCATCTACACTCTCCTCTTTTCAGCACAGCCCAAGTCTCAGGGTTGTCCATTTCCAGTTCTTCCATCTCCAGTGGGGATACTGCAAACTTGGCTTCCCGCCAGTCTCCTAGAATCAGTTCCCCTTGGAGGCCTCTTCACCACCGCCGGAAAATGGACGCTGAAAGTGATGGCTCCACAGAAGAGACTGATTCTTCTGAGAACTAATGGAAGGCAGCACCAGTTCATGTCCAGGATCTTGCAACTGAAGACAGTGGGAAGCAGAAGGGAAATCAGCACTTTTTGCACTTCTGTGCCATCTTTGTACCAAATGCCTTCTTACCATGTCAACACTACAGTGCATGCATATTCATGTATCTCCCTAATAGCAAGGTCAAAACTGCTCCATTCTGGAGAGGCACAGGAGAGATTCATTTGCAAGTTTATGGGGTCCTCTAGTGGCAAGCATAACAAATAAGCAGAAGCACCCTTTCCCTAGGAGTCACCCTTTTGAAGGAATTAATGCTAAATCTTATGCTCAATGGAACATTATTTTCATCCTCAAGCAAGAGGAAAAAACCTATAGAATGTGAAACTTGCAAACTGATGACCCCTGCCCCCCCAGGCTTGTTTTTGCTTTATATTGGAAAGCACTATATGCTTCCTAGACTGATGTCTTAATCTCCTCCAAGTCTTAAATGTAAATTATAAGCTTTGTCATGGCATTAGTTAGCTGTGCAGTTAAGAAATGATAAATACTTTGTGGCCATATTGGAAAAAATCTTTTTCAACTGTTCTTATTGGCTCCGGGTTAGAAGAAAACAGTAGTACATTATTGTTACTCAGAAATGTAATGCATCCTGTGATCATGACATGTAGCAATTATAGCCTGTAACATAAGACAGGTAATAGTATCAGTGACATCTCACCTTTCACAAAGCAACTTTTAAGGGACAAAATACAAACCACTCTGTGGGTTGTAAGAGTAAGCTTCAGCTTCTCAGGCTTACACCCACCCAACTTCCTTTGCACGCAGAACGATAACCCTGGTTGAAGTTTTGGATGCTTTAAAAAACTGGGTTTCTTTCTTTCCCAGTAACCACTATTCTAAGTCAAGTTTAAACTGTCATTTACAAAGCATTTTAAGCACAGTAACATCCTGCTAAGTTCATTTAAGTCAATAGGGTTAGAAGGGTGTAAACTGTGTTTAAGCTTCCACTGTTAGAATCCCAGTTACTAGAAGCCCAAATTTGTTAAGATGCCCGCAATTCAGATGTCATAAATTAGGCAGAGCAAAGGCTTCCTAAAGCAGGAATTCTTCAGTCATGGCAACCTGCAAGGGGTGGGGGGTGGGGCTTGTTCATAACACAAATAAACTGCAATTTGTTGTGACTGTGTGACTAGAACCCAATAAAGACTCTGCTGCATTGCTTTTCAACACTGTTCTTGGCTTTTGGAAATAAATACCAAAGATACTTGAGGGGGACATGGCTCTCCAGTGGAAGATTAGCAAAAGCTGAAATTATATCCAGATGGGGGAAATCCCAATCACAAATGTGAATTAGTCAAAAGGGCTCTAGCCTCCCTACATAAAATAATTATGGACCTCAAAATACACACATAAGATAGACCAATATGTATGGATGATCCCTTCAGCTTCGAACTCTCATGAGGAAAAGTCAACATATAAGTCACAACAGGCACTAGAAGTGGTGTCTTTTTCATGGAACTTATTTACCCAGCCTCAGGTTTTTCACTTCCAACTCACAGGCCTTGGTATAGAAGAGGCAGTACCTCCTAGTTGCATACACCTACCCAGAAGTCCAAGGCTACCTTTCAAACAAGAGATACCCATAAAATGGAGCACACACAGATATTTGATTTTATTCACTTGATGGGGAGAATCCACACGACTCTTTTGGACTCCCCCTCCCAACAGCAGAGACGCAGTCCTGGCCACACACAGCTCATTAGTACCACCATTAACTTAAGAGTATACAGACAGCCCAAGAAAAGAACTCACTTTCAGTCTAAGAGCAGAGAGAGCATTAAGCTAACCCTCATCAATGAAAGGGGCAAGTGCTAAAGGTAACCCTCTTTTAAGACAAAATTTGCAATAGTCAAAGATAAACATCAGTGCATTTTTAGACCCCAGGGAGAAAATAATGTAAAGGGCAACAGAGCAAAGTGCTAATAGGAAACAACTCAGTAAGTCCATGCAGTCACTTATCTTCTTAGGAAACGTACAGGGAGAATGGAGGTCAACCACACTCACAAGTAATCAAATACAGAAGCAAATACAGACATTGCTCCATTATAAGGTGAGCCCTTCCTTCTTGCAAGGGTGCCTTACTAAACCTCAAGGTGTACAACATTCTATTAGTCGTTGCTCTCCCATTGCAAGAACTAGCCCTGCCACAGTCAAGACTGGCCCACTATCCTAGGGAATATGGTCTGTTTTGATAAGAACTTGCAGGAAATCCCACCCTGGTGAGACAGCTATAACAGCAGCTACCAGAAGATTCCATGCTGGTGAGACAGCTGCAACAGCGGCTACTGAACAATGCAACTGCAGACTGGTCTCAGTAGTGAGTCCCCCTTCACTCCCACTGTGCCAAAAAGACTCCACTGCCAGTCAAAGAGCATAACAAACTCTGACATTGATAAGGGATGCAGATTCAGCAGATGCTTTGTGGCAGGATATTGTTGAACATCCTGGGCATCAGAGCAGCACAGTAGGAGATAAAGAAGCATTTTTCTTCTCCAGTTCTTCGAGTAACAGAAAGAGCTGTAACTAAATATGTAGGGCAAAAAACCCCATAATTGCTTGGCTTGTAGAAAGAACAACGGGACAGCAATGAAGCTTGGGTAGGAGGAAGAGGCATTGCTTTAATTAACTTTCTTTCCCCACATACAGCAAGGCCTTAACATTCAGGCAAATCTATCAGTGCAAACAAGTGGGAGGGAGAGTGGCAATAGCAGTAGCTGCACTATCCCAGGAGTGGAGGCAGAGGCAGTGGAGCAAAGTCCATACTGCCTCATTGTACCCCCCATTTTCTCCAAGGAAGAACTTAATGGAAATCAGAGACCACCAATGAGGTGAGGCAGCAGGTTACTATGAAAGTGCAGGCCAGACAACCTTCCTTTATTTCACATGCTTCCAGAATCTGCTTCTGCAAAGCTATGGTGGGGAGGGTAGAATTAATTTTCTAACTATCCCCCATACTTGCAGCATAAATCCATGCAGAGATCTTTTCCAAACATGCTTTGAACTTTTGCTGTCTGCTGTAGATTTAGGCTTTTTAGCCACTGCCTGCAAAATGATTGGCTTACACCATGTGGATTTCGAGAAGCAGTAAGAATTACTTGTTCAGACATGGAAACTTTCCTGTGTGCTAGAAGACAGCCTAAGGATTCCCCACCATGACAATGTCCCCATGGATGCAGAAGGGTGAAGAGTATTCAATACTGCTTCCTGCCTCCACAATATTTTTTCTGCCAAGAGCAGCTTTGTGGAACAAAAGCAGAAACAGCAGCACTACAATGTGATCATTCATCTGCAACCCTGTCTCTATGCACAGCAGTGAGAGGACGTTCTTTGGACGAGCTCATGGTCTGTTTGCAGGTTTGGGTTTGAAAAAAATACGTTTCTAACACAACTGATGTCCAGAGCAGTTTTGAGCAAATGCCAGGCATGTCCATTTCTCCGTCCAACTCTATTCTCAAGCAGCTCTCCAGCCATGCTTGATTGAAACAATCCTGCAGATTTTTGCCAGACGACTTGAGGTGCAAGTGGTTTTTCGCTGATGGCCACAAGCAGCAAATTCCCCAGAAACATCAATATGAGCCATAGCGATCCTAGGGGATGGAAAAGAGAGTGAGAGTGAGAGTGCAATAAATGGCTGACATGATAAAGAAGAATTGCAAGCATCTGAATACAGAAGCCAACACAGAGTGTATCATCTTAACATCATTCTAAGGAAGCAAGCCTGTTCCACTGACCTCTATGTTAGGGTCTTGTGAACCATAAAAGTGGATGTTCTCACTGGCAGAGAATTACACAGTGCACACAAAGAGACTACTTAAAAACAAGCAACAGACCAGTATGGGAACTGGCTTTCTAATCTTACTGTACAGCAGCATCCATGTTTAGGACTGGTTGACACACAGCCCCAATAATCTTGAAGCCATGTGTGGACTGACCTTAAAGAGTTCTGAGAAGCTTGATTAGCCCGAGAAGTTTTAATTCAGTCTTGAAGTAATAACACTGAATTCTGTGAAGGCCCCCTAATGATTTTAGAATTGTGATACATGTCCTCATAGAGGCAAATGGAGGGAGAGGGAGGGGGGGGGGAAAGAGAGAGACAGAGGGGTGGGGGCCTCCATGCCAGACCTCAGGTACGCCCAAACTGCTACTTCTCAGTTGCTCTTGTGCCAGGCTGCTGCTTCTGTCTCCTGCCCCCAGGCCATTCCTGAAGAACAGGGCTAGCTCAAGCTAAACTAAGCAAGTGCAGCAGCTCTTAGCTAAAAAAATTCATCCTAACAGCATTCTACTGTTGAGTAAGACATTGTACTGGCTCAGCTCCATCATCTCCAGAAAATGGGAAGAATTAATTTCTTGCAAGCACCAGTGTTGTCGTTTCTCTTGGGCTTGCTTCTAAGGAATTCCAATTCTCTTTGGAGAGGATTCCCTCTGAAGTATATACTTGTTGCTGCCTCCTTGCAGATTTTGCCTTCAAAGTAAGCCACTTTCAGTCTACAATAAGGCTCATTTAGATCAATGGGTATAAATTGTAAAGTGCCTCAGATTGCAACCTCCTCCTTTGCAATCCCAATAGTGAAATACACAATTTAGCAAGATCTAGGAGTTCCAAGTAATTTAAATAAGCAGCAAAATGACTGCATGTGGGAAAGTAACACGTTAGTGGACTACCTTACTATTTTAAAAAACTGGTACGCTTTTGAACCCCACAAGGGTTTCAACAAAAATTAAATCCAAACCATTTCCCCCATACTGCTTCCAACATGTTGAATTTGGCTATCAGATAATCTCAATTTGTGAGGCATTTAAGACCCTGCCAAGACCAGTCTATTCAGCAAGCATGTGATTTTCTCACCTGGAGGGAGTTCATCACACCGTTGGCCAGAACAGCCATCTTGCCAGCAACAGACTTCACCCCTTGCTTGAACTGGGCAATATCAGCAGCAGGCAGAACATTTCCAATTGATACACCACCTATAGGGAAATAAGGATGGTGGCATGTGGGACAGGGTGCTACAACTGTTCCAGCAATTTAAGTGGCTCCTCCTCTTTTATGAAAGGCAGGGGGCTGACTTAGGCGTTTGAGCCTCTGCACTAATTCGAACTGCTCTGCACTTTGTTCCCAGTTGTCCCCAACATGCAACTGGCCCACTTATCATTTCTGAATAACTGGTGTAGAGGCTTCACTTGTCCTCTGGCCATATCCCACTGAATACTGCTCCGCTTCTCAAGCTGTTTGCTAACATACTTGAGTTCACAGACTCTGACTCTCCAAAGAGATCAGCAGAACTGATGGCATTGCTGCCAGAGAGTTGCTGTAGTCGGGATCTGGCTTCATACTGGAAAGAAAGTAAGACACAGAAAATTAGCTAGTGGTGGTCTGTTTTATGATTGCTGACAAAGGTGGCAGCAAAGTCAACTTAAGGACTGAGGAATTGGCACCGCACACACCTCAGCATCAGCTTCCCGCCCAAAGAACATGTCAGAGGAGATGGCTTTGGCCCCTGCAAATTTCTGTCGAGCTTCGTTGGACTCCACTACAGATATCTTGCTCTCAGTTTCTCTTCTGTTGGTAGGTCTGAGTGGCAGAGGAAGTAAAACATACAAATCTTTGTACTCACTGAAACAGTAAAGAAATTGGCTGAGCTCACTCACTCACTCAACATGCTTCACCAAAAACAGCCGCAGCTTAGACCCATCAGCTCAAAAGCTGACTCCCTTTGATTTAAAAAAATGCTTCACAGCCTTCCATCAGCAAGTCAGTCAACCACACAGCAATAGTGCATGCCATTTAAACTCCTAAGATCCCCAATTTAGTCCATGGTTCCCCACCAATGTGTTTCCTGATGTCCACTTCCTTCCTCATCAAGTCTTGGCTTTCCTTTATGTCTTCAGAGCAGGAGATGATCCAGAAGAGCCTATGAGGCATCAGCTTTGTGTCAACAGGGAGCTGCCTCTATCATAGAAAGTTTGGCTTGGAATCTCCCAGCATCTTGTGATTTGTATAGCTCATGTCCAATAGAAACCATTTTACTGTGATGCCTACTACCTGGTCTCAAAATTCCCAAAATGCCCACAGAACAATACAGTTGGGGACCCCAGCGTAGTCCAAATACTGCCGTAAGACATAGCCAAGATCTTGCCTGACATTTTGATGAAGTGTATACAATAACTCAACATTAGACAACGATGTAGCCATTTTGGTATTATGTTTTTTAGATTATGCTCTCGGCAAAAGGTATTGGTAAGGCCTAAAAAGCTTTTTTGGTGCTAAATGAAAAGTAACACTATATATCCCTAAGTATTTTCTTCAAGAAGCTCCTTTCCAAGTTTAACTAATTTCTACCTGTCACCAATGGGCCGGATGCTGGAGATATTGATGTCCGTCTCCTCCTCCCCTTTGTCAATGCCCCAAGAGGAGTTGTCTGTTTCCCACTGTGAGCCAAAGGCATCTCCTAGTGAGAAAGGATTATCTTTATACCTAGGGAACAAACAGAAATGATGGGATTTATCCAAACCAGACAAAAAAAATTAAAACTGAAGACTACAATGCAGTCATACTTGGGGGGTCCAGATGTGAAGCTTCCAGTATCTTCAAACAAATCCAGCTGAGACCGAGAGGACTTTGCAGTCACTGGTGTCTCTTGTTCTATCACTTGCATCTCAGAAAGGACAGAGTGTGAGATGGAACTGGTAGGAAGAAGAGCTCAGATAAAGTCTTGGCAGAATTCCATACATCCCAACAACCACTCATCAACATACTAAACACATCACCACAATGACAAGGACCAGGGTTGGGTTTTTTTTTTTTTAGGGAGCTCAAGGCTGCATACACAGGATTCCCATGCAGTTGCCCATCTTGCCAATGATCTGCTTAGTTTCAATAAAGCTGCTGTATCATATGCATTCAGATGATGCTGTGAGCTAATCAGTTCAGAAACCATTTGCTTGAGCAAATGTGGAATTCAGAAACTGTGGGGCATATTCAAAGAATATAAATCTTCTTTATATATCTAGACTTAGATTCTACCCAAAAATATGCTACCAGAAGAGCGTCAGTTCATCCATCTCATAAGTGTACCAAATTACAGTAAGACAGATGCTGTGAAGGACTGAACATCTACAGGATTCTGCTTGGGCAAAGGCAGACCACGTTCTTCACAAGGAACTCAGGATCCGTAAGTCATGCCAAATAGAGTGTACTCTAGGACACAGCTCACCATGGATTGTCTTCTTAACTGCAATACTCAAGCCCTACTTAAACAGTAGTAGCACAACAGCCAAGAAACCTAGGGCAGGTATTACACAAGAGACATCTACCCACCCAGCACATTCTCCTTGTTCTTCAAGCACAGCAAGTACCTTCTGGACACCAAGCCCATGCCCAGTCTTTCAGCCTGTTCACGTTTCTTTCCTTCCAGATTCTGAAGTTTCTTCTCCTCTTTCTTCCGATCAATCTGCAGCTCCTGGTAGGCTAGTCTCATTGAGGTCACTCTGCAAGAAAACAGCAATCAGCCCACTGCAGAGTCCAAGCAGATTCCCCCCCCCCCCCCGCAGCTACTTCCCCATGATACATTAGCTTGTCCCAGTATCTCATAATTTTGCCTGTCAGTTTACTTGGCCACTGTAGTCTAGATCTGGGCAAAGCTACACTTTTCCAATCCTGCCTCTGTAAGCTATGGGAAGGGAGTCACTGTCTCCATTCTTTTGTGAGTAAACAGACCTGTATCCTACTTAAGGATGCTGCAAGTTTGCCACACTTACAGAGACTCTTCTGCTTGCTTCATGCACTCTGCAGCTTGCTGCTCCCTCAGCTTTTCTGCCACCTGTGCCTGTCGCTCAACTTCTGTGAAGCTCTGGCTGCTCACTTTCTGAGCTCCAAGACCTTTTTTGGCTCCCAACTGGAAGAAAAAGCAAGACAGTGAGAACTCCAAGAAAAGCCAGAATGACCATAAATAGAAAACTGAGAAAATTGTAACTGCTAAGATGTCAGCTGTGGCACAGTACGCAGAAGATGAGGGCAGAAAGACATTCAATGGAACAGTCTGAGCCTTTGTTAATCTTGTTGTTTCAGAACTGATTTGGAGAGTGCTACTAATTCCTGAAAAGGAAAAAAAATACACTTCTTCATCTCTTTGTGAAGTCTGCTCACACAGGATTCATACACCAGACCAACCAGAAGGGATATGCATCTGTATGGAGACAGAAATGCTATCCATCTCTAGGAGACACACAGCCTTCTACCCTACCCTTAAAGGTCTCCAGCCTAATCCTGCACCTCTTGCTCCCCATGTCTGGCTTCGAGAATATCAACTAAAACAGAATCAGTACAGAATGAGGCAGTGACCATTAGAACTGCCTGGGAGAGACCATTACAGGGGCCCGGTTGACATCAGGGGTTCTGAGCTCTGAGATACTCCTGAATCATTAAACTTGCAAAGGTTAGGTTGCAGCGGCAATAAAAGTGTTGCTTTAAACTTTCCACCCCACTGCTTTTTCCCCCCATTGGGAGCGTGAGTTCCCTCCTCCCTCTCCCACTGAGGGAAAAAGTGGCAGGGCAGAGCATACTGAAGCGATATAAACACCTGAATTGTTTTCCTGCTTTCGATAAACCTGAAACGGGAAACCTGAATCTTTTTCGGGTGCACACCCCTAGTCGACATGAGACTTTGCTGCATCTTGCAGTGACTGTTGCATACAAGTGAAGTTGATTTCAGTGCTGTGATGACCACTTACAAGGTGATGGCTGTCTAGCATGGGTTACATTAGATGCCTTTGGAACCGGCATCCAAATGCAGACAAGGTTTCTACCCACAAATACCACACAGTGGGGAAAACAGAGCAATAATACTAAAGAAAACCCTCTTTAGCCTGACAAGACAAACTGCAAGGGATCATTCAGATGAAGAAGCCAGAGGGGATGGGCCAATGAGTAAAGTTTCACCAGGCTAGGGAAACACAATTCATTTCAGTGAACATACCCCTTTCTTGGTAGCACCTGGCTTCTTCTTTCCAATAAGGGAAGGCTTTATTTCTGTAATGAAAAAGAATAAATGAATGAATGAACATGAACATGAACAACAATGACAGCTATAAGTTGTTAATAAGCAATACTTTAAAGGCTTCAGAACATAGGGCAGCTAAGCCAAATGTGCCATGTGCATGGTTAATACACCCAACAGTCTTGGCAACAGTGTACAGAGATCCAAAGCCAATATGAAGCCATACACCATGCAGTTTCAGATCAACAGTCTTTTGGGCCTTCTCTCCCAGGTGCAAAAAAGTAATGTGAGATCACAGCAAGAAGTGATGTTTCAGAAGATACAGGTCAGAAAAAGAACTCAGCTGCCCAACAAACAGTATTCCACACAGTAACATCTACAGTGTAGAATGTCAGATCACGTGAACAAATTTTTGCCTCTGGAAAGACCTCCAGCATCAAGACAGCAACACTGCAGGGTTCATCTGAAGGATGATGCATTCACTGGCTTGTAGATTGTCCAACCATTTCAAAAGAGCCCAAGCAGCTGGTGTCTTAAATGCCTTTCGGTAGCTAGAGCCATGTGCGCCCAGTTGTCTGACTGCAAAAGCGCCAGAAAACAGGATTTACACTTTGCTCCAGTTGAGAGAGGTCCCTGCTCACTTGGTATGAACATAAGATTGACAAACATTTGGGCTGAAGGCAGAACCATAGAAACAGAAGGCAGAGGCACCACAAGTAGCCAGTTACCTCTGGCAGGAGTAGCCCCTTGCGAAGACAGACACATGGATGCGTCTGAGGGAGAAAAAGACATGCACATATTGGTACTGAAAAGATGGCCAGAATGCCAGAGCTCTAGCTACAATCTGGATATGGCACAGACCAGAGAACTGATATCAACAGAAGGTCCAGAACAAATAGTAAGACTGGAAGTGAGACAGTGGTGGGCAATGACACTTAACCTTGTGTGTAAAGAATGGATTACTTTCCCAAGGATGGACTAAGAGGAGGCTCAATATCCTTCTATGATGCCAGGACAAAAATACTGACTTCACTAATTGATCCAACAACTGAAACAGAAGCCACTGGTAATCCAAGCAACAGATGAGTCATTATCTCAAAGCAGAAACAAGCTCTTACACTTACCAAGAGAGACTTTAGGAGAAGTGCTCAGCAAGTCAGTTGATGGACCTTGGTTGGGATCTATGGACAGAAGCGGGATATAAACTACACCAAGGACAACACAGTTCTACTCCTCTAGCACATTTAGACTCAATAAAGAGATACCCATTTCTTCTAGTTCCACAAAGCTTTGACCTTATAGGAATGCTGTGCTAGTTTCGGGCAGCTTTGAGATGGCAGAAGCAAATCGATTCCCACCTTCCCCTACTTCAGCAACACCCTGCAAGCCTTGAAAACTTATGCTCCGTCATGGGACCCTCAAATGTGAAAAGTCATGAGGGTCAGGGGGCTGCAAGGAGGAGAAGAATTTACTAAGAATGCCCTTCCCCACCATTCTCCCATTAGGGGAATGCTGGCTGGGTACAACCCACTGTTCATCCCTGGCAGCAGCAGCACAATCCAGAAGCCTTCAGGCAGGAAGTAACCTTGTGGACAACCCCTTGATGCAAAAACTGCTATCAGCTATCAAATCAGCTTCCCCACATCTGATAATTTTCAGTCTCTATACAGCTGCAAGACTCTTCACTTACTCAAGGGAACTAAACCTTCTCAAATATAATAATACATCATGGTACATTTTATGGAGGGTGTTTATATCCTGTCTTTCTGCTATATATATAGCTAGCATCCAAGACAAGAGATTGTGGGGAGATACCCCTGCATAATATCCAAAGACCATGTAAAAGTAAAGTTATACTGCACAGATCCTACGGTCCATCATCCAGCCTAAGAACAGCATAATTATTTCCACCTAGGTCTAGAGAGATTCACTCTCTAGAGAAAAGCTTCAGTAAAGGCACTCACATGGAACCTCACTGTTTTCAGATGGCTTTGTAACTCTCTCTAACTCCAGTGAAGATTCCACAGTGCTCTGACCTGTCTCAGTCACATCCCAGGTATTACAAGCCTTAAAGAAAGCAAATTAGGTTATCAGGGAAGTTCAATGGCTTGAATCATCCAGTACAATGAGATCACCACCCAAATGATCAGCCACTTATTGGTAATAATTAAGAACAATTTCAAGTAGCCAGTCAGAATTACCAGTGTTCTCAATGGTATTAAAATGTCAGATTAATCACAATTATGGATTCCTTTTGAGAAAAAGTAGAGTCAAGCACAGCTAGGATTCAGACCATTCTCCTGAATGTCTTCAGACCTACCTCCCCTAACTTGGAAGAATAGCACCTAGTCTCCTGAAATTAGCATTATATTTACACAGAAGTTCTATTGAAATCAGTCTTCCAGTTTAGGTAGAACTCAACAATTTTGCCCCTAACCCAGAAAGGGTTAGATACTGTATTCATTTTAATAAGTAAGATCCAGAGTCAACCTAGTGCAGCACACCGCATCTCCAACAGAGGCCAGACAGGTAGCTGCCTACTGGAAGATGATGCACTGCATGAACAACAGCTATGGCCTGTTTCTCATGTTATCTCAGAGCATGATGGTAAAAAAAAACTTAAAGGTGCAAAGCCTCACTGAGGAAGGCTCTTGCCTAAGACTAATCTCCTGCAATTGAAAGCAGATGATAATACTAGGCTAGACCAACCACTGTCCTAGCTCTGTATAAGGCATACTCATATGTAAACATTACATACAGATACATGGGAACAAACCCAGCAGCAATTCCATGCCCAACTCATTGAGCCACACTCAGAGGTCTCCATGAAGGACTGCTCTACATTATGACACAGCTTTGGTCACATCAATATAGTAACTTATAATGCCAAACAAGCCTTCTAGTGGAAAGATGCAATGCAAGCAAACTTGGCTCATCTTACTTGTGTATGTTCCAGGAAGAAGTCAGCATCACTCTTTTCTGGAGAATGGCCTGGTGTCCCACTTAACCCATCAATCAGGAGCTGAAGAAGAAGATAATCCACTGAGCTCAACAAGCACCATGGCCCTACATCCTTCCCAAAAGGGCAAAGGCTTGTTGGCGCTTACATCATTCCCGTATTTGGCCATGGCAGCACTTGCCAGCTGTCGTATCTTCTCCCGATACACCTGGGCTGCACGGCTATTATACTTGGCACTGGCATCTGTGGTGGTGCAACCATGCTGGCGGAAAAAGGCAGTCTGGAAAGAAAATGTAGTTGAGCCCCAACACCAAAAAGAGAAAAAGCAAATTTAAAAGCCCTCTTGCAACTACTTGCTGATTCCAAGCACACATTTTGTGGGTTCTAGGAACTCCGGAAAGTGCACTGTGTTTTCCTGAATACAACCACCACTTCTCCTCACAGCTTCAAAAGAAGAACATAAGAATATCCAGACATGAAACTAAAGACCAAACTGCAAATGGATCCTTACCGCATTGGCGTTGCTACCCACTTGCATACATCTCAGCTGAAACCAGCTCCAATTGGAGTCAAGCTCTGTAGACCTGGCAACAGAACAAAAACTGAAGTCAGTGTCTAAAGCAAACTAGTTCACCAGGTCAGACTCAGAATTCAAAACAGAGAAAGGCAATGTAGCCTATTGCCAGCACCCTCTCCATGTAGGAGGAAAGTAAATGGTCTAACCTGAGCCAATTCAATCTGAATACAGAGCAGTGGTCACTTTCTGACTCAGGCACCAAAATACCAGGCACGGAGAATACATTTGGAGATTCAGAAATGAAAACGATATGCAAAAAGACTTGCTATGCTGCTCCAAATGGAGTCAAAAAAAGAACACCGATTTTTTGAATGGAGGAAACAAACACACACACACCTCACCACACAACATGATTACTTTTAATTATTCTATTTATTTAAAACATTTGTACACCACCTTTCTACCCAAATAGGGTCCCCCAAAGCAGCTAGCATTTTTAAAAAATAAAACATTTAAAACAAGCATAAAAACAATTCAATAAAAATGCACACAAAAACACCACCATGAACAAGGAGGAAAGCCAGTAATAGTTATTGAGAGGATGCCAAACTTTAAAAAAAAGTCTTCATCTACTAGTGGAAGGCAGCAATATCGGGGGACAAACAAGTATCCTGTGGACAGAGGTCTAAAGTTTTGGCACCATGACAGAGAAGGCCCTTTCTCAGGTTGCCTCCCATCTAACCTCAGATGGCAGTGGCACCCAAAGATGACCAAAATAAATGGGTAGGTGATCCTTCTCAGCACATTTTATGTAGTAAGACAGGCTACATTAGAGACTACAAAAGAGCAACATACTCCTCTCTAAGAAGGTCTATTGGCTTTATTACCATTAACCAACCACTCTATGGTCGATGGCTGTTGTGGGTTTTCCAGGCTGTATTGCCGTGGTCTTGGCATTGTAGTTCCTGACGTTTCGCCAGCAGCTGTGGCTGGTATCTTCAGAGGTGTAGCACCAAAAGACAGAGATCTCTCAGTGTCACAGTGTGGAAAAGATGTAGGTCATTTGTATCTACTCAGGAGGGGTGGGGTTGAGCTGAGTCATCCTGTAAGAGTTTCCCAGGGTGTGGAATGCTAATGGCGGGAGGCTTCACTGTATCCTGAGGAGGTTCTTTTGCATATGGATTGGTACTTGATGTGCTAATCTTCTCTGCAGGGCTATTGTCGGGGATAGAATGTTTTGTTAGCCTGGTGTTTTTCAGAACTGGAAACCATGCTCTGTTCATTCTTAAGGTTTCTTCTTTCCTGTTGAAGTTTTGCTTATGCTTGTGAATTTCAATGGCTTCCCTGTGCAGTCTGACAAAGTAGTTGGAAGTGTTGTCCAGTATTTTTGTGTCCTGGAATAAGATACTGTGCCCTGTTTGAGTTAGGCTATGTTCAGCCACTGCTGATTTTTCAGGTTGTCCAAGTCTGCAGTGTCTTTCATGTTCTTTTATTCTTGTTTGGATGCTACGCTTTGTGGTCCCGATGTAAACTTGTCCACAGCTGCAGGGTATATATTTGCCATATATCAAAGGAATTACTGATCAGATGGGAAAGCTTATGAAAAAGCATAACCTTCAAGCAGTATTCAGACCCACCCGAAAAATACAACAGATGCTACGATCAGCAAAAGACAGTAGAGACCCCCTCACCTCTGCAGGAGTATACCGTATACAACACTTCCAACTACTTTGTCAGACTGCACAGGGAAGCCATTGAAATTCACAAGCATAAGCAAAACTTCGACAGGAAAGAAGAAACTTTAAGAATGAACAGAGCATGGTTTCCAGTTCTGAAAAACACCAGGCTAACAAAACATTCTATCCCCGACAATAGCCCTGCAGAGAAGATTAGCACATCAAGTACCAATCCATATGCAAAAGAACCTCCTTGGGATACAGTGAAGCCTCCCGCCATTAGCATTCCACACCCTGGGAAACTCTTACAGGATGACTCAGCTCAACCCCACCCCTCCTGAGTAGATACAAATGATCTACATCTTTTCCACACTGTGACACTGAGAGATCTCTGTCTTTTGGTGCTACACCTCTGAAGATGCCAGCCACAGCTGCTGGCGAAACGTCAGGAACTACAATGCCAAGACCACGGCAATACAGCCTGGAAAACTCACAACAGCCATCGTTCTCCGGCCGTGAAAGCCTTCGACAATACATCACTCTATGGTCTATACATGATTCTTGAAGTCTTACTTAATTTAAATCTACAGAAAAAAATGGTACCATATAGACAAAGATTTTAAAGATTTATATGTGCACACACAAAAATGCCATGGATTTCACAAGAGATGGAGCACCATGCACTACACGGGTGATCTTAAAACACAGGGCATAATTGAGAAAGAACTGTCATGCCCATGCTTTTCTTTTAATATAGGTATTCAGAAGCACAAGTGATACTGAATGGCCTTTCATCACCCTGAAATCTGCTCCCAGAGGTATCTATTTCATTTCTCCCAACAGGGTACTGCAGGACATGAGATACATGACGATTAGTATGCATCAAATGTCTTACATTTCTATCACATGAAACAGCAGCCAGAAGGAACTAAACCACTTCTAGCTTGTCTTAAGTCACAGGAGAACAAAAATCTTTATACAGTTCTGCTGAAACACAGAAATCTACCTTTCTTCTGTATACCCACCTATCTATAAAATAAAGAGCAAATAATCTATATGCGGAAGAATTTGTGCTATAAGATCAAGTCTAAAGTTTCAGTAGATAGAACACCATGTAAAAAAAAAACCCCTAACACTTTTCACATGACCTACTTGTGCTTTCAAGCATCAGTAACATATTGAAATACAACGATTAAACAGCAGTACTAAAAGAAGGAACAAAATACACTTCTAAGGGGGAGTTCATATTGCTTTATTCTTATTTATTTACTTACAAGATTTTTATCTTGCCTTTCCACCCTCATAGGGCCACCAAGGCAGCTTGGTGGTGACTTGCATACATGAAACAGCCAGAGACCAAACATCAGAGAGAGAAAGCATTCATATCTGAACACGTCCCATTAAAACTCAGGACAATAGAAACAGCTCTCATATTCAGAAAGCCATCAAATAGAACATGAACATATAACATACTTATTTCAGAAAGCCTTTGGAAATTTGATATATAACATTGATTTTATAAGCAAAATCAATTGGAGATGTACCACCCTATCCCCTATTTTGGTTTTAATGGTTTTATGTTATAATAAATATTTTAGTTGTTTTTATGATTTAAAAGAATTGTTAGTATTTTGTGTCATTGGAGATCTCTTTGGGATCCTATATGAGAAGTAGGGCAACACGGTAATTAAATCAGTAACAAATATGTTAGTCCTAAAGTACTGCAATGAACACCAGCATTTTTACATATTGCAGAGGAGGGAAGATGCTGAGGATCTATGGGAAAACAGCGAGAGTACCCAGTAAGATTCAATAGGTAGAAAGTCCCATAGCAGCCATTTCACCATCCTATTTCCAGTAACTACTGCTTTTTTTCTTGATTTTCCCTTCAAGTTTTCTTTTGGTGCAAATGTTTATTTAGCCCTGAAAACACAAAAGCTCAGCAAAAAGTTCTGGCAGTAAAAAATGATATAAAGAAAAAGAACACAAACTTGCATCATTCATTTAACCCTTAAAATGGTCTTATTTTCAAACATGTATTTGCACACATGCAATATAATCAAAATATAAATCATTCCTATCACAGATGCAGAGGAGTTAGCCATGTTAGTCTGTGGTAGCAAAATCAAAAAGAGTCTCTGTACCATGCATCTGACGAACAGAACTTGATTCTCGAAAGCTTATGCTACAATAAAATTGGTTAGTCTTAAAGGTGCTACTGGACTCTTTTTGATATTCCTATCACAGACTGTACACTTCATTTATACCCCACTTTACTCCCCAAATGGAACCCAAAGTGACTTAGAATATTATTCCTTTCTCAACAAACCTAAACAAAGTTAGGCTAAGAGCGTTGTGACTGCCCTAAGATCACCTAGCAAGATTCCCTCGCAGAGTGGGGGTTCAAAACTGGATTTTGCCAGATCCTAGTCTAACATTCTAACTACTACATGACCTTGACTTTCACATCACACTACATTATTATTATTCACAAAATAAAATGAAGTTAATTCGCTGCTTCTGGCACCAAAAGCCAACATGAAGAGTTTTCTTGTAAAAGATCATCATTGGGGAGAAGCTTCTTCCCTACCGTTCTAGCCATGAATCCTCTCTCAATCCCCTGCCTAATTTCAAGTAACAGTATTCCAGTCTAACGAAACAAAGGGAGGGGGCAGAAATTAGGCAACTCTTGGATACCTTTGACATATACGGTGATCAACAGCTTCCGAAAGAAAGCAACCAAGTCTACCACAATTAGACAGCAGATATCAGACCTGCAGGATGAAGCATGTTAATGACTGATCATATCCCCCACCTCGTTAACTGGCACTCACCGGATAAAGCTGAGGTGCACCCCCAATGACCGATGGACTCCGGAGCAGTCAATACAGAGAAAAACCCCGTAAGTGATGCTGGCCCAGCTCGGATTCTTTGCACCACAGTCAAAGCAGGACTATAAGAAACAGAGAGGAGGATAGGAAGGCGACACGGGCAAAGCCCCCGATGGTGGTTTGGGAGGGGGAGCGCGAGCGCAAGATAGCGGGAGGAGGGGAAAGAGCGACGCTGCTGTGTGCCCGCCAGGCCAGGCCTCTGACCACTCAGCACTACATTTTCTCCCCCGATTTACAGCAGCAACACATCACTACTTCAGGCAACCCAAGTCCTTCCTAGCGTCTAGATCCTTTAACGAGGAGGCAAAGAACTCAAATTAGGGGCCTTCTTGTACTCAGATCTCCAACGGGTGGGACCTCTCGTTCACTTACAGCCCCTCCCGCCCCGATTGTTAAGTCTAAAAAAGCGGCGCAGCCCCCATTCCTGCGAAGGGGCGACGGGTCTGGGAGGGGCCGCCTTCAAAACCCCTGCTGGTAAGCTCAAAGGAAGAGGGCCGCTCTAAAAGCCCCCGCAACGACAGTTCGTCGCAGTACCTTATTAGCCGGCGCAGCCCTTAACCGCCTGAAGAGCGTTTGGATCTCCGTCTTGCTGGGCCCAGCCGCCATATTCTCTTTTTCCCAGCACTCCCCGCGGCCAGCAATGGGTCTCCGTGAGGGCCAATCCACGAACAGGCTAGTTTCCTGGACGAGCCTTGCCCGGGTCCGGTCAGACTGCGCAGCCTGTACGGCTGGGGCGACACCTGGGACGATGCCCAAGGCTTGCTCCGCCGTTAACTGCCTGAACCGGGACACTCGGGAGAATCGTGCAAAGGGCCTCTCTTTCCACAGGTCCAGCCGGTGGGCTGCGGGGGGAGGTAGCTAAAAGATCAGAGGGGGCGGATTGGACATTTCTTTTACCGGTGGGCACAGGCAGCGCTCGGCTTGCGCCCCAGACTGGTGGAGCTAGTTTTCTGGGCGCAGTACAGCCGACGAGTCGCGCACATATGGTGATGCTTAGCTTCGCACTGCCAGCCCAGTGCCGTGTGTCTGGGAAGGAAGAGCATAGGCATGGGGACACCCGGCTTCGCCCACCGGCAGCTTGGACATGGTGGCTGATTGCGGTAGAGTGCAGCTGGGGAAGAGGGGCATAGACAAAGCAGCACCAAGCTTTGCCCCACCCGCTCAGGCAGGTTTGACTGGTGTGAGCAGGTGACTCTTGGCTTCATCCTGTGCTGGTCGATGTCCAGTGCAACCAACAAGGGGCACGGCAGCAACTATTATCATCCTGTGCCCTCATGGGCATGTTGCAATAAGCAAGGAGAAGCATGGTATGCTTCTTGCCAGGCCAGCATTGGGTAAAGCTGGGCACTGCCATTTTCCTCTTCACCTCTTGCTACTAAGTGGTTGAATGAAGCTGGGCATTGCCATGCCTCCTCTTCACCAGCCTCCCTACAGGGGTACGCCCTGGCCAAGGCAGTCTTCCAGCCCCCTAGGAGTTCACCAGGTCAGTTAAATGATCACCATTCATCTGGTCATCTTACATCAGCTTTCCAGTAAGCTTCATGATTTAGTTTAGGGTTTTGAACTAGATTTCTACATATTCAAATCCAGAGGTCTTGCTGATGACTTAAACTGGGCTCTGTGCTTTATATTGTATAACACAGTATGCTTTTCTGGTTGTGAAACCACTATCAACAACTGCAAATGCTTTAAAATAAGATCGTTTAAAAAATGCTAGTCCTTTGCTAATGCACCTTTTTGATAACTGTATGCGTAGCTAAATAATTACTGTGTTGTTATCAAATGTATTATTTTCTAATATTAAATAATACTTGGCTTGTGATAATATTGATAATATATTGTTCCCATGTAACTCTTTGCCTAACATTTATTTCCCATTCATATTCTTGTTTTTCCATCATTGCTTAGAAGATCAATGAAGAGTCCAGAGATAAAACATTACATGTTGCAAAAACTACAGTATCAGTAACAATCAATACTCCCCACCCCAAACCAAACAGTAATTCATCAGCCAGTTAGAAACTTTTGATTCTTTAATTATTCTCTTGTCAGTTCTGAAAAGACTCATGTAAGCCCTTATCTGGCTTCACTTTCCGCAGCCAGGTGTGGTAAAGATGGCAAAAGGAGCATGGAGACATCCAGTTTTGTTCTCTACCAGCCCGGGCATAGCACAGTCAGTGAGGAGGAGTGTGGCAGCACTTTCTCTCTCTGCATCTGCTCTCCCACTGTCTGGTGAAGGTGTGGGGTGGCAGGAGAGGGCAAGGCTGTTTCCTGGGGATGTTTCGGGCCCCCACTCCTCCCCAAGATATTGGACCTCACAATAATAGATGCTAATTGACAGTGCAGCTTTTCTTGTACAGCGGAAACAGGGGCCAGTGGGAGCCGAAGGAAACTCAAGGTGGGTTGCAAAAGCCGTTGTCTTAGACTGGAGCTGGGCAGCTGAGGCAGGGGTGAACTGAGGCCAAAATGGCCCTAGAAAAGGGTCATCCCCCCCCCATGACTGCCACCTGCTCAAGGCCTGGAGGTTAAAGCTGAGTGCTGACGTGCTACGTTATGTAGCTATTCCATGTCTTTACTAGCCGTAGCAGCCCCGTGAGGGGAAAGTAAAAATAAACTCGAATATAGTGATTATTCAGAGGCAAACAAAATTTTATTCCTGTATATGCTTTTGTGGACTAGAGACTGCTTCAGATGCTATGAATGATTCCTCATCATGCTGACATTTTACACAGGATAACCATGAAATCCAGGAAGTACAGAGTGAAGTGTGATTATGTACAATAAAAACCTAATCACTAATAGTACAGAGACCATTTTTTAGTTATGCTGAACTGCTTAACACTTGGAATGTGTGGCAAATCACAGCTTTGATTCATATAGTCACAGTTACAGTGAGATAAAATTCTTAAATTGCAATTCACTTTTTCTCATGGGGGACAGGTCTATCAGTGACTACTAACTGTGGTGACTATAGGGAACTCTCATATGTAGCAGCAGTAAAACTCTAAATACCAGTTTAAAGACCTTGGCCTTTAATGCTCTGTTTGTTTGGGCTCCAGACAACTTGTTGGCCACTGTGTGAAACAGGATGCTGGATGAGATGGACCACTGGTCTGATTCAGTAGGCTTCTTTCTTATGTTACCTCAAACCTCCTCCATAAAAAGACAGCACAGCGAGGTTCTGTTTATAATCATCATCTTCATAACATTCAATTTATGCACCACACTTCAGGACAACTTAACACCCACTCAGAGCGATTTACAAAGTATGTCATTATTATCCCCACAACAATCATCCTGTGAGGTGGGTGGGGCTGAGAGCTCCTAGAAGTTGTGACGTAACTCAAGGTCACCCAGCTGGCTTCAAATGGAGGAATGGGAGAATCAAACCCGGTTCTCCAGATTAGAGTCCTGCCACTCTTAACCATGACACCAAAATAGTGCTGGAAGATGTGGGCCATTGCAAACTTTACAATGGACCTTATGCTGGAATAAGTTTTGTTAGTATTTAAGGTACCACAAGACCACTGTTTTATTTTTGCTACAACAGACTAACAAGGCTACCCCTCTGAGGAGAAAGTGATGCGTTCTTTTTCTTTCTCCTTTCAGCTTCCCTAAAGCCCATGAGCTGAATAAGAAGTGGATACTGGCTGTGAATCGCATTGAACCAGCTTCCAGGAAGTTGTGGATCCCAGGCTCTGGTGCCTGCCTCTGCTCAGAGCACTTCAGTCAGGATGAGTTTGAGATTTATGGAGGGCAGAAGAGACTGAAGTCTGGTGTGGTCCCCTCTGTGTTCTCTTTCAAGGTATAATTTCATTCATTCATTTTTTCATTAATGTTTTCATAGCCCATTTGCATACACAGTCAAAATTGGCTGTCAAGGTAGATTCTATTTACTACAAAATCCATATGGTTGATAGACAAAGCAACCAGCACAAAACATTTAGAATATACAAGAGTGTAGAATTAGTAAAAAGGCCACCAGCAGTATTGATTAAAATTCAAAGGCCAGTACAAAAGGTAGGCTCGCCAGCTGAGGAGTAGGAAAGAAAAAAAGTAAGTTGTGAATGCCCCATAGCCTAGGAAGAACATTAGCGTCTCTTTGTGCTATTTGTATTGGATTTTTATAGGGGAGAGAGACGTCATTATCCCTACAAAGAGCTGTGGCGCTCGAACGCTTATGCTACAATAAAATTAGTTAGTCTTAAAGGTGCTACCAGATTATTTTCTATGTTGTTATCCCGAGTATCTGTTGGAGCAATCCCTGAGGTGGTGAGATAAGGTTATGAGTCACAAATTGCACTCTGCTTAGATTACTGAATGTAGCCTGGTCTCCACATGCTGTGTGATAAGGTAGTAGAATCAATTTATGACCTGCTGAACCACATGGTACAGGTTCTGCTGGACTGTATTAACTGAAGATATGAAGGTGCCTCAAGCTAGTATTCTCTACTTTTATTGGCAGCAGCTCTCCAGTGTTATGAGCAGAGGTCTTTCAAAGCCTTGGTTCATAAGAGCTTTTTAACTAGAGATGCTGGGAATCGAAAATTTCATATTACTTGGGTGGGGACTAAATATTTTAATGTTTTCTCCCATAAAGAAATTTACTATAAAATAAGCAGATTCTTGCTTAGCCTTCTGCCTCACAAGGTTGCTTTTGTCAGAACTGTGGCTAGATAATGTCCTTACTCCAGACTACCTTCTGCAATCAGACAACAGTCCATTGTTTCCAAAAGGTTTTTACTGAAGAATTAGTTCATTATAGTCCACTGGCCTGAATGCAATATTCAGGATGGTACATATGCATTGTTACCAATGACAGGCAAAGCATGAGGTACAAAGTAACAGATCACAGCAGGCCCAACCTCCCCCCACAGTTCTCAAAACAACCCCTTTGAAGTTAGGAAAGCGAAAGTTCTTCAAGGCCGGTTCACGGTGGAACATCGGTAGCCAAAACAATCCTTTTCTGAGAGATAGCTGCCTGGGAACCTTGGCACCTGTGAAGAGAGCACTTAAACACTGAAAGGATTAAAAATGGAGTCGGTTAAGCAAAGGCATACAAGAAAGCATTCTGGACCTGACATTCTGCCCCCTCTAAGATGCCTCCCCCCCAGGTTTATGTGGGTAGCGAGAGTGGAATGCTTTAACTAATCTAGGAGCATGAACATGTATAGAATTCACCCACTCATCAAACCCAGAATCAAAGTCCTTCCATCTGATAAGGTAAAACAGCTGATTTCTTTTTAGTTTAGAGTCCAATATTTGTTGAACTTCATAGTGGGTTTGATCATCAATTAAAGTTGGGATTGGAGGGGCTCGGGTGTGCCACTGGTCTGCAGAGGGAGCTTTTTTCAACAGACTGACATGGAAGGTATCATGCACGTGGCGTAAGTTCTTTGGTAAATCCAAGGCAACAGTCACTTTGTTGATTACCTTGTGAACAGGAAAAGGTCCTAGGAACTTTAATGCTAGCTTGCGGCTGGTTTGGGTTACTTTCAGATTCTTTGTAGAAAGATAGACAAGATCACCAGGTTGTAAATCCCATTCCGCCGCACGATGGCGGTTGGCGTACTTTTTGTAATCCTGTTTGGCTTTGATGAGGTGTTTTCTAATTTGAGTCCATTGTTGAGCTGCTTCCCCCCACCATTCGGTGACGTCTTTGGAGAATGTAGTAGGAGGGGGGAGCGCTTCAAACGGGAATGGTTTGAAGTGGAAGCCATAGATGACTTTGAAGGGAGTTTCTCCCGTGGAAGCGTGTACGCTGTTATTGTACGAGAACTCTGCCAAGGGGAGTAAATCAAACCAATTATCCTGTTGGAAATTAATGTAACAGCGTAGAAATTGTTCCAATATCTGATTAGTTTTTTCTGACTGTCCGTCGGTTTCCGGATGATGGCTTGAACTTAAACCTTGTTCAATGCCCAGCAGTTGTAAAAGCTCCCGCCAGAAGTTGGCAACAAATTGTCCGCCGCGATCCGAAATCACCTTTGATGGAAAAGAATGTATTTTTACAATGTTTTTTATAAAGATGTCGGCTAGTTTTCTAGCAGAAGGAATTGTAGTGCAAGGTATAAAATGAGCTTGCTTGGAGAACAAATCAACCACGACTAAAATACAGTTGTGCCCCTTTGAGGGGGGTAAGTCAGTAATAAAGTCCATAGAAATTATTTCCCACGGTCGACTTGGCGTTTCTAAAGGCTGTAATAGTCCTGGAGGTTTGCCCTTTCGGGATTTAGCGCTGAGACAAATGGGGCAAGACGCTACATATTGGGAAATGTCCTTGCGCATGCCCGGCCACCAAAATTGACGTTGCACTAAGTGAACCGTTTTCAAGTACCCATAGTGCCCTGCCGTGGGGGCATCGTGACAGCGTTGTAAAACTTTTCTTAAACTTTTGGGTACATAGAAGCGATCTCCTCAAAGCCATTCCCCTTGATCGGATTGTTGCAGTTTGTCTTTGGGCACGTCCCCCCCCTCCTTTTCCGCTTCAGCTTTCAGTTTTTGTCTCCACCCCTGATCGGGTTGAGGGGATTGGGTTGTGCGGCTGCGTGTGGTCACCACGCCCCCTAATTGCGTAGGCGAAAAGACTGTGTCAATTGTCTCCTCCCTTTTGCTTTTGTGCTGGGGCATGCGCGATAGAGCGTCGGCCAAAAAGTTAGTTTTGCCTGGTAGAAAGTTTAATGTGAAATTGAACTTGGAGAAGTATTCTGCCCATCTCAGTTGCTTGGCGTTTAGCCTACGGGGGCTGCGTAGGGCCTCTAAATTTTTATGTCCGTCCAGACCTCGAAAGGATGACGGGCTCCTTCTAACCAATGTCTCCAGGTAGTGAGAGCAGCTTTTACGGCAAAGGCCTCCTTTTCCCAAACATTCCAATTCCTTTCCGCCTCTGAAAACTTTCTGGAAAGGAAGGCGCAGGGTTTGAGCGTCCCATCCTCCCCCTGTTGCAGCAGTACGCCCCCAATTGCAGTGTCACTGGCGTCGACCTGCACTATGAAGGGGCGGTTTTCATCGGGGTGTTGTAGGACGGGTTCCGAAACAAACTGCGTTTTAAGGTGATTGAACGGTATTTGGCATTCTGGTGTCCAAGATAATCTTGCACTTGGTTTTTTGGCTTGGTCCCCCTTGTCTTTGGTTTTTAACAGTTCGGTTAGGGGGAGTGTAATTTGAGCAAAATTCGCAATGAATTCTCTATAAAAGTTGGCAAAGCCCAAAAAGGATTGTAATTCTTTGCGGGTCGCGGGGGTTTGCCAATTTAGTACTGCTTGTATTTTGCCTGGATCCATTTTCAAGCCCTCTTGGGAAATGCAGTAGCCTAAGTAAGTGAGTTCTGTTTTGTGGAACTCACATTTAGAGAGCTTAATGGGCAGTTTGTTATTCATGAGAGTGGTTAAGACTCTTTTTACAAGGTCCACGTGTTCCTCTTCAGTCTCCGAATAGATTAAAACATCATCTAGGTACACCACAACACCTTTGTATAGGAATTCATGCAGTACTTCATTGATCATGGACATGAAAACCGAGGGGGCCCCAGCCAGGCCAAATGGCATAACCAGATATTCATACTGGCCGAGGGGCGTGTTAAAAGCGGTTTTCCATTCATCCCCCTCTCTGATACGAACATGGAAGTAAGCGTCTTTTAAATCTAATTTCGTAAAGACCTTACCTTGAGCCACGACGTTGAGTAGATCTCTGATGAGCGGGATGGGGTAGGTGTTGCTGGAAGAGACAGCGTTAAATCCCCAAAAATCCGTGCACAGTCTTAAGCCCCCGTCCTTCTTTTTGACGAAAAGCACTGGCGCGGCATGGGGGCTGTTAGCAGGGCGAATGAATCCTCTTTGAAGATTGAGGTCAATGAACTTGCGGAGCTCTTCCCTTTCGTTAGGACTCATGGGATATAGACGGCCTTTGGGCAGCGAGGCGCCCGGTAAAATTTCCACGGCACAGTCCATCCTCCTGTGAGGAGGTAAAGTATTAGCTTCTTCCTCTGTGAAGGCTTGGGTGTACGCTCTGTATTGCTTGGGTATTTGGTTGATTTCTTCCTGGGTGAGGAGAGCAGGCTCAGTGATAGTAGGGTTATTACCCCAATTTTGATTCCAACGATGATTTTTGCAAGACTCATGGGTGAACGTGATGCTTCCCTCTGCCCAGTTGATGTAGGGGTTATGATCGCACAACCATCGGCTTCCCAGGATCAAGGGGTATTTCGCAGTGGCACTAATGACGAATGATCTTACTTCCCAATGCTGACCCATGCCTGTTATGACCGGAGTGGTTTCAGTGGTGACTGGATTCATGTTAGTGCCATCCATTTGCTCAAAACTGACAGGTATTTCCAATTCTTTCACAGGAAGTACTAGCCCATTTACTAGGGCTGGTGCAATAATGTCTCTGGAGCAGCCCGAGTCTATTAGGGCTTGCACGCGGATGTGCATTTTCTTGTCAGGATTCACCAAAGTTATTGGTATGAAGAGTATGGGGTCGGTTCGAAACCGGAACTGACTGAGGATTGATCTGCCGTTTGGGTCCTTTTACGACAGATCCATTTCGTTTCCCGAGGAGGGACTCTCTGGGTTCTCCCCCCCCCCCGTTAGGGCTGTTGGATCATATTCCATAACTTCTTCCAATTCTAATCCTCTTTCGGGAGGGTTTCTCCGAGAAGCTCCTCTACCTCTCGCTGTTCTGGGAGCTGGAGTAGGGCGCGGTGGCGCCGGGTAGGCTGAGGGGGCTGGGCGTCTTAGTTGGAGTAGAGGTCTTTGCACAGGCCGATATGGGCATTGCGCCGCAAAATGACCACTTTGGCCACACTGCAGACACAACCCTTGTTGCCATCTAGCATCTCTTGCTCCACGAGTAGCATATCCAGCCCCTCGGCTTCCTCGGACGAGAACGGAGGAGCGCCTTTGGCCTGTGGGTTGTTGGTGTTGTTCTACCAAACGAACTTCTAGCATGTGATTCTCTACTTCGCAAGTTAATTGGATCCAACCTAACAGTGTAGGAGGATTATCTTGCATGAGAACTCTGTCCAACAATTTAGGGTTTAAACCCTGTTTGAATAAAATGATTTTGGTGGATTCTTCGCACCTTGGGCATTTGGCAGCGAGCTGTCAGAATTTTGTGGCATAGTCTCTAGCCGACATGCTGCCTTGCCTAATAGACTGCATTTCAGTCCGGGCTCTAATTTCTTCCAGGGGATCTTCATATTGGGCTCGAAGTGCATCCACTAACCCTTGAAGTGTATCCAACTCGGGGGCCCCAATCTCATAAAGTCCTACATACCAGTCAGCGGCTTTGCCTTGGAGTCTTGATCCCAGGTGCTCGATTTGACTGACTTCACTTCCGAATAAATGTCCCCATCGATTGAAAAATTGTACTACTTGAACAAGAAAAAATCCCAATTTGGAAGGATCTCCATCAAATGTAGCGTCCAGCTTAACCCAACCCATGGGAAGTTCTTGCCTGGGAGCTGGTGCTGGCATCGGGTAGACGTCGAGCGGGGTGAGTTGTAGCGGCGCTGGCCGTAAGGATGCCGGCCACGCTGGCGGTGGGCCTCGAGGCGCTGGCACAAGAGGGGCGGGAATCGGCCCTTGGGGTGCTGGTTGCAACGGGGATGGGTGAGGAGAGATGGGTTGGAGAGGCGCCGTAGCCCCCCGCGGCCCCGGCGTTTGATGAGGCCTGGGGACAGTACCTCTTCCGATTCTGCTCGTCCCAGGGATAGCTCGCGGTGTATCTCCTCTTGGGAGGCTTGGAGGCTGATTCGCTTGGGTCGTGGGTGGAGGCACTATAGGGGAATGGTGGGGGGAAGCGGGCCCCAGCGGTTGTCCTGGTTCCCCACCTCCTCCTCCATTTCCACTGTCAGCGGGAATGATTGGACGATCGGGGCAGGGGTCTTCTGGCCTCAGTTCTCTCCCTCCTCCGCCGGCTCCATCGGCATCTGGTATGATCGGTTGTTCAGGACGGGGATCTCCTGGGCACGGGTCTTCGGGGCAGGGTCCTTCCCCGGTTACAGAATCAGAATCCCCCGTTTATGGTGGCTGTTGCGGCCACGGTTGGATAGGGCCCTCCGGACAGGGCAAAAGATCTTGCAGGTTAGCCAAACTTTGGCTGATGTCTGGTAGACCAGCTGGCGGTTCACGACCACCGTCCCCCGCCACGAGTACGGATAGCAGGTGGACTGCATGGGCTAAGCTTTCTTCCATGCTTGCTAGTCTGGTCTCCAAAACTTGCACTCTATCAGGATTTTCCTCCTCTTGTTCCGTATAACCAGTAGCTTGCGAAGTGGGCACATTTTCAGTATGTGGCCTCGGTAGACCAGGTATGATTTCTTCCACTCCTTGTTCTTCTTGAGATCTCGCGGCTAAGATCCCTTTCGCCAAACCAGTGATTGCCGATATTCCAGAGTCGATTGCAATCGTTCGGCTTTGAAGCTGCACCCATTGATGCTCACTTACTTCTTGTTGCCCCGACCACGGGGTGACTTCCGCATAATCCCAGCTCAGGGTGCCACGGCGGGACGTCTCCCATTCCGTTTGTTCGGTCGTCCTGTTCCAGTAAAGCCACGGTCGGCTACTGGCGTGCTCGGGTATAGACTCCAAACTGTGCCGGCTATCCAGTTGCGTTTGCGTGAACATCGTACTGGCCCTTCGTTCCCTCGTCTCCCTTGGTCTCGCGCCCCACTGTGTCGGAGTGGGCAGGGAAAACAGTGGTTCGGCTGTAGCTCTGGGCCGGGTATCTGCACTGCTGGGAGCGAGGGTATAAAGCGTAGTAACCGAGGAGTTGTTTCCTCGCGGTACAGGTCCTTGAGGTTCCAAACCTTGAGAGCCGGGAGAGGCATACGGGTCAAACAAAGGATCCCTGACTGGGACAGCTTTGGAGTCCGTCTGATCCGGCTTAGGCATTGGAAAAGGTGATTAGTAACAAAATGTCAGAACTGTGGCTAGATAATGTCCTTACTCCAGACTACCTTCTGCAATCAGACAACAGTCCATTGTTTCCAAAAGGTTTTTACTGAAGAATTAGTTCATTATAGTCCACTGGCCTGAATGCAATATTCAGGATGGTACATATGCGTTGTTACCAATGACAGGCAAAGCATGAGGTACAAAGTAACAGATCACAGCAGGCCCAACCTCCCCCCACAGTTCTCAAAACAACCCCTTTGAAGTTAGGAAAGCGAAAGTTCTTCAAGGCCGGTTCACGGTGGAACATTGGTAGCCAAAACAATCCTTTTCTGAGAGATAGCTGCCTGGGAACCTTGGCACCTGTGAAGAGAGCACTTAAACACTGAAAGGATTAAAAATGGAGTCGGTTAAGCGAAGGCATACAAGAAAGCATTCTGGACCTGACAGCTTTAAACATATAGGCAGTATTTTTAAAATGAGACAGCATTTGATCATTCACCTGTAGTCTGAAGGGGTTACAGTCAAGGAACACTGCAGATATAGTATGTGGCAAACGTTAAGTGGTTTTGTTTTTAATTGTTTTTCTTCTTTCCATCTGTCTTGATGTTCTTTCTATATATCTTGATGTTCTTGCTTATAATACAAGGGAATACTTTATTCCTTTGGTAATGGTGATTCCAGCTAATTTTGCCAAGGTAGAAAAGGCTGCACAGAATTCCAAATAGAGAATAGTATATCAATACTGAGATGATAGACTAAGAACATAGCTCTACATTGTTATCCCTGTTCAGTCACTGAAAGTGAATATACTCTATGCATGTACAGGGGAGCAGGACCATGTCTGCTGGCCCCATCCCCAGACATGTAAATGTCTGCAACAAACCCTATACATGCATCTTCGGTTTGTACACATAGTTGGGACCCAGATTTTTTCTGTATTCCTAGTTTTGTGTAAATGCACGTAGGTTCACTGCAGGTGTTCATCTGTATGTAGAAATGTGTAAGGGAACAAGACTAGCTGACATGATCCTTCTCCCTTGTACACACGTGCAGTGTATGCACTTTGAATCACTCAACAGAACTTAAGGCTTGTAAGAATTGGCTGAGTAACTTGTTAGAGAAGTCTGAGTGTCAGTGCCATAAAGCATCAAGAGATACAACCACTATGTGGAGCTGTGGCATTCTTTCTGTATGTGCATTTAGCCAGTTATGCTTTTTCATTATTCCCTGTGCTGAAGGATCCATAAGCTTCTTTAATGAAGAAGATACTAAAAGTTGAGGATTTCCCCCCTCCAATAATATAGTTCTAATGTGTATTTCTGAGCTTCTGGACGATTCATTTGTGATGGAAATATGTGCCTGTTTTTTTCTGAGCTTACTCATCTGTTGAAGTAGTGGTTCTGAAAGTTTTTGAAGTGGGACCCACTTCTAAACGCATTGTACTTTTCAGGAACTATTTGCAAAGTAACTTCATGCTACTTCCCCCCTCCCCCTGCACAAAATGCCAGAATCTCAAACCTTACGTTATCTTTTTCATACTTAGTTTTTATAAATACATTGCATTACAGAGCAACAGGTTATATATCATGGCCATTTTGCACCTTATGCAGAGGCGAATCCAAATCTGCAATTAAGTCTCCCAGAATCTCCTCTCCCAGTTAACTCTGTACCACCACCTCCTTCTTGGACTTGCAACCTAAATGCAAGAGAGTCATGACCCACTTTTGATCTCATACCTATGGTTTGAGAACTGATGTGTTAAAGGAAAATTCTGTATTGCATTGATATAGAGTAGGAAAGTTTGAACAAAACTTTTATTTTGGAGTAATGAGAACTATGTACTATTTTTATTATTACAAAAAAGCTTTTTTTCTGTGAGGCTTGGACTATTAATCCAGAATTTATTGGTGCTGGATTAGTTGTATGTATTTCAGGATGTTTGTAAATTGCTGCTTATCTGGAGTATGTGTAATATTTTGGTTTTAGGCTTCTAATGGATGACCTTAAATTTTTTCTGGATTAGGTTAACATACTGGAGAAACATTTACAGGAATTTCAAACAGGAATGGCCATGAAATAACTTATGCTTATAATGTTGCAGTGTGTAAACCCCCACCTGACCTCTTAAGCAGACAGTGACCACTTGTACAAAGTTCAGTGCGCTTCTGCTGTAGCTTGCCTTACTCTAGTGGTACCAGCCATGTCTTTACTTGCACCATCAGGCACAACCAAGTCAAGGTTAAGAAGTTTCTCAAGTCTTACTAATTTCCATGAGAGAAAATTAATGGAGCAAAGACTTAACAGGAGCCAGAATAACATAGTGGGTAGAGTGTTGAACTGAGAGATGCAGGTATAAATTCTCACTCTGCCATGGAAGCTTGCTGGGTGACCTTGGGCTAGTCACAAACACTCCCAGACTCAACAAGGTTGTTGTGAGAATCAAATGGAGGAGAGAATGATGTAAACCACACTGAGTTCTTTTGGGGGGTATGTATAAATAAATACTGTGCATAAATAAAATGAATTTTGGCCAGGATGTGCCCTTTCTCTGCAACAGCCCACCTGTTCATTGATCTGTGGTGCCACATGAATCATAGGGTTGGGTCATCTAGTCCAACCTCCTGCACAAAGCAGGAAACTCACAACTACCTCCCCCCCCCACCCACAAACACACACCCAGTGAACTCTTGCTCCATGCCCAGAAGATGGCAAAACACCATCAAGATCCCTAGCTAAACTGAGCTGGGGAAAATTGCTACCTGACCCCCAAGGTGGTGATTGGCCTTACCCTGGACATAGAAGAAGGGGCCATGAGAACTGAGCACTGCCCTTCCTCTCATGATCTGCCTAGGTTCACAGAATCAGCATTGCTGTCAGAAGGCCATCTAGCCTCTGCTTAAAAACCTCCAAAGAAGGAGAGCCCACCACCTCCCGAGGAAGCCTGTTCCACAGAGGGAAGTTCTTCCGAATATTTAGCCAAAAACTCTTTTCATTTAATTTCAACCCACTGGTTCTGGTCTGACCTTCTGGGGCAGTGGAAAACAACTTCACACCATCCTCTATATGATAGCCCTTCAAGTACGTGAAGATGGTTATCATATCACCTCTCAGGCATCTCCTCTTCAGGCTAAGTATACTGAGCTCATTTAACCTTTCCTCATAGGACTTGGTCTCCAAACCCCTCACCATCTTCGTTGCCCTTCTCTGAACACATTCCAGCTTGTCTATATCCTTTGTGGTGCCCAAAACTGAACATAATACTCTAGGTGAGATCTAACCAGAGTAGAGCGATACCATCACTTTTCATGATCTGGATACTATGCTTTTGTTGATACAGCCCAAAATCGCATTTGCCTTTTTAGCTATCACATCTCACTGCTGCTGACTCATGTTCAGTGTATGGTCTATTAAGACCCACTAGATCCTTTTCACACATATTACTGCCCAGACAAATCTCTCCCATCCTATAATTCTGCATTTGATTTTTCCTACCTAAATCCAGAACTTTGCATTTATCTCTGTTGAAATTCATTTTATTTGTTTAGCCCAGTTTTCCAGCCTGTCAAGATCATCCTGTGTCCTTACTTTGTCTTGTACCATATTTGCTACCCCTCCCAATTTAGTATCATCTGCAAATTTAATCATTCCCTCTATTCCTTTATCCAAATAATTTATAAAAATGTTGAACAGAATAGGTCCCAGGACCGATCCCTGAGGCACTCCACTTGTCACTCTTCTCCAAGAGGATGAGGAACCATTAACATAGGAAGTAATCTCTGGAGAACCTGTATACTGGTAGATCATAGGATAAAAATGGAAGACAGTTGAACAGAGAGTGTTTCTCTCTTTCACACTTGTTTCTAGGTGCATGTCTTATTTGTATCTTATAGGTAATAGATTTGTAAATATTGATTTAATGAAATCTTACACATTTCCTTTATCTGTTTTATACTTTGGACTGATTGCATCTTATCTACTCTACTTTTTAAACTTGCATTCTACATAACTCTTGTTTCTGGACATATTGCTGATGCAACTTTAAACATTTCAGCAGAGAATGAAATGTGTGATTCTGTTACCAGAAGGAATTTTACATGCTACTCGACTACAAGATGGGATCTTTCCATTCTTTGCACAGTGGTCCTATTCAGCGTTCAATATATGGGCTAGCCAGAGTATGTCTTCTGAGGCTTTCCGTTCTATTGCTCCTGCTGTTCCTTTTGTTTTTACACTGGGTGCTCTATGTGTCTTTGTGCGCACAGCATATGCAGTCTGCTGCTAGCTGCTCTGTATTTGTTTAGGATCACTGACCTCATGAATAATAAAAGCATTGTCCATAAGTAGTCTTTTCACTACCACTGTTGTTACATTTCATTCTGGGGTAGGAACATAAGTCCCAGAGGGCAGAGTATCTTGGGTTACAAAAGATCAGGAGGTAACAACACAGAAAGAGGTTCCCTTCCCAGAGGCAGCTAAACGGCTTCTGTTGGAAGCAGGATGGTGGACTTCATGGATCATTAGTCAGATTCAGCAGTGCTCCTTTGGTGAATGTATATTAATTACAAACTTCTCATCAGAAGACTTCTGCCATTTTTAACAGCTGGAAGTGTTGCCCTTAAGCCACCATTTTGTAGGCCACTGTCTACACTTTGAATAGGTAAACAGGGAGATTCCCAGTCTAATCATGTTACCATAGATGTACAAAGGCCAACCTGAAAAGTACATAGTAAGTGTGATGGACTTCCAGAGAGAAACTAACTCAGAGGCTTCCAGGCTGTGTTCAAGGTAGTTCAGTTAAGTCAAGGTGCTCTTAGGAACAGTGTTCTGTCAACTTCACACCCCTTTCTAGAAACGAGGCACTGATTACATCAGCCTTTGATTTAATGATCTAATAATGTAGCTAAATAATCTTCTGTCACACCTTCTCCCCAACCCGTCCCTTCCTTATTTGCAAGATTTTTCAAGGCAGGAACAACAAATGCCATACCCACATTCAGTCAGGTGACTATCTGATAACTTCAGCTGAACCATCTGTCTCCCTTCAAGCCTAAGAAGCTTAAAATACTTTCTTTTCTATTACTTCCCATCTCCTATACCAGAGTTGCTTTGGCTTCCACCCAAAAATGTGCTGAGGACTTGAATCTTGAGGTATTCCTCCTCTGCTTTTCTCTGAATCCAAGCTCTCTTGCTATACTAAGTCCTCTTCATCAATCTGCATTTCCTTGGATGCTTGCCTGAATCCTTCCCCTTGGATGCTATTGGAACTCCTGCTTGGGTCTCCTATAGCCATTATAAGCTGTCGTCAGCAAACTTCCCCATTAGTGCAGGTTCAAAGGCAGTTGGCTGCTAAGATGCATGGCAGTGTATCAAGACCCATTTAGAGTAGGTAAGATAACCCTTCCAGTTTCCCAACTACTCTCACTTTCTTTTCCTCTGTCTTTTCAGTTTCATAATGCAGAAGTTGGGGGTAGGCAATGCAACACTGTGCATCTTACTGTAGGCATTTCAGTATTGGTTGATGTATGTGTCCTTGTTATGATCTGTACTTTCTTTAGGGTGGATTTTGCTTTAATCTTTCCCTTCACACCCTCTGGGTAGTTAGCTGCCACCAGGAATATTAAATTCCAATATATTTTATTTAAGTTTTCCCTTTGGTAACGTGTTTATGCGTCAGGCTCCTTCATGGTTCTATGTGGCCCTGAGGATAGGAATGGGAGATAACAATGACTGCTACTCTGGGATATAACAAAACAAAATAAAAGTTTATTTTTTAAGAAGCGTATTGGTTACATAAAAGTAGTTCTTAGTTCTTCTAGTTGCTTCATCCAAACTCATTCACACGGATCTCTTGTAAGGCATCACACACAAGTTAGCCTCTTTCTCTAGGCTCTATATTTCTCTCACAGAGAACTCCTCAGACAGCACACAGCTAGCCTGTTTTCTTTTCACTCTCAATTCTTTCTCAGGCGCACACACAGTTCGCCTGCTTCAAATAGAATGAATATATAGTCTCACATTCACATTCAGTTCAGGCTTCCACTCAGGTTGCCTTTCCCTCACAAATACATGAACACACTCAGGCTGCACACAGCTCGCCTCTCTTGCCCTAACTGAATCTTTTTCTCTCCCTCAATAACTGAAAACTGCCTTCACTCCGCCAACTCTCTGTCATCAACCAATCATATAACTCACTCATCTCTCTCTTTCACCCCCACTCTTCACCTATCTCACCAAACATTTAAAGACACATGCACCCATTTCTTGAAATCATTACAGTCCTCGATATTATTTTAGCTGTGTAAGTGTATATTATAGTCTATTCCATAATGTATCACTGTTTTTCCAGTATTCCAGATCTCAGGGTTTCTTACAAACTTGTTTGGGAGCCCATTTACTTAATTACAGGATCCCTAAAACTGAGTATAGTAATCTGAGTCCAGAGTTCAATGTAATGTTAGAGTCCACATCTGCAGCTCCTGTCCAGGACAGAAGCGAGGAATCTTGAAGCTGCCTTCCAGAGTCACACTGAAATAGCTAAGCACTTTCCTGTGCTTAGCTATTTCATTGTGACTCTGGGAGGCAGCTTCATTCACACAGAACATAAAGCTAATATAGGTATGTGCGGAATATATATGGTAACAAAGTGAAATGGCAAAACACATAGTGCTTTGTGAAACACAGAATATATCTGAACACTGTTCAGAGAGAAGTGTTACCAGCTAGATACATCCTATGTAGTCACACACAGGTTTGTGGCAGCAAGGAAGAATCTTCAGTAAGTTTTTTACAGGAGAAGACCATAGAATGGAGCTGAATATGGGCCCAGTACTTTTGCATAAAGAAATTAGTTCACATAAATTCTCTCTGAAGGAAATGATGTGACCTTTGGGGTTTCTGTTGGCATGCTATCTGGCCCACAATGAGGAAGGGCCTTTAATACATGAAGAAGGCAGCAATCTCCAAGTTCATCTGCATCTTGTTTGAATGAAAGAGTCAACTACAACACCCTGTGAGAAGGCACTGTGTAGGCCTCAGTCTAAAACTGTAAGCCAGAGGTGTTGATTTGTTACCAGTTTCAGAAAGTTGAAGCAAATTCTCTTGCAAGTAAACACCCATTTTGGGGAGAGCAGCATGAAGCTAACAGTAGCATTGCAGAGTTCAGTGAATCAGACTAACTTTCCAAGGGCTTATCCTAGTTCAGGAGTCAACCCAGTGTGCTGTCCCATTTCCAAGGAGAGCAGGGATTGTAGGGCAGGTGCAGGCTGGTTATCTTCCATAAAAGTTCTGCCGGCTCTCTCAAAGGCCGACCTTAGCTTTTGACAGAACAGCTGCAGATGTGGATGCCTCCTGATCCTGGCTTTGGTTTTCCATCAGAGCAGCAGAAATGTGCAAATTGTTGGCATTAGGAATGTTTGTCTTCCTTGCATGGGACAGGACAGGCTTCCTGCTGATGACTTTTCCCTGGTGGTGAGTATTGTGCAGCACAGTATTCGCCAGCTGAATCCTTTCTCAGCTTGAATGAGATATCTGTGCTCTTTGCTTCCTGACCACCCAGCCCTTCCTGCTTTGTCTTCTTTTCCTTTCAGTCTGTTTATTAATAAGGTAGATTCTGGTTGAGCTCCTGCTTCCAAATTTCAGTTCCCATTGCTATTTTTCGGCAGAGTTCAGAAGATAGTCTCATCCAATATTATCCCTTACGTGAATAAAAATCCTTGAAGTCATGATGGAATATTTCCCAATATAAAACTCTTTGTAAACATGTAGAAAGGGTGGGGAGGAGGTATGAAGTTCACCAGTAAGAAATGGGATTATTGGCAATAGCAAGTGCAGGGTTGGGAGGATTGTTTAAATGTTCAAGATGGGGATTCAAGGAAGGTAAGTACAGAGCCCAGAAAGAGAGAACAGAGATTTGGGAATCAGGATTAGGCTTTAAGCAGGCTGAAGCGGAAGAGCTGCGCTTCATCAGCCATTTCCCCACACATTTAGTAATAGCAAGGATTAGGGAGCTGAGAAAGTGCCAAACACCACCACCTTTTGTTAGTCTCTTATGCAGCTGCTGAGAAAAAAGGCCCATGTAATAAAATGGGGACCATAGAAGAACTTCTGTATTCATGTATTTTTGTGAAGTGCGGTTTGGCTGCAGTAAGGATTTGTCTAGAGGCTAGCCTGATATGAAAAGTCATTTGTTTAACAGTGCATGGAGACCAGTCAGCCTGTCCAGAATAAGAAAGGGACATCCTGAGCTAGGATGGAAGCAAGAATTTACATTTCAGTCTTAAAGATGTATTCCTGGGAATAAGCCCTGTTGAATAAAGCACAACTTACTTCTGAGTAGGCCTGCTTAGGATTGCTACCCATTTTTAGGAACCTTCTCCAGGATGCAAAACAAAAACATAACATAACAAGAAGGGTAAATGAGAGCTAGTCTGATGTGCAGCTGGAATATTTGGAAGAAAAATTCGTCAGTTATCAGGCACCATTTGTTAAAAGTGCTATGTTTAGCACTACAGTATTTTAGAATAGTTGCAGTGTTGCACAAATTAATTCAAAATCTAACGTGGAGTCTAAGACACAAGAGGATCAAGGGAAAGGAGGTATAGCAAGTGCCCCAAATTTACATGCAGTCAGCTAGCATGCTGAAACTGATTATAGGTACAGGGTTTTTTAAAATGATAAATGTTAAAAGAATAAGAAAGAAAAACTATGAAGTATGCCTTTGTCGGGGCAGAGCGCTGCACGGAACATGGTGGATGTGTCTTTCTGAGGCTCCAATCTCAACCTCGTGCCTAACTCAATCAAATGCCTAAAAACACCTGAAAGAAATGGGGGAAACGGGGGTGGGTAAAGAAAATAAGAACCCAAACGCAATGGTTAGATCTTACTTTTCTCAAGAGAAGCCGAAAACAGTTAAAGAGCCTGCAGCCGGTAAGAGCTCCAAAATGGCGGACGCGACTCAGGAACGCAGCTCTGACTTACTCACAAAAAAAGATTTCGCTGACTGTCTCCAGATGTTAGAGAGCAGCATTATAGATAAAATCTTAGAGAAATCAGCAGATAAAATTAATGCCTGTCTGGACCCTATTGCCAAGCAGTTAAAGGAAATTAAAAACTCTTTATCTCTGCTGTGACAAAAACTGCTGACAATGCCCCACAGTTAGGGATTACATTATAAAAAGAAATGAAGCAAATTCAAACTATAGAAGATCTATTACCTGCTAAAGTCATTGAACTTGAAACGAAACTTAAAGCTAGGAATTTAAAAATCCGTGCTATGCCTGGGAAAGAGGAAGGGAATCAAGAATTTTCCATCTTTATTGCCACGTGGCTTGCAAAAATTATACAGCTTGAAGATGGGGTTACCCCTAACGTAGAACTAGCATACAGACTAGGCTCCCTAGCATCGAGTGGAACACAACTTCCCAGAGACATATAAGTGACCTTTTGTGACTATAGATTAAAAGAAAAAATCCTGCAAGAAGCATGCAAACAAGGTCACCTATGGTATGATAACAAAGAAATTCAAATATATCAAGACTTTCCAACTGAAACCTTGAGGGTGCGCCGTGACCTGAAGCCTGTAACCACTGCTCTTTGGAAGGCTAACATCAGATATGGATGGGTTGGCTCCTCAGCTAATCTTTCAGTATTGCAGAATGGAACTCTGAACTATGTCAGGGACCTGGAAGAAGGACAAGCCCTACTGGACTTTTTGGAAATAGAACCCTCATCGGAATCCCCTATGAAAACCTCACCAAAAGACTCAAGCATCCGCAAAATGGTCGATAAATGGAAAAGAGTAAATCCTAGATCACAACACAAACGCTAACTATAAAGCATTTAAACCTTACTTGCTTAAGGGTGTATAAGGCCACAGCTATCCTTAATACAACTTGAAATTAGGGTGAAGTCTGAGGGTTTGTAGCTCTCAGGAGATCCCCTCCTTTAAGTTTCTCCCCAGGAGTAGAGACTTGGTGCTCTACTTTTGACCTTTAATTTAAGGCTGAATCCAGGGTGATTAACGGTTTCAACTTCCTTTTTCTTTTTCTCTTCTTTCCTCTATTCTCTTTCTACTCTCTATTCTAAGATGATTTTTTCTTTCTATCTAATTCTTTGTCTATTTCTTCAAAACTACAAAGTTGTAAATAGTTCTGTAGGTGTAGAGGTAAATGGAAATCTACCTATACAAGCATTACACTTAAATTTTTCAAACCTACAATTAAGCCTTAGAAAAGTTAAGAGGCTTAATACTTTGAATTTTATTTATTGGCTTGATTATCAGGTTTATTGGAGTAATGAAGATAAAAGGGAAAGACAAGATACAGAACAAAATCTTGTTGGGAAAGGGGGAGGGTGGGTTGGTGTTAACGGGATTTACTTTATGCAAGTTTTGTTTTGTAATTTAGACATTGATCTTAGCTCTGTTAAGACATATTTCTATATGATGAAATAAAATATGGTCATTAGTCTCATAAAAAAATAGAAAGGGAGATGGTAAAGGTGAAAAAATTGGTCCTAGTTGGGTCCCAGATTCTTAAGTTATCTTCAAAAAAATTGTAGCAACAAAAAGGTAGCAATTGCCCCATCTATAAAGGGGGAAAAAATTAGCGTATTACATGACATCTATCAACGATATTTATTTTATTTAGATGTTTTCTACTAAAAACCTGTCTTATAAAATTGTTTCAGTTAATTGTAGAGGATTGAACAATAAAATTAAAGCTAAAAGGGTGACATCAGCTCTAACCAAATTACACCTGTCAATCCTCCTTTTGCAAGAGACACCCCTAAAGAAATCAGCCCTACCAGTCTTGTGTTCTAATTGGTTTGGTCAGCAATATAGTACTGTCAGGTCAAGGGGAGTGGCGATTTTCTTTTCAAGAGACACTCATTTTTCCTTATTAGACTCATCATTAGATTAAAAGGTAGATTTTTGTTTATAAAAGGATATATAGAACAGGAATTAATTACTTTAGTGTCCATTTATGCTCCAAACCAAGGTCAGCTTCAATTCATCGAAGACACCCTGACCAAACTCTCTTCCTTTGCTGCGGGGGAAATAATTTTAGCTGGCGATCTTAATTTTATCATGAATTATGATTTAGATAAAACTTCAAGAAGACAGAATCCTCAGAAACAGAAAAGAGGAGACAGAATTATCAAATATAATGTCCAGAGCTGGCCTTCAGGACATTGTGGCCAAGTAGGCCCCCTCCCCTGCTTTAAAGCCTGCTATGAACTGTGTTAAAGTTTCCTGCATTACTGTTTCACTGCTGCTACACAAAGATTGCTTTGCACGTGTGTGCTCTGATACACGTGTCAGCTTCCTGCCTGCGTGTCAATTACCTTGCTGCTGCTATAGACTGTGTAGTTTACTGACTCCATGTTTGGATAACTGCACAAAGGACTCTCTTTCTGGGCAACCCTGCCCTGCCCTGTATCTGAACTTCCCAGTGTGCGTTTGGACTGTGTGCCCCGTGCCTGCAGTGCCATCTACCACGGACCGGGCCTGTTCTTTGCCTTGGACTGTGTTTTAAAGTGTTGTTCCCCCTGCCTCCATGGAAGCCTGCCTCATATGGGCCCAAGCCGCTGCTAGCAGCCGGGCGCCCGCCGGGGAAACCTCCAGCGAGCCTGGCTAGGCGCTCCCTGGTCAGTTCCCGCCTGGAGCCTCCCGCGAGCCGGTCCCCGAGCTTGCCCTCGCTACCGGGCAGCCTGCTATCCAGCCCCAGCTATGCCCAGCCGGCATCCATGTTCTCAGGCAGCCAGAAGACCCTGGGAAGAAGACTGCTTTGGGAAGCCATTTCGGCGAAGCGGGCACACCACGTCCGCAGCGAGAGCCCCTCGCCCCGCTCTGCATATCTTAGGAGCCGCCCCGGAGAAGAACTAAGTGCCGACCATCCCAAGCACTTAGAGAATGCATCTCAAAGAAACCTCCGCATTCCAGAGCTGATGACATCAGGACAAGCCCTGTCCGCTGGAACATCCTTTCAGCCCACTTGGATTTCCCCCTCCCTCTTTTGTCCCCTCTTCCTGAGGTGTCACTTATCACAATCTGATTACCAAAGTGGCCCATCCAAGCCATTCAGTAGCCCATTAGACCCTTTGTTTTAATCTGTGAGAACCACCAAGTACAGCACCAGCCCCAGGGTACGTTTTGGGGTATTTAAGCCGGCCTCTCAGACCGCATGGTGCGCGTGCCATCCTATCCAGACTTCCTTGCTGTCCGTCTGTGGTTCCAGTGCTGGCATTGGACCACCCCCCTCGCTGCTGTGTCTCTGCTTCGCTTCAGGATAAGTGAGTATTCCCCCTATCATCGTTGGGAACCAGCTAATGCGAACGTCCCTGTATTTCCTACTCTGTATTTCTTAGATCTTGTATGTTCTCTTGTATGCTTGTGCAAGTTTAGGCTTACGCCACACTGAATACACGTGTTTGGAACCTATTTGTTGTCTGCCTCTTTTTCACTAGAGTGTCTGGGGTCGGGACCTCCGTATACATAGGTTATGATCCGCGCTTAATTTTAAGTTACAGACTGCTACAGCTAATTCCCCATTATAATAAAGAGCAGTTCTGGTAACAATATCTGGCACTTCCATAACCCTCTGGTAAGAGATTATACATATTTTTCCTCAATTCACAACATACACACATGAATCAACTACATTTTCCTATCACCCAAACTAATTGGCCAAACCCTATCAACAAATATTGGCAGTAAATTGTGGACAGAATGTTTGCTTACAATCAATGATAATAAAAAACCTCAAACAAATTGGAAATTGAACAAAACACTTTTATTTAATAAGCATATAGCATCAGAAATCTCTCTTGAAATTAAACCGTACTTTGAAGCAAATCTGCACTGTGGTGTCCTACAAGTCCGTGTATGGGATGCCATGAGAGCAGTGGTAAGGAGGGAAATCCTCTCTGTAGCCTCCTACCACAAAAAACAAAAAGAGAAAATTAGAAATGAAACTATGCTTAAAATTAAAAAATTAGAAGAGGAACATAAAAAATGTAGTAAACATACCTATAAACAACTTCTACATGAAAGAAGAATCTTAGAAAACATTGAAAATTCTCAAATACAGAAAAATTTGTTATATACTAAACAAAAATATTGGCTAAAATCTCCCAAATCAATTAAACTATTGGCATGGAAAGTCAAATAGAAAGCTTTATCTCACACAATAAAATCAGTTAAAGATGCATACGGTAATCTTCAGACTAATTCTGAGGCCATAGCTAATGCTTTTGCAGATTATTACTGTACTCTCTATACATTGGGAAATCCAGACCCTAACAGTATCTCTAATTACTTTTCACCTCTAAAAGCTCCCACCAAAATTACACAAGAGCACAAGCAAATTATAGAGCAACCAATTACAGCGCAAGAAGTGATGGATACTATAAAATCATTGAAAAACAATAAAGCTCCTGGTAGAGATGGCTACCCTTCTGAATTTTATTAAAAATGTGTATATTATCAGCTCCCCTGGCAAATACTTGTAACTCGATCATGTAACAGGTAATTTACCATTGTCATGGTCAGAAGCTGAAATTACAGTAATTCCAAAAAGAAATAAAGATGCTACTGACACAAAATCATATAGACCAATCTCACTATTGAATCAAGATCAAAAAATCTTTACAACTATATTAGCGAAAAGGCTAGCCAGTTTTATCACCAAATATATACATCCAGATCCAACAGGTTTTATGCCGTCCAGAAACCTGGTTGATAATACACACGAAACACTGAATATCATCAACTTCTGTGAACAACATAAGACTCCTGCCTTACTTTAGATATAGAAAAAGCCTTTGATACAGTGGAAACACCGTATCTTAAATTACTATTGCAAAAAATGGGTTTTGGAGATCTTTTTAAAAATGCCTTTAATGCTCTTTAATTTCTCCCCAAAGCTGTAGTCAGGGAAAATAACACACATTCAACTGACATTTATGTAACAAGGGAAACCAGGCAGGGCTGCCCCCTTTCTCCAATTTTATTTGCCATAGCTAAGAAACCTCTAGCTTTATTTGCCATAGCTATGGAACCTCTAGCTTTCACAATAAGATCAAAATCTAATATAAAGGGCATCACAATTGGAAAATACGAATTCAAAATTAGTCTTTTTGCTGATGATCTTGTTTTGTATATAACCAATCCCCAACAATCTTTACAAACCATTGAAACACTTTTATCAGAATTTCGAAGTATTTCTGGTCTCTCAGTCAATCAGACTAAATCTGAGTTGCTTCCCTTAAACTTAGACCAGGATATGGTTAATTACATTAAAAATGTACATAAATATAAATGGGTGACTAAATTTTGGAATTACCTGGGAATTAAAATTACCCCAAACCTGAGAAACATATGGAGTCAAAATTATTCAGAACTTTACTCCTCCACGTGTAAAACTCTAGAGGACTGGGAAAAACTGAACCTTACTTGGATGGAAAAAATTGGTTTGGTCAAATCAATAATTCTTCCTAAGCTTCTGTTCTGTTTTAGAGCTTTGCCTATACTGGTTAAACCCAAATCACTAGATTCTTGGCAAAAATTACTCAATAAGTTTATCTGGGACAGGAAAAGACCTAGAATCAAATATCATATCATGTGTAGTCCAACCTCACAAGGTCTAGGGCTACCGGATGTCAAGTTTTATTGTTAGGCAACACAACTTGCTTATACGATGCTTATGCTGAATCCCAAATTCCAAACAGATTGGAAGCCCATAGAGCAGCACTATATCCCAGAACATTGCAAGAAGCTATTTAGAACAAGCCATCTGAGCGCTCTTCAAAAATCAAACCAAATATTTTCTTGCTAACCACTTTAGAAGTATGGGATAAAAATAGATCTAAATTGGCGCCACCAATATCTCCGTTAATTTGCTTTACGAATCAACATTGGTTTAAACCAGCCTTACATCATGATCATGACTTATTTGATTGCTGGAAACAAAAGAACCTAGTTAGATTGATAGATATAACTAAAAATGGTACCCTTCTATCCAAGCAAAATATCGAAATGAAATTGGGTTGTAAAGTCCCTTGGTTTCAATATTTCCAAATTAATCACTTATTTGACCAACCCTATATGAGAAATTCATTGTTGTGCACTGCAACTAAATTTGAAAATCTTCTGAAACTTGAGAAGGATACCTGTAAAGGTTTTACTTCTGTAATTTATAAATTATTACTTTCAGACACAAAAAATAAACCATTTTCTTACCAGACAGCTTGGGAAACAGACTGTAACATAACTATAACAGATTCTCAATGGTCTAAAATTTGGAGATCAAGTATTTTTAAGTCCAGGTCCATAAACATAAGCAGTCAATCAAATTAATGACAAGGTGGTATTATACTCCCCAAAGACTCCATTCTGTAAATAAAACTGTCTCTTCAAAATGCTGGAAATTACGTGGTGAAAATGGCTCCCTAATCCATTGTCGGTGGACTTGTAAAACTATTCAACAATTTTGGTCAACAGTGGTGATATGCATCCCACAAAAATGGGAAGCACAAATACTGGATGGGGATGCACTTCTGGGAAGTAGTATATGAGAAAGATCTTGGAGTAAGAGTGGACTGTATACTAAATATGAGCAGTCTGTGATGTGGTGGCAAAAAGAGGCCAATTCAGTCCTGGGTTGTATCCAAGGGGCCATAGCGTCAAAATCGCAGGAGGTCATAGCCCCTCTCTATACTGCCTTGGTCAGGCCGCACCTGGAGTATTGTGTGCAGTTCTGGAGGCCTCACTTCAAAAAGGATGTGGATGAGATTCGTTTTCGTTTTCGCAGCCATGTCGGACGCTCCTCTCGGCAGGTCCGAGAGGAAGCGGCCGAGCAGCCTGACCGGGCGGCTGATCTGCAAAGGTTAGCCCCCAGGACTCCCAGGGAGGGAGTCTGGGTTCGGGACGCGGCGGGAAGAGCCCTCTGGCAAATCGAGGCAGGGGGTAAATTGCCCGTTTGTCCCTATGGAGGCCGGCAGACGTGCGCGGCACCTTGCGTGCTGCTGGGCCACGGAAAATGACAAAGAACAGGACTAGGCGGAAGCCTGTAAGTAAGCGAATCCCTTCTGTCACTACAAGCGCATGTGAAGGAGTGGTGGGATCTGAAGTTTAGAAGATTCGGATTTTCCCCCCCTCGCAGAGTCTCGGAAGATTGGCGGTCCCCCCCCCCCTAAAATGGCAGCGAAAAAGCAGAGTCCTGCTCTGGGCAAGTCAGTTTCGGCTGCCCTGCAGGGAAGAGGGGAGTCGCTCGAGGAATTGGTGAAAAGATCGGTTATCGAAGCCATAAAACCCTTTGTTGACAAGCTGAATGAAACAGATCAAAGGGTGGGCTTAATTGAGAGCGATGTGAAAGCCATCAAGGAAGTAGCGGGGGGGCAGAGAAGTCTGCTCAGGAAAATGCGTCACTTATGAGAGCAACGAACAAGGAGCTAAAGTTGGTGGAAAACCAGCTGATTGGGCTGCAAGTGGAGCGAACACAGACCATTTTGCGTCTCCAGAATGTTAAAGAGGAGGAAAACGAGGATTTAAGGGATCTTGCCTCGGAACTTTTAGCGACACCCGCGAGGGCAACTAAAGAAGAAGTAAGCGCCATTTTGGGAGTCCGTCGGGCATCTTCAAAATATGCAATGAAGCGGCAGCTGCCTCGCGAGATTGTTATTGAGTTTTCATCTAGGAGGGTCCGGGACACTATCCTATATAACTCATATAATGCGGACTTGGACTTTCTGGGAAATAAAGTTAAGATACTGAAGGACGTTCCATTTTTAGTTCGGAAGAGAAGACTTAAGTATAAAAGGCTGGCAGCTCTTTTGAGGGAACGTGGCATAAAGTACAAATGGCTATTTCCGGAAGGAATCGGGTTTAGTTATAAAGATCAAGCTTACAAGATTAATTCGGAAGATCAGCTAAGGGATTTTGTGGACAAAAATCAAGAATTTGGGCAAGACACCAAGCAAAAAGAAGAAGATTCGAAACCTGAAGGGAGGGGGGAGGCAACGAGCGCTGCGGCTGTAGCTGCTCAGAGAGAACTGCGTCCGAGGCCCGGGGGGGGGGGGGGAGATTTAATTTGAACTGCAATTTGTATTTTGTAAGATCAACCATTCCATCATTACTTTATTAAGCTTTAATTTTTAATTATGGCAGTATGAAGGGAAAGCATTGAAGTGTAGTGTTTAGTGTTTGTATGCTGCCTTCCCCTTTTTTCCACCCCCCTTCCCCCTTTCTTTTTTTCCTTCTTTCCCTCCCCTTGTACTATTGTAGTTTCTTGTAGTTTACTGTTTTAGATGTTAAAAATAAAAATTATAAAAAAAAAGGATGTGGATGAAATTGAGAGGGTGCAGAGGAGAGCGACAAGGATGATCAGGGGTCTGGAGACTAAGCCCTATGAGGAAAGGCTGAGGGCCTTGGGAATGTTTAGTTTGGAGAAGAGGAGATTGAGGGGGGATATGATTGCTCTCTTTAAGTATTTGAAAGGCTGTCATTTGGAGGAGGACAGGGAGCTGTTCCAGTTGGCAGCAGAGGGTAGGACCTGAAACAATGGGCTTAAATTATATGCAGAAAGGTACCGGCTGGATATTAGGAAGAACTTTTTCACGGTCAGAGTAGTTCAAAAATGGAATCAGCTGCCTGGGGAGGTAGTGAGCTCCCCTTCACTGACAGTTTTCAAGAAGAGGCTGGATGAATATTTGTTAGAGATGCTTTAGGCTGATCCTGCACTGGGCAGGGGGTTGGACTAGATGGTCTGTATGGCCCCTTCCAACTCTATGATTCTATGATCAAATCAATCACAGGCTATGAAGTTCCTCTAAAACCAGAACTAGTACTGCTCAATCTATGGGTGGATCAAGACCTGCCAGGTAAGCAAAGAGAGTTGATTGCTTCTTTATTAGCAGCTGCTAAAGCCACTATTGCCTTCATGTGGAAAGACCCTAAACCCCCTTCTTTAGGAATTTGGCATAACAAAATCTGGGATCTTTTCTTTATGGAGAAAATAACTCATCAACTCAATCAGATTCAGCTACTTCTCAATATAAATTTTGGGAGTACAAGTCAATGCTTATGGCTCTGGCTACTTAAGCACAAACATTTGTAATCACTCTAAGATATGTTTATAATGCTTTGCATCTCTCTGGTTAATGTTTCTTGTATATAATATTGTTGAATGTACTTGTTGCAGTTTTCTTTGTTGTTGTTGTCAAAAAATAGTTAAAAATTTCTTTAAATAAAAAGTTTTTAAAACAAAGTATGCCTTTGTCTTTACATTTTCCATGGTAACCATTTTCAGAACCTTCTGTAGATCAAGGCCTTGACAGTGTTTGTCCAGTTCTCCTAGGATTTGTGGGCCTAATATAGGGTTTCTGTAGTCTGCTCTAGTTTGTACCTTGAAACCTGACCATTGCATGAATTAAGATTTTGTGAATGTGGAAGAACGAACCAGGGTTACAGGAATTATTTTAAAATCTGTTAAAAACATAAAATAGGAAATGGGGCAATTTTTAACAGAGCATTCTTGTAAGAATCTGAAGTCTTTCAAGTGAGGAAAACTTTTAATGAGGCTATGACGTTCCCTCGACCTTAAACAACAGAAATGGCACCAGAGGTGTTTTTAAAATTCCAAAAATAACTAGCTAGTTTATTTACTTCAGAGGGGATATTAGGATGAAAAATTTCTGAGGTATATATATCTCTGAAGTAAAATCAGAACATGCTCCAACTTCTTATGCTCTTCACAGATACTTAAAGGCTTGTATTTTGAGGCTTTGGTTCCCTTGTTTTCCCCCAAGCACTCTAGTATACTTACAGTATTCTCTTTCTCTTTTGGAGTTAGGAATGCTGGACTCATTTTTTAGTACCCTAGTCCCCTTCTCTTCACACACCGGTGTGTTCCTTCAGTTGTTAACTGAATCTGAAGGCCTCCACAGGCAGTTTCCAACCAGAGATCTCTTCACTCTCCAGAGCCACCTCCCTGTTTGACTCGGTGGGGAAAACCTCCTCTCCTTAGAATATATATCTCCTTTCTCTGGACCATCTGGGAGTCTGCACCTACTTCCCCAACCTCCTTGCCAATTTTCCCAATTCTCCTGCCAGTGTTAAAACTGCTCTTCCTTAGGACTCCGTCTTCCAACTCTTCACCCTCAGATTCCTCTCTGCTAAGACCAAAAACAGGCCCACCTCTTTCCAGCTCATGCTACCCAATCAGATGCCTTGGAGTAGCCTGTCACTCAAAGTTCTCTGATTCTGTGAGGGGTTAACCTTAACAGTCCTGCAGCTGTGTGTGTACAGCCCTTCCAGGGTTTTTAAAACATGCACTCCACCATGGGGCAAAATAATAAGGGGGCTTATTATCATAAATGTACATTTTGCTAAAGCACAAGAAAGTATATCAAATATATGGCATTTAGCCCTTGATAATCCATGTCGGAAAGTGAAATGCGCCAGAGTTTAAACTTCTGTTGGGACTAAAAATCTTTGCATATATCTTTTGCCTCACAGACCATTGATAATAAGCTTTTGAGAATTCTATATAAATGAAAAGCTTACATAAACCGAAGTTAAACCAAAAGTTAGTCCAATAGCATACAGTTATACGTTTGGAAGCATCAGCTCCCTCCCTGTGCCTGAGAGCTAGTATTCAGAAAAAACCCAGATGTGTCCTCCATGTGGGGGAGGCAGGCTAAGAGAAACCCACCCAGTCTGATATATTAACTTTAAACTTGCAATGAGGAGTATTTAACTTCATGCTGCGTTCTGAGGTGGTACAATCCTAAGAAGAAACCAGGTACCATGTGACTCTTCTGAATACTGAAATTGCTTCTGGGTTGTCCTTTCAGTTGCCAACTTGTAGAAAATGTACAGTGTTCCTGAAGCTATTGAAATACAATGAAGGAATAAGCAGCTCTGGTAATAATTGGAAATGTTTTAGAAATATTGTTAATTCTTTTTTACTATTTAACATTATAAATATCTATTCACAACATGTTTCAGTCATGCCTTTATTCCTTTTAAACAGATTGTTGTCTGTCTCATTGATCTCTTTCTCAATGCAGAAGCCAACCAAAGGGCAACAACCATCTAAGTCTCTTAAAGCCGTAGGCATCAATGGGCCAGCTGCCAGTATCAGTGAAGTTGCTTCACAAGCTAACATTTCTCCAACACAAGCCAAAGTGGTAAATATGCAAATAAATGTCACCTAATTATTTGCTTCAGGCTAGAAATCTGCAGCTCCTGTTTTCCATAGTTCACGGGCATGGTGCAAATTACAGAACCTGCTTTAGGCGATGAAGGCAGTATAAGCTAAAAACTCTGGACCAGATGAGGGAAGGGGAATCTGGAAAGGTTTGATGCTGATCACAGTCACAGTGAGGAGCTAGAGCAAATAAAGTAGAAGTCAGGTAAAGTATGAGTAAAAACAGTTTATAAAACGTCTAGTGCAGACAGACATGGAATTTACTATGAGGGAATGTGCAGACAATTATTTAAATCTCTTTTGTCTCTCTTCAGGTGGAGCTCATCCAAGCTGAGCATCATTACAGTCTGAGCAAACCTATAGATGGCAGAAGAAAGTCTTTTGTCCCCATTGGCCCATTGCCTGGGAGTGAACAAGAGCAGAGTGCATCCCAGCACCGCCTCTCCTACTACCAGCAGGAGCTGTGGAGTGTGCTGGAGAGCCTGCGGGAACAGCATCTCCTCCAGAAGGATGCAGAACACATGCTGAAATCCCAGTTCAGTGGTAAGCCAGGGAATGAGGAAGGAGCATTGAGTACTATCAAATAGCTCTCTGCCTCATCCTTGATACTAGAATACATCACAACACCATGCTTCAAGTGTCTTTTAGGGTTGGTGCCAAGGAGGGGCTGTTATGCAAAGAAGGAAAGATCTAGCTTTGACCTTGACTTCGGGCTATAGTGTTTTTGAAGAGCTGGGACTTTTTTTTTTTAAAGGGAGAGTTGAAATGGGGTTGGGATGCCACTGTGGGAGGAGGAAGGGCACCTGCCTCCCCCCTAGCGATTTTCCCATGCATAAACAGCAGCGGCGGGGGGAGATATTTCCTCATTTTTGCTGTTCCACGTGGAGTATTTTGTGTACATGAAGCAGCATAATTGGGGAAATAACCTCAGCCCAGCACTGTTTCCATGTGGAAAAATGGCTTGCGGGGGGTGAGCCCTTCCTCCCCTCAGTGGCATTCTAAGCCTGTTTCGGTTCCCCTTCTCTTTTTTAGAGGCCATTCCCCACAGCTGCTGCATAGCTGCGGGGAAAGCTGAATTGGGATCAGGGACCCCGGATCCAACTGTTTAAAAACATTAAGGTGTAGTTTTGTGCTAAGCCATTGTGCTTTCAGCGGCCTGTAAACTGTTTCAGATACCTAAGGGCATTTATGTTTTCTTCGCAGGGGAAAGTAGTTTCCAGAAATTCCCTCTGCCACGCAGTATAGCTCATTGAGTCCACTGAAATGTTATTCTTAGGCCTTTTAAAACCCTCAGGAGCAGTATAGGAACAAAGTGGAGGTCTACAGTGAATGGGGGAATTGGCAGAAATTCTACCCCACCTACAAAAACTTGTGCCCTTAAATCTTTGGAATATGTGATTGGATAAAGGCCAGTATCTTAAGGGTCAGTTGGCCTCAGCAAGTAAGTGCTAAGCTTCTAGCCTTACTATAATTCACAACCTCCTTAACAACTGGAACTACGTCCTTCTCTGCTGTAGTTTTTGTACCACTTTGCTCCCATGAGAATAGGATACTGAATCTGTTCTCAGCCTCCTTTGTGAACCATACAGAGTTAGTGCTGGTCAACTCTGCATACGTGTCTTTTGCAGCATTACCAACGTTAGCATCCTTTCACTACTTCCTCATTCCCTCAGTAACTCTCTTTGCTTCAGCAGGCTTGCAGCTAAATCTGCAATGTGAGGAAGCACAATATGACAGCTATCCAGCTGTCACCCGCAACTTTGCAGTCTCGCTACATTTGTTCTCTGCCAAAGCCTACGAACTAATGAGGAAGACATTCCAGCTGCCAGACTCGACAACCCTGCACATGTCTGTTGCTTTTATTTGTATCTTATGTTTTCCTTGACTTAACAAACATTCTGGTAGAAAACATGCTAAGCAGTAACACACAGATTTCTGAGATTTTGCTAAAGGCTCCTTCAGACATTACTTTTTCTAGATTGGTAAGATGAGAATAAGGAAGTAGAGAGAAAATGCCTGAAAAACTTCTTTCATGTGAGAACACTGTCTTAGGTCTGTTGCACAAAAATTGTGGTGTTCCTGAAGTTTCATATGTCAAATTTATATGTGACTTCTCAGACGTGAAGTAGTCTTTTGGACTATTTTCTTTCCACAGCGAAAAATAATGTCTGGTGTGGGCATGTGCAATACACGATAAAAGTCTGCAGATACTAACAGTGTAATGCTAAACAGGTTTACCACCTTCTAAGTTCATTGACTTCAACAGACTTCTCTTGTTCCAAGCATGAGAGGCCAGATCTGACAGTTAGACTTCTTTTCAGAAAAGATCTTTTCAGGTTTCCTCAGAAGACTTGATCAGAAATACAACATTGAACAAAATGAGTATAATCAAAAGAAGGAAATTATAGGATTATGGAGACATGTCTGCTGACATTCCGTATCTAGAACTGGATGTCTGGGGTTAAAAGAGGTGTTACACCCTAAAAGAGGAAGACTCCCGTGGCACCTTAAAGATCATTGCAACATGCACTTTGGTAGACGAATATATTTTATCAATGAAACTGATGAAGTAGACTCGTTGTCACTTTTGAAAATATTCTAGGGAACACAGTTCATCTTTAAGATACTACAGGATTGTTGTCTTTGATGCCGCAAGACTAATATAGCTACTGTTCTGTAACAAAACTTGAAGAGATTAAATAATCCACTGGTCAGTGTTCTGGGTACCTGGCATGGATTTAGTATCACAGTACTGTACAAAAACAATATGAGGGTGATGACCAACCCAGAGTCTAAAAACAAAAAGGGAGAGAGCAAGCCCTTACTAAAGTTGAAGGTGAATGAAGGGCTGTCTCTACTCTGTGTGTATACATAAAATACAGATGGGGGAGGGGCTGCTCTCTGAGCCATAGGACTAACATTTTCATCAACTAGTGACTGAAGGAGGATAGATTTATTAGCAGTCGTAGGGACAGTTTACATGGGCAAAGGAAGTGATTGTTCTAATTGAATAAACTAGTCTGTGGAGCTGTAGACACCTAAGAAAATTAGACTGAAGGACTGTCCCTCTCCCATCCAGGATCATCATCAGCACCATCATAATAGGTTTGTGACATTGTGCTTCTGTGTACATATGTGTGTGTGTAGAATTTATAGTTCTATTTAGAGCCCAAGAGAAGGGGGAAATTCTTGTCTTTGTGTGCATCAAGAAACATGGAGATGGCAAGGGGTGGGGAGGATTAACAGAATTACACAGAACCTGGCAATCTGGAGAAGAAAACAAGGATTTTTTGTTGCTGGACAGTATTGATCACAGTATTTTGAGGAGTGAACTCACCTTGTCATGTAGTGCAGTTCCTTACACAGAAACAAGATTTGAAGCCCAAAGTCCCATATTGGATTAAATGCACTATTATTATAGTAATGCCAGGGGGCTAATAGGACAAAGAAAGCTCACACTAATGGTTTCATGTTTGGGTTTGCGTCACTTGCTTTTGGGAAGATGAGTGGGTAGAGTTTGCAAGCTCACCTGACTGCAGGAGCTGAGGTTTTTCTATTTTATTCCAAATTCGGCAAAAAGACCCAAAATATAAAGGTAGAGATCCACTTCACGATGCCTCACTGTGGGTCTCTAGTACAAGTTCATTCAAATGATGCATGGATCAGATTATCAAAAGGTAGTTATTGAAAATAGTATATCCCTTCCATAAATGTAAGAGCAAAGGAATATGCTGACCTCGGGTTCTGTTGCTTGCTGCTAGAACATCTTCATCTGAGCTGAACATGAAGCTCACAGCTTTCTTTCCTACATTTCCTACTTTATAGGTGGCTCTCAAATTCAGATTATAAACCAGGATTCAGCCAGCAAGCCTTCAGTGTTTTGGCAAAGAGATCTGAAGCTGGGGAGCAAATCTTCAAGTTGTGCTCTCTACTTATTGGCACAATGCCTTTGGAGAAGAGAATCCATTATGACCCTTCCACCAAAAGGCTGCATGGGCTTGTGGACTTTGGTACTGGGATTTATGATGCAGAAGAAGTTCCTGGAGCAAGAGAAGCCCTCCTGTTTGTGGGTGTTGGCTTCCAAGGTCAATGGATTGTACCTCTTGGTTACTTCCTCCTTGCCACACTTAAAGGCGATATACAGGCCCAGCTCCTACATCACTGTATCCTCAAACTGTACAGCATTGGTGTGCGGGTTATGTCTGTGACATCTGATGCTACAGCTCCTAATATTGATACAGCCAGGCAGCTGGGAGTAGTGGTAGACGGACTTTCTGTCAAGTCCACGTTTTTTCATCCAGCCATCCCTTCATTGGAAATTGCATACTATTTTGACCCCAGTCACTTGTTGTCCCTGATACACAATAAGCTACAAGCTGATGGGAGTTTCTTGATGAATGGTAAGACAGTCTGTTGGGACTACCTCATGCATCTTGGAGCTCTGCAGGAAGAAGTGCTCCAGGCAGCAAGCCAAGCTGAAAGAATTTGCCTGCATGAGCAGCGTGTGTGGGGAAATGGCATCACACAGTTGTTTAGTGAGGGCACAGCACAGGCATTACATTTTGCAGCCAGGCTAGGCTTGCCACAATTTCAGGGTCATGAGGCAACTACCAACTTTATCAGGCATCTTAGTGGAGTTTTTGATGCGTGCAGCAGCTGGAACATTCATGGGAGAGGCTCCAAAGCACCGCTATCCCTCACCAACACAGATGCTTTCAACAGCCTCTGCAATGAATATGAGAATCTGCTCCGCAAACTGTGCACTGCCACTGGGGAGCTATTATGGCTGAGTAGGCATCGGTGGGGCTTCCTTGGCTTCCTGGTGAACCTGCGCAGCGTTCAGTGGGTGGTGCAGACCCAACTACAGGCAGAGGACAACCCTGTTGCTTATTTGCTCCCATGTTGGTGGAGCTTGGACCCACTGGAATGGTGCAGGGGAGCAATAAGACAAGCATGTGGTCATAAAGGGATGGCCACAGCATGGGCTTTCCAGTCTGCATACAAACATGTCTTAAGCAGAGCTCTTTCTGAATTGGGGCTTGATCTGCCAAACCTTCTCGACATCTCTTTGTGTAGACGGGCCAGTCTCCAGTTGCAGGCTTCCTGGCCTTTAGGACACAGGTCGATCTGGCAATCTTTTCAGTGTACTAGTCTTCCGAAAGGGACAAACAGTATAGTTACAGCCTTGCCTCTCTTGGCTGAGTTAGAGGAAGACACTGTCACCTACATTTCCTCCATTGTAGTAGGAAAGCTGCTGCCACTCCTACATTGTGCTGAGTGTCGAGCTGCCCTGTTGTGCCCCTGTAAGATAGTGCCTGCAAGTAGCGCTGTAATGTGTATAGAGAGCAAGGGACAAATGTTTCTACCAGCAAAGTCTGTACAGAGAGTGATTCACAGAGCAAAGCAGGTGACAGGGCTGTCTTCCTGCTTCTTCAGGAACTCCAGCCACCGTGGGTGCTTAGCACTGGAATTGGCCATCTTGACAGATGTGAGTGAGGAACCAAATCTTTTCTCATCTCTGGTCACTCATCTCTTTGACAGCAATGCTCTGGTTTCCAACCATTATGTCATCCTATTGCGGGAGCTTGTGAGAACATTCTTGGATTTGTGCTTTGGGACAAAACAACAACAACCACCAACACAGGTGACCCAGGAACAAAGCAGTTGCAAGGGTATTAACAGTAAGCAGAAAGGCTGCGCAAACTATCCTGCAGGGAGCTGGCCCCAGAAGAAACTTGACCTCCTGGAATGGTACAAGAGTCTCTGAAAGAGATGGAGGGGAGACACAATTACATGGTCTGGTGGGAGAAGGGTAATTTAGATAAAACAAGCACACAGACAACTAGGGGACAGCCTTGAGACCCCCATCCACATATCTGTGATTGGAATGACAGAGACAGGAAGGTTCATGAACTGAAATGCATGAAGGTCTCAAGAGCCAGTTCAAGCTGAAATGCTGCAAATGGGGGAGCTTTAAGGAACATCATTGCAATGAATAATAGCTTGGGGGACCTGCATCTAGTCAAGAGAGAGAGCTGGATTATTGGGCCAAGAAGCAGTTGCATGCCATTATCAAGAAGTTGTGAGGCAGAGACAGGAGTCTGCTCCCCCCTTGTGCATCTACTCTAAGCTGTATACTAAGTGGGTGAGCTCTCATTGGCTATTCTGGGAAGGTTGGGTCATTTGATGTTGCTTGAGGTATGATTTGTATAAGTTACTGCTAGAAAATTGCCATTATTATTTGGGAGGAAAGAGCGCTCAGAGGATCAGAGTCACAAGAGTCAAGGCCAAGGTTTTGCCAAGTCATTTGTCCTAGCTGAGTTTGGTCTTAGATAAACTTAAGTACATTTGCAACCTGGCATTTGCATATTATCCGTGAAGCGATTTTTAAATTCATTCCACTGTGTTACATTTTATTAGAGTGCACTGGGAATGAGCCGGGCTCAATTATCTGGAAAAGTAGGTGATGACAGCATGGAGCAAGCTGCCCTCATCTCAGAAATGGCACTCTATTAGTCTGCCTAATTCATGAGCTTCAGAGCAGGCAGTTTAAGTTTGTTGAGGTGCTTTAGTGAGCTCTGTAAAATTTCATAAATGCTAGTATTCACCTCAGCATACCTGGCAGCTTAGAAAGAAAAATAACTACTATTTTATAGATGTGGGCAATCATCCAACTCCATAACCATATCAGTATCACCAGATTAAATCATTTCATGGATTCTGTGCCTTTTTTCTCCTACCTGTCAGAAATCTCAGCTCTCAACCTCTAGCTCTATACTAGTTCTCAATAACTGCCATTAAGGAGATATTTTCTAAACAGGAAATGCAATACATCGTACAGAAAGGCTTGGCAGGAGGAACACCTAAAAAGTAAAATTATTCTATGTGAGGACACATTGAAAATAGTTCAGCTGCGTGCTTTCTTGTACAATGGCTACCCTTTTTAACCTATTGTCATAATACCAATCAGTTACCTAACGTAGATTTACATACACTTAGCTTCTTTGCTATAATGTGACTTCTTATACTCAGTGTATTGTTTTCAATGTTAATATTGGCTGGTTGTTGGGGGTTTTCCGGGCTGTATTGCCGTGGTCTTGGCATTGTAGTTCCTGACGTTTTGCCAGCAGCTGTGGCTGGCATCTTCAGAGGTGTAGCACCAAAAGACAGAGATCTCTCAGTGTCACAGTGTGGAAAAGATGTAGGTCATTTGTATCTACTCAGGAGGGGTGGGGTTGAGCTGAGTCATTCTGTAAGAGTTTCCCAGGGTGTGGAATGCTAATGGCGGGAGGCTTCACTGTATCCTGAGGAGGTTCTTTTGCATATGGATTGGTGCTTGATGTGCTAATCTTCTCTGCAGGGCTATTGTCGGGTGTGGAGTGTTTTGTTGGCCTGGTGTTTTTCAGAACTGGCGCCCATGCTCTGTTCATTCTTAAGGTTTCTTCTTTCCTGTTGAAGTTTTGCTTATGCTTGTGAATTTCAATGGCTTCCCTATGCAGTCTGACAAAGTAGTTGGAAGTGTTGTCCAGTATTTTGGTGTCCTGGAATAAGATACTGTGCCCTGTTTGAGTTAGGCTATGTTCAGCCTATGTTCAGATTTTTCAGGCTGTCCAAGTCTGCAGTGTCTTTCATGTTCTTTTATTCTTGTCTGGATGCTACGCTTTGTGGTCCCGATGTAAACTTGTCCACAGCTGCAGGGTATACGGTATACTCCTGCAGAGGTGAGGGGGTCTCTGCTGTCTTTTGCTGATCGTAGCATTTGTTGTATTTTTTGGGTGGGTCTGAATACTGCTTGAAGGTTATGCTTTTTCATAAGCTTTCCCATCTGATCAGTAATTCCTTTGATATATGGCAAAAACACTTTTCCTGTAGGTGACTGTTTTTCCTTGGTTGTTTGATTCATCCTGGGTTTGATTGCTCTTCGGATTTCATTTCTGGAGTAGCCATTTGCCTGAAGTGCATGGTTTAGATGATTAATTTCCTCATTGAGAAAGCGCGGCTCACATATCCGTCTTGCACGATCCACTAATGTTTTCATTATGCCTCTTTTCTGTCGGGGGTGGTGATAACTCAGCCCAGTTATAGCAAACTTCTACATGGAACATTTTGAAAAAACAGCTCTAGAATCAGCACCCCACAAACCCAGTGTATGGTTCCGGTTTGTGGATGATACATTCATCATTTGGAGCCATGGGGAGGAAGAATTGATGGAGTTTTTGAATCATCTCAACAACATCCACCTGAACATACAATTCACAATGGAGAAAGAAAGTGAGGGAAAACTCTCATTCCTGGATACCTTGGTCATCCGCAAAGCAAACTTTCAGTTAGGTCACAAGGTCTACAGGAAACCAACTCACACTGATCGGTACTTACACAAAAACTCCAATCACCACCCCCGACAGAAAAGAGGCATAATGAAAACATTAGTGGATCGTGCAAGACGGATATGTGAGCCGCGCTTTCTCAATGAGGAAATTAATCATCTAAACCACGCACTTCAGGCAAATGGCTACTCCAGAAATGAAATCCGAAGAGCAATCAAACCCAGGATGAATCAAACAACCAAGGAAAAACAGTCACCTACAGGAAAAGTGTTTTTGCCATATATCAAAGGAATTACTGATCAGATGGGAAAGCTTATGAAAAAGCATAACCTTCAAGCAGTATTCAGACCCACCCAAAAAATACAACAAATGCTACGATCAGCAAAAGACAGCAGAGACCCCCTCACCTCTGCAGGAGTATACCGTATACCCTGCAGCTGTGGACAAGTTTACATCGGGACCACAAAGCGTAGCATCCAGACAAGAATAAAAGAACATGAAAGACACTGCAGACTTGGACAGCCTGAAAAATCTGAACATAGGCTGAACATAGCCTAACTCAAACAGGGCACAGTATCTTATTCCAGGACACCAAAATACTGGACAACACTTCCAACTACTTTGTCAGACTGCATAGGGAAGCCATTGAAATTCACAAGCATAAGCAAAACTTCAACAGGAAAGAAGAAACCTTAAGAATGAACAGAGCATGGGCGCCAGTTCTGAAAAACACCAGGCCAACAAAACACTCCACACCCGACAATAGCCCTGCAGAGAAGATTAGCACATCAAGCACCAATCCATATGCAAAAGAACCTCCTCAGGATACAGTGAAGCCTCCCGCCATTAGCATTCCACACCCTGGGAAACTCTTACAGAATGACTCAGCTCAACCCCACCCCTCCTGAGTAGATACAAATGACCTACATCTTTTCCACACTGTGACACTGAGAGATCTCTGTCTTTTGGTGCTACACCTCTGAAGATGCCAGCCACAGCTGCTGGCGAAACGTCAGGAACTACAATGCCAAGACCACGGCAATACAGCCCGGAAAACCCCCAACAACCATCGTTCTCCGGCCGTGAAAGCCTTCGTTAATATTGGCTGTTTGTTAAAACATCAAGGTTTTCATCTCTTCCACGTATTGCCCATTATGCTGTTGTTTAATTTGGTTATTTGTAGTTTTGGAAAAAGTTATATAAAAATGCAAAATAAAAAGTTTTTTTTAAAAAAAGAAAATAGTTCAGCTGTGTTTTGCATGAGATTATTACCCAATACCAGTTCTTTAACCGTTTCCTTCCCACCAAATCCAATGAAGGGATGATAAGAAACATGAGTTTTGCTTCCTAGAATACTGAGAAAGATTCTGGGAATACTTTGAGGTAAAGAAATGAACAATATAAATTAGTGATATTCATGTGGAGAGATTTAACCATGGACAAGAACTGGGTGAGTGTTTTAGCCTCCTTCCTGTGCAATCTTTTAATTGTTGAAGGATATAAACCCATTATGACCTTCTAAAATAAAAGACTAAAGCATAGCAGTTGGAGATTGGACCAGCGACCAAAATACTGCAAGAAATGTGAGAGAACTGGAGGATATGAGGAAAAGGAAGGGCTAGCAGAACAAGAAAAAGTAATCTGTGATATTCAAAGAATTTATGGAACTGGTCTTGATGGTAAAAACTTCATGCCTGGTTGCAGGACTTGCTTTCATTTACTAATTCTGTGCTACTCTCTTACTCAAAGGAATGTTTATTGTTGCAAATCTGCTTTCCTTCCATCAGTCCTCTCTTTGGCCCTTGGAAGCCAAAAAGATCTAGTAAAAAAGGGTATTTCCCTCCCATGAATCCATGAACAAAAGCTTAAGGTCGGTTTTATTTCTTTATTCTGGAAAAGTCTGCACTACTAAAGCTACAGGTGAAAAACTTGCTGCTCTGTTTTAAATCCAGTCCTCCTCACCACACTTCTCTTTTGCCAGCCACACAGTTGAGCTCTTTCCCTCACTCTGGACAGCCTTTTTAGCAGGACACTTACATTTCTGGTCCTAGCCCCACCTTAGTCTGTAAAAGCAAAGCTGAGTCAGCAGCCCAAATTAGAGCATTGCTCTGACCTTTGGGCTATCAAGAAGCAAAGTCCAGCACTGAGTGACTTGAGCCTTGGGCCAGGTCAGTAAACAAGCTGGGAATGAAAGAGATTACTTGTTGCAGCAGCTGTGCTTAGAATTTCAACAGATTTGCACCTGTTGCAAAATGTCAGCTGCAGGGCTAAGTATGGTTGCTACACAAGTTACAGGAAATCATCTGTACAATCTTCTGTCAAGATTGCTATGCACCCAACCCCATGTATTGTACTGGATAAGGATGGTTTTATTTCTCTAAAATAGCCCCAAGAATCTGCATAGAGGCATAAGGAAAATGCAACAAGATAAATACTAGCACCTATGATTTTGTGCCAGTTCTTTCTAGGGAGTTACTAGAGCCCTGACTTGGACAGCCCAAGCTAGTCTGATCTCCTTGGCCCTTGTAAGTTAAGCAGGGTTGGCCTTGGTTAGTAACTGGATGAGAGAGCACCACGGAAGACTAGGGCCTCTATACAGAGGCAAGCAACAGTAAATCACTTGTGTCAGTCTCTTGCCTTGAAAACCTCAGGGGGGGGGGTTGTTAGGTATGACTTGATGGCACTTCCCACCACCATGTGAGAGCTGCACCCTTTTTAAAATTAGTTTTGGAATCTACACAACAGAGAGACTCGGTGTTCTGATCCAGGAAGAGGCCCCCATTTACAGCTGACAAGTATTGCAATATGTATCTTTTAATAAGCCTACTCTTCTTTTTTAACTTTGCACAGTCCCATCTTGGCCCTTGAATTGCTCATGACAAACAATTACTTTAGCTGGATTCAGACCCACATTTATAAAATGGCTTATCATAGCAAATATAGGTCCCTGCCCAGCCTTTAAAACAGCAGCAGAATAAACTGTACAGAAAAGTCTTATTTACTACATCCTCCCCTGCAAAAAAACATACTATGCTTATCTTGCCATGTACAGGTAGAATGTGATAGTTTCAAGTTTGACCCTCCGGGAGCCTTGGCCTTGGCCTTGAATGGTGGAGTTTGGTGGTTTAACTGCTGGTCAACTGACAGGGCTGAGGGTGGTCGGATTTGGACAGAAAAGGGTTAGGAGGGCTGCTGGTTAGGCAGGGAGCTATTTTCAAGATAGGAAGGATTTGGGTGGTGTGCTTGTAAAAAACAGCTGGAGTGGTGACTGTTCTGTGTTGTAAAGATTTAGGTGCTGTTCTGTCAACTTTTAAAAAGTCTGTTCCCTGCTATATTTGAATCAGTCAAACAAGAAATGTGCTTTGTAATTGTTACATTTTCCCAGGCCTCAGCTCTACCTTAACTTTGTTACTGTAATCTGAGGGGGGCGGAAGAAAAGGGAAACAAAGAAACAACCAAGCTCTTCCTACCACTGAAATAAATCTATTTCTTAGTCGTTTTCATCAAGCGTACTGCATGATTCCTGCAAACCTATAATCCCCTCATAATAGGCTATGAGAATGCCAGATGGTAACCTGAATCCAAGCATTGCTTGCTTTCCCTGAGAACAAAAAGACTTAAGTAGCCCCAAGCCTTAATTATAAAAAATAAAGTGGGGGAGGGGGGAACTAAAAGAAATTTATAGGATGTGAAATTTAAGCACCTAGTTTCTACGTCTGGAGATGGGGTGCCATCACATAGGCCTTTTGAAAAAGCCACCTGACTGCTAATTCTAATAGGATAAAGTGGGACAGTGCCACTTTTCCATATCACTGAATTCATTCCTGGCATACATATGCATTATTTTCGGTGAACAAACATAAACAGAAGGTTAGTATCCTTACTGGGGAGCTAAACTGTAGTCATCTGCTTTGCTTACAGAAGGTCTGACATTTAACCCCTGACATCTCCAGTTAAAAGGGTCAGGTGACGTGAAAGACCTGCGTTTGAGATCCTGGGGAGCTACTGCCAGTGAGAGTAGACAATAATGACTGTAGTGGAGCAGCCATGTGATTCAGCTTAAGGTAGGGTAATATATTTGAGTGTCCATAATAAATCACTATCAGTGTAATCTCTGGCTAAAGTGATCTATCTTTTAATTTCGTGGTTCTCCAGCTACATTTTTCCCAATTTCTCACTTTCAGAGTTGGGGTAAGTTATATTTGTACCATCTCCCTCCTCACTGCGTGTAAAATCACATTGTACAGTATTCCATATTATCTCCTGTTGAGCAAGTTTTTAAGGAGTTCTTGTAAACGTGCATGAATCGATCACTGAAAAAAAAAACTCAAATTGCATAGCAATAACATGTATGAAGATTTGTTTTAAAAAAGTAGCTTCCACTTGATGCTATAGCATCAACCTTCACACACACCTGACATCCATGTTGTATGCTCTATTTCAGATTCCAATTTCCCATTAATACTTTCCCTACATAAACAATGTTCACTTCTGATGGCTGTGGATTTTCCGGGCTGTATAGCCGTTTAAATGTGTCTCTTTAAGTGCTGATATTTAGTGTGGGTGGCATAATTCAGGTGTGATTACTAGATGCCCATCATGGTGGCAACAGCAGCATCTTCAGAAGGCAGCCATCTTCCCTTGTATCTGGGGTTGAAAATATGTGCAAGAAAATAAGGCAAAGTTAGCACTTACTCCACTCACTTCTCACTTGAAAAGACACTTTAAGATGTTTTGGTACTCCTTCTCATGATCCCTGGAAGCAGAAAGTTGGTTGCCGTTTTCTGTCTTCAGTGGAGAAGTGCCCACCCCTTTCATTTTGTAATTCCTGTGTGTGTGAGTGCAGACTTCTAGAAAACTTTGATTTTTCTCTCTCCCTGAGCTCTCACATTGCCTTTTTTTCTTTGTGTGTTTCTCCCCTACCTTCAAGCTATCAAAAAAAAGGGCTCTCTTCATTTTTTTCTCTACTCTGTCCCTTGCTACTCTGTCCCTTCAACTACAGCAATGGCCTCTGCTGGCTCATAGACAGAAGCCTTGGGTACAGTGGCATCCTTGTCAGGAGAGATGGAACAAGTCATTCCCCAGCAGAAGAGAAAGACAACTCTGGTGCGAGCATCCCACCACACTCGAGGAAGGGCTTGTAGCTCAGGCCCAGAAGAGGACATGGGCAGCCATGCGACTTCTGACAGGTGTATTCGGTAGAAGCTCACAAACAGCAAGGGGAGTTTGTCAAGGCTATAGACAATGAGGAGCAGATGTATTCTGCAGCAGGGAGTAGTTAGCAGGTGGGGACCCCCTTCAAGTCCACAAAATTGGGGAGTGAGGATGTCTTCTCTGCACCTAGGCTTACAGGCTTGGACGGAGCGATTTGTAAATTGGCAGCGGGAGATCAAAAAGCAGCAGGCTCTCCAATCCATGAGAAAAAGGCATAGCAGCCAACCTGCCCTCCTTCCTGTTCCTCCTGGGTTCTTCCCAAACAGCAAGCTTTGCAAAGAGATCCAAAACAATTTGTTTCTAGCTTCACTGGCCCTTCTAGGATTGAAGGGGTTAATGAGATTAGGCAGGGAGTTTTCTCAGGAAGCCTCATTCTCTCTCTCTCTCTCTCTCTCTCTCTCTCTCTCTCTCTCTCTCTCTCTCTCTCTCTCTCTCGGGTGTGGAGGGATAGTTAGTCCATCACCAACCTCTGACTCATGTCCTGGTAACTTTCCAGCCCTTCCGCCCAGCTGGCATCCACTCTAGGCCAGGCATTGCCTTGGACTTAAGACATACGAGGAAGCACTTTATGATATTTCATCCATAAACAACCCTTTCAGTCTGGGGCGGGGGTCTGACTGCTAACAGACCTCTCTCCCCCCCCAGCTACAACGTTCTAAACAGCTTTTTTCAGTGGAGGGACTAGCTTCTGTTCTCTTTAAAGCCCTTAAAATGCACAACCTTTCAGACCCTAAAGCAGAACAACTTCCTGACCCCAAGGATGACTATGATAGTGAGGGGATCTTGAGGTTCTGTCTGATACTAAGGAACTAGGAGAGGTGTTCCCTTTCCATCATTTTTCACCCACTTCAAATGAAAAAGGATTGGGTCATGCCAGTTACCCAGTGGCTCCATATAAGTCATTTCAGAAGGCTATATTCTTTCTCCAGTGGTTTGGGAGTGGGTCATTCCTGACGGTTTGGAACGTAGCTCCTTCGTATTGCAGGGTCAGCCGACTCTCTCTTGATCCTGGATGGGGAGGGGCTCGTTCCAGTGTCCTTCAGTTTTTGCTGGCCCTGCCTTAGTGCAGGACGGATATGACTTCACTCCTGAGAGAGCAGTGATCCCGGCGTCTAGGAAGAGAAAAGGAAACCTAAAGTGTCAGGGAGGATTGGTGCAGCTTTCATCTCTGAGCCTCCTCCTGCTCACCCATGGCTACCACAAACGGAACCAGGGGAAAAGCTCCCGACCGATGGACCTTGGTGGTGCCTGGATCCACGGAGGGTAGCAGCTCCTTAAACCGCCCCCCCCCCATCCCTGGCGGAGGGAAAGGAAGAGGGGTTGAGCTGGCAGTCCCAGAACGGGGAGAAACTGGCGGAGCAGTTAACCCTTCCTTTCCCCCACCCCGCTAATCCTGAGTGTTGGCAGGAGTTGAAAGGGCACGATAGAGACAGCAGCGGCCTTCAGTAGAGCACGGAAGAGCAGAGATTGCGTGCCTTTGCACCTTCCAGCACAGCAAGGATTGGCTGTATCAAGCATTGGAGCCGGTAAGACCTGATTGAGCTGAGGGGAAGGAAGGGCGCAGAGTGATGGGTTCACACCTGTTTTCCACCCTGGTATGCTCATGGTGTTTTCTTTTGCCTTTTCCCTCTAACTCTTTGTAGTTTTTTGGCAGAAGGAGGAGCAGAAAATATGGCAGCTAGAGCAGGCCTCGCAGCCTTGGGAAGTGCCACATGCACCCTGGATTTACCTACCTCCCCAGCTTCCACTTCTTCCCAGAGGATTGGAAAGGAGGAGATGGAGGGAACCCACGATGTAGACTTGGGAGATGAGGATGCCAAGGCTAATCTGCTGTCTTGGCTTAGATCAGAAATGAGGAGAGAGATCAGAGAGCTTCTGAAAGACAAGCCTCAAGATAGAACCCCCCGTGGGTCCCCAGATAGACAGGGAAGGCCCCTTAAAAGACGGGCAGGCCCCAAGGGGAGAAAGAGGATAACTTCTCAATCCCCTCCAAGATAAAAAAGGAGGAGGAGGGAGGAAAGGGAATCTAGTCCTTTGTTAGAAAGCCAGTCTGAGGACTCTCGTGAGCAGGAATATTACTCGGATAAAGAAGAAGGTGAGTTATCAGAAAAGGAGGAGGCAGAGGAAGTAACGCCTACCATGCATACTAGGCTTTTTCCTCAGGAGCTTTATAATAGATTGTTGTTGTGGGTTTTCCGGGCTGTATTGCCGTAGTCTTGGCATTGTAGTTCCTGACGTTTTGCCAGCAGCTGTGGCTGGCATCTTCAGAGGTGTAGCACCAAAAGACAAAGAACTCTCAGTGTCACAGTGTGGAAAAGATGTTGGCAGGTCATTTTTATCTACTCAGGAGGGGTGGGGTTGAGCTGAGTCATCCTGTAAGAGTTTCCCATGGTGTGGAATGCTAATGGCGGGAGGCTTCACTGTATCCTGAGGAGGTTCTTTTGCATATGGCTTGGTGCTTGATGTGCTAATCTTCTCTTCAGGGCTATTGTCGGGTATAGAGTGTTTTGTTAGCCTGGTGTTTTTCAGAACTGGAAACCATACTCTGTTCATTCTTAAGGTTTCTTCTTTCCTGTTGAAGTTTTGCTTATGCTTGTGAATTTCAATGGCTTTCCTGTGCAGTCTGACAAAGTAGTTGGAAGTGTTGTCCAGTATTTTGGTGTCCTGGAATAAGATACTGTGCCCTGTTTGAGTTAGGCTATGTTCAGCCACTGCTGATTTTTCAGGTTGTCCAAGTCTGCAGTGTCTTTCATGTTCTTTTATTCTTGTCTGGATGCTACGCTTTGTGGTCCCGATGTAAACTTGTCCACAGCTGCAGGGTATACGGTATACTCCTGCAGAGGTGACGGGGTCTCCTCTGACGGGGTATTTTTTGGGTGGGTCTGAATACAACAGATGCTAGAGTAACCTTAAGAATGAACAGAGCATGGTTTCCAGTTCTGAAAAACACCAGGCTAACAAAACACTCTATACTCAACAATAGCCCTGCAGAGAAGATTAGCACATCAAGCACCAATCCATATGCAAAAGAACCTCCTCAGGATACAGTGAAGCCTCCCGCCATTAGCATTTCACACCCTGGGAAACTCTTACAGGATGACTCAGCTCAACCCCACCCCTCCTGAGTAGATACAAATGACCTGCCAACATCTTTTCCACACTGTGACACTGAGAGATCTCTGTCTTTTGGTGCTACACCTCTGAAGATGCCAGCCACAGCTGCTGGCGAAACGTCAGGAACTACAATGCCAAGACCACGGCAATACAGCCCGGAAAACCCACAACAACCATCATTCTCCGGCCGTGAAAGCCTTCGACAATACAACTATTTACAACTTTGTAGTTTTGAAGAAATAGACAAAGAATTAGATAGAAAGAAAAAATCATCTTAGAATAGAGAGTAGAAAGAGAATAGAGGAAAGAAGAGAAAAAGAAAAAGGAAGTTGAAACCGTTAATCACCCTGGATTCAGCCTTAAATTAAAGGTCAAAAGTAGAGCACCAAGTCTCTACTCCTGGGGAGAAACTTAAAGGAGGGGATCTCCTGAGAGCTACAAACCCTCAGACTTCACCCTAATTTCAAGTTGTATTAAGGATAGCTGTGGCCTTATACACCCTTAAGCAAGTAAGGTTTAAATGCTTTATAGTTAGCGTTTGTGTTGTGATCTAGGATTTACTCTTTTCCATTTATCGACCATTTTGCGGATGCTTGAGTCTTTTGGTGAGGTTTTCATAGGGGATTCCGATGAGGGTTCTATTTCCAAAAAGTCCAGTAGGGCTTGTCCTTCTTCCAGGTCCCTGACATAGTTCAGAGTTCCATTCTGCAATACTGAAAGATTAGCTGAGGAGCCAACCCATCCATATCTGATGTTAGCCTTCCAAAGAGCAGTGGTTACAGGCTTCAGGTCACGGCGCACCCTCAAGGTTTCAGTTGGAAAGTCTTGATATATTTGAATTTCTTTGTTATCATACCATAGGTGACCTTGTTTGCATGCTTCTTGCAGGATTTTTTCTTTTAATCTATAGTCACAAAAGGTCACTTATATGTCTCTGGGAAGTTGTGTTCCACTCGATGCTAGGGAGCCTAGTCTGTATGCTAGTTCTACGTTAGGGGTAACCCCATCTTCAAGCTGTATAATTTTTGCAAGCCACGTGGCAATAAAGATGGAAAATTCTTGATTCCCTTCCTCTTTCTCAGGCATAGCACGGATTTTTAAATTCCTAGCTTTAAGTTTCGTTTCAAGTTCAATGACTTTAGCAGATAGTAGATCTTCTATAGTTTGAATTTGCTTCATTTCTTTTTATAATGTAATCCCTAACTGTGGGGCATTGTCAGCAGTTTTTGTCACAGCAGAGATAAAGAGTTTTTAATTTCCTTTAACTGCTTGGCAATAGGGTCCAGACAGGCATTAATTTTATCTGCTGATTTCTCTAAGATTTTATCTATAATGCTGCTCTCTAACATCTGGACGCAGAGGGTATGCCCTGAGGAGGTTCTTTTGCATATGGATACAGTGAAGCCTCCCTCCATTAGCATTCCACACCCTGGGAAACTCTTACAGGATGACTCAGCTCAACCCCACCCCTCCTGAGTAGATATAATGACCTGCCAACATCTTTTCCACACTGTGACACTGAGAGATCTCTGTCTTTTGGTGCTACACCTCTGAAGATGCCAGCCACAGCTGCTGGCGAAACGTCAGGAACTACAATGCCAAGACCACGGCAATACAGCCCGGAAAACCCACAACAACCATCGTTCTCCGGCCATGAAAGCCTTCGACAATACAATGGAAATTTTTCACTTACCATGAAGATTCATTCTCGGTGGTTTCGGGAGTGGGTCATTCCTACCCACCCACCCCAAAAAAGGGGGTGAGGAAGGAAGACATAAGTGACAAATTTCATTTATTAATGGGGGGGTGATAGTATAGTATAGGTCAGGAAAGTTAAGTACAGCAGATCATAGCTGGAAAAAGTACTGAAGGACGCTGGAATGAGCTCCTCCCCATCCGGGATCAAGAAAGAGTCGTCTGACCCTGCAATATGAAGGAGGAGCTGCGTTCCAAAACATCAGGAATGACCCACTCCCGAAACCACCAAGAATGAATCTTCACGGTAAGTGAACACAAATTTTCCATTCTGCCTTAAGACTAACAGACTCCCTCGAGTTCCTACAGAGGTTGCCTCTGTGGCAAGCCTGGCTTCCAGCCTGGACCTGCCCAGGGAGGGCAAAAGATCATTAAAGGATGCCACTGAGAAAGAAATGCTGCACTCAGTAGATCCCACAAGGCAATGGCTCTATCTATAAAGCTCCAGTGGCAAGCTCCCTCATAGCAAAGGCCTCTGTCTTTTTGTTTTGTTTTTTTTAATTAAATTTTATAAATCAACATAACAGTAAACAACTTCAAACATTATCACATAAACAGTAAATACAAAGGGTAAGGTATAGAAGTAACAATAAGATGCTTTACATAGAGAAATTGATAACAGAATACTATTATTTGCAGTCATTACAGTTAGAAATAGTATACAGAGTCTAGTGAAACAACTTATACCTAACTATCAAGAATTTTCTGATATAGATGGTTTGGAGGATTTGCTTCTGTTCTGTCAATGTAATCTAAGAAATGCCACCATTTTTCATAGAAGTTGGATTTGTGTACTTTGCTGGTTAAATTATCTGTTATTTTATCTATGATAAGTTGATCCCATACTTTTGAGAGCCAGTGTGAGATTGGTGGGGGTGCCTGTTATTTCCAAAAATAAGCAATTGAAGATTTTGCTATCGATAGTAGGTTATTAATTAGCTCTTTCTGTGAGGGAGGTATGTCGCGATTTTGCCAAAGGTTAAGAAGATTAAAAGAGGGTCCAGTGGTATGTCATAATTCGTTATTAGTTTTATCTGTTTTAATATTTCTGTCCAGAATGCATTAATTTTGGGGCATTGCCACCAAAGGTGAGCAAAGGTGCCTATATTGCCACAATTTTTCCAGCACATAGGCGAATAATTAGAGGTGATGACTGAAAGTTTCTTTGGGGTTAGATACCAACGAGTGAGAATTTTAAACGATTGAAGCTTAATATTTATTGCTTTTGATTTTAATGTCGAGGAGGACCAAATTTCCTTCCACTGATCCTGAGAAATCTGGGCATTACCATTCTTGTTGCCATTTGTTTTGATAGGCGTACTGCTTTGGTTTCTGGATGATTATGATAGATTTGTAGATTTTAGAAATTAATCCCTTCCTTTGGTTGTTATTATTTTCCAAGAGCTCTTCAATGGGTTTGTGGCTTCATCATAATGTCTTTCAAACCTATCTTATTTGCCATATTAGACAGTTGCAAATATGAACACCATGGGATGGTAGTGTTTAATTTTAATTCCATTTCATTTTTTGTTATTATTCCATCTTGGGATGATATATCACATAATTTTATGCCGTATAGGAATTTCCAGTGCTGACGACTGATCAAGTTACAACCTGGTGGGAACCATTTTTGCACAAGTATAGTGGAATAACATGGTATCTTTGGAATTAATTTAGATTTGTATTGATCCCATATTTTAAGTAGGTTTGTCCAAAATATATTGTTAATGATTTGAGTTGGTCTGAGGTGTTGTTTACTCCATATTATCTCTTGGATTGGGATTGGTAGTTGCAATGAATCTAAAAGTTGTGGCCAAAGCGTTTCTTCTGTTGTTCTCAATATATGTACCACAGTTGATAGATAAGTCGAATGTATGTAGAGTTCTACATCAGGGTAGTTGAAACCTCCATTATTGGGAGTTTGACGCAAAATGTGAAATGCTATCCTTGGTTTTTTGTAGTTCCATAGAAAATTATTAAAAATTGTTTGCCACTGCCTTGTCAATTTGCGAGGTATAGTTATCGGAATAGTCTTCGATAGTGCAAAACAAGAATGTAAGTTTAGGGAGTAAGAAATTCTTGATCAAGTGGAATCGAGAATACCAACTGTGCTGTTGTTTATTCCATTCTGATAATTCTTTTTTTATTTCCTGGATTTTTTGCAGATGATTATATTTTAATAGATGAGCCAAATTAGATGGAATATTAATGCCCAAATATGGAAGATATCTCTCACACTGAGAGATCTCTGTCTTTTGGTGCTACACCTCTGAAGATGCCAGCCACAGCTGCTGGCGAAACGTCAGGAACTACAATGCCAAGACCACGGCTATACAGCCCGGAAAACCCACAACAACCGTCGTTCTCCGGCCGTGAAAGCCTTCGACAATACATGGAAGATAGTTGTTTGCCCATTGATAGTTATATTTTGAAGAGATACTGTTCCTTGCTGTTTGGGAAAGGTTGATCGGCATTAGTGTTGATTTTTGTATGTTAACTTTCAGCCCTGTTAATTGTGTAAAATTGTCTAGGGTGGTTTCCAGATGCTTTAGGGAGTTTTCTGGGTTTGTAATATACAATAGCATGTAATCAGCAAACATACTCAATTTGTAATTTTGGGGGCCAATTGTTATTCCGTGAATTTGTGTGTTGTGACGAATTTCATTAGCTAGAGGTTCTATTGCTAGCGCAAAGAGTAGTGGCGACAGGGGACACCCTTGCCTTGTGCCCCTAGTAAGGTGTATTTCTTTTGATGATGTGTTATTTATTTTTGTTAAGAAAACTGTCCTAGGAATATCCATAACGTAGTAATTGTCAGCTTCTCTCCACAGTTTAAAAAAAAGCAATAGGCTTCATTTCAGATGTCAGCCTAGACTCCATGAAATTTTCAGCCAGAGCCATGGCTCAAGACTTGGCCACTGATGCCTCTACAAAGGCTAATTTGGCTACTTGACTGTTCCTAGGACAGAAGCTTTTTGATGAGAACCTTGACAAGAGCCTAGTGGAGACATAGAACAAGGAGACCAGGCCCTTCTCAAGAAAGGACTGGAAATCCAAGCAATACAACTCCTAGTTCTTTTGGTTACACCAGTTCTTGCCCAGATTTTGTAATGACTACAAAAAGTTCTCCTGGTTTAGATCCAGATGATACAGGCCACCTAATCTACCCTATTCTGCCAGTCAAAACCCTGCTCTGGGCAAGATAAACAGGTGTTCACAGACCAATTTGCTAGACAGCCACCAGTGGGAGGGCTGCTACAACTCTTTGCCCAAGCCTGGAACCTCTCCACATCTGACAGATGAGCTCAAGAGACCATTTCCCACAGATATTCAAAATATTTGTTTGGACCCCACAAGACAGGTTCCAACAGTTCCCAAGGATCCATAGATCACTTGCAAGATGCCATAGATCTCTTGCAGATCTAAGATTCTCAGGTGTCTACTCAATTTTCTTCACAGTATTGAAGCACAATGGAGACTGGAGGGCCATCCAGGATTTCAAATTCCTTAACAAACACATGAAGTACTGGGAATTCAAGATGGATACTTTCAATACTATTGCAGACACAATCATCCTAGGAGTTTTTTACATCTATAGATCTGACTGAGGTGTACCTTCATGTCTCCCTCATTCTAGCTCACCAGTGCTTTCTGATTTCACCTGTGGAGATCTTCACTTTCAATCCAAGGCAATGCCATTCAGACTCACCTCAGCTCCCCATATGTTTACAAAATTGATAGTAATGCTAGAAGGGGATCTTTGGACCATATCCACCATACCTAGACGGTCTCATAATGTCCCCAACCAAGACCAAGGCTCTACAAGAACTCATGCTAACAGTCCACTGTCTGAAAGATCATGGCATTCTGATAAACCATCTGTACTCTTTCCCTTCATCCCATTACTTCCCAAGGTCTTGAGAAAGCTGAAACTGGAAGTAGCAGAGTTGATCTGCATAGCCCCAGCATGACCCAGGAGGCAGTGGTTCTTGAGCCTCCAGTCTCCATCTGGTCAACCATTGTGGAAGTTTCCAGTGTCACCAGACATATTGACACAAGGTGATTTACAATCCCTGTCCCAGGTGGAACAATCTGACCACTTGGAGACTGAATGGGAAATCTTGATTGAAGAGGGTTTTCTCAAATAAGAAGCAAACTTTCTTCCAGAAGACGTTTTACTTCTTGCCTGTATAACTACATCTGGAAGGCTTACATAAGGTAGTGCTGGAGGACCGGCATTGATCCGGGGGCCTCGAATCCAACCGAAATCATGACCTTTCTACAGGATGTCATATCTCAAGGACTGAGTCCAGACACACTCTATAGACAGTTGGCTGGTTCAATGTGTGCCTTGTCCCCAATTGAACTATTTGCTCTGTGTCAACACCGTAGGTGAAAGTATTTTTTGAAGGGTGCTTTCCCTACATATCGTTGAGCTGTAGGTTTCCTCTCCTGGAGAATGCATATAGTATTGCAATTCCTCATCAAAGCTCCATTTGAATCAGTAAGGGAGGTTCCACTCACATTACTTACCTTCAAGGTGTTACTCTTAGTGAAGGTTACTTCGGCCAGATGAGTATCAGAGCTGGGTACATTTTCTATAGCTAGGGGACTGTGCCTCTTTTATAAGGATAAGGTGGTACTCTGTACTGACCCCACCTTTATGCCAAAGGTGAACTCACTGCTTTACTTTTTTCTGTCCCAAGCCATCTCATCCAAAGGAGAAGAACTGACATTCTTTGGGTCTTAGTCAAGCCATACATACCTACGTTAGGCACACTAGGTCTTTCAGAAAATTGGACAGTCTTGTTTGTAGCCCTTTACCCTGTGATAAAAGGCAAAAAGATCTCCAAATATACACTTAGGCATTGTCCAAGAGAATGTATAGCACTTGCATATTTCTCTCAAGATCTGCAAGATCCGGAGAGCATTATTGCACATTCAAGCCGGAGTGCAGCTACCTCAGCAGCTTTCAATACGAATGCTTCCATTCCTGATTTCTGCAAAGCGGCTACTTGGGCTTCAGTGTCCACATTTTTTAGGCATTAAAAAAGGACTCCTGTTGCCTCAGCTGATGCAGTTTTTGGGCTGCAGCTTTTGGTACTAGGTGTGGGAGCTTAAAGGGCAACGTTTTTCCACAACAGTTGATTATTTCCTGTTCTTGGTCCTTTGTTTGTGGTCCAGCAGTAGCTGGTTCCCACATGTGTCAACTTACTTTTTTTTCTGGATTTGTGGCCACAGAATCGGGTCTCTGAGAGACACACCTAACAGTCAATGGCTGAGCAGTGGAAATCTCCAAAGTGAAGGCACTCCCTCCCCACTGGAGACAGAAAAGTGCAACCTTCTTCCTGCCTCCAGGGATCATGAAAAGTAGAATACCCAAACATCTCAGGGTGTCTTCCTCTACTTCAAGTAAAAGGAACCTTCATGCTAAGCCCAGTCTTTATTGCCTGCAGTTTTGATAGGCATTTCTTTCTTCAATATCTTGAGAGTGCCTTCCACACTTCAGCATCAGCAGCAATATAACAGCTTATCTTTCAAAAGTTTGTCCATAACAATGGACATAGGCGTCAGTATCCTGAGCATCTCTTTAATCTAGTGTTAGATATTCTGGCTGAAACAGTTCCCTCTGTTTTGTCACAATTTTCTAAGAATAAACCAGTTTTTAATGACTTTTTTAAAACTCAGTCAACCACTGCATTCCATTACACTTCATGAGGGAGAATTTCTTCTGTTCCTTTCAATGAAGCTGAAGCAAAATAGTTGTTATAGAAAGGTTTTGTATTTTTCTTTTATTTCTGGAAAAGTACTTAAATTTTGGGCTAAAAATGTATTAAATGAGCACTGCAGCTTTTTGCAATTAGGGTTAAGCATCCTTTTTTTCTTTTAGATATTTTCTTAGCTTTGCAATGTTTGCAGCTTTCTCACAGCTGACTGCATTGCGTTACTGCCACTTCTTTGTAGGTATTTCCTGATATATGTCACACAAGCACATATTACTGGATCATTGTGTACGTTGTGCCACCCATGAAGGCTGTAATGGCACACTTCCCATTAGTATTCTTTGTATACTATCCAAGTTACTTCTCTTATATCATATTTAGCAATATTTCACCAATGCTTTTCCAACAGATGGAATGTAGTCCTCCTTCAGCCATGTCAATAAATTGTTTAACAATATGAAAAGGAGAATTTATGGCATAAATTAACCAATAATCTTTTCATCTGTGTTACCTTGCTTGTTCTTAAGCTTATCCATATTCATTTTACTGGATGAATGAAAAATCTTTGGCTTGCTACTAATTGTTTGTCTGAAGTTCAATACATTGCAGCATTGGTGCTGGGCTACCAACAGATGACTGAAATTTCAGATAGTCATAATCTGTTGTACTGCACTGGAATGCTGAAACAAATTCTTACCTTTTATCCAGCAACATCTTGTTTACTTTTCCCTCAGCAATGTAGTAAAGACTCATACTTATTTACATGGACTAAGCCCCATTGAACTAATTGACATATTACTGCTATATAGATAAACATTAGAAGGGATTGCATGTATTTGTTCCTTATAGATGAAATAGCGTCTCATACCCATAGGTCACAATGGTGAAACCATAAAACTCTCTTACCTATTTATTTCAGCATAATGTTCCAAAATAAAGGGCATACACTATAAATAAGGGATGTAGCTTCCTCTTAAAGAGAATAATACCCTGCAACAATTCTGGATTTCTCTTACTGCAGCTTTTTTGTATTGTTTTTTTCTAAGGTTTAAATTAAATGTAATTTTAGAATAAAAAACAAACCATAAGAATTGGCTAACATAGCAAACATCACCATCACAAAGAGCTTGGGAATTTAACAGTTAAATAATAAAAGGCATAGAAAGCATCTAGAATAATGCTGAATTTACGAACCAGTTGATAGATTTTTCAGTATTCACCCACAAAATAATTTTCTCCCATTAGCATTTTTATAATTGTATTTAATTCTTTCAACCAGGTCCTGCATGTGCATGTCAAATGTAAGCTTTGCCACAATTTTTTTTTAATCCAGAGAAAGGATTTCTTCAAAATATTCCCAAATAGAGTCTCTCTTACATCCAAAAGCCCTTGACAGTTTTCCTGCAGCAAGTGTAGGAGTACAGGAAATTGAGTGCTGATTGTCATCTTTCTTTCTTGGCAGTGTGTTTTTCTGCCCCTTATTGGATTACTTCTCTGATTTGTTCCAACCCCACTGCCTACCTTACCAACACAGAAACCAAAACTTTTGCTTACGGCAGCCCTTCTGCCTTTGCACATGTGACTTTGTATAGAGCAAACAACTAATAGTCCAAAACATTCCAAAGCAAGAATCAGTAACTACTGAGCAAACTGTAGCCATTTTCATGGGTGGGTGGATTGATTTTTATGAGAAGAAAAAGTGTCTGTGCTTGATTTGTAAGTAAAGGGTAATCTAGGAAACTAGGCTTTAACAGTAAGCGAGGGAACCAGCCACTGATTCACTGTTAAAAGCTTTAACATGCTTCTAATAAAATTTAATTTTAACTCTTTAATCTTTAAAGAGACAGAATTGTTGAATTTTTAAAATTCAATTTTAATTTTAAAATCATGAATTTGTATCCACTGGAAGATCAGCTATGTTGCTAATAACATAGTAATTAGCTCTAAAATTTGTTCTCTCTGGTGTAGGAATGTAAGCCAGAAATCCTCTTGGGTTAATATCCAGCAGAAGTTGGTTACAAAGCAGCCACCCCCCTCCTGAAAGTGTGCTCTTAGATCGATCAAGAGTTGCTTTATGTTTGATCAATGTCCTTTGTACTCTGTACCCCCTTCCCCCACCTCAAATAACCTGTTTTAAGCCAAGATGCATCTTACATAGAGGGAAGTAGCTGTAAAAGAAATCTATGTAGATGTCCATTATTAAGTAAAGGAAAGGGTTTGGTAACAACTGGATAGCAAGGCTCAGCGTTTGACTAATATGGAAAATTCTCTTGTACTAGAAGGATTCCTACTACATAAGGGAGGGGAAGCCCACAAGAAAATCTTATAACCAAACTTCTTCAAGAGAGTTCTGCACCTACAAAAACTCTTGCAACACATCTCACTTTAATCCAGAATCCTTACTACAACATAAGGATTTTTAATTTTTAAAATATTTATTAGCTAGTAGGTAAAGCTTTGCTCTGCTCACAACCCGAGTTCGATCCTGGGGGAAGCCGGGTTCATGTAGCTGGCTCAAGGTTGACTTGGCCTTCCATCTTTCCGAGGTTGGTAAAATGAGTACCCAGTTTCCTGGGGATAAAGTGTAGATGACTGGGGAAGGCAATGGCAAGCCACCCCGTAACAAAAAGTCTGCCAAGAAAAAGTTGTGATGTGACGTCCTCCCATGGGTCAGTAATGACTCTGCTTGCACAAGGGACTACCTTTACCTTTAACCTTATTAGCTAGTGTTAGACACTACAGGTGTTAGTGAAGGTGACTGACAATGTAATCCTATACAGAGTTACCTCCAGTCTAAATATATTAAAATCAGTGGGCTTAGAATGGACTACCTTTTTACAGCATTGCACTGCAAGTCATTCATGTCTTCTCTTACTGAAGCAAGTTAGAAAACTCAGCAAGGTGACAATGAAAACTGATAAAAGATACAAGTATTGGTTCAGATGGCTGGTTGATAATAGTTGTACTTTCCATCCAAGTAGTGGACATTCAGCCAAAAGCAGCCAATTGGACCTGAATATAGGCATAAGTTTCAGGAGAGTTGTCATTTTTGCAGAGGATTTCTAAAACCAATTTATGCTGGCTGGTCTCAAGGACAGGGGTAGGGGAGAAAAAGACAAAGTTCACGTCTCCAACAAGAGCAGGTTTGTTGTATTCTCATTTTTATGCAAAAACGGGGTTTCAAGCAGTTTTCTATAGAGGCTCCCTGTTCTACCCTGTTCAATCCCTTATAACACTCAGGATATTCAGAAAATTGTATACATCTTTATTAGAAAAATCACCATATTTCTAGAAGTTTAAAATGAAGCATTGGTTACAAGAGAAGAAGACCCTCAAGTGGTCCAGGCTGCTGCACATGGTTTTCAATGGAAGCTGGAGGCCAATGATTTAGTGACCTCTGGCGGAATTGCACACAAAGCGCATGCCTTAAAAGAAGGGGTGGGAGTAAGCAATCACAAAAGGACCTTCTCAACATAATTAGCAGGATACAGTCCAACTTGACCAGTCTGAAGCCGGCCTTTGCACCAACCCTGTTCATCCTCTTCACTGATTTTCATTAGTTCTTCACCTAGAGATTAAAAAAAAGAGATCTAGAATAATTGAAACAAGTCAAGGACTCACCAACCCACTCTTACCAACAGATCAGGTATTTGCTCAAGTGTCACAAGCGTGTTCCTCCCACTTTCCAGTTTCAAGCACATGTACATGTTAAGCAGAAATAGTAAGCACAGTGGCATGTATCTTAACACTCCACTGAGCAAAGTTTGAAGCCTTCTTCCAGCCTAAGGTGGGATACTTGCCTCTTATTCACAGCCAGTTCCATTTAAATAAATTAGTCCCATTTTCGAGTAGGATCTGTTTCTATTTCCATCCACCCCCAGACATTTTACAGTGGGCCTCTTGTAACAAAGCCACTCTAGAGGAGCATCTCAGAGAAACGGCTCTCAGCCAACAACAGCTCGGATAAGTTCCAGTATCTTTGTGCCTTCTCAACTGACCACAATCCTACAGAGTCAACTCTGGCATTTTAAACCGCCATGCAGGATTCACAAACAGCAATTAGTGACATTAAAGGGCACTTGAAACAGGCACCACCATTGTGACCTCTGCATGCCACAAAATGCATAAGAGGAACACCATTTTTTCCTCCTCCACTTCTGAGAGGAAATGTCAATTTAAAAATAGTATACAGTGATAACAACAATAAAAACTTGGTTATCTTTTGGTCTGTCAATGTAAGCAAGTAGACTCACTTAATATGGAGGCAGATTATAATACTATTTATACGAGATAAGTGTGCCTCAATAATGTGCCAACCTAAGTTTCAAAAAAGGGAGTGACCCATTTGAGCACATGCTATGAAGCCTACAGAACAATAGAAAATGCTGGATTACTCTTTGACGTGTATAGCAGTCTATTTACACCAGGCCATTTTGATTTGCAAACCAGGAGTAATAAATAGCTCAGTGCCACTTCCCTTCTTTTTTTCTCCTGTGGGAGAGGATGGGAAAGCAGGATGGTGCATGGAAACAACCTATACTTTGGCATTCCCCAATTCACTCCAAATCACATATTGCCCAAATATTGGCATAACTTAGTGTGCATAACTAACAACCCAAATCATTTGGTTTTATTTGCACAGTCATCTCTTGACCTTCATGCTACAGAGATTCCTGTGGTGCTCCATAGGAAAGTCCATACATCAACCCAAAGTAAGAAAAATAGGTAATATTACATTTCATAGTACCAACTAAGCAGTTGAGACATAGGTTTCATGCAGTCCCAGTACTGGGTTTGAAAGATTTTAGGAGCCTGCAAGAAGAGAATTGGATTTTTGCAAAATAAAAATAAAGCATGAATGAAAGATGTTCCCAAGATCTGGATAGTCCTTATAATGTGCTCTTTTCACTCCTCCTCAATATACTGAGAAGATACAGTTCTTAAGTTTTCTTCATGTTCTCCTGTACATTGAGTAGAATCAGATCACTAACCACTTTGCAGTCCCAAGTTAACTGACCATGAAGTCACTAGCTGCATGATAAACCTAACAATGCCATGTTCCCACAAGCAACCAAAAATCCAAGAAAGCAAAAGAGTGATAATGCTCAGTTTAACATATCACTGTTGGCAACGGATGATGCCTCTCTGCCTTATTAGGTACATGTGGCTAACATTTAAAAGGTCACCTTGGGGTGAACAGCCACCCAATTCTACAGTTTGCTTCAATTTGTTGGAAACTTCCTAGCTCTGGCATACAGTAGGCTTGGAGTTCATTTCTTGAAATCTGATTATACTTTCAGCAGTGAGAACAAGGTAAAGTCACCCCACTACACTAAACTAGCAATTTTTACAGAACGAATAGTTGCTTACATGTCCCAGCTATGCACTAAAAGCCTCATGAATAGCAACTTGGAGAGACTGCCACATTACTTTGCAGATTTTCCTCTTAGCCAGGTTGGTGCCTTTCTCATAAAATGACCCTTGGGAAAAAATAACATTACCAAATTGCTCCTGGTGAAAAGAGTCCAGGGTCCATCTAGATCTTAAGGGAACTTTCCATCCATCAGCCCAAGAAGAGAATGTAAGGCAAGTTAGAAGGTTAGTGCATTTGTACCTGCTTTAAAGCTCAGCTCATCAGCCTCCTGTCCTGCGTAATCATATAGTGCTCGCACTCGCACGCCTGGTACCTTTATTTCCTCCTCATGCCCATTGACCTCCAGGCACTTCTTTGGAGTGTCCTCATCTGACCACTCAGAGATCTCTTCTTTCCCTCCACTATGAAGATTTTGGGCAGGGGGAGAATGGAAAGAATGGTAATTTAAAAGTTCACCCAAAAAATGTGCACCTACCCACCCCATGCAAATCATGCAGTTTTCTATGAATAAAAGAATACATTAAAATAAATAAGAGGCGGCTGGAAAAGATGAATATATTGTCTGAAAAAGACAGAAAAATAGGAAGATGGCAGGCATTCAACAGTTCCAGTTATCATGTAAACTTGAGCAATCTGGTGAAGAGCAACACTGTCATAAGAAATGCCAAGTGCACTGGAGCAAAGTGGTAATACAGTCCATTTGGAGAAAAAGGAGCATTCTGCAATGCTCATCTCTTTACGAGAAGGAAAGAATAAGCTACAAGAAAAAGAAAAGCAGGAGAGAGACCTTGTATGCAGGTAATCCCTGAAGAATCTTTATACTAACTTCATACATGCTGAGGCCCTCAGGGTATCATAGAAGTGGCTGTTTTGCTCCTCTTGGAGGGAAAACCTGTGGATTGGCAAATAAGGCCTTAACTTGGAAAGGCAGATGAACAGCATACTGCTATATTTCTCTGCTTCTAGTGCCAAATGTCATTTATGGCAATGCAGCAGGTTTTACACTGTGGTGAGATTTAAGCTAGGAGTAGTCCAAAAAACAGTAATTTATACGCCTGTCTTCATATTACAGTCTTGTGTGGCAGCCCCTGCTAATAATCACGATCCAGAAAGCCCATAGTTATCAGCTTCAATACAAGGCTACAAGATCATAAGGGAAGTTCCACACAAGCAATTCTAACATTTTTATGTAGGAAACAAATGTAGATCAAGAATCCAGAGCGACTGGAGTTCCAGCTGAAAGAGCGTATTTCCCAAGGTTAGCGACAGCTGGGTGGGAATATCCTGTCAGCATCCTCACTCTATGAGGCTGTTAACAAATCAGTGGAACAAACTGAAGTACAGCCACATTAGCGGGGCAGAGAGGAGATGCAGGATGCCAGTGCTAGCTGTGCCTTTTGCAGCTGGCTCCAAAAAGAGGCCACCCAATGCACCCCATCAGTTTTTTAAATTTATCTTAGAACTTGCAAGGACTCCAACTTTGAAGATAATCATTCAATGAAGCCATAAGTGAAAAAACACAGAAATGACTTCCATCCCCCCATTTCCAACAAATCATCCCACTTGCCAGCAGTGTTGCTTATCATGCTCTGAAACTGAATGACACAAGCTGCCTCCCTTACCTTTGCTTGATCTGTGGAGGGGTCTGTTTGACTCCATCCCCTGCTGGCACAATACTGGTCAAAGTCACATCTTCATTACTTTTACCACTTTTCTCCTTCCTGCTGATTGGTCGCTGTGTCTCCAGGGACCATTCCTAGAAGACAGAAAATATTTGGTCCCTAGCTCCAAAAAGTTCTTGAAAAATTAACTGAATGCTTTCCCCCAACACAAATGAAGAAAATGCAGAGGATTGAGAGGGAAACAACTTTTCCATTCAATGAAACACAATTTTAGAGACTATCACTCATGGTTTAACTAGAGGGGATGGCATGGGTCATCACCAAATACTTATTAAAGCCTGGGGGGTGCTTTTAAAGCGCATTAAACCAAGGTCTAAGGTGGTTGTGAACTCTTCCCCAATCTGTGTTCCACCACCACCCTGCTGTTCTTCATCCCAAGGGATAAACAGGATTGTTTTTGTTGGAGAGGGAAATATGGGCAAAATCTTAATCATCCCTTCCTGCCTGGTCCTAATATGCTTTAGTAAGATTTCAGTCACCGTCCTGTCCAGTTTTGCCTTCAGGAGATGTGGGAATTAAAACTAGAGAAAGCATGCACAGAACAGGTCACAGTCCCACTAGATGCACATGGTATCAGCTAACTTGGGGCTAGCCAAGAAACTGGTGCTGCTGGACCCACTGCACAAGGCAGCAGAAGACTGCGTTGGTCTCAGAGGTCACTGACACCATTCCAGGGCACACTGTCTGCATGCTTGAGCCATTGCCCTACCTCTTTTAATACTAAGCTCAGAAGTCACACAGCATTTTGAAGCCCACCATTTTTTCAATAAGGAGAGAGGCCTGCGCTGTTGCTGGATTAGGCTGCACGCCATGTTATGTATATTGTGCTTTCTTTTTAAGAAAGCATTTTTCTGGAGAAGTATTGAGTGAGAATTTATTCAGGTACGATGAAAGAAGGCAACATTGAATACACCCTGAAGAATTGTTGTAGCATGTCTTGCCAAAAAGAAACACCCTACCTCAAGTTGAGGCCAGTTCATAGCCATGCCTGGCCCATGAGTATTGCGCCACCACTTCAGATCCTCATGGTCATTTGCAGCCATTATTCCCTGATACAGATCCCGGTAAAGTGCATGGAAGCTACGGATAACAGGAGGAGGAGAAGTCATCAAAATTATATTGAATGGCTCCATTAGCACAGTGCTATGCATGCTGGGGTAGAGTTCTACTGTACATGGCTAGCCATCCTGTACTGAACAACTTTTCTCCTGCCGCAGTGGATTCTAAGGGGCACATAATGCCTATTTCTCTCTCACACACACCTCTCATTGGTAGACAGGTTGAGATGGTTGTGCAGATCCAAAAACATCTCCTTGAAGAAACACAAGCGTTTACACTCTGCCTCCTGGCAGCTTTCAAAAACTTGCTCCATGTCTTCCATGTAGCGAGGATTGTATCGGTTCAACTCCTCCAGCATCTTTTCATACTGATCTTTGCACTATATGGACCCAGAAAAAGCAAGCAGTCATGAGCAGTGGGCTTAGTCAGCTCCTCCTCCATGTAAAATATTAAATTTGCCTTTTCACAAGGCCTGTAAATTGACCATTGTCTCAAACTTTCTGTTGCTGATTATGCCAGAGAAGCAGGGTACAGTGGCTCTTTTCTCAAGCTCTTGGTCCCACAGAAAAAGTTTCTCACATAATTCAGTGTGTGAGGAAGACACCAAGCCCATCCTCTTTTTACAACAGTACCTCCAGTCCTTCAACTTAGCCTTCTCTGTCTGCTGGAGAGATGTCAACAGTACATCCGGGGACAAGGCTCAAGATCTTGAACATCACTCCACTGAGGCACTGTGCACCCTCCTCACTCACAGAAAATGAACCAGCTACCAGTATTCAAACAAACTGGCCTTTGCCTTCAACGTTGTTTTAAAACACCTTCTCAGCCCAAGAGTGCCTCAACCGCCCAAATCCTACATCAGGTACCTTCTCTGCTTCTTGCGCACATTTTTCCACACGCTCCTGCAGTTTACGCATCTGTTCCTGTGAGATGGAAGAATCTGCTTTGGCATGATTTTCTCGTGTCTGTGCAGTCTTCTCTTCTTTTCGAGAAGCATGGTAATTCTTTTTTGAAGTTTCCACCTAACAGAGATACCACATTAAATATTGTACCAGACAGCTGCAGAACTGCTTTTCGTCAACAGAGGGCTGCTGCCTCTCCTAATAAAGAACACTTCCTGACTTGACCATCCACTCATATTACTCCCAGAGGAAAGAGAATGCTATGCAGAACTGGAACCCATGCAAATTTGGCAAGCTTTAGAGTCAACATCTTAAAAGCATTCATCTACAACAGCGATGGCGAACCTATGGCACACGTGCCACAGCTGGCACGCACAGCCCTCTCTGTGGGCACACGAGCCAAGTCACCGATCGCTAGGTCCAGGGCTCATTTGGAGGGGGAACGCCTCCAACGGCGTTCCAGTAGCTCTGAGCAGAGATCACATGGGTTTTGGCCCTGCCCACGTGATTCCTTTTCCTCAAGGCTGCCTCGGACTCCCTGCTGCCCGTCTCTTTAGCAGCAGGAAGCGAAGGCAGCAGCCAGGCTGCTGGGGCTGGCTTTCTAAAGAAGAGTAAGCTGCTTTGATTTAACTTGCTTTACTTTCAGTCGTGGCTCTTGAGCGAGAGAGAGAGAGAGAGAGAGAGAGAGAGAGAGAGAGAGAGTGCTTGCAAGCAGGGCTGCTGGTGTAAAGAACAGCAAACTTGCTTTGATTTAACTCGCTTTACTTTCAGTCGTGGCTCGTGAGTGAGTGAGAGAGAGAGAGAGAGAGAGAGAGAGCTTGCAAGCAAGGCTGCAGGTCTAAAGAAGGGCAAACTGCTTTGATTTAACTTGCTCTACTTTCATTTGTGGCTCCTGAGTGAGAGAGAGTGAGAGAGAGAGATGTTAATTAGTTGGGACAACTGTATGAGTTGTTTTTTCTTAACTAAAACCTCAGTATTCAGGTTTAATTGCAGTGCTGGCACTTTGAAATAAATAAGTTGGTTTTGTGTTGCAGTTTGGGCACTCGGGCTCAAAAAGGTTCACCATCACTGATCTACAATATAAAAGCCCAATATAGGCAAGGGCTAAGTGGCCCAACAGTTCATTCAATTGCACAGCATAAAGACAATTCCTTCATGATGATGGATATTCCACTCCCCCTCCTCCTCCCATCCACAACTCTCACTCACATCCTTCAACTTTTTCATCCAGGGTTTCTGTGCCTTGCGGAATCCATCCTCTGCTTCCTTTGTCTCCTTGAAGCCACCAATCATCTGCTTATGGTAGGCTTCCTTCTGCCATGCCTTTATCTTGTCTGTGTCTTCACCAGCCAGGTGGTTCCGTACTTCTAGATGGATCTCACTGAGCTTATCTGCAGCAGTTAGGAACGCATGCCAGGCTTTTTCCAGTGTGCCATACTGAGGACCTACAGGAACCAGCCAAGGCATCATGACAGTGTAAAGATGCCAAATCCAGCAACCAGGTTCAGAAACCAGCCTTCATCCCTTACCAACAGGATCAGTCCTACCAATGCTCAGTAGGTTTGTATTCTGCTGTCCAAAGAACTGGGAAGGGGCTGTAACTTAGCCATAGAGCATCTACTTTGTATGCAAAAAGTACAGTCCCCAGCATCTCCAATTAACTAGGTCAGTTTAGATGTGAAAAACCTCTCTACCAGAAACCCTGGAAAGCTTATGCCAGTCAGAGCAGACAAAACTGACCTAGTTAGAGCAATGGTCTAACTAAGATTAAGTCAGCTTCATTTGTGTGCATGTGTTCAAAAGTTAAGCAGGAGGAGTTAGTACAGATGATGGCTACTGATCATAGGTACACAAGTGGTGGATACTGTATAACTGTAACCAGAATATGCTAACACAAAATCAAGAGCCTTCGTTCCTCAAAGACCTGTACTTAGAGTTCACAAAACAATGTTTTCTGTGCTGAGGAATGATCACAGAGTTTGAACTCTGGACTTAAGTCTTCTCACTGCACATTCATTTGCATCACACACAGCCCTTCTGCATTGCTAGGTGAATGGACACTTCTTGCCCCTTTTGCTGCATTTGTTCACGTGCTGGCTGAATTCTTCCTGTTTAATCTAACAACTTGCACTCATCTGTAGGCCAGTGGCTGAAAGAAGACACTCGCCATGACATTTTCATGAAGAGTGCTGCCTTCCCACCCAAATCATCCTATAGAGGGCAGTCCTGCAAAACTGAAATCATTCAGCAACTTGCCTTGGTTTAAGCAGAGCCATTTATTGCAAGACATGCCATTGAGAAACTGCCCAGAAAGATGTTTCAGAACTGCCCTATTTCTTCAGTTGCTTATTTTAGCTGATTGGACAGGGGTGGATAGGTCATGTGGGAAAAATCACAAGAGTCTGGTATCATCTAGATGCACCAGCTTTCCTGGCATGGAGTTTCAGCTGCCCTCCTCCCTTGAAGAGGTTGCCAGTCCCACCCCTGAACGACATGCCTCTTTTCTGTCTTACCCTTCTCCACAGCACTCCTCCATTTGCGGGCCCAGTCTGTTAACTGCTGAGCATAGCTCTTCTCAATTTTGGCTCTCTCCTGGAAGCAGGAGATGAGGTCGTTGCACAGTCGATTTCCATCATCCACTCGTTTCACTGTCCGCTTGTAGTTGCCAGGCTGGAATTAGAGAATATTGTCCATCCTTTTTGCGCTTATCTTGGGAGCCAGAGGCAAAGCATAATGCTCCAATGTAGAACAGGCAAGGCCTCTGAATTGCAGAATGGCTCCCATTTAAGCCCCCACCCAAATTCTCTGCAAGAATATGCAATGGGAGGGGAAGTCATCAGGAACAGGGTGTTGTACTCTGATCACACATTCCAGACTTTATTCATTACTAAAGATAGTAGAGCCATTTACAAAAATACACTTATCTAGCTATCTGATGTCAGCTTGCCCTAGGCTTGCTGTCACTACCCTTTTCGTCAGGAGGTACAGAAGCTATGAGGGATGATCAGTGTTTCATCATTGTGTCTTGTGTGCAGTTCACCTGGGAACTGCATGTGCATAGGCTGGCCTGCGCATACTCAGTTCTCATGTATGCCTGCACAGAAGAACACTTCATGAACAACAGTTACAGGTTGTTACCCTGTTTTCTCAGTACTTCCTTCCCTGCCCCAAGATGAGCACTTTATGTCCCGTCCAGCTCTTTCTTACCTCCCAGAAACTACCACTGGATGCTTCCCCACCAGTATCATCCTCTGATGACATCACTCTGGTTTCCTTGCAGCAGAGAATTTTTGCAGATTTTGGTGCAGCTGGGAAGAAAAACAAAATCTATGCATGCAGCCAGACAGTGGAATTCAGCCAAGATATTACAGGCAGGGAATCATTCATCTCTTTAACTAGCCTGTTTAGGAACAATGAACAACAGCCAGGGCAAACACCTAACCAATGAGGTAACTGGGTTGGTAGTTTCACATACTAGTAGCACCAATGTCACCTAAGGGCCTGCTAGTTCATTTTAGGATACCATTTATATGCACAACTCTTCTTTCTCTAAAAGTGGGAGTATTTGGGGACAAGCCAGCCTGAGACCTGTACAGAATATATAAAGGCTTTATTGCTCCAGAGCAAGTCCACAGAACAGCTGTCTTCCCTTCAGATTCAGTGCTCTAACAGGAGTTTGGGAAGACTCTCTAGAAGGCAGGTGGCTTTTACTTGTTTGTGCAGAAAGCTTCCAGCCTTTTATCTTGGGATGGCCAGTCTCCACAGAATGTGGTCATCTTACAGTGATGTGTATTTAAAGGAACTTGATGGTTTTGCATTAAACCCTTAAGTTTTGATGGACCCAAACTATTCTATGGAGGATTCCAGTAGCATAGCCATGTTAGTTTGCTGCAGCAAACAAAATGGAGTCTTGTAGCATCTTAGAGACTAATACATTTATGACAGCATAAGCTGTGAAGGGCTAAACCCCACCTCATCAGATGCATGAAGCAAAATATGCGGATTTTAATTTATAGAGGGAGAAAAATATGAACTATAGGGTTCAAAGGCCAAAAAATTCAAGAGGTGTAATCTGTGATATTTTCACATAGAAGTATAAAAGATACAGATAGTGGACTGTGTACTACCTTAGCTACTTGATCTCATGCCACTAGCTCATCTGGAAGATGCTATGGACTCTGTCTGCATTGTATAATATTGTTAAAGATTAAAACAAAGGGATGCACTTTTTCAAGGCAGAAGAACATTATTAAGTACACTATAATGCTTATAACACCAATATGGATGAGGTTTGTGCCAAAAGAGGGAAAGAAAACTTAAGTTTTCCAATATGAAATCAGGAGGCTTAAATGCATCATATGAAATGAAAGTCAAGGACCACGTGACAACTCTCCAAATTTGGAGACTCTTGACCAATTGCCAGGTTGGACACTATCCGTAATCATATATACAAGTTCTGTACAAAATCTGGCAGTTCAAGTTGCATTTTCTTCTTCCATGGACATGATTCTAGTCCTCAGCATCACAACTACATTCACAGTGAAATCCTAAGCAAAGTTACTCCAGACTGTGTGTGTTATGTGCTGTTAAGTCACCTCCAATCTATGGCAACCCTCTGAATAAAAGACCTCCAAAACATCCTATCATTAACAGACCTGCTCAGATCCTGCAAACTGGAGGACGTGGCTTCTTTTATTGAGTCAAGCCATCTCGTTTTAGTGCCTTCCACTTTTCCAAACATTATTGACTTTTCCAGAGAATCTTGTCTTCTCATGATGTGACCAAAGTATGATAGCCTCAGTTTTGTCATTTTAGCTTCTAGGGATAATTCAGGCTTGATTTGATCTAGTACCCACTTATTTGTCTTTTTGGCCATCCATGGCATCCATAAAACTCTCCTCCAGACTACATTTCAAATGAATCAATTTTCTTCCTGTCAGCTTTCTTCACCATCCAACTTTCTTATCCATACATAGTAATGGGGAATACCATAGTCTGGATTATCTTGATCTTGGTTCCCAGAGAAACTTTAAGGATCTTTTCTAGCTCCCCCACAGCTGCTCTTCCAAGTCTCAATCTTCATCTGATTTCTTCACTGCAGTCTCTTTTTTGGTTGGTTAGACTCCAGTCTAAGCACATTGAAATCAATGGGATTAGACTGGAGTAATTCTGTTTAGGATTTCACTGTCAATTACTACAGGCAGTGTTACTGAACACATCAAAACCAAAAAGGATTGGAGAAAGCTTTCCTGTAGGGTTGCAACACCTTAACCATGCAGATTAATCTGCATCACAGCCCTCAACGGCCCACATAAAACATGTTTTACAAAGTCCTAATAATTCTTCTTCATCCTGCTATCCTATTACAAAAGGTTTGCTTTGAAGAAAAGCATATCCAATTGTTCGCTAAAATGAAGTAAGTAAATTTACATGGTAAAATCAAATTACAGGCTTAAGAATTTGGGATTTAAAGGCATAGGAAACTCAGATTCTTTGGCTGTAAATGACTTTAACTGCTTCCATAGAGGTCGGAAAGGTGTAAGACAAGGTTGTGTCCTTGTTTAATCTTTCCATTAATGATTTAGACCCTAGACTGAATATGCCATTTTTGCACTCTCTATAGCTAGGGAACTCATTTGATTCTGGTCATGCCATATGCAGACGATATGGCCCTGGTATGTGTAACCAGAGTTGGATTGTGCCAGTCAAGAGAGATCTTCATTCAATATTATGCTGATGAACACCTAGCAAATAATTTCAAAAAAATCCAAGGTTTTAGTTTTTGCTAGATCTTGTAGGCCAAAATTATTACGCTGGAATATCTCAGGTCACGATATGGAAGAACTCCAATCTTATAAATATCTGGGAGTTACATTCCAATGTTCACACCCTTGGGCTTTGCATGCTAAATTGATATCTATGAAAGCCAGAGTACAGCTGCAATTTTGAGGAATTTTTTTTCACCAGAGATGCTCAATACATTTCTGTAGCTTTGGATGTATTTCAAGCAAAAATAACCTCACTGTTTTTGTATGCTATTACAGTGTAGATTCGTAATCTGGGTATGTGCCAGATATAATTCAGACAAATTTTCTTAGATTGATTTTAACATGTCCTAAATGTATTGCTTCATCGTCCTTGTTCATGGAAACAGGGCAGAAAACTATTTCTCTTATAGCCTGGTTAATAGTTATTAAATATTGGCTTGTAATTAATCTAGAGAGTAAATAATCACTAGTTTCACTGTCAGTATTAGATTCTTTTAAACCTGGATGGGTACACCTGCTTATAGATAAAATGAACTCATTTGATTTGGATTGTAACTCTCTGTTGGCTTTAGGGAAGATTGGTGCTTATTATTTGGCTATCAGCTTTCTTCTGGTGGAAGAATGGTGTGGTCTTCAGGAAGGGAAGTGGCATGTATATTCTCCCGTGTATTTTGGATATTCATATTTTAATCAATACCATTTTTATGGTATTACAGTAACAGGTTATCAAAAAAAATTCTTGCTAGAATGAACTCACTTCCACTTGTTTACATGGTTGATTTACAGGCCAGGAAAGGGGATTCAGAGTTTGTATTTGTGAAGACTCTTCGGTAGAAACTATTGAGCACATTTTCTTTTTCTGTGTAATTTATTTGGATCTGAACTTCTGGATCCTCATTTGAATAAGAAACCTGTTCACTTTTCTAACTACATGGTTGATTTACAGGCCAGGAAAGGGGATTCAGAGTTTGTATTTGTGAAGACTCTTCGGTAGAAACTATTGAGCACATTTTCTTTTTCTGTGTAATTTATTTGGATCTGAACTTCTGGATCCTCATTTGAATAAGAAACCTGTTCACTTTTCTAACTATCATTTAATGACTGTTAGCAGACCTGGATTTTAATACAACGTTGGATGTGTTTAAATCTATCATCATCACCATCATCCTCTATTCAATTTGTAGTCCGCTTTCCCCGCAAGCAGGCTCAGAGTTGATATAGCTGCTGCAATTAAAAGTTGTTTGTTTTTAATGTATATTGAACAGCAATAACTTTTTAGTTATATTGCTGTCTTTTTCTGGTCGAACAGCCTATTAGCTTTAAGACCTAGATGGGATGTTTAAGATCCTCTGGCTGCAGCTGTATCTTACTGCCAGTAGAACTGGCTACAGTTCAGCACATGTGCCAATTTTGTGCCCTAGCAGCCTCAGTCCTCTGGGGATGCACCCCATCATGATCATCTGTATGAGTGGCAATCCATTCACTATTAGCTCTGTGCAAATGAAATATAACTGTCAATGATCTACTTCCACCAGTTAAGCATTATGCACCATATATAGCAAGTGCAGATTCCTAAGTTTCTGTGACAGTGGGATTTCCACTGCCACCTTACTAAGGTACAGCTCCTTAAGGCTAGTTCATGGTTAATCTTCGACAGATACACTTCACTACTGCTATCACCCCTTGCACATTCCTGGTTATAAAAAGCTCCCCCACACCCTTGAAAAACATCTGCTAGCTCTGATAGCAAGGCAGAGCTCACATAGCCCAAATGGCCAGGGTTTCTTTAAGCCCCCTGAGGCATTTGTTTTCCTTAATTCCAAGACAAAGTTAGACAATGTGGTTGGTTAAGTCTACTCCAGAATCGAAGCTACGTCATTACTGGCAAAATTTAAAAATTACAAAACAAAAAGGAATCTTATTGCTATTCTGCTGGGAGCTGCTCAGTTAACTATTTCTTCTCAGTGGAAATCCAACCACCTGTTAACTTTAGATGACTGGCATGGGAAAATTTGGATCAGATTGTTATGGAAAAAATAGAAGATAATGTGAAACAATCAGATTATGAAGACTATCAATCTGATTTTGAAGCTACCTAGTTCCGTTTTGAAATATATGGCTGAACAAAATATTATTCCTCTTAATACTATCTATAGGAAATTGTTATATTTATGAATGAACCTCTGACTTTTATTGTAAATACAATTTGAATTGAGATAGATGGACCCTATGTTTGTATTTAGCAATTGGACAAGGTTATAGTTCCCTAATATGGGATAATGTATGTTATTCACTTTGAATGTTATGGTTGTATGATAGATCTCATAATTTTGTTAATATATGTTTCTCTGGTGAAATAAAATTAAAAATTAAAAAAGAAAAAAAGACATCTACCTGACAAACAGCTTTCTCCTATACCATGTGAAAATGCTTTTAAAAACCGTGTTGCCCTCTTTTACCACTGAACATTCTAGCCTATCTATTAGCAAAAGAGGCCGGCTACTAATAAATTCAGAGGCTCAGTCCCTGCTAAAAAGCTCTTATTCCTAGTCTGTTACGTCCCATATTTTACAGAGTATATAGCTTGATTCATTACATACCTAGATGCAAGAAGACAGGATGACAGGGCCAAAGGGGAATCTCCTGGGCTCTTCTGCTTGCTAAGTGTGCTGGAAAAGGCAGACAGACAGCTTTCTTGCTAGTTCTAGCTGGTCTGACTCAAATGCTCTTAGTCCATCTCTAGGAGAACTACAGCAACCTTCACACCACAGTGTACTTTTCCTTCCCTGTGGAATGCAGGGTGGGGCACCCCTAATATAGAAGCTACAGCTCGTCCTGCTTCCCAAGGTGTCTCAGTCCAATATACTGAAGAAGTGCCAAATCCCAATGTAAGAAGATACCTCAGAGTTAAAATAGAAACATTGGGGTGGCATGACAGCATGTAGCAGAAGGGAAAGGCCTAGTCATAACATCTTAACAAAGCAACAGCTCCTCCCCAACCTGAAGAAGCCAAGACAAACATGGATCTCCTGGTGGTGCAGCATGGGCACTGGGCCCAGTTCTCCCATCTGTCCCAAAGATGCCTTCTTATTTCCTCTTCTGGATAAGGCACAGCCAAGATACAAGCCTTATCACACTGATTTTTTGGTTAGATTTTATGTTTAGAATCCACAGAAGATTCAATGGGATAAAACACTGAACAGAAACTGTTAAAGGTCCAGCCAGTTTTTGCCCTAATTGCCCCAGGAAACATGGAGATAGTTTGTGCAGTCCATGCCTCATATCACATTCTCTCCTTATTAGCACTTCTATGTAGGAACAAACACTTTGCAATGTATTGTCATTTTGTCATTCCCTATTCCAAGGGTCCCCATTCCTAAGCTTTTTGAGCTACAGGCACCTCTGGAATTCTTACATGGGGTGGTAGGCACAACCAGTATTTTTTTTTCTGGGGGGATGCAGGGGTACGTGTATCCCTAAACATTTTGTGAATCTAACGGAAGAAAGTAAAAAATTTTAAATGTTGAAATTCCCGCTAAACCAACTTCGAACATATTATGGATATTTATGTGATTTGTTAAGTTTTATGTAGCGTATGTTGGCAACAAAGATGTTTAGTTATATTTAAACTCACTAGGAGTGTCTTTGAGCATCGAACATGCCACCGAGATCGCTGGCATAATTGGTGATCACTACGGCGCAGACAAATACAAACAAGTCTTCTCTAAGCCACTTGGATCTCTGGTAGTTGGAATCTAGCACGGTGATTGGTCAGTCTTGTTGCTACCCCCGATGGTGGCGACCAATTTCTGTATTTGTGTACGTTTTGCACAAAGAGTTTGTCTATACCAAAACTCTTTGGTTCTGTGCACGTGTCACTATAGAGGGGCTTGGTTGGCATATTGATACCCATAATTCTCATCACTGACAGTCTTCTGACATCATTTCCTTTCACGGTGTTTCCTGAGTCTCAGATGGAAGCGAGTGTTTAATCTGTGAAGTAGTGTGGTGTTTTACTGATGAAAGTTATTGTGAGCTGTGTAATATGAGGTAATTCATGTTCTTGGCAATTTTGTCCATTGACTGCTTTTATTTTTTCTGATTTGAACTATAAAATGGTGATTTTCTTGAGTCAAACTGAGAGTACCCCTAAACATTTTTTTAGAAAAAAAGCACTGGGCACAACCACAAAATGGCTGCCACAGGAGGCAGAGCCAACCACAAAATATCAGGGAGTTAGGTTATGCATACTCAAATAGTAACTCTTCAACATTTCAGCCAGAAGATTTATTTAACAAGATGCCTTTTTAAGACAACGTATTTTTAAAAAATTCAATATACACAGCTTACCTTCAGTTACATAGTGAAGGTTCTTGTGCTTTGGTGGCAGCTGCTTCCAAAACATTTTAAAAGATCTGCATAACCAATCAGAGTTCCAATGGCCAGCCAGAAGCCTTGCTGACCTAAAGTCCCATCTGCCCCACCCACTTTTTGAAAATCCTTGGAAGACACCAGGATAGGTGTCAGCAGGCACCATGGCACTCACAGGCAATCAATTGGGAACACATTTAGCACTAATTAAAAAACAAAAGCCACACAAGTCTAGCACAAAATGCTGACTAACCCTATGGAAGAAGCATATAGTGCAAGAGCAGCACTGGGAAAAGAAGAAGAAAAATAGCTCATTACAAACTGCAACAGTCATAGAAGATTATGTTTCCCACAGTCAAACATTGCCACAGAAGCATTACTGCCCAAAATGACAAATCCCATAATCCTGACAAGGAAAGACATCCACTGAAACACCACCATGAAGCAAAGTCAGAATGGCTCATTTTCCTTTGAACTTATTTACTCTAATTTAATTTGTTGGACTTATTGCCCGCCCTCCCCACAAGTGGGCTCAGGTCAGGTTATAATATCAACAATAGTACAATAAAAGATAAAGCATAAAAACAGACAATAAATGGAGATAAAATAGAAACAACCACAATACAGAAAGTTAAAACAATAGTATCCAAAATGTGGCATTCATAGTTTCACAAACAGTACACTCCGACACCCAAATATTGTGGGGTATAACAAGGCAGGTTAACCAAGATTGAACTAGCAGAGCAGGACTGGCCAAAAAAGGCCACAGCAGGGAACCCAGCCGGACAGTTTGCCTATGCCTCACCCACAGCCATAGGCCTGGCAAAAGATCTATGTCTTATAGCCCAGCAGAACTGTAACAAATCCCACAGGGCCCTAGTTTTGACAGACAGTTCTACCAAGCCAGTGCCAGGGCCGAAAAGGCCTAGCCCAGGTCAAGGCCAAGTGAACATCCTTGAGGCTAGGGTAGGGTTGCCATCCCCCCGCCAGGAAAGCAGGCAGTAGTGGCCAGTAGCAGTGTCAGGGTTTTTGGCGCCCGCAGCCAGCCAGCCAGGCTGGGTGGCCCCACATGCGCACACACCAGCCTGCGGGCCACCGGCCCGATCGCTGCAGCTGGCCACGGCGCACAGGTGGCCTCCGAACTCTCCCGCTTGGTTGCCCTGTGCTGCCGCACACACCTGCCTGCAGCTGCTGTGCCCGGCCAGGGGTGTGTGCTGGCAGCGGCGGCGGCACAGGGTGGGAGGGCTAGGAGGCTGCAGCTCCATGGTGCGCGCTCCTGTCCCTCGCACCCCCCTCCGGCACCCCGCGCCCTGAGGCCACTGCCTACCTGGCCTCAATGGGTGCGCCGGCCCTGGTGGTGGCAGTGGTAAGAGCAGGCCCGCTCTCACTGCCACCACTGCTGCTGGCTCTCACTGCAGCAGCCCCTGTGCCCCAAATGAGAGCAGGCTGCAGTGGCAGCGAGAGCAAGCAGCTGTGGTGGCAGTGAGAGCTGGTGGCGGCAGCAACAAGGGGCCCCCTTTGATGACATCACTCGCAGAAATGATGTCATCATGTGAGCCAGTAGCATGCACGTGCAAAAAAAGGAAGGCAGGGTAAGTACCAGCTCCCAATCCCCCACTGGGAGACTACAGGGACTTGGGAATCCCATGTTGAGGGACTCCAGGTCCTTGGCAACCCTAGGCTAGGGATCACCAGTAGATGTTTATCAGCTAATTGAAATGCCCTCTAGAGAACATACAGCGAGAGGCGGTCCCACAGTTATGCTGGTCCCAGTTTGACGAGGGCTTTAAATGTCATATAGTTTTGTCTCATCCTGAGGTTTTGCTCAGATAGCCAAGTAGCATTTTTTTTAAAGCCTGAAATTTTAAATTCATGGACTTATATCATCACTGTACTCTTATGAAAGAGCCACCTTCTTCCACAGAGAAGAAACTTGGAAGATTATAGGGAATGTTTGCACAGGAAGAACATTTTAAAATTAAAAAATTATTTGGGATACATGAACATCCTCTGAGAGCTTGACTTAACTAGGAGACATTAACGTCTCATTACATTCAAATAATTGTAGCATTGCTTTGAGTCTTGAAAATGGGGAGGAATATCATGAAACCTTCAAAAACTAAATTAAGAATGGAAATTTCCTGTACTGTAGTTTGGTCAAGAAAAATCTACATTTTTAAAATAATAATATGCAGCTTCTATAAAATCTTTTTCAATTTAAGTACCTGACTCCTGAGTATGGGTCTCAAGTTCTTCATGATTTAGCAAAGGATAGTTAAGTGTGCTTCACTAACTGAATTCCTGTGACATCTGAGTATCTCAATAACTGCCTGTCACATTTTTAAATTCCTTTTTCTAAACAAAAAGGGCTAGATTACTTTAGGGTGTAGGGTGGAAAACTGGACCAGAGATTTTCCACTCTGAGTAGCCAGGATGCTCAAGAGAAGCATTTCTGAGGTTGCAAGGAGGAGTCATGCACGACAGTGCAGAGGCTTCCACTGCCAAGGGAGCAATGAATCAGACTCTTTCATCCTTGAGATCAGATGACCAGATTGGCTATCCCATACTGGAGCAGAGGGGGAAAATAGTTGCCCGTTTTATGGTATAGTCTCAGTCTATCCAGAAAGAAACTTGAGACAGAAGGTGGGAGCAAAATGCACAGAGATCTTAAGCTTTCTGCAGATTCCACATCATGACCCTTCAGTATAAGTCACCAAGTTGATTTCTTCTGTTTCAGCTGCTAGGAACTGCAGATGCAGCTGGAGTTTGCTCTGCTTTGATATATGAAGGTGCTGCAAATATCTGCACTGCTGGCTTTGTTAGACACAGCACCATAGGGTGAGGCTGAAAAGGAGAACATTTGATCTACTAGACTCTTGCCTGTTGTCAGCAGACTGCTTATGCCTTCTAAGCTAGGGGTATTTATTAACAGGTAAAATTAAAGGTGAAAATTTTCAGAGTAACAGCCATGTTAGTCTTTAAGATGCTACAAGACTTAATGCCAGACTATTTAAAAAAGGAGTTATCCTCTGCAGAGAGAGGACTGAGTTTCTCAGACTCTTCAAGAACCCCCTTCCTCAGACACAAGGCCATTGCATATATTAGTATACTTCTTAATCACACAGCCTCTGGCACACACAAACACCCTTCATGAACCAAACTACCAGGATACTGTAATATAGCATCAAAGTCACAAGAAATATAGCCTTGTGCCAGCAATTCCAAGGGGTTCAGTTATTTAGAGGGGTTTAAAGTGACAGTTTAAAAAAAACCCTTGTTCCATCGTTGCAGACTTTGTGTTTCTGGATTTAAGAATGTTATCATTCATACTGTGCAAGAGGCAAGTCACCATCATCAGTCTTTATAGCTTTAGCAAAAAGCCATAGCAGCTATACAAGAGAAAATTAAATGTTCATCAAGGTAAAATTTAAAAATAAAATTTTTGGACATTTTCACAGGAAGGATTAAGATACAAAAACTGTAAGTTAAATTTCTAATAATAAACATTCTAATATCTGATAATAAAAGCACTATACAATCCATACTGTGCAAGAGGCAAGTGTCAGTCAAGCCAGAATATTAAAAGGGAAAGAACTTTCCATTATTTAAAGGGCCCCAAATCATAGCTTTGTGAAGCTGTGATGTAGACGTTGCTTGCATGGAGCACAAACATTCCAGGAAGCCTGGAATTATGCACCTCCCAAGGTTTACTGAAAACACAGCCTCCTCCCTATGCACCACCCTTCGATACTTCCACTCAAGTGCCCAGGGCACTATCTGGGTGTATTAGAAATATCTCCATCAGAAACCTGTTGACAACCATCTCTGGACTCATCCACAGTGGACAGTAATATACAAACAGGTAAGCTTCCCTGAAGGTCTCACTCATAGAATCATAGGGTTGGAAGGGACCTCCAGGGTCGTCTAGTCCAAGCCAGCAACCAAATGCAGGAAACTCACAAGTACCTCCCCCCACATCCCCAGTGACCCCCTGCTACATGCATAGAAGATGGCAAAATACTATCAGGATCCTCAGCCAAACTGGCCTGAGGAAAATTGCTTCCTGACCCAAAAGTGGTGATCGGCATTACCCTGGGCATGTAAAAAGGGGCCACGAAAACTAAGCACTGATGTAACCCATTCTGCCCTCCCCCTCATGATCTGCCCAGGTTCACAGAATCAGCATTGCTGTCAGATGGCCATCTAGCCTCCACTTAAAAACCTCCAAAGAAAGAAAGCCCACCACGTCCTGAGGAAGCCTATTCCAGTAAGGGGCCACTCTGTCAGGCAGTTCTTCCTAATGTTTAGCTGAAAACTCTTTTGATTTAATTTCGACTCAGGACAGATGTTTAGAGTTCTGTAAATATGACAACTAAGAAACAAGTTTATACAAATGAAAGGGAGCTTTTATTATCCAGTGTTCCATCCACATACAATACCAAAACAAGAAAAGGTATTTCCTAGGACTTGGGGCTCAAAGGCCATTTAGATTAGACTCTTACATTCAGGATAAATGAATCTATCTCATTTCAAAAAATTTCCACGCTGGCATGAGGTGGTCTAGATTGACATGAATTCACACAGGACATGGACTGCAGTGGCTAATCACTACTTGCTTTCTCTGCACAACTCAGGAATATTGTTGCACTCATGCAGAGAAGGCAGTACACACACTTATAATAGTTCACTACTGAGGTTCCATAAATACTACTTAATATAGATCAATTAGAGGATTCTCTTATCTTCCCAACTGGCAGACTGGATAATAAATTCCAAGTCAAGACCTTTTTCAGTCCTCCTATGATATCTAGCACAAACCAGCAGGACAGTCCTTTACCTTTCATGCCTCCTTGTACTATGAGAGGACCTGGCTTATCAAACTAAGCTGATAACATGCTTTTTAAAAAACTTCTTGCGGCTTAAAAGATGGAGGAAGCCCTAAGATTTTAACTACACAAAATGATAGTGAGATATAGCTTGAATTAAGGCAAGCTAATTAACATTTAATACTCCTGTGCAGTCTTTATCTGTAGCTACTAGGACAACATATACAAGAACAAGTGGTACTCACAGTTCTTCAGAGAACCCCCCCCACTCACTTCCTGGCCAGCAGCACGTTTGGAGAAAAAAAGGGTAGTTGATAGCTGCCTGTGGAATACTAGATTCTTGTTGCTGTGCTGCACAGCAATAAGAGCCTCCTATGCAAACTTGAGCAATGCATGTTTTTCCTTGTCCAGGGGGCACTCCCTTGGAGGAGTCACTCCCTTGGAGGAGTCACCTGGTTGAGAAAGGAGCTACAAACCAGTTTCCTGGCCTCTCCCTTGGAATCTATTCTTGTCTGAACTGCCTAGTCCTGTTTTAGAGGAGCTTTAGACAAGTGCTCTAACCACAATGGGCACACACTTCTTTGAGGTGGGAAGGAAGGGTATTTCTACACCAGAAATATTGGTGGAACGATGGCTAAAGAATGGTAAAGTGTAAAAAAGTGGGCTGCACCAATGTGGGGGTGGGGGGACATGGTGCCATGTTTTATTATGTATCATTCGAAGATTCTTTCATGTTTTGTACGCTGCTTCATCACAGGATCTGTAAGGCAACAGTCTCTCAGAATATTCCCACTGCAATAAGCTGCCTAATAATAAGCTTTTGCTTTCTACAAGCAAAACTGCAAACCACTCAACAGAGAAAGCAGCAAACAGCTGTACCCTACATTTGCTACCTTAGCACATTTGTTTCTGTTCAAATAGTACTCATATACTAAAAATGTGTCAACTTTAATTTTTTTCTCCCTTTCACATGACAATTTTTTTTATGTAGTCACAATAGGACTGGCAGCATATATGAACAGAGTTAAACTTTATAACAATAAAAACATTGAACACTTATATAGTGTTACCACCATACATATTATAGCATATTAATTGTAGACAAAATTAATCACAATTGAACAATAAACCTATCCTTGAAAGTATTCTCTATCTACAATACAGAGAGGATTATCTAATAATGTAGGTTGTCTTACATAATAATCTTCACATTATATATTCTGCTTCCCTAAACTTCCAATCTTTCTGTGGGAGAAATGAAAAAAAATCCTTAGGGAAAGAAATGCCCCCCACAACTTGTTCTAGATTTTTCCTGGAAATGATAGGGTTGTGATTAGACATGGGCACGAACGGGAAAAAAAACCAAAACAAGCTGTTCATTGTTCGTTGCCATCCACGAACAACGAACAGTACCGAACATGACCCTGTTCACAAACATGTTTGTTGTTCGTGACCCTTTAAAGATCCCTTTAAACTATCAGCTGGCAGGTGGCAGTGGGATTCCCCCTCTGCCGCCTGCCAGCTGATAGTTTAAAGGCCCCTTTCCTGCCACGTGCAAGGGGCAGGGCCTTTAAACACCCTACAAACTGATCTTCCCAATGTCCAATACCCACCAAATTTGCAGGGGATATAGTCCTCACTGTCCTCCAAAGACCCCCCCCAAGTTTCAGACAGATTGCACCCCGGGGAAAGGCATGATCCATGGGTCCCCCCCTTGCTGTCATTTTCTCTTCACAGTGGCAAAAATGAGACTCTCTGCTGGAAGTAATTTGAAGGGTTAAAGCCAGAAGGAAAGCCAGAAGGAGTTCAGACAGAGTTCAGTCCCTGCCATTGCCAGGGGAATTGATTGAAAGGTGCCAGAGTGTCTGGCTTGACGAACGGTTGACGAAGGCAACGAACGAGGCTTGCAACAACCACTTGTTCGTTTAGAATGGAGCCTCACGAACGGCTTGTTCGCGAACAGGTGAACGGGCTGTTTGTGGATTTTTTCCGTTCGTAATGCTGTTCATGCCCATGTCTAGTTGTGATCTATCCATCTTCACAGAAGTTGTTCTCTAGACAGTCAGCTACATATTTTATTTTGCCTTCAAGTCAAAAGAGCAGGCTGATCAACTGGGAGATCAAGACCTTTCCTCCTGCTTCCTCTGTTCTTTTATCCATCTGGAATGGTTATCTGTGGGATTGCAAGCAAGCATGCAAAAGGAAGAGGAAGAGACACTGTCATCACCATCATTCATTATTTTTAAAAGTGCCTAAAAGTATACCATCACCTGTTCTTGCACTGTTCCAATAAGCTCCCAAATACCACCATTTCCCACCATTAATAGAATCTAGGCTTAATGTTTCCAAGCTGCTGTCCTCATCAATTGCAGTCATTGATATTTTTAAACTTCATATATGAGAGCATCACTTATGTTGACTCATCTCCACATGGGCAACCCAATGCTACAGTGCTTGGAATTAACGTTGCCATGTGCATCTTTTACATTTTTCATTCTAAAATAGAAAGCTTGTCTATGAAAGCTAGACCACAGGTTTGTGTGTGTGGATCTCTCTTGTGTGTGCCCATCTCTATACTGAGGCAGGAATAATTTCATCACCAACCCTTCATGACTGGATAAGGATCCAACTGACTCTGTATATGTTTCACAGAGCCATGCTGTTCTAGATTCCTAACCAGTAGCTTACAGCAATATAAGACTGTCCTCCCCCCAGTATTTAACCTACAGTTTTCTTCTTATAGCACAAATCTTGAGGCTTTTCTGATCATTAATATGAATTGATTTACACATTCTTTATTCTTGTTGTGAAGCAGCTGAACTATAATTTGACCAGAAGGAAAGGTTGCCTGCCCACATTTCCATTAGCTGTCTGGAATAAAAGATCTAACTTCCACAAGTAAGAGAACAAATCTGTCTTCTCTGATTTTCTTTAGATTATGAAGTATTGTAAAATACATATATTAACTGAGAAGTCAGTTTAGTTGCTTCTTTCTTTGTGAAGGTTCATGTTTCTTCTTTACTCTCTAACTTGAAGTTTTCCACCAATTCTTTTCATTTGGAAATTACACTGCAATTGGCTTTTTCATCAGCCATGTACCCAAGCAGATTTTCCACAATGCCTGCCATACAGGCACTATTTTCAGGACTGGCAGCCTATGCAAACTATGACTTTGGTGCCCCCTCTTCAACAGACAGAAAAGTAACAAGTAAAGAATGAACATTAACTTTTATTTACTTGGCATTCAAAAAATTATTTTATTGCTTTTTAAAAACTTTTCATTAAACTTTTCATTAATTTTTGAGTTGAACCCTTTAGCACTAGGCCATCAATCTGTGTGAACCTTTAGACTTTTGTCTTTGCAAACCACACAATACACTGTTTGAGACAAGGCTTTAAGCCTTGAAGAAGCCACAACCCCAGCCCATTCCTGCCCCATCCATTAGGATAAAGTTAGGCTGGAGCCCAGCCACATCTTTCACACTGAGAAGTCAAGCAAACAGGAGCATTTTCCCAAGCCTCCCCTCCCCAGGATCAGCAGCTCCATAGCTGCCTCAGCCTAGGAGCCTATCCTTCCTGGCATGCAATATACAGCTTTTTGCCCTCAACTCTCTCATCCATATTATTCCAGCAGAAACTTTCATTGATTAGAGAACCCATTTTGTGAGAAGCAAGAAGTGGATCTTTACTATGGACCACAAAAGCTTCTGCTGGAAACAGTTTTGGTGGTCTTACAGTGCAATCCTATGCAGAGCTACTCCAGTCTGAGCCCACTGGGCTTAGACTGGTGAAACCCTAGAGTGCCACTAGTTAATTTCAGCTACTAGTAGGTTTTTTGGAATTATCTTGCACTTAATAAATGAAATTCCAGCAGTAGAGAAGCAGTTCAATGTTGGTAAAGATGAAATCTGCAGTATAAGGAGGGAGCTTATGGAGGAAGGTGAGGGACCCAATCCAGATTCTACTGGGCTACAAAGGAGGGTGCACTACACAGTTAAGTCCCAACACTGGCTGCACTCAGCTTTTTCTAGACAGCTGGGCTCCAAGTCTAGTTCCTGGAAGCCTTAAGGGCTGCAGCTCTCTAATGCAGGTCAAGGAAATTCCCATGTGCCTCACTTGGTTTGGGGGGCCAATAATTTGAAATCTGAACATCTGGGGGTGGCAGAGGAAAGTTCCAGCCAGACAGCAGCCCTCTTCCTTGCCACTCTTGCTTCCTGAGCTGCAATACTCCCCCATCCCACCTTCACCAAAAAATTAATCGCCAAGTGAGTTGTTCAACCCCATTTCTCAGCTGATATCCTTTGCTCCACCCACTTTTTGCCCCACTCCCACCCCAGACTGAGGAATTCCAGGAAGAGAGAGCAGCTGACAGGAAGGAGACTGAAGTCTGGGAGGCTGCAGAGAAACAGGAGGGAGCTTTTCAAGGAATCAAAGCCGGTTCACGACTCATGGTGGAGCCACTCCTGATGAGCCTCCTCTTACCTGGGCAGGCTTGGCAGCCACTGCAAACCCCATCTCTTCTGAGGTGATGGGGAGTGCTGCTACTCAATAAGGGGGGCAAGTGGGGCCAGGAGAAGGAGAGGACAGAAGACTGTGACTACGCAGCTCTCAGAGCCATGCTGCTGCTTCTCCTTCACCAGCTGATGCTACCATCTCCTCCTTTCGTGGGGCCTGAGATGAGGTGGGAGGTCCCAGCAAATCAAACTCTGGCTGCTGCCTAGGTTCCCCAAATAATCAAGCCAGCCCTGACTATTTCCATTCACTCTACTTACAAAGTGTGGCATTTTTAAAAAAAGTAACATTTTGACCCTCAACAGTAATGCTTTATGTATTCAGAAACTCTCTCTAACTGTGTGTCCATTGTTGCAACAGTTTCATCAGATTGGATGCCTGCTATATAACAAGCCTATGTAATAATCCCTACATTTGCAAGTCATCTCCCAAACCATCATATAACCAAAAATGAGCCTATAATTCTACTTTCTTATCTATATTTGTAATGGAAGAAAAAACAGATTTCTTGGGACTTGCTTAACCTGAAGGGGTGTACAGTTATTACAAGTGCAGCTAGACAGGAAGGGAAGGGAAGGGGAAGGGTTCTTTACCCTGCCTCATTGTAATCAGTTCCTTTGCTTTGATGGTGGAAGGGTCATTGTTCACACTTCTGCCATTGTTGACTCAATTGCTTCCTCCAAGATGAAAATCCAAAACATGAAAAGCAGAGCCACCCAGAAGTGGCAAGCCTATAGGCCATCAGCTCTACACTCATCTATTTTGCAACTTTAGAGGCCTGTGCGGAAAAGCATCTCTTAGAATCGCATATGGAAGAGCACAAGGAGCGGAACCACCACCTATGAGAAACCTTGATGGCATTTCCCACAACATGGGAAGGAGCCCAGATGTACTCTCCACATTAAACAAAAATGCATCATCCATTCCTCAAAGAGAAACAACATCTAAGGGGTGCATTGAACCACTGAGAATTAAATTAGACTGACTATGAAAACCCTTTGAGCCAAGTTCTGAAAATCATGAAGTGCATCTTCTGAGAGAAGTATACACAGGTGCTAAGTGTGGCACAAGCAACTTTCCAATGTCCTTCAACACACTTGGGGTTAGATCCCATGAATGGAACAGATGCTCTGCCCCCTTCACCCTTCAAAGATTTTCCTGGGGTTTAGGGAACTATCAGTAGTGGGATGTTGGGCTAGAACAACAAAGCATGGTTAGAAAAAATACATCCTCCTCATAGATACTTGCATCATTTGCAGAAGAACTGGCACAAGAAATGGAAAGGATTGACTTCTGCTGATTTCCCCTTAAATGGCAGCCCTCTACACTTCATCCCAATCTGTACTTGAGTGTTCCCTGGTCATCAGAGGGAAAGACAACAGCTCTCCAGAAACTTGTTAAATTATCAGTTCACTGGATCCAACCACTAATGCACACCAGGAGGCCTAACACATACATACCACTTTCCAGTTGTATAATATCGGTGGCTGTATCTCCCACAACCATAACTGTTATTCCTCTGCAGGTCATGCTATTAAACACATAAGCATCCCTCTCTTTCCGAGGATGTACCTACCTTAGAGAAGAGCGGTTGCCTCCAGACATCTCCTTAGCTACCCAAGGGATGTCTCAACATTTTGCCACCGGGGGTGGGGGGAGGCTGTGTGTAATGCAAAACTGTTTGAAAGTGTCTTCTCTTAATTTCTCTCAAGTGCAATTTACGCATTTAGCAGTAGTAGTAACACTTTCCATAGACTTTACCACTTCAAACTGTATGTGTAGTCTGCTTGTTTGAAGGCCCTCCCATTAACAAATAACATGCATTCATAAAGATAGCTGGCTAGGCAATATTAAGACTAGACTATTCTCCCCAGCATTCAAGAAGGTTAGATGACCACTATCAGACCACGTAAAAAGATTTGGGATTCCTATGCTGCTTTTAGAGAAACAGTTTGGGGCAGTAGTAAAGAATGATTTTCTCCCCTCAAGTTTCATCTTATTTGAAAGGCATCTTCCCTTCTAGACTCAGCTCATAAAACCACACTGATCCATGCTACCATAACCTCTCAGCTAGATGACTGTAATGTGTACTACAGTGGGCTGCCTTTTAAGACTAGTTTCAGCTACTGCAAAACACAGAAGAGTGTTTGCTTGCAGGGTCATGACATTATGAGTATATTACATACGTGCTGAAACAGCTGCACCTGTTCACAATATGCTTCCGTGCCCAGTTCAAGTCACTGGTATGTATGTGTCTTGCCTCAAGTGGGAGGAAGTTCCCTCAGGCTAAGGAGCCTTCCTTCAGCATCAGCGGTTCTTCCATCTGAAGGCTTCAAACATTACTTAGTGGAGTGGTGGGATACAGGATACTGGTTCTTCCATGAGCAGGGATGCATGCACCTGAAGGGTATTCTCTCCTGCTATGAAGCCGTACACCAGCTCAGATAATCCTAACAGGCCCTCCTGTCTGTTCCTTTAGCTAGGCTGATTTGTTTGATATCTACAGGAAGTTGCTTTTCCTCTTCTTTGGTTCAATTTACCAGAGGATGTCCTTAAGGCACCTTCACTAATGGTATTTAGGAGGCCCTGCAAAACCTGATGTTGAAGCAACATAATCAGTTGCTGTTACACTCACACACACAGGAAAAAGCTACACTGGACAGAAAGTGATACGGTATAATTTTTAAAAAAGAAATGAGCAGTTACAAAGTTTAAAGGACTCTAAATGTGCACTCTTGGGGGATGCATGAAACCATGTTATTCCCCCCCCCAAAAAAAACTTGATCGTACCATTCTTATATCCTTCTAATACAGTGGACATGGAGAACAAATTGTGATACAATCCTTTTAAAGAGGAAGTTATGCTGTAAGTCCCTAAACTGTTCCACTGACAAACCCCCTTTGTTTTCAAAATTAGTTGTGCCAACATAATGCTTAAGACTTGGGCACATACTGTGGAAAGGTGCCTAAAGCTTCCTCCTAACAGAATTTACATTCATTTGTAATGGAAGAAAGGATCTTGCTACAGGAAGTCAGTCCCGAATGCATACCCCTTGGCAATACTGCTTCTATGAGATATCCTAATAACTGCAAAACAAGGTTTACGTTCATTAATACCCTGAGTATATTGAACAACACAATCATGTGTAGTCAGAGGGTGTATTTACTGTAGTAGCAACAATGACTTGTTTTGGTGGCTGAGCTCATAAATTCAAGAGCAAGGATCTCACCATTATTAGCTTCATACCACAATCCTTGCACAAAAATCTTCCAACTGCCACTGAGTTTCTCACCATGCAGTTGTATCAGCTAATTTACACCATGTATTTATTTACTTCATGTGTAACCTGCCTTTCTCCCCAATGGGGACCCAAAGCAGCTACATCGTTCTCCTCTTCTCCATTTTACTAGCATGTTTGTTCCTACTCACCCACAGAGCATACATTTCCACTTGGAGAATCACATCCTCATTTCAGAGGCAGAATACAGGCCTGCAATTTGCACTGTTCAATTCTTTTTTATTTGACAGTCTTATTAAGAATATTTCAGCTACAGCCTCTGTAGCCTGCTGTCATTCACATGATGATGGTTCTAGCATGGAATCACTGTTCATGAGCATGACAACTCTGCCCGGGGCTAGCAGTCCAGCCCCGCCCCCGACTTACCCTCACCGCCAGCTGGGGAGCAGTCTGGACCTTCAGGAGCCACCAAACAGACTGGAACCACCACCAAGACCACCCCGGCGACCAGCTGGAGGGTGGAGGGGGCCACTGCCATGGTGAGAATGGCCCTGGCCAGCATGAGGCTGAAGTGAAAGGGAAGCCACATACCCTGCTCCCACCCCAAACACAACTGTGGCAAGGAAGCCGATGGAGATGCCCAGGCGGTGTCTGGGTGGGATGGGCATGTGGAGACCAGCCAGCCCTGCCCTTCACTTAGGCTTTATAAGTCTGGGCGGGGCTAGGGGCAACCCTAGGGCGCACCCTGGGACAGGTCGAAGCCTGGGGAGGAGGCAGGAGCTCCACCAGGGAGGCCCTATAAAGGGATGGGTAATGGGGAAGGCCAGTGAGAAGTAGCTCAGAGAGGAGAGAGTAATAGGGTGATAGAGAGACAGAGTGAGTTAAAGCAGAGAAGTGGCCCAGCTAACTGACTGGGAAACCCAGCCAGCCCAGTAGAGGGAGAGAGGATACCAGGCTGCTGTAAACCCCCCTCCTTCCTCCAATTCTGAGGCCTACCCCGACCCTAACCTGACGTATGGGCCAACCTGGAAGGTGAACCCCCCTCAGGCCCCGACACCCCTGACATGGAACCTGACAAACTCCATTTAGATACTGACAACATACAGCAGATGTATGAAGAGCAGGCTCTGTGTGATTATTGCCAGAGTCTATGATTTAGCTGACCAGCAGTCTGCAGCAACTACTATATCCAAACCTAGACATCTGCAAACAACTCCAGCCAGCAAACCTAGTATTTGGGGGGATCCTCAGCAGCCAGAGAAGAAGATATACAATACAAATCTAGGAGGTAAGACAAAAATAGGAGGTAAATATAGACATACACATTCACTAAGGGATTTACTGCAGCACATCACCTGCCACTACACAGGGAATCACTTACTCTTTATCAAGAACATAGGTAACTCTTCCTCTAAGCTAAATATAGGCAGGGCTGGGTTGCAATGTTGCTTCACAACCCACATTGCCACACATGCACAGCAACAAGGCAATCACATACCAAAGTGAGCAATAAGAGTTCATGCATAAGTGATTTTCAGTTTTGAGTTGCTGCATTCCTCAAAGTCTGAACTTAACTATTTCTGAATATTCATCTGGACAATAATCACCTTTACGGCAGTCACTTTGCCAACCAGAGGCTACACAAACTGCGTATCATGCACTCAGTTATAACTTTTAAAAAAGTTATTGGAGGAGTTTAGACTTACAAATAAAAATATATTTAGTTGTATTGAGCTTCTCAGGTGAAACAGCATAGTCTGTTATTTTAAAAAGGCACTAAGAGTAAAGAAATGTTCATCTGAATGGAAAACATTACCAAAGTACACAGTAAACAAAGTACACAGTTCCAACCCAGAGGCTGGTATCCTATCTTAAGCTGGAAGAACCTCCTACAACTTAAGTGGCTCTCTGACTGAGAGTTTCAAAGTTTGCTTAATGGAGTGGTAGGATCCAGGCCAGTGTTACTGAACTTGTTAAAGCCAAGATAATTTTACTTACATTTTATGAGGAGATAAAGTTACAACAAGGCTAGAATGTACCCTAAATGGTGATAAACTACACTGCATAATGCTATTTTAGATTTCTCAATTTTAATGCAATGTTGTTTTGTTTATTTAAAATATTTATACCCCACTTTATCACCTTAGACTCAAGGGGGCTAACAAGCAACAAAAAGTTAGGACGTAAAAGAATGACCTGACCAATCCATTGACAAGATGAAAGCAGCACAAAGGATCAAAACACAGATAAACCTGTCAAAAATCATTTACCTTACACCCAATGCCCTCTGAAGTAAAACTTTACACATTTTCCTGAACGCCTCCACACCCATTCCGCAGGACTTTCCAGAGGACTGGACATAGCACAGAAAAAGCAAGTGACTCAGCATTGCCGTATCAGCAATTCTGAAAGAGGGCACCACAGGGAGATGGCAAGCTGAAGAACATAGCTGGAGTATGAAAGGATACTGGGAAGAGGCGGTTTCAGGAAGATTTTCTAGGAGGAAAGGGAATACCTTTAAATGTATTGTGTTGGCAATACACTGATTGAACCTTTATCAAAATAAAATCACCTTTCAACCTCTATTAGGGGCTGTAACCACTGGAAGTTTGATCCAGCAATTATTTCTGATCATACAGAGTATATGCACATGCAAATTTCTGCAGGACAGAGATAAAGGTTCCTGTGCTATAAAGTGCTTAGCTTTTAATATTAAATACATGAATATTAATAAATAAAGTTTATTAAATATTAATAGATGCAGAGGAGTTAGCCGTGTTAGTCTGTAGTAGCAAAATCAAAAAGAGTCCAGTAGCACCTTTAAGACTAACCAACTTTATTGTAGCATAAGCTTTCGAGAATCACAGTTCTCTTTGTCAGATGCATCCGACAAAGAAACCTGTGATTCTCGAAAGCTTATGCTACAATAAAGTTGGTTAGTCTTTTTTTTTTTTTTGAAAAATTTTTATTGGGTTAGAATCCATTATTTCCACATTTACATTCAATTTTCCCCAATTTTTTCATCTCTAACCCCCTCCCTTTCCCCCCCCTTTTTGTTGACTTCCAACAGCTTTCCAACCCTTTGTCCCCTTTCCCTTACTTTTATTAGCTTCCTCTATCTAAAACAAATATATATTCTCCATTATTCTAAGCAGTACATCCTTAACTATTTTTAACATTATATGCCCAAACTGTAAGCCTTTGTTTCCATCTTAGATAAACAATTTATCCCAATTTTTCAATTTCAGGTATTTCTATATATCATAAACCATATAAATCATACGTTCGTTTATATCAAACAATTTGACTTATTCTCTATATATATTACTCATTCTATCTTTTTATAATAGTTCTATATATCTCTCCTCACGTAGTCAATCAATTTGACCCATCTATATCTTCAGACATTCAGTTTGGTACAAAACTTGTCAGAAAAAAAAGAAAATATTGTTAGTTAATCGCTCCTTATATTTAGTCCTTATAATTAATTATTTTCTCTATGTTCTGTTTGTTAACCTATATATATCTATATATATGTCAATCTAGTAATCTGACTGCTTATTAATTCACATTTATCTCTTCTCCCCCCGGTAAAGTCTCCCCCCTCTACTTCAATACTTCAGTAGTTCTCAAACTGCCACAGTTTTCCTCCCACCTCCCATTTCTTCTCCAGGTATTGTTTCAGCTTCTCCCAGTCTGTGTTGAACTGCCCTGAGTCCAGATCTCTCAATTTTCTTGTCATCTTGTCCATTTCAGCCATATACAGCAATTTGTAAGTCCAATCTTCAATAGTTGGCACTTCTTGTACTTTCCATTTTTGCGCATACAAAAGTCTAGCTGCTGCTGTCATATAAAATATCAACGTCCTGTGTTGGGCTGAAATTCCCTCCATTCCCAAGTTCAGTAGCAGGAGTTCTGGGTTCTTATTAATTTGAAATTGTAAAATTTCACTCATTTCTCTTATTATTTCCCCCCAGTACTTCCTGGCTACCTCACACGACCACCACATATGATAGAGGGAGCCCTCATGCTTCTTACATTTCCAGCATTTATTAGAAGTATTCAAATTCCCTAGCGCAATCTTCTTTGGTGTCATGTACCAACGATAGATCATTTTATAAATGTTCTCTTTGATATTAATACATGTCGTTGTCTTCATTGTAGTTTTCCACAAGTATTCCCATGCCTCCATTGTTATTTCTTTATTAAAGTTTATAGCCCATTTCACCATTTGTATTTTAACTATCTCATCCTCGGTATACCACTTCAACAGTACTTGGTATACCTTGGATATTCTTTTCTTATCTTCTTTAAGAAGGGTCTGCTCTAGTTCCGAATTCTCTATTCGTATACCTCCCTTTACAGAGTCCGAATTATATAAGTCTCTGATCTGTCTATACTGGAACCAATCGTAGTTAGGTGATAGTTCCTCTTGTGTCTTTATTCTAAGTTTGGATGCTTCAGTTTTAGTTATTTCTTTATACGTTAAACATTGTTGTTCATTATCAACAGCTCTCGGGTCTATCACCTCATATGGAACCACCCACAAAGGGGTTCCTTCTTGTAGATAAATTCTGTACTTCTTCCAGATTATGTATAGACTTCTCCGAACAAAGTGATGCAGGAACATCGAGTTGACCTTTACTTTGTCATGCCATAAATATGCATGCCATCCAAATATTTTTTTATATCCCTCTAGGGCTAATAGTTTCTTGTTCTTTAATGTCATCCATTCTTTCAACCAAACTAGGCAGATTGCATCATGATAAAGTCTCAGATTGGGCAGTTGCATTCCGCCTCTTTCCTTTGCATCTTGTAAAACTTTCACTTTCACTCGAGGCTTCTTGCCTGCCCAAACAAAATCTGATATTTTCCTCTGCCATTTTTCAAATTGTTTGGAGTCTCTGATGATTGGTATTGTCTGTAGCAAAAACATTACTCTTGGTAACACATTCATCTTAACTGCTGCAATCCTGCCCAACCATGACAAATTCAATCTATTCCATTTAATCAAGTCTCTCTCTATCTGAGTCCATAGTTTTTCATAATTGTTTTTGAATAGATCTATGTTCTTTGCAGTTAATTCGACTCCCAAATATTTCACTTTACTTGTTACTTCACAATCCGTTGTTTCCATTAACAATTGTTGTTTCTGCTTAGTCATATTTTTGCATAATATCTTTGACTTCTTTTTGTTAATGAAGAAACCTGCCAAGTCTCCAAACTCCTTGATCTTATCTATCACTCTTGGCATGTTCTCCAATGGGTCCTCTACAATTAACATTATGTCATCCGCAAATGCTCTGACCTTATATGAATAGTCCTTTATTTTTATTCCACGAATTTCATCATCTTGACGTATTTGTATCATCAGAATCTCCAATACTAAAATGAACAACAATGGAGATAACGGGCAACCTTGTCTTGTTCCTTTACTTATCGTCAATTTCTTGGTCAATTCATCATTCACCACAATTGCTGCAGTCTGGTCTCTATAAATTTCCTTAATTGCTCTGATGAATCTTTCTCCCAATTGTAGCTTTTCCATAGTGGCAAACATAAAGTCCCAGTTTAAATTGTCAAACGCTTTTTCAGCGTCAACAAAGAAGAAACCAACCTCTTTGTCACAACGCTTGTCATAATATTCAATAGCATTGATCACTGTCCTTAAGTTGTCTCTTATTTGTCTGTCTGGCAAAAAGCCTGCTTGTTCCTCCTCTATGACTTCCGAGAGCCACCCCTTCAATCTCTCCGCCAATATCTTCGCAAAAATTTTATAGTCATTGTTGAGTAGCGATATAGGTCTATAATTTTTCACATTAGTCAGGTCTTGGCCCTCTTTTGGGATCAATGATATATTCGCTTCACTCCAAGTTTCTGGAATCCTTTGATCCCTTAAAACCCCATTCATCACCTCTTTTAGGAATGGTGCCAGTTCATTAGCCATTGTCTTATAGAATTTAGCCGTAAGTCCATCTGGCCCTGGCGCCTTTCCTAGATTTGCAGATTGTATTGCCTTACTTATTTCCTCGTCAGTTACTTCACTATTCAACTTATTTCTCCAAGCTTCCGAGATTTCTGGAAGTTTGGTTTTCTCCAAATATGACGCTATTGATTCTTTGTTTACTTCTTTTTTATTATACAGCTTAGCGTAAAATTTATAAAAGGCTCTACTAATGGTAGCCTGCTCCAAATACGTTTTGTTATCTTCGCAAATTTTATTTATTATCTTCTTTTCCCTTTTCTTCTTCAATTGCCATGCCAGGTACTTCCCAGGTTTATTAGCACCCTCAAACGCTTTTTGATTCAGTCTTTTGAGATTCCACTCCAATTCTTTATTGCTCATTGCTGTTAGCTGTTCTTGAAGTATTTTAATTTCCTGGTATACCTTCTTTTTCCCTGGTCTCTTTTTTAGCTGTATTTCTTTGGCTTTTATTTTCTCCTCAATCTCTTGTCTTTTCTCCTCTTTCTTCTTTCTTGCTCTACCATTTAAGTCCATTAGTATGCCCCTTACAACCGCCTTGTAAGCATCCCAAACTTTATTGGTTGGTACTTCTTTATTCACGTTGTATTGTATAAAAAACTTTGTCTCTCTTCTCAGTATTTCCATATTCTCTCTTTCCTGTAACAAGTCCTCATTTATTCTCCATGCTTTCCTTTTTCTCTTTTTTCCAAATTTCCACATAATTGGGTTGTGATCTGAGCCTACCATAGGCATTATTTCTACCTCCTTAGTCCATAATGCTAAGTCTTTTGAGGCCCAGATCATATCAATTCTTGATAATGTAGAATGCCTTGCAGAATAAAAAGTAAACTGTCTGCTTTTAGGATATTCTCTCCTCCATACATCTTCAAGAGTCTCTTGTTGAATCAACTCAAAAAAAAGCTTTGGTAATAGTCCTCTTTTCTTTTGTGCCGTTGTAGTCTTTTTGTCTAGTTCCAAGTCTGTCACTCCATTGAAGTCTCCAGCAAGAATTATCTGGTCGTATGCAAGATCGTCTAAATGCTTCCTTAAATCCTCAAAGAAGCTTTCTTTTGCACCGTTAGGTGCATAAAGTCCGACTACCAACACTCTCTTTAAATTCCAAATACATTCCACTGCTACAAATCTAGCTTCCACATCTCTCATAACAAATTTTGGCTGTAGCTCCTCTTTTATGTACAACACCACTCCTCTTTTTTTCTTGTTGGAGGCCGCTACATATTCTTTGCCCAATTTTCCAGATTTTAAATATTTTACATCCTGCTTTCTGATATGGGTCTCTTGCAAACAAACAATGTCACATTTTTGTTTTAGTAGCCAGTGAAAAGTATTTTTCCTCTTATTCGGTGAGTTTAGTTAGTCTTGGTTGGTTAGTCTTAAAGGTGCTACTGGACCCTTTTTGATTTAAATATTAATACATATTAAGTATGTTATTGTCAAGCTTAAAGATAGCTATGAAAATATGAAGACACCAGGACTGCAAAGAACAAATAAGGCTGGGTGAAAACAAATTCCATATGTATTGAAGTATATTTTATAAAGTTTGTGGTTAAAAGTATACATATGAATTAGAAGTCCCTAGTGTAAAGCTCACCAGAGTCATGAACTTCCTCAAGGCCTTAGTAAGCAATTATTTCAGATTTGTGTGCACCCTAATTTATCTGTAATTTGGGAGAAATAATGGCACACCAAGAGGTACCTTAAAACAAAAGGGAGTCCCATGACACCATAAAAATCGATAGATTTTACTGTTCCTGTTTCAAAATCAGAGCGCCAACATGCTCCAAAGCACACAGATTTTTAATCAGTCAAGTGATTTACCGAAGAGGTATATTACAAGGATTTACACAAGTAATGTGCTTGATGGAAGTGACTAGAAATTTAACATATCCAATTGGACTCTCAATACTAGCCTTATGGGAGCTAGCCCTGAATACTAGCCCTATAGAGGCTGGCAAGTGGCATTCCCATTTCTACGTAACCTGCTTAAGATATTTTACCAAGTCTGTATTTACCTAAAGCTTCTATTTCAAACCTTGTGGTACATAGCTCTTGTCTTAACTTGTGATAAAGCTAGGTATGCAGAAGGTTGCCAAAATCTTACAAAGAAATTGTTAATACGCTTGGGTAGCTCATCTGCATTTCTATGATGGATTAAAAGTAAAAGCGTTACTAAATTCATGAAGATATAAAACACTTTTAAAAAGACTATCCCCTATTTTAAAACATGCCCTATGTAGACGCTTTAATAATTTTCCTGTCAATGAACTAAATGAATCCTATACTAGCCCGTTAATAGTTCAACACAGCTTGGCAGTATTGGCCCTATAATGGGCTAAGTAATCCAGGAGGTATTGTGCAATTAATGCTGAACAAAATCACACCTCCTCCACAAGTTGACCCAGATGTGGGTCAGTCAGCCAGCATTCTTACCTCTTCTTGCCTCCTACCTGAAGCATTACTTATTAATATCCATATAATGTCAGTGTAAAAGTTTGGGTTTTTAAAGAACAATAACGAAGGCCACTGACAGCCCAAACTAAACTCCTAACAGATGTTTGTCTGACTGTGTAATGACACTGGAATCACATACCAACAAGATCTTCAGAAGCGCTGTGCATGTCCAAGGAGCTAGTCTAACATTTGATAAAGCACCATTTGAACATGTGATCTCTGCCAACTTTTGAAAACACACTTTTAAAGATTTATTAAAATTGAATAGGTCTGCTTGATGCCCAGATAAAACGGTTTTGTGGGCTGGGCTGTGCCAATAAATCACTAGTTGGCCCCCTTGCTTTAGGAGGAAGAACACTTGGGAAGCAACTTGCTTTGCCATTAAAGCAAAAAAAGTTTGTGCTATTCTTTTTTTAATTAAACAGTTTTATTGTAATCAAATACATAAGATACAGATTGTAGTTTGTCATTTACAGAAAATTTTAGATTTGTGCTATTCTTGATCGAGTTTCTCTAGCTAAATCTACATTTGGTACTCTTGATTCTTCTACCCCAAAAGATAAAGCATTTTAGAGAATTTGATGTTTTGGTAGTTTTTATTGCACAAGATAATGGTGTCCTAGTACTAACACCTTAGAAAAATAGAAACTCAGTTTATTAGGATGTTGCTCATGTGAAGTTTTACTAGTGTTCTGTGACAGATTATATTCTACCTCTAGGCATTAAGAGTTACTGTTTTTACTTTAAGACTCACTACTGCATCCTTTAATCCAGCCATACTTCTGTTACATGAGATCTTTACCCCCCCCTCCATATTTTTTTTTGTTTAAATCTATCACAGAGGACTAGGCAGGTTACCCCTACAATTTATCAGAAAATTGGAAATCATGCAATAACTGCCTTAGCTAGGATTTGGGAGTATGTCATTATGTGGCTAGCACATGAATGGCGGCCTAAGAAAATACAAGACAATTATGTCTATAATGTCTCTAGAGCTCTTTAACCCCTCTCACTCTCATTATCTGCAAATTATCCCCATTATCTCCTGTATCAGGTGTATTTCTTCAACTGACTAGGCTGCACATGAAGTTCGCATATGATAAGAAATGAATATAGATGAACAGGCTAAACAGTTATTTCCCTTGTCAGGAGGTGGTTGATGGTAGAGAAATCTGGCTACAAAGGTTAATTCAGCTTGCCTATAAGATTTACAAAAGGAATACTGCTAGGGTGGTCTACTGACAGCAGACATAGTTATAAAATTGATTGATTAAAGTAGTGCCCTGGAGTCTCACATCCATCCAAATGCTGGTCTAGAAGATCCAATCTTGGGTAGGACTACAAGAACCTAATTTCAGATAGTTTAGTAAGCGAAAAATTACCAGGTTCCCAAAGGCAATAATTTGTTTATTTTTTAAAGTACATTTGTTCCATTTTCCAGATAATTGGTTTAAATTTAGTTTAATTACTGTAAGAATTACAGTTAAGGCATGAGAAACACTCTAGGCTTAGGGCAAGAGCTGCTATTTCCCCCCTGGAATTAAATGTCAAGAAATAGAGGCACAGAGGTACTAAATGCATCATAGAGCAGCTGGACATGGACAAATGGAAGATTGCTCAATTTGGCTTTAGGAGTAGCAGGCCTGCCTAGACAGAGGAAGCTGAGGGGATATAAGCCACGTGTATTTTGTACTCAGGAAGACAGTTTCAAAGAATAAGAAATCAGCATTTGAAGTGACTTACAGTGGCCGTCCAATCCATATATCCGTGGTGACGTATATAATCAGACATATTTTCCTAATCAGAGGTTGTGATATGTGAGGCAATGTTTTGGGACATCAGTGATAACTGCTGAAGAAACCTGAGGCAAAAAACGCTCCCCTGAACCATAATAGATCTAATTGTGCAATGCATTAGAAAGAATTCCACTTGTGCTCCACCCAGAGATTAATTCACACCTAGAAACAGGAAGTTCCATCCAGCAGCTATTCTTTTACTCTCTAAAGCATAGCTTGCAAATGTTTCATTTATTGGGGAGGGGGAGACTAGCCAAAGGAACACATGCTGGTTTCCAAGCAAGATTTTAATTCCTAAAAAAAATAAGGAGCTCTCTTAGATGTATGTAACCACTTTGACAGAAGGGGGGGGTCCTTATATTTCTTCATTCACATTTTATATGTGTCAACATTACAATGAAAGCGGGCTTCTGGGAATTTGGGAAGGCATCTGAAGAAATTCAGAAGTGCATATTTGAAGCAGTTTGTGGCTTTCTTCCCTCCACCCTCTGACCAGCCCTTCAAAGATTCAGATCTTATTAAATGCAACAAGTAAGGAAAACATAGCTGGCACAAAAAGCTGCGTAACTGGTTGATAGGTTTGTACAGTCTGCAAACTCCTATGACATTTCCTTTGAGGAGCTTTTGACCTCTTCTGCAACTAGGTAAGGGCAAGCCACAGATGGTCTTTTCTCTCCAGATATATTAGAAATCTATCATTATGAACCCTATACAAGAACCCCAATGAAACATATTAATTTCTTTCCTTCATTAACAGGGTCACCAAAATATACGGAGCCAGATAATCATGAAAATCCAATTAAAATGTCACTCAATCAGACATTTACTCTACTCAGGTTCATCAAACTGATCAAGACAACAACAGATTCTGTAAATCCCATTCTCTCTTTCTCAACATCAGAGGCACAAGGCTTGCTGCTTTGATTTTCCAAGTGAAATACAGTTAGAAATCGTTTCCACCTATACCTTCCCTCCTCTGACAGAAAAGTAGGGGAGGCATCTTATATTTCTTCATTCACAAGACTGCCTCTTTCTGTTTACGGTACCCACCTTGATCCTTGAGAATACATGGGCTAGAAGCCTATATCCAATTGTGAGGATGCAGCGATTCAAAAAAGCACTCTTCCTCACCCACAAATTTGACAGAATATGAAATATTATGTTGTCTCAAAACTATCTTTGGCTTGCCCATTTTTTAACAATCAGATAACCTGAAGATACTATTTAGCCCCCCTCCTGATTAGCTAGCAAAATGAAATGTCTTTAATTAGAAGTTACAGGACACCATAACTAGGGATAAAACATTCAAGGGAGATTATTTCCTAGCACCAAGATAGTATCTTGCCCCAATGTCCCTGAAAGTGGGAGGGCACTAGCTGCTATTCCCTTTAACAGAGACACTGCAAAACTCTACTGTAGGCCCCCTGGCTCAAGTTTCAGTGTGGGAAGCAGTTCACCACACAGCCTTTACAAAAGGCGTTCTGTAGCCTTATGTCTCCCCCGCCCCCGTACTCATGCACCAGTTCGACCAGTTTGCTCCACAGTAGAGGGATTTCTCACCTCCTGAAGGCCTCCCCTTCGCAGACAAGGGCATGCAGGGGACACAAGTAGGGCAAGTTCCTGGGGAGGCGGCATAAAACTGTTCCAAACAAATAAATACGTATTAAGGCCGAGGGGCATCACAGACTGGACTGCAGGTGAGGTGAGTCATTAACTTGCGGGACTCAAACCGGCCCGCGCGCCCAGCTCCGGCCCACCAAGCAGAGTCAGAGCATCCCCTCCCCCACGCACCCCGAGGTGGGTGTGGCCATTTCCCCGAGAACAGCTGTTGCCACTTGCCCACACGCCCCAGCGAAAGGAATGCCAGCAAACAGCAACGTGGGAGTCCAAGATCGCGGTTGCACTGACGTATTTCCCTCGGCCCGGAGGCGATCCGAGAGGCAGCCGGGCATGCTCCTGACGAGCAAGTTGACAGAGAGACCCAGTTCCGGCTTCTGCCTCCTCAATTATCCCCCAGCCGTCCCATGTAGTCGTTACCTTCTCGAAGCTGCAGCTGCCGGCCCGAGGGACACAATCGCGCTCTGTCTCCTCGCGAGGGCTTTTGCAAACGCGCAACAGCCCCGGCTCAGAGCTAAGCCTGAAATGAACGAGGTGCCGGAGCGCTTGCTGGGGAACCGGTCCAAGGAACAGCGCACAGGAAACACGCCCTCCCCTCCCGCTTCCCTCCGAAGCGAACGAATCCCTTTGCCCTCTCCCCGCAAGATCCCTTCTTAGAGGCGCAGCGGCAAGGCCCGAGAGGAAGGCTTACTAAGAAACTTACCCCCTCCAACTCGCGGCTCTCAAGGCTCAGCGCTTCGCCGGAGCAACAGGCTGCCTCCTGCTCTCCCGGCCTCTCACGTCTCCCCCTCCCCTTTCTGTTGCCCCTCCCCCTATTCCAAGCTTCTGGGGCCCGCCCGCCCCTCAGCCAGTGGGCGGCCCTGGCAGCCCCCCGAAGGTAGCCGAGGGGCTGCGGGTAGACTGCAAGTAAAGGAGGTCTGGGCGAAGCCCGAGTGCCAAGGGATCTTATGCCCTCCGGAGGGAGGGACGGCGCTTCTGATCCAATTAGTTCTCTGGGGATAAAGCGAGGCCCTGCCCAGCAATAGAAGGGGAGGCTGAGCCAGCCACACCGAAGAGGAGGGATATTAGCATAGCCACAGCCAAGGCTCGCACCCGTAACCCACTTTCGATGCCAAGATTCCGAACCGGAAAGGGGCCAAATGCGGCGTTTCTCTGCCCATACACTGAGTGCGGGCTCTCTCCCCCCCTCCCCCCAAATCTAGGAATAAGGCGCCGACGAGGTTGTAAAACAATCAAGCCCGGCACCTATCAGAAGTTTACCGCTGACCACAACTGTTTTTTTAGGGAGCAAACACTCGACAAAGAGAACAGGGCATCCGGCTGGCAGGCATTAAGCAACTTCGTCCGTAATGGGACAAAGGGGCAGCGCGCCCAACCTTGGGACAGAATATTCGAGGGACTCGTCTCTTTCCTTACCGGAGAAGGGGGTGGTGGTGATTCGGCACGGCGTTCTCCGAGTCTCAAAACTAAAAGACGAACGAGAGTGAGGAAGAATCTGGCTGGCAGCTCGCTCTTGGAACAGCCGAGTCACCTTTTCGGCCTCTCTGTTGCCCACGCACTCCAGCCCATTGCCTGATTCGCAGGCGCAAAGAACCAAGATGTTGGGCTGAAGAGGAGAAGCCAGAGGTGCTGCTGTACATGTCCCCAGGATGCAGTACCTCTGCTGCTCTTGTTTCCAAAGCTGCTTACTTTGTGTAGGAAGAAGCTGTCATTTGATAGGCCTGGCTTCTAAAGATCGGGCCACTTTTTACAGACATTCGATGCCTTCAACCAGAGCTATATTCTCTTAGCTCAGCTCTTAGAGGAGGAGCAAAATATGCAAGTTTTAAGCAAGAGTCAGAGAGGGGACCCATTTGGATCAGGTGTGCAGAGCTGGTGGATTCTTCAGCCCGCCTGCATTTTCCCTAAAGAACCCCTGCTGCTGTAGCCAGGGAAGCCAGGGAGAAGTAGAGACAGGTACAATGGGGATGAGTCAAACTCCACATTCCTCCAACCAAAGTTTAACTAGGACTCAGTCTATAAAACAAGCTTCACATTGTCCGCATACACAGAAATTGGTGTTTATCTCTGCTAACCTTGGACTTTCTTTAGTAGACATAGGGCAGGTTTGGATTTTATTTTAGGTGACAGTTTAGTTTTGAAACCGGAGGTCATATCCTAAATACACATTTCTTACTCCCAGATTGGTGAAGGCTAATGGAATATCATGCTGCACACATCTTGTTGGGGGAAAGCCCCCCCCTTTCATGTAAACAGCAGGACGCCAGTGACAATTTGGGACATTAGGCTTTCAGCATGCAGCCGGACACAAAAGCCCAGTCTTGCTTTGGAATAAACATAAACAGTTCCTCTTGAATTCACTGGACCTTACTCCTACCTGTATGGATGCTATCTATGCAACAGCCTTCTCCGTTTTCATTTCAGAACAATCCTGTGGAGCAGGTTCACAACAGAATGACTGGCCTAGGCCAGGGTCATACAGATAACTTCATGACAAAGTGGGATTGTATCCCAGGCGACACTACATTGCATTTATTCTCAGACAAGTATACAGTCTACAGCATATCAGAGTAAACTTCTTTTTATAAACTTGTGTCTTTGAAACACAGTTGCAACAACATCAAGAATCAGATGTGGCAAAGCCTGCTGGATGCGAGGGCACCCAAAGACCATTCCAGGGTGGGCTGCTGCTGCTCTCTCCCAGGATGCCCTTGCATGGGGGGTGGGGAGGGGGGGCTTGTGCCTGGAAGAAGGATTTGCGTCTTCAGCAGCTCATTCAAAGTGCACACCCTGAGCCTCAGCTGTTTCTTTACAGTAGGTCCTTCCCGCTTTCTCCTTTCCCTTCCCCTTTGCTTTCTTCTTTCATCATTCCGTCCCATCCCTCCAAGAAAACTTGCGTGACCCTCATCTTGTTTGTCCGGCTCTAAGTTGCCCTGTGCTGCTACCACTGCCGCTAGCACACAGCTGTGAGCCAGGCGCAGCAGGTGGCCAGGGTGGTGCGGGGCAACTGAGCAGTCTGGGTGTGTGTGCGTGTGCATGTGCGTGCACAGGGGCGTCATCAGCCCTGAAGCTTCCCCCGGCCTCAGGCTCCAGAAACTCTGGCACCGGCCCTGTTTGGGATACCAATATAAGTAAAACGTGCTCCTTCAATGGGTTGCAGCGATGAGGTGAATCAGGAACTTCAACATGCTGCTGGTGAGAATATATATACAAAACACTTTTGGAACAGTAAAATCAAAATAATAGAATTTACTGTGTGGCACCCAAAACCACAGGGTACATTTATCTGAATCCCTGGTCTGATTTACCAATTTCAAAAATTAGAATATCCAGCTGTATATAATGTAAATATTTTGTAATAAATGCAGGTCATCTTGTAGGCACGTCTATAAATGCTTGGTTCAGGGGATAGGAATTCCAATTCCAATTGATTAAGCCTGTTTAATGTTTATTATATGTTAACTTGTTTGTAAAAAATTTTAATAACCTTTTGAATAAAATATAAATTTAAAAAGGGACTAATAGAATTAAAATATGAATAATAGAAGGGTGTCAGTTCTTTTTCATGAACTAATGTCAGTATTACCTTTTCAGGACATAATTCTTTACCTGAAATAAGAACTTGAACAGATTGTAAATAGTATTTTCCTCTTTATCAAATACTCTTACCTATATCTCTTATTCTGAGTTTTACCAAACAGACTGGCCAAGTTGCTTTGGCTGCAATCCTAAACACACTTTCAAGTGAGTAAACCCCAGTGGGTTCAATTTTTATTTTTATTTTACTTCTTATTTTTGAAGGTTTTGTTTTTATACAAGCTTTCAACAGAACATTCAAATTCAACAGTACATTTTCTAAATGAAACATTAATAAATAATATACAACAATCAACTTTTTATTTTTTATCTCTACAGTATTTATAGTTTGCCTTATTCATTGAGACTTATACATAGTATAAGTCAATACAATAAACATATCTATAGGTCTTGCTTCCTGGTAAAAATTCTTAGATCTATGCCGCCTGACAAGAATCTACTAAAAACAGTCTATCATATACGAAGTCTGTACTGGATTTACCTGGTATTACAGGCTAACGTGGCTACTAATCTAAAATGGCCTAATCTATCAGACAAAGTGAATTTTATTACTTAGGTAGGTTACCCAGGGCTGCCAAAAGCCCCAGGTAGATTCCTTGTGGGGCTTCCTCATACCACTCAAACCCAACCTAAATATCTTATTTTTAAAAATTGCACTTCTCTTCCAGCTCCATAGGCCATCATAGTGACAGGTCCTTAGGAATGTTGTCCTTTTAGTTTCCCCTACATTTCAGAAGCCTTGACTTTACCTTCCTGTCCCCAAGCAGAGAATCAAAAACCATGAAATTGTAAAACCATATCCTGAAACACAAAGACACTTGTGCAAATCCTATTCAAATGTATTTTAAAGAGTATAAACTGTGCTCTAGAAAAGACTATAAGGACATCACATTCCCTCTCCAAAAATAATTTTATTTATTTATTTAAAGTATTTGTACATTGACAATAAAGAGATTCATAAAATGAAAAACCACCTAAGAACAATGTAATCAATAATAAAATACCACCCCCCAGGAATTACATAATTCAGTTCGATATTCTTTAAGCAGATTTAAATGCTGAATTTCTCCATTGTTTAGATTTTGTTTTGAGTAATGACTCACTGTTAGCTTAAGGAGTACTTCAGATCTCAGCTTCATTGATCCTCAAACAAGCTTCCACTTGCAATTTCTGGAGTGTCAGCGCTCAGACCCAAGCTGCTTTGAACTGCAAGTAAGCTCTTCCCAGGCTTCCACTTACTAACCTAATTCTTACTTCCTGGGAAACCCCAGCAGTGCCTCTTAGATTCCTTTGAAACATTTTCAGAATGAACTTGCTGCTTTCTTAAAGACCAATTCACTTTAATTTCCCACCTTATGTATTCATTTATTAGGGTTGCCAGGTCCCTCAAGTCTCCCAGTGGGACACTGGCTCCTACCTCATCGGGGCTTTTCTTGTTGTGCCCATGCGCGTGCTCTGCGTGCGCGCTCCCAGTGTGCATGATGATGTCACTTCAGGAGCGACGTCATCCTGCAGGGATGACGCATCACGCACGCTGGGGAGGGCAGAGAGAGCGGGCAGCTTTCTCTGTCTCTCTTGCCGCCGCCGCCACGCCCCTTGTCCCTGCCGGCGCGGGCAGCACAGGGGCAGCGGCAGCTGCAGCTGCAGCGAGAGAGTGAGCTGCAGTGGCCACAGCCTGCTCTTGCCGCAGCCGCCCCTGTGCTGCCTGCGCCGGCAGGGATGGGGTGTGGCGGCAGTGGCGAGAGAGCAGGCCGTGGCCACCGCAGCTTGCTCTCTCACTACTGCCGCCACTGCGCCCCTTGTCCCTGCTGGCGCCAGCTGCAGAGGGATGGTGGCTGCGGCGAGAGAGTGGGCCACGGCAGTGGCAGTGAGAGTGGCGTGCTCTTGCAACCACCGCCTGCTTTCTCTCTGCTGCCGCTTGCTCTCGCGGTGCGAGAGTACGCCCCACACCCAGGGGTGCACTGTGCCACCTGGGGAGGGGGTGCCTCAGGGAGCATGCCCCCCCGCCAGCAGGGTGTGCGGGTGCGGGAGGGTGGGATCGGGAGATCCCCCGTCCCGAGCGAGGGGATGGGAACCCTATCATTTATAGTAACTCATCAATTAAATTTGTAAATAAGAGGTCATGTGGCAGCCCATCTCAGTTAGTCTCTTACCTTGAAAACCTCAGCAGGAATGACCCTAAGCCAGCTACGAACTGACGGCACTTTCCACCACCACCATTCTTCCTTCTAAAGCAATCAGGTTCCCAAATGGTTTCCCATTCAGACATTGTTCTTTGCTTCCTATGCCTTCTTCTTGGGACTGATTATGTATGTATGTATGTATGTATGTATGTATGTATGTATGTATGTATTTATTTATTTATTTATTTATTTGATTTATACCCCGCCCTCCCCACAGATGGGCTCAGGGCGGCTGTAAGAAAGAAAGCTTACTTACATAATTCAGTCCCATGATAGAAATACATTATCCAAATATACATACAGTTTTGTTCTAGTTGCACAACTGGTGCTGTGTCCGTAGAACTTTAATTTCTTATTGTTATAGTTAACTTGCAAGATACTAGCAACAGCCATATGGGATTAATAAGCTGTGGCTAACAGTGCAATCCTAAACATAGTTATGTGTGTGTTATGTGCCTTCAAGTCACTTCTGACCTATGGCAACCCTATGAATGAAAGATCTCTGAAATGTCCTATCATTAACAGACTTAATTACCTAGGAGTAAACCCCACTGAGCACAGTGAGACTTCCTTTTGAGCAAAAAAATGCATTCAATTGGGCTGCAAGACATATTGAAACAATTAACTAATTTTAAGTTCCAAGGCATTCAATGGGATTTACAGCCCAATCATATGCATATTACTCCAAAATCCATTCACGTTCGCTCTCACGTGTATTTGCATAGGATTGTACTATTCCTCATAACCAACATTATCTGGATCCAGGCCGGTGTGTCAGAACATGCACTATCCATAAGCAGGGAACAGAAGTAAACTACAGCTGTCAGCTTTTCAATCCACCGTTATATTTGATCCTTGAAGAGAAACTTGATTTGTAGACATAAACATGTTACTCTCTATGCTAGAAAAATATCATCTGTTGATCAAGATAACCCCTTATATCTCCATCAGCCTGGCCATCCTAATTATAGTCCATATAAAAGAGGACCTAATGATCCTGCTAAAATAATCCTGGTCCCATTTGTGACTTGTAGAACTTGATTCTGCAGGGTGCAGTACAAAGCCAATTTTTTAATAGATAGAAGTTGTCATTCTTTAGAATTTTTAGAACAAGATTCTATGATTTGAACACAATCCTTTCTATTAAGTATTGTCACACATACGCAGGTTTCTAGACTTGCTGCATATCATAGCTTAAGTTATAGTATTTCTGGAGTTTAAGAGATAGAAATGCAAACTATAAGAATAGAACATTATTTTACTTAGTTTTCAAATGATTTTCATGTTCTTGATACGTGCATTATGTTTACTACAGTTAGTACTGAACTAAAGTTGATGTTGCTATTAGGCAGGCACTAACTATAATGAAAACCTCAGGGAATCAATATAAACACTCTGGCTGTTGACTTTGAACAATTTAGATTGCATCATTTTGAAAAGTGGAAAATACTTCCAACTAACAATAATACATTACAGAAATATTTAAAGGTAAGAATTCTCAAGTGGGCCATTGTGGTTGGTACATTTTGGCCGCGTTTAGCCCACTTCCTAACTTGTGATTAGAGTCTGCGACATCCCTGACAAATACCTGCCAGTTTTCTTGAAAATCTCCATGGAAGGAATAACTCCAGCTGTGCTAGTCTGTTGCAGTAAAAATAAATGAGAGCCTCGGGCTGCTTAATTTCTGATAGAGCCCACTTCTTCAGTTGTTAAGTGAATTATGTCTACCCAGCTTCTGTTGGAATAAAATTGTGCTGGTTCTTAAGGCATCACAAGACTATTCAATGAATGAGCCTCTATCGCTTCCCCAGGCAGCTTATTCTTTACCTAAAATTGTTTTGCATATATGAAGCCCACCACACACTATTGGTCCATTTGGATCGCTATTTTCTGTGCATGGCAGCAACTTTCTAGGGCTTCAGGCTGTGGTCTGTCTTAAACCTGATTCCCAAGATCTGTTACACAGAAATGCTGGGGAATGAAACTGAGACTCTGTAACAGCCTGTGGCCCTAAGTTAATTAGAATATGTTTTCTGGTATCTTCATAATATTGAAGCTTCATTGCTCTTTATGCTGTCCTTTGTGAGATTCAAAGGATTTTTTTCTCCTTTGTTTCTGACATAATTGTAAAGCTTATACCCTTCATATACTTATTTGGACATTAAGTCCCATTGAACAAAGTTACAGTTAACTTCAAGTAAACCAAAAGCTGAACATGTTTCCCAAAGCATGTATTTTGCATATTGGGTTCCCAAGGAAGTTCAGATTAGTATCTGATAAAGAGTAAAAGTGTATTCATTCATCTCTAAAGCATTCCTTTTAGTAATTGTCTTCTCAAGGCTGTGAAATAATTAGTACTTCAGGGATTATGAACAGGATACAAAAGAAATGTTTACATTCTTGGACAGCTTGCTGTGAGTGAATAAAATAGTTTGCTATGGGTTTAATCCATAGGTCTTTGAGGACAAGGGCTGCATTGAACCACTTAGCCCAGAGCAGTCCCATAGGTTTCACTTAGATAACTTCAGAATAAGGAGTCATTGGATGGCAGCCATGTATGCCTTTTAATTTAGAGGATCAATCTATTTAAAATAAGATACAAAGAATTAGAGCTGAAACAATTAATTGATTGGTCGGTCCATTTAATCAGTTGCAGCATCAATCAAAATTCACATATGCTAGCTCTGATTACTATACTTGGACTTGATTGTCCCTCTTTCATTTGCCATTACAGTGATTGAACAGATTATGTTTCTCTTTCTTTCCTGCCCTAGAAAACTGTTTGTCCAATATGTTGTTTTCCTAACACAATTTGTGTTCTGGAAGCTTCTTTAATTTCCATAATTTTTCTGCAGGCAGAACATGTGAAGTACTGATATTAATTTTAAAATATTAATTGGGACCTTTCTAGCAGCATCCAAAATGGGTGTTGGCCTAGCTATTGTCTTCTCCTGTCCTTTCACCAGTTGGCAGCAGTGCAGGAGGAGGCAATGAGTTAGCCAGCACCCACCATAGGCATCACTGACCAGGTCTTTGCTGCATGGTCTCTGCAATGCTGGCAGAGCTACTGGAATGTTGCTTTCCTTGTTCCTATCTACCAGTGGCACTCTAGGAACTTTCCCTATAAGTTAAATGGCCAGTCCAATCCTGGATACAGATGTAATGTTGGTGATTTGTTAATAACTGGAACACATGCAGTGTATATAATATACATTTTATGGATAATACAGTGCTAAGTTCAGATATTTTAATACTTAGCTTTATATACATGCCTGCCAACATTTGAAAATAAAAGGTATGTAGATTTGGGCCCCACCCATTGACTACACTCCTGATCTTTCTACCACTACCCCACCCAAAATTATCAGTTCATGGCATACTAAACAAAGGTTTCAATATTTACATTTATTCAGAATGCATTTATAAGCAAAAGGTATATGAAAAACAGATAAGGATCCAGCCAAATGGGACTGATTGAGGCTGCAATCCTAAACACACTTACTAGGGAGCAAGTCTAATTGAACTTAATAGGACTTACTTCTGAACATATATGTTTGTACTGCAAATTTATCACTAGGTTTATCTGATAAAATTCTCTTTCTGCAGCTCTGAAAGTTGCAGGGACCCACTCCTTTTTAACATGTAGTCACCATATGTATATTCTCAGTGCCATCTAGTGCAAATTAGTTAGTCCTTCACCACCCAATCACACCTACATTAAATCTTGTTGCAGGGTTATAAAACAGCAAAGAACCATGAAACCACCATATTGCCAAAGTAATGGTTTCACTTATATTTTCTGAAACTCCACTCACTGAACATGGAGGAGTGGGTTCCTTCTTCGATTGCATACAATGCGTAGGAGAATCTATTCTTTAATTGTCCCAACTACAAAAGATGCATCTTACTGAGCATCTGTTTTGTGACTCCAATTCCTATCCAGGCCAGACATAAAAAGGCAGCAAATAGAAGCCTACAACTATGTATACATATTTATCTGTATTCTATACAGCTCTAGCCAGCTTCTGTGGGTCTTTGAATATAGCACTGGGGGCCAATTCTGATTGCACCTTTTTTCCTCCATGTAAGTGTTGTGTACTGGGCTGAGTTGGCCGAGCAAGGCCTCTAAGGTATTTACTGTATTGATTGTAATGCACTATACTGTGTTGAGCTTAAGATTCAGTCAAGGCTCCCAATGCCTGCAATTCTCATTGGTCCATAATCTCTGCAATATCACTGGTTACTTTTTCAAGGCAGCAGCCAATCGGTCCTCTATAATAAAGACCAATCAGTGGCCTGGCTACTTCATACATTGTATATAGTTTATGCTAAGAGCTAAGTGGCTAAGGGCCCCTTGGAACTGTTTGACTCAACAGCCGAAGACTGGGAATCATACATTACCCGGTTTGAATTCTACCTTGAAGCGAACAAGATTGATGACACAGATCTCATGAGGGTGACGTTTTTCAGCATGTGTTGGTGTTCCACATTTGATATAGCATGGGCACTCGTGGCACCAGCCCCACTTCAAACTACAGCATTTGACACAATAAAAAACAAACTCAAGGAACACTTCTCACCACAGCCATCCAAGATAGCCTGCAGACACACGTTCTACAAGCGAGATCAGGCGCAAGGTGAATCGATAGCGGCATTTGTCACAGCCCTCCGACAGGCAGCTAGACAATGCAACTTCCCTGACCTTGAGATGGCACTACGTGATCGCCTGGTATGCGGCCTTTGTGATGAGAAGCTACAGCGCCGGCTCTTCACACAAAAGAGCCTCAACTTCCAAACAGCTTTCAAAGAAGCACTAGGAGCCGAAGCAGCAGACCAGTCCACCCAGGAGGTGCGACGTTTGCGGAGTCCAGAGCCACCCCTGAACAAGGAGCAAGTGCACTATGGGGATTTCGACAGTGGCTCTGAGGAAGAAGACGGTGTGCACCAATTCCACACAGCGCAAGCCCAGCACTTGGTGAGGCAGCCATACTACGGTTCCCCTTGTGCCAGTTGTGGGGGAGACCACAAAAGAAGGAGGTGCCGGTTCAACGACGCCAACTGCCGGGCGTGCGGAAAGAAGGGCCACATCGCTCGGGCCTGCATAGCTGTCAGAAAGGGAGGCTCTCCGCAGAGTCTCCTTGCCTTGCTCCCCACCACCAACGGCCAGGAGGGAGAGGGCACCAGCCGGATGAATGCCACACCACAACCGTCATCATGCACACACAAGCAGGCAACAAACACAAGATCAACACCACGGTTCGTATCAAGGGAACACTGTGCGTCATGGAGGTTGACTCTGGGTCAGCGCTCTCAATTGTCTCCAGGGTCACCTTGTGCTCCAAGGGCAAGAGCCAGCCGCTCAAGCCCAGCAATCTACGCCTGACGGATCTCCGGGGTCGTCGGGTTCCAGTGATCGGAGCTGGCCGAGTTGCGGTCAGCTACAGGGACTTTCACGGCCCCCTTCTTCTTGTTGTGGCTAAGGGGCACTGCACGAGTTTGCTGGGACTTGATTGGTTCAAGGTGTTGGGCATTCGCATCACCAGAGTCCAACAAGGCAGCCAATCCATAAGCAAAGCGGCACACAGCAAGTTCCCTGCCAGGCACGTTTCATCAGGGCGACGCAAAGGGCCGCCCATCTCCACGCCAGCAGTGAAGACAAGCCGTCGGAAGGAGCATCAGGTCCACTCCGCACTCAACCCGATCAGCTTCGACTGCCTTGGCCGCTACAGGAGCAGAAACAGAACCGGGACTTTTCCCTGAAATCCGCAGCCTCAAGTGGCTTGCAAACTCCCACAAGAGACTGCACCTCCGGAGCAAAGCCAGCAAGGGACACTGGGCCATCAGCCCCAAGAACTCTGGCGCGACTGCACCGCACAGGCTCTGGCAGGCTCACCTTTCCCCAGTCTCACTTCAGGACTCTGTTGGCAACAGGTAGTTCCACGCTAAGTGGGGAGGAGTATTATGTATTGGGCTCAGGGCCTCTAATGTATTCTGGCTCACCTTCCCCAGCCTATCTGCGAACAACAGGGTGTTCCAAACTAAGGGGGGAGGGGTGTTGGGTACTGGGCTGAGTTGGCTGAGCAAGGCCTCTAAGGTATTTACTGTATTGATTGTAATGCACTATACTGTGTTGAGCTTAAGGTTCCGTCAAGGCTCCCAATGCCTGCAATTCTCATTGGTCCATAATCCCTACAATATCACTGGTTACTTTTTCAAGGCAGCAGCCAATCGGTCCTCTATAATAAAGACCAATCATTGGCCTGCCTACTTCATACATTGTATATAGTTTATGCAAATGATGGTATTGTAAAGTATGTGTTCTCATTGGCTATCAGTTATTCTTCGGGTGGAGCTGCTGCATATATATTGAGGGCTTCTGTTCAGTCTGTCTGTGTTTTGTGTTCCTGCTAATAAAAGAGCTGTTGAATTACTTCATGTCTGAACCCACTATTGAACAGTAAGAATATCCTTACAGGTTTGCCCATGAAACAACTATGTGGGCATACTAACCTCATGAGGACTTTGCATGAAGGATCTGTGACACTACCACACAGCCATCCAGTCTCCAGCTTGCAGATTTTTCCTGTAAAATCCATGTGAAATTTTTATACTTCAGTCAGTGCAAACCTGGTGGGGGGAAGTGCCCTGGAAGCCCACTGGGAGTTATATTGGCGTATCCTGAACTTAGGCCACTGTAGCCCACCCCTACAATGGCAAAGCGGCCCAGCCACTCTCAAGTCTGTACCTTTATGTTTAATTCAAAAAATTTAGTTTATTTTTACAATCTTTAATAATCCCTTTGTCAGGGCGTGGAGGCCTCCCCCAGCCCCAACCTACCTGGAAGGCCCACGCCGAGGGCTGATCCGGAGGAGGCGACCGAGGCCGGGCTGGGAAAGAACCCCGATGCCTCCCCAACAACGGACGTCAGCAGGGCCAGAGCTGGTGGAGGCCGCAGCACAACCAAGGCGGCAGAGTGGGTCGAGGCCACAGAGGGCAGCCTGAAGCCTGCCGACACCGACAGAACGACAGGGCCAATGCCACTTGCTGGAGCAGAACTGCAGTGGCGGAGAGGCCTGGTGCATGCCGGCGGGCCGTGGGGCAGCACCCCGCCTGGGCCAAGTGGCAAGGCCTGTGCCCTCTGATGAAATCACCAACATTGGGCGGGGCCGGCAAACGTACAAAGAAATAACTAAAACTGAAGCATCCAAACTCAGAATAAAGACGCAAGAGGAACTATCACCTAACTACGACTGGTTCCAGTATAGACAGATCAGAGACTTATATAATTCGGACTCTGTAAAGGGAGGTATACGAATAGAGAATTCGGAACTAGAGCAGACCCTTCTTAAAGAAGATAAGAAAAGAATATCCAAGGTATACCAAGTACTGTTGAAATGGTATACCGAGGATGAGACAGTTAAAACACAAATGGTGAAATGGGCTATAAATTTTAATAAAGAAATAACAATGGAGGCATGGGAATACTTGTGGAAAACTACAATGAAGACAACGACATGTACTAATATCAAAGAGAACATTTACAAAATGATCTATCGTTGGTACATGACACCAAAGAAGATTGCGCTAGGGAATTTGAATACTTCTAATAAATGCTGGAAATGTAAGAAGCATGAGGGCTCCCTCTATCATATGTGGTGGTCGTGTGAGGTAGCCAGGCAGTACTGGGGGGAAATAATAAGAGAAATGAGTGAAATTTTACAATTTCAAATTAATAAGAACCCAGAACTCCTGCTACTGAACCTGGGAATGGAGGGAATTCCAGCCCAACACAGGACGTTGATATTTTATATGACAGCAGCAGCTAGACTTTTGTATGCGCAAAAATGGAAAGTACAAGAAGTGCCAACTATTGAAGATTGGATCTACAAATTGCTGTACATGGCAGAAATGGATAAGATGACAAGAAAACTGAGAGATCTGGACTCAGGGCAGTTCAACACAGACTGGGAGAAGCTGAAACAATACCTGGAGAAGAAATGGGAGGTGGGAGGAAAACTGTGGCAGTTTGAGAACTACTGAAGTACTGAAGTAGAGGGGGGAGACTTTACCGGGGGGAGAAGAGATAAATGTGAATTAATAAGCAGTCAGATTAATAGATTGACATATATATAGATATATATGGGTTAACAAACAGAATATAGATAGAAAATAATTAACTATAAGGATTAAATATAAGGATTGATTAATTAACAATATTTTCTTTTTTTTGGTAAGTTTTGTAAAATGTACCAAACTGAGTGTCTGAAGATACAGATGAGTCAAATTGATTGACTACGTGATGAGAGATATATAGAATTATTACAAAAAGATAGGATGAGTAATATATAGAGAATAAGTTAAATTGTTTGATCTAAATGAATGTATGATTTACATGGTTTATGATAGATAGAAATATTTGAAATGGAAAAATGGGATAAATTGTTTATCTAAGATGGAAACAAAGACTTACAGTTTGGGCATACAGTGTTAAAAATAGTTAAGGATGTACTGCTTAGAATAATGGAGAATATATATCTGTTTTAGATAGAGGAATCTAATAGAAGTAAGGGAGAGGGGACAAAGGGCTGGAAAGCTGTTGGAAGTCAACAAAAAGGGGGGGAAAGGGAGGGGGTTAGAGATGAAAAAATTGGGGGAAATTGAATGTAAATGTAAAAATAATGGATTCTAACCCAATAAAAAACTTTTCAAAAAAAAAAAAAGAACGACAGGGTCAATGCCACTTGCTGGAGCAGAACTGCAGTGGCGGAGAGGCCTGGTGCATGCCGGCGGGCCGTGGGGCAGCACCCCGCCTGGGCCAAGTGGCAAGGCCTGTGCCCTCTGATGAAATCACCAACATTGGGCGGGGCCGGCCAGTCCCATGTTGCACCGAGGCAGGGCAGAGCTGAGGAGGATCCCTGAATGCCAGGACTGGTGGGGAGGCCCTCAGACAGGCTGGGAGGGCTGCCCGTCACAGAGGGAGGGGTGGGGAGAACAGGCATAGGGGGAGCCAGGGGGAAGGTGGGGAGAGGCTTGAGGGCTGCCCCATAAAAGCAGGCAAGATGAGGGGGATGGGGTGGAGTAGTTGAGGGATAGAAAGAAAGGAAGAGAGAGCGACAGAGCGAGAGGGAAAGGGAAAGAAGAGTCATAGGGAGAGTTGTCTGGGCAAGGAGAGAGAGGGAGCAGGGTGCTGTAGACCCCCCTTCTCTCCTGACGGGGGAGGCATAGAGGGCAGAGGGTGCTGTATACCCCCATTCCCCTTCCTGATGGGCTGGGAGAGAAAGGGAGCAGGGTGCTGTATACCCCCCTCCTGCCACTTTCCCTGACCTCAATTCTGACCCCCCTCACAAAGCCAGCCAACAGGAGGGGCAAACCTGGTGACAGCGCCCCCTTCTGGTTCTGATGCCCCAGCAGGCGAAGCTCACACCCTTCATTTTGTAACACAGCTTCATTTAATCTCTCCACCTAACGGTACCCACGTTCCTCCTGTAGTCACAGATAAAGGATTATGATCTAAGAAAGTCTTGGGTAGAACCTCTATTTTAGCCACCTTAGTGGCGAAGTTCCTTGATGTCAAAATCATATCTATCATATTTTGATATTAAAATCATATCTATTCTTTAAAAAGATCTATGCCTTTCTGAAAAAAAAGTATACTCTCTTGCATTGCCATTTTTCTGTCTCCACAAATCAATCAAACTCAAATTGTCTATCAAATCAAAAAAAGCTTTGGACAATTTACCCTGGTGAATCGGGCAGCTCAATCCTAAGGTAATGGGGGGAAGTGCACAGGGAGAGAACTGAGGCTTATGCGGGCGTAAATGGCTTTTACGTCGACATAAACCCCTCTCCGCCAGTTCCCACCTGACGTGCAATAATACGATGGGTTGCTGTCAACAGGCACACTTGGCGGCCGGGCGGAGGTGCAAGTATGGTGCAAGTCCCTATGCCGGCATGGGAGGGAGCAGGGCAGGGGGCGGGACACGAGTTAGTCTGCTTCCAAAGCCACTCCAGGCCCAGGAACGCCCCCTGCAGAGGCGGAAAGTTATGCCATGAAGAAAGGAGATGTAGCCCATAGGCACCCATTGAACAGGGAAAACTTGGGCCCCTCTCCTGGCGCCCAGCCCCACCCGAAGGAGCATAGGATGGGAACTACCATGGGGGCCAATCCACATGCGCTTCTAGGGTGGGCGAGCCCGCTCCCCGCACCCAATCACCTGCTCACGCACTCTACAAAACTTCCGCCTGCGCTGCTCATGACCTCAGGTAGGTGAGCACACGGCCGAAGGCTCTGCCCCTCAGCTGTCTGCTGTGCAGACATTGTGCATGAAGCGGGAGAGTGCACTGGAGGGGACTTAGCGAGAAAATTGGGAGAACTTTGCACTCACTTAAGAGAAGAAGGGAAAAGTCCAGAATGTCTGGCTAACTAACAATCACCACTCAAGTCTTCTTGCAGGTTATCTGACTCTGAAGTTCCAGCTCAGTAAGAAGCGAGGGAGCGCTTACAGGTAAGGAGGAGATGGGATGGCAGCTAACCCGGCTCACTGATTTGTGCTGGCTGCCGCATCACCTGAACTCACCTGACCGCTAGCCTCTTCAGCTGAGGCTTGGTGGGGGAGGGGACAGTGGCAGCAGCCCCTGCCTGCCCCAGAGGCAGTTGCCCAAAAAACTACTTTTGACCAGGTGTTTGTAACTACCTGTTGAGTTTCTCCCTTAAAGGTAAAATCAACCCAAGGCAGAGTGCTTCCTCGCCAGAGGGTCACGCATCATCTGGTCGCTAGCTGCACCTGTGGGGCTGCCGCTGCTGCTCTCTACTATGTGCATCTTCTTAGATGTTGGAGTGTGGGCTTGGCCGCGGCCATGGACCGGGCTGGGTTACTTGCAGCACATGTGTCTCTTCCCCTTGCAGGCACATCGTGACTCATCCGGGAGACGACAGAGCATGTCTGCTTCAGCCCCCCCCCCCGGTAATCCTCCGCGAGTGCCATTCAGATTCAGCCCAGGGAGCAGTTTCCCTAGGCAATCTGCATCTCAGCCTCACCCCTGGGAGCACAGAACGAGGGCTGCGCAAACTGCTTTGGCTCCCTTTCCAGCTGAGGGACATTGGCACTTTTTCCAGTTTAATAAAATGTGTTGAAAAACAACAAACTGCTGTATTTGCATGCTTGCCTGACATTGCCAGTAGCTGCCCCCTCAACTCCCAGTTGGAATGTCCTCTCACACATCCCTGCAAATGTTTCAAGTGGTGCCCCGTCCAGCCTCCCTGTCCCCTTCCTCTCCTCAATGTAACTTCAGGCAGTAGGGTGGGAATTGAAGCGTGAGCCATGAATGTCTACAGGGGAGGGGGCACTGAGAACTTTCATTCTCTGATAGTCTGAGCTGCTGGCATCCGATAAGCCAGGAAGATGGTCGCTGCATGTGGGAAGTTGCTGCCAGGGGGTGGGGGATGTGTAGTTACTGGGCATCCTCCTCCTTTTCACCATTTGTGGATGGCCTTGGGAAATCTGTTGTGGGGAGGGGCTGTCAGTCCATGCTGGGGAGGGCATCACCCCAGGACTGGGGCATGGCTGTCGAGGTCCAACCTGTGTTCTCGCATTGTAGAGATGCAGAGATGTGTTCAAGTGGTGCCGCCGCATGTTTGTGAGCACTTTTCATTCCCCTCACTTTCAATGGGCCTTCTGGCCTCCCACGTGGTTTCTAATGGACGTTCTTGTCACTCATTGAAGAACGTGCCTTCCCCCCCCCCACCACCACCTGCCTGTCTGGAACCTGGGGACTAATTAGGGTTGCCAGTCTCCAGGTGGTCAAAAGTGGAGCATCACCCGGGAATGAAAAGGCAATAATACTTCAAACTCTTACCGTGTCAATATTCAGAAATCTTACACATTTATCATAAAGCACATGCTAAATATTCCAATATATACGTCTTAACAATATTCCAATCACAAAGGACAACACTCTCCCATCCCATGTATTCAAAGGAAACAGGATATACTCTTCGAGATAACCAGTTTGGTAAGTCCAATATTCAATCCTTTCTACCATGCAACAGTTGTCATGTCCTTTTGTTCTTTTTATATCCACAGGTAATTCCACACAGAGACTCTGCAGACAAGGTAGCCCAAGCTGGAGGCTGGCTGCAAAGGATCTCAAAGGATCCCACAATACACATTACACAACTCATCAGAACAGTTTTAAATGAGGCTGTAGCTATAGGAGACATTGATGATTCAATCTTTCAGGCTCTTAGTAAGGAAACAGGAAAGGTCCCTGTATTTTACGTCCTTCCCAAAATTCACAAAAATATCTTCCCACCACCCAGGAGACCCATTGTGTCTGGCTGCGGTTCCATTCTGGAGCCACTTGCAATATACCTAGATATGTTCCTGCAGCTAGAAGTATCTAAAATCCCCTCCTACATTGAAGATACCTGGGATTTTATTAAATGTGTTGAGAATAATCCCTTGGAGGAGAATAGTACCTATGTCACAATAGATGTGAATTCCCTATTGTTTTGGAAATTGTTGCTCTGCAACCAGGGACCAGTCCACTAGTTGCTGTCGGTTTGCTGCTTGGGTTTGCCTCTTACCATAGGCATGTAAAGAGTGCAACCTCACTTGATCTTTCCCTAGTACTAAACTGATGTCTCTGCTAAGAATAATATGCCAGCAGCAAGAAGGCCTTTAAGCAAAACTGGAAGTTCTTATTCATAAAGGCAAAACAAAACAAAAAACAGTTGGGCAAGGCACCAGATATGGGCCCAGCTCACTGACCACTAGAGCACTATAGAGATAGATACAGAATACAAGTTAGCATGCAAGATACAACAATATTATAAGATAACTACAGGAAAAAAAACCTTCCCTCCCCCCATTCCAGAGCTCTGGGACCCCTCCGTTGCACAACCACAAGCTCAAGCTGGCCTTTGCGTGTTGGCAAGTGAGGGGTACCGAGTTCTTGTTTCGTCCCTCTTTTATAGGGAAATATCAAAGACTTGCTTCATTATCATCTTAATCAATCACATTGTTTTTGTTCTTGAGAGACAGTTCCGTCGAAAGTCCTTCATGTAAACACAAGTCTACACATCTTTTACCTCTGTGATAGACTGCATCTTTGATATGTAGTTGACTACATTGTAAATTACATAGGAATGTTCATACTTCACTGGCTGAGGGTTTTAGATACCTTGTCTTCCTAAAGATCAGCTGTTTGTTGTTTACTCTTTTGGTGATTTATATGTAGAAGGCGAGAAGGACCCTTAAAAAGGTCTCAAACAACTAACTTTTATGGCCTTATCTGTTTCCTGCCTCAGAAGGTGAGACCTTCCCAGGAGATGCAACTTTATTCTGCAGCGAGGGAGGGAGGGTCTTTGGAAGATTTCTTTTTCCCAAACTATAGTTGGTTCCCTATTTCTAACATGATCCAAAAAGGCCTGGTTCCGACCCACTAACAAATTCTGACAACACCTATACACCTCAATACCACATGAACAGGTGAGGAGAGTGATAGAGGATGTACTAAGGACTAGGGAAACCCCTGAACCAAGTTCAGGATTTCTGCTTCAGCTAGCAGAACTTATACTGGAACAGAACTACAGATTTGTGGATTCTTTTTTCTTCCAAACAAAAGGTATAGCAATGGGCTGCAATATACCTGTTGCATGGTAGAAAGGATCAAACATTGGACTTACCTGACTGGTTATCTCGGAGAGTATATCCTGTTTCCTTTGAATACACGGGATGGGAGAGTGTTGTCCTTTGTGATTGGAATATCGTTAAGATGTATATATTGGAATATTTAGCATGTGCTTTATGATAAATGTGTAAGATTTCTGAATATTGACACGGTAAGAGTTTGAAGTATTATTGCCTTTTCATTCCCGGGTGGTGCTCCACTTTTGTCCAGTTGTGTGTAACTGGGAATTGCCTTATATTTGTATCAGTCTCCAGGTGGTAGCTGGAGATCTCCCAGAATTACAACTGATCTCCAGGCAACAGTGATCAGTTCCCTTCTATCTGGCCCTATTTTTCAGGGAGGGGAAACCTGTTTCTTGTGGTGGCAGAAGCAGCGGCAGCAATGAGGGGATTTGCTGGTGTGCTGAGCTACAGCCACCGGCCATGCCCTCATCAGAAATGGGGGCTGGATGGGCAAGAGGGTGGGTATCTGATCCGCACCTTCAGTGTTATCTTTGCCCCCTCTCCCTGGCAGGGATGTCTGCTCCCTGATGAGGGGGTGAGGGTGAGCAGCGGGGATCACGCCCTCCCCATTGGCTGTACCTCTGCTTGCCCCTCGCCTGCCTGTCAAGGGAGCAGTGCAGCTATTGGCTGGTGTGAGCGGGGTTGTCAGGGGAATGGTGGGTGAGTGCTCTGGCTGCGGCTGCACCTCGCCTTGCTGAGTTCGGCCGCTGGCGGGACTCTCCGGCAAAAGTCCATAGGAAGGAGTGGGGCACTGCTGCATTTACATCCACACACGAGCGACTGCGCTGTCTCATGGTTTAGGATTGAGCTGTAAATGTGTTTCTTAGAGCACCTATCTACTTCTGGGTCAATCATTCCATTCTCCCAACAAGCAACAATTTTCATACAATAAATTTGTTAAACATTCCCCATTTTTTTTTGTTAAATCCAACTTTATTCTCATTTGGAGTGTAGAGACCCACCACCAATGTTTTAATCCCCTGTCAGTCAACTTCTACTACCACATATCTTCCATGATCATCTCTCAGTATTAATTTAGGCTTTAAATGTAGTTTGATATACAAAACAATTTCATTCTTCTTTTTAATATCCACTGCTATAAATTTTTCACCCAATACTTCATAGGTCAGAAATTGTGTATCTTTTTTTCTAATATGGGTTTCTTGCAAACAAATCATGTCATGTTTTAAGTTCTTCAAACAGTAAAACATTTTCTTCATTTTTGGACCAAATTTGCCCCATTAATGTTTCATGTTAAACTTTTGTAATCTATATTGCCATCAGATTCTTAAAATTAATAAAATGGGAGAAAAAAACCCAAAGCAATATTGTTATGCACAAACCTCCAAATCTATATCCATCAATATATATGGGAAAATAGAAAAAACGGAATTAGTTAAGCCTGGTAGCCCCTATTTCCACCTCCTCCTTAATCTGCTCCTATTGTTGCCATATTGATGCCTCGGTTGAACTTTCTGTCTGTATGTCATCCACGTTTCTGTATTTTCCCAGAAAGTCTCTGGCTTTTTGCACCAAATTCAGTCTAAATCTTTGTTTTAGAAATGTAAAAATCACAACCTCTGGAGTATCCCATCAAAAAGCAATATTTTCGGTTTTAATGTTTCCACTAGAAAATTGTAGTCCTTCTGTTTGTACAGAAATCAAATAGGGATTTCTTTTAGAACAATAATCTGGGCACCGCCAGTTTTTAATTTTGTATTATAGTGCTGTTGTAGAATTTGCTCCTTCACTCTTCTTTTTAGGAACTAAACCAGTACATCTCTTGGAACCTTCCTTGTTTTAGCAAATTTAGAGTTAATTCTGTATACTTTATCAATTTCCAATTGCATTGCTACCGCCTAGGTTCTCCATCAGCTCTTGGTTACTGCGGCTGGATGAAGGTGTAACTGAGGCATAAGTCACTGCATGTGTGGGCTGAGGTGCAGGTAGGGGATGGGATATGAGTTAGTCTTCTCCCTCCTGCAGGGAACGCCCCCTGCAGCAGCGAAAAGTTACACCACAAAAAATGATGGCATAGCCCATAGGTGCCCATTGTAGGGGAAAACTCATCCCTCCAGTGCCTGTCCTTGCCCAAGCGACCCAGAGGAACATAGGACACTGACTACTGCAGGAACCAATCTGCTCACACACCCGATAGCAGCTGAGCCCCTTCCCTAGCAGTCAATCAATTCCACACCCACCCTACATAACCTCCAGCTGGCAACCATGAACCCAGGTAAGTGTCAGGCTATGGAAAACAGGATACGTAGTAGCTGATTTCCCCCCTTGCAGCAAGAAATACAAGTTCTCTTGAGTCAAGGTTGTTTAGTGGAAAATCAAAACTAAAGCGTATATATGTCCATAGATTTTACAGAAGCAATATAAGCGACTGGCTGTACATAGATCTCTTGCTGAGAATGACGTAGGGGAGGCTTGCTACAAAGTTCCAGTCCTTCGCTGGGAGCCCCCTGCCCGCAGGACCCAGCTGGGCATAGTCAGTCAGTGGGAGAATAAGAGAGAACCGTCCCAAGGCCGCTGTGGTGAGTCATTCGAGATAAGCACACTGTCTTCCCTGGAGCAAACTGGCCTGTGTGAAAAACTACACACACACATACACTGAATAATTACAGCAAAACAAGAAAGATGGAAAGACTGTGGATGACAGACTTGAACAGACAACTTTAGGGACTTGGACAGAGGCTTTGCCCAAGAGCCCTCTGCCATGGGGACTAAGAGCCAAACTACAAGTGATGCCTTACACAGGTTGGACACTTGTCAGCTTCCCTCAAGTTTTGATGGGAAATGTAGGCACCCTGGTTTTACAGCTTGGCTCTCCATTACAGCTGCAAGACCAGGATGCCTACATTTCCCATCAAAACTTGAGGGAAGCCGACTAGTGTCCAACCTGTGCAAGACGTCACTTGTAGTTTGGCTCTTGGAGTGCAAGGTGAGAGAGAGTAAACACAATGGCGGGGCAAGAGTGTGCTGGAGAAACTTTGCGAAAAACAGGGTGTACCTTGCATTCATACATGGGAAGAGAGCTAAGTCCTGAATGTCTGACTAACAACCCCCCACCAAGTTGCCTTACAGGTTACTTGGTTCCCGAGTCCTGGCTCGGGGAAAAGTGAAGGCGCACCAAGAGGAGCTGAGGAGACAGCTGCCTGGCTTGTTCATTCACACTGGCCTACCTTCTCTCCATAGCAGCAGCACCCCATGGTGGCCTCTATGGTTGAGGCTTGCCCGCTGAGGGGCCCCAGACCATGCCTGCCAAAGAGGCAGTCACACAGGGAGCTGTGTTCGATACAGCTGTTTTTTGGGGTGAGTACTCCTAGCAGCCCATGCCAGGCCTCCATTCAGACTCTGTCAGCTAGCCCCCCCCCTCGGGCAGAGGAGAGAGAGCAGCCAGGGGCTGGGGTGACTGAGTACTCAGTCTTGCAACTCTCCTGCAATGGCAGGTGCATGACTCCTTGATTGTCTCCTTCACAGGCTCAACCAGGCACTCCCCTCTTGAGCAGAGGAAAGAGCATGGCCACAGATTGAGGTGACTTGGTACTTGCTCTTGCAACTCCCTTGTGATGGTGGATGCATGACTCCTTGATTGTCTCCTTCACAGGATCAGAACTACAAGCAGCCATGGGAGCAGGACAGCCAGAGGCAGACAACGAGCACTTTCCCACTGGAGGGGTGTTCATCATCTGGTTGCCAGCAGTACTTGTGACGATGGAGCTTCTGTAACACCCTCCCAGGATGTGGCAGATGGGGCTGTGGCTTGCACAAGGCCTGGCCCCTCACCACGTGTCTGTTTGCCCTTCAGTTAGGTTGCAACCCGTCAGGGAGGCCAAAAAGCATGGCTGTCCGAAACCTGGTGATCCTTCTTGGCTGCCATCTGAGCCCAGCCCATGGAGCCTCTGACCCAACCCCACTTCTGTGAAGGCAGCATGAGGAATGGCTCTTGTGGCTCTCACTGTTGTGCAAACAGACACAGCTCCAATCCTGGCTGAGGGAAGTTGGCAACACACAGCCAGACATCCTCTTCATTTTTGGCAGTTAAATAAAGTCTGTTTTGAATAACTACTTGCTCCCTGCTTCTTTGATTGTCTGTGGTTGGCAATAGCTCCCCTTTACCCCCCAACTCCCTCCTGGGGCAGCCTTACAGCACATCCCCAGGAATGGTCCCTGGCCCTGGGCTTCCAGGGGAGTAGTTACTCTGAGGATCCATCAGGCACCTCTGACTTATTGGGTGGCTTGGCCCCTAAATGGAGGACGGGTCCATTGAACCTGTGAGGGACATTGCCACACACTGCCTCCATCCCACCCAGCCTGCTCTCACATGGTGGTGCAGCAAACAACGTGGAATGTGTGGTATCGCCTGTGTGCATGGGGGTGGCTGTCATCCCAGCTTCTGTGCCACTGTGGCCTGAGACGCCAGGCAGCTGGCCTGCATCTGGGGGGCAGAGCTGATACAGGGGGGCCTCCCGTCCCTGTGCCACGTACACACGCATGCCCCGTGAGATGTGCAGGGGGGGCAGCCACCATAGCGTTCTTTTCACTAGTGGGGGTCTGGACAGGTGGCTGCCTGCCTTTTGCCCCTTTCTAACTGGACCGTTAACCCAGAGAGTACTGAAGGAAAGGAAGAGATGGTGAGAGGGCTGTGGCCCCCCAGATCAGTGCTTCCAGGTAGAATACTGGTCTGGGGAGACTGGAGTACGTGTGTGCGAGCAGTACTTGCTAGGTTAACAGTCCCAATCGGACCAGCCCAGGTAGACTCAGGGCTGCCCAAGCTGGATGTGCCTCCCAATTCAGTCACAGTGAGCAGCTCTTTCACCCTGGAACAGCTGCAGGAGGACATGAGGTGGCCGCAGCAACCACTGGAATGAAGCTCTCCCCGGCAGGGCACACCTGAGAGCGGTTTTTGCCAGGATGCCCCCCTCATTTGCCTCTTGATGACCATCTGTGTTCTCCAGTGGGCTTAGTTGTAGGCAGCATGGCCTTGTCCAATGGGAAGACTGCATCTTGGTCACTGGTGTGGGTAGGGAAGCTGTCAAACATTAGTGCCCCTTCCCTGCAGCAGCCTCCCCCCAAAGCCCACCTACCCAGCAGCCAGCCCTTGCAGCCAGCCCTTGCCCTGCAGCCACGCAGCAAGGAGGTGGTTCAGGGTTGGATGCTTTGAAGGTCTGGGCATTGTGGATGTTCCCGGGGCAAATGGGCCACCAGATCCATGAAGATGCCCTGGTGGTCACATGACGCCTGGACGTTGATGCTGTAGCAGCAGTGGTGGTTCCAGTAGACCTGGGGTTCTTCACGGGAAGTGCAGAGAGTGACATGCATGCAGTCTACTGTGTCCACAACATTTGGGAGAACAGTGAATCAGCTGGGATGGGAACCAGCACTGCCTCCTCTGTGGAGAAGTATACATGCTCTTGGAGACAGCCGTGCATGGCATCCATGAAGCCGTGGAGACAGTAGCTTGTGGAGGATTGGGACACCTCCAGGTCCTCAGCCACTACACTTTGAAAGGACCTGGTGGCCAGGAAGTGGTGGGAGATGGTCCTGGGGCCTGGGGCAGGATGGGGATGGTCCTGGGGCCTAGTGCTTGGCCCTGGAGTGCCAGCCCAAGCTCCTCACAGAGGTCCTATGTAGCTGCCCTGTCCAGGAGGAAATAGTCCAGGCAGAGGCTATTCAGGATTTGAAGGGTACGGATGTGCTCCTGGCATCCGTACCCTTGCTCTAGCACCTCCTCTGGCGCCAATGCACCACCCAAACAAACAGTGCACGCAGGAGGTGGATCAGGCAGACTCCCGGGCTTGGTGGTGGCAGAATCAGGCACCAGACCAGGGCTGCTGATCTGGGGGCTGCAGGGTAAGGAGCCATGTTAGTGGGGAAATAGGGAAAGGGAAAGCACCAGGCATCCCTCCTGACATGGTAACCATCATCTACCACCATCCCCTGGGCCAGCGACCTGAGGACTGTGAGCAGTGTCTGGCTGCTCAGTGTCCATCTTGTGTTTCTCTGGCTTGGGATGAGGGGCGTGCCTCTCTTATGGAGGTTTCCTATACTGCACAGCCTCGCCTCTATGCCCAGCTGAACTGGATCAAGGCCAAAAAGGCACTCCTTTACAGACTGGTGGTGGACCATGTCAGTGTTGTCCTTGCCACAGCCAGGGGCGCCTCAGCTCCCCCTTGCCAACAGGCCTTTTGGCACATGGAGGCAGAACAGGTGTCAGCCCTGGGGGGGGGAGCACACTACACAGATGAAGCTGTGCACTATGAAGCACTGGAATGATTCCTTCAAGCCAGCTCAGAAGCATGTGTGCGCCCTCATGGCTGGAGGCACCCTGTACAGGCAGGCATTGCAGGAAGGTTTGCTGGGGGCAGAGGCAATCATGCATGCAGTGATCCCACCTGTCGTGGTTGGTGGCCTTGGCATTGAGGTCCTGTCCAGTAAGTCCATGACCAGGGGAGTGACACCGCATGGGGTGGGTTGGGGGCCTGGGGACAGGCCTCGGCTTCCCTTGCAGGTCCAAGTCCTCGCTTCGTACATGCATGTGAATCACTCAACATGGACGCCACTTCAGAGCTGTTGGGTGTCATGGGCAAGGAATCTGAAGGGCAGGGGGCCAGCTTGCCATGGACCATGTGCTTAGCCCGACCTGGGCCGAGGAGGGGAGCCAGGAGGAGATGGAGCTTGCTGATGCAGTGGACTAGCCCAGCAATGGGGGCATGGACAGGGAAGGGGATGGAGGTGAGGAGGCAGCAGTGGGGAAGGTGTTCTATGGCCTGGACACCCTGCCCAGGCACCTGTTTTTTTCCTCACAGGGGCCTGCATGCTGGTAATCTGAGCTGAAGTGGTGATGCATCTCCAGGCCATGACCCCTTCATACTGAACAAAGAGGTTCCACCACAAAATGATATGCTGAAAGAGCGAGACACTTGCAAGTGGATGGAAAACAATCAATAATCCACATACACAAAACTTATTGTTCTATTAATACCATTAGCAAATATCACAACACTAGTCATAAGATGTACAAGTAATTGACAACAAATATAATTATCGGCAGGCAAGCCACTCCTGTAATGTCTGAATGGTCCAACCGGTGTAGTCCTCTACTCTTCTGTGTGGACAAAGTAAAAAGGACAAGTGAGTCCACGCACGTAAATCCAATCGCAAACTTTAAATGATAATCTTGCCGTTTTTTCAACAGGTATGCTGTCCACGATGGATGGTATATAAACTCCCCACCCAACAACCTGGGCCGGCTGTTGCCAGTTGTTTCATGTGCAACACCTCTTCAGGGGCGGCAAACAACACCACCCATAAATTTGGACCTATGTAATACAAATGTGGTTCTTTGCAGTTACACAATTTACTTCAAAGATTAAAATAAAATAAAATAAAATAAATTATTACAGACAGAGTCTATCTCATCATTATACAGAGTTAATAATACTCACCAATATATCTAGTCTAAAACACAAATAGTAAGCAATCAAGAGTATAGTCAAATAGACAAGTCAAAGGCGGCAGTCAAGCGCCGACTCGCTCAAGACGCCCGTCTTATATGTTTTCCATCCACTTGAGAGTGTCATGACCCCTTTATGGCAGGCTGCGACAGCAGGAACAACAGACTCTTGGCATTGGTGGGTCTCTGAAGTCAGCAACCATGTGGGATCCCGTGCCTCGAGTGGGCTTTACATCCTCCAAGGGGTGAAGCGACCCCGCCAGGAACCACAAAGAGGGCTGGTGGGGCAGGTGGACCAAAGGGTGAGTGACATGGGCACTGGACAAGAGGTGGGCAAGGGGGACACATAGCTCATGCCACGGGGCCAGGCACAGGTCCCTCATCCTGCTCAGTGCATCCTCCCGACCCTCTCCACCATGTGGATGGCAATTGAGTGGGAGTGGCTGGAGACCTGGCGCAAGTGGAGGGAGGCTGTGTTCTGGGACCATGAGTGCATGGATGGCTTGGCCACATCTGCAGTCACAGCTCTGGACCTCCAGGGGGATCTGCTGGAGCCAGGTACACATTGAGGGGCTGCTTGGGCAGCTCACAGTTGCAGCTTGTGGCCCACTGTCAGCCCCCCCATCCCCCTGCCTGTGGGATGGCTCAGGGCACACCACAGAGACGACTCCAACAACACAGTTGGACAGCCGAGAAGCCACCCCACTGGTGAGAATGGCTTGCCCCCAGCGAGTTGCAGCCTCCTTCCTGTCTATTGAGGGGGTTGCACCCACAAGCCGCTCCTTCAACGTGTTCTGGGGCCACCTTGGTTGGGTCCCCCTAGTGAGTCCTTCCCCTTCTGAGAGGCAGCTTCCCCATGCCCCCTGGCAACGAGCTGTGCTTCTGAGGGGGGGCATGTGTCCTGCCTGCCGCTCAGCCCAGCAGCTTTCCCTACATGTACACGGGACATCTCCAAAGATGGGTGCCTCCCTGGCCCTTGGCACGTGTGCTCATGGGGGGTCTTTCTGCCCTGAGCATCTGGTCTCTGTGGGGTGTGTGTGTGGCATTGGCAGGCAGCCCTGGGGGGGCCTGTCTGTGGGGGTGGGTAGTGATGGCCCACCCTTGGCACTGGGGTTCTTGTTAGGATGGCATCCACCCGGCTAGGCACCTCGATGTGGGTGACGTTACCATGGGGGCATGTAATCCCCAGCTGCTTGCCCTCCTACAAGGGGTTGGGCGTGTCGATGGGCAGTGGGGATCATGGAACATTCATTGGCTGAACATTTGCTTGCCATTTGTGGGTCTGTCATGGGGGTGGCGTGGTCACTGGGGGATGCTGGTGGAGTTGTCAGGGGAATGGTGAGGTATGTACCTCCTGCTGCGGCCTTGCCGCATCTTTCCAAGCTCGGCTGCCAGTGTAACTCTCCTGCAAAGGTCCTTAGGGAGTGGACAAGAGGCACCACAAGGATGTTGGTGCGTGGGCACCAGCAGCACAGCAGTCCTCAGGATTACCCTGTAAGAATATCTTTCAATGGAAGTAAAAATATGTTAGAAGTAAACTTTAAATCACACGCTCAATTTATTCCCCCTATTCAGGGTATATTTTAGTCAGACACAGAACAAAGGTCCCCTTCCTCTGTTAACTGGTGAAAGATGGTCTGATAATATGAACTACTCTGATTCTTTTATGGTAAAATATGTTCTCTCTCTCTCTTGCACACATATAAAACTTTGCTGTGCTGTTTTATTATATCTACTTGATACACTTAAATAATTGAATGTGATTAGATTTTCTTTCATAATGATTTCAATTTATGAGCCCAGAATGAAGCACATAATTTCAGAAACCTTTAGTAATAGGTACACAACCAGACCAGACTCAGTTTAACTGCATGACGACCAGGGGTCATTTCGTAGAAAAAGAGCTGGAGGACTCATTAGCATAACTCATTAGCATATGCCATGCCTCTTGCCATCACCGGAAGTGTGTCATTAGTATAACTGATTTGCATATGCCACATCCCTGACAGCACCTATTCTGGTTGTTTTGGACCCAAACCTGGCCATTCAGGGCCAAAATTGGGCCCAAAATGAGAAAAGGGGCTGAAAAGGGTCAGGATCAGGCCGCTGCTGAGCGGGAGAGTGATCCACCACCTGTCCGAGGTCCGATCCAGGCCGAAACGGACCCCAAATGGCCAAGAGTCAGGTGGGCGGGGCTACCTGACATGTGACCTCTTTGGGGAACTGCCGGAACTGCGTTCCTGTGCATTCCCCCTCGAAATGAGCCCTGATGACGACACATTTGGTCAAGTCTAGAAAGTCACTGTGCTAGTTCCACACTATATGGACTATTTCGGAAAAGTTTTTTTTTGTAGGAGATCCAGAAATATTCCTTTGAGGAAATACTTCTGTTGTGAGGATATACCATGTTCCCAACCTCAAAACATAACATTTTGTCGTAAAAATACTTCTCCCCCCCGCAAAGTCATTTTCATTGTGTTAGCAGGGTACAAATGACATTATGCCACAGATACCAATAACATTACAAGAGGTAAATGATGTGAGCTTCCAGTTTCATCCATGCCTGTTTCATTTTTGGAAGGAAGTCATTTTTATTTTAAAAATAAATTTCTGTAAGGACTGACCACTCCCTGTTGTGGCACTCAAATATGGAAGGGTGCATCTGTACTTTGCAAAATAAGCAAAAGAGGGTGAGTATCAGGTTACACTTTCCCCCCTAAAATACTCTGTTATTTTGTGGATTTTGTTTAATCTTTTTCAATTTTTATATGGTTATCAGCATAGACTTGGATCCAATGCATGATTTCCATGCACTCTGCCATGGAGTGCTCCTCTTCTTCTGCTAAAATTCCTGTTTTCACAAAAAGATTTTAAATGGGCCCTTGTTCAAAAGTACACTCTGTGGCAGAGACTATCATAGGATCCAAACTTCTCTATGTCCATCTCCAGGTTTAGAGCATACATTTCCTCATAATTAACAAAGTGGCAAAAAAAGGAGAATACTTTGCAGCAATGCACCATTCTTGTCCGCATCAATTATGGGCTTCACAGTATATATAATAATGAATAGATTGTCAGCTTATGGTCTGGGGAAACCCAGGTTTGAATCCCCATTCTGCCATGGAAGCTTGTTGGGTAACCTTGGGCCTATGACATACACTCAGCCTAACATACCTCACAGGGTTGTTGCAATGATAAAATTGAGGAGACAATGTTGTAAGCTGCTTTTGGTCCCCATTAGGACTGAAAGCTGGGATATCAATGAAGTAAATAAACAGAGATTGAATCAGAATAGCACACACACAGCACTAATAGGAAGAAAAAGTATGGCAGGATGAATCATTGGGAAAGACCCCAAGAACACAAAGGAGTGTCGTCTGTTTTGCAAACATGACGAGTTTTGTACCAATAGAAGCTGATTTAAAATGATATCACTTCCCATATTTTGTTTGATAGTAGTCAGATAGGTATGAGGGTGTTTCTTGTTTGTTATTTTTTTCCCTCCTTCCAGCTCAGGCTGTCCAGAACACAAGAGGATGGTGGTATTTATGGATAGTTAGGTACATACTTGGTTGTCACCTTTTTTCTGACAAGGCCCATTAATTTTTGAAAGCAGCATAACAGGCAGAAATTCAAGGGGTGAAGTTCCTCCCATTAAAAAAAATGATAGCAACCAAACAACAAGGTGGCAAAATGATGTGGTGGTAGATTGCAATGCACTGCTTCAAACTGCAGGCAGGGGATTCCAGCTCTGAAAATCTGTTTGCCTGAAAAACTCCATGCATACAGAAAATTAGTATGGCAGGCACAATGCATGCACCCCCCCCCCCCCCGATTTGCTTGCTAGGAGTTTTCAATCTGAGGAAGCATTCAAAATGTGTTCCTTCGCTGGCGGTCTGAAGTACAGTCTGTTTTACCACCCCAGCTGGTTTCTGCCACCCTTATTACTACTACATTCCCTTATGTATGTGCACTGGACCCAAGACTGTGCCATTTGTTAGGGGCCAGAAACATACATACAGAGCTGGCATGAAAATTATCCATATTGAGAGTCTGAAACGGAGACTGGTGGGCTACATCACGGGAGCAGTTTGGAGAAGATGCATTCTCAAGCGCCCTCACTAGCCCTGTTCACAAGTGTCATGGAGCAGGGCACCTGGTGAGGGTTTATTGGAGCCCTCTAGCGAGTCACAAACACAGCTCTTTCCCTCCTTCCTCCTTCAGCTTTGGAGCAGGCAAGGGATGCCACCACTCTGGTTTGGGAGTTCAACTAGGGAAGGCCCAGAATACCCGCCCCTTCCTCCACCCTTCCAAGCAGCATCTCTCCCAGATGACTGTTTGAGCTAGATTTGTGAAAACCCCGGCAGAGTAAAACGAACTGGTTTTATTTGACAAGATGGGGAAAGTGGGGGGCAAAGAACACTTATGAACAACAAATGTAATGGGGTATTTTTCAACAAGCAGGGCAAAATAAACACATGAAGGAGCCAGCAAGAATAAAGCTTCTTGTTCTGGCTAACTCTATAGTCAGGCCTGATTTAGATATATGCTAGGGTTACCTTATTGACTCCCTTACTTTATTGACTCACTCCCATGAGTGACATTATTGCACAGGCTCCTGGGACTGCTCCTGTGCTTCGCACCAGGCTGATTAGGGCCCCAAATAGGGCCAATTCAGCCTATATTGGGCTCAAATCGGCCTGATGTGAAGCACGGGAGCGTTCTCAGAGCCTGTGCAATGATGCCACACCTCATGTCATGATGTGCTGGGACCGTATTTGGGAGGCCTGGTAGGGTTGCCAGGTCCCTCTCATCTCCCGCTGGGAGGGTAGGGACAGTTGGCACTTCCCTCGTGCCATCCATGAAGTCCATATATGCTCTGGGGCTGATGCGATGACATTACTTCCAGAAGTGGTTATTGTGCCAGCCACTCGAGCACTTCCATCCTCTGCGCAGGGCTGATTTGGCCCCTTTGGAGCCCAAATTGGTCCCAAATGAAGCACAGGAATGCTCCCACAACCAGCACAGTATCACTTCCAGAAGTGATGTCGCTGTGTCTGTTGGGAGTGAGCTTGCGGAACGCATTCCTGAGGTGCCTGCCAGTGGCGAGCAACCTCCAGGAGCTTGCCACCTCCTACTGATCGCTGGGTGATTGGAGGACGAGGGGGCAAATCCTGGGAGTTTGCTCTGTTGTTGCAAGCAATCTCTGTGATAAAACTGAAGTGTAACTGCCCCCCTGGTGTCTGCATTTTATTGGGGAGGCTAGGTAATAATGATATGTCTGCTGGAGAAATGGATCCTGGTCCTCGGGGCTTGACACCATGGTGTTCTGTTTCTTAATAGAAATTTGGGTCTGCAGGGTAAGCCTATTTTCTCAAGACCCAGGTAACACTGATCCAAAGAGATGGTTCAATCCTCCTGTGTGAGACTGCTGGAAAAGATTCTACCTGCATGGAGATTCTGAAAAGTGAGTCACATAATCAATAAACACTTGCTGAACCAGAGTCACCACAATGTCTGCTACCTACAAAAATACTGATGTGCAGGCAAACAAAAGGGGGAAGAGACGCAGGTTGTACTTGGCCTCTGGGAGCAAGTTAAGCCACACTGGTACTTCAAACAGCAGCTTAAGGCCTTGCTGCAGCCCCTTGGGCAGAACATCCACCCTCTGTACTTAACAAAAGATGCTGTTGTGCGAGAGTTTAATGCTCATAACATGGGTTGCCTACCTTTGAATGATTCTCAGTATAAAATTGCACATTGTAAACTAGCGTGTGTGAGAATTCTAAACTAAGCCTGTTTCACACATGAGGGAGGAACAGGTGGCAGTGATCTGAGGTGGAAGAATGGACTGCACTACTTAACATTGCATGAAGGATCACATTTTGGAATGCTCCAGTTTTAAGAATTCCCTGTAAACAAAAGACAAACACAGCAAGAAAGGGGGAGGGGGTCATTCTCCCTGCTGTGATAGTTTTTATTTGTGTAGAGTTCTAAAAATGTTTAGTAACATTGAAACCTAGAACCCGGCACCTGTTACCTGCAGTATAAAGTAGTCCAGTATACCATCTAAGGAGTCTCTCACTTTTCCTGAAGGTGTGAACCAGGCATTAGTTTTTCCTCTGGCAGCCTGTATTAGTTTTTCCTCTGGCAGCCTGTATTCTCCCCCGCACCCATGCTTTTATTGAACCTCAAAAATGATGCAATGCTATATAGTTCTATGGTATAGGTAGGGCTTTTCTTGTGATGGTACTTACCAGTACTTAAGTTCCAGCACCTTTTCTGGGGCACCTACCTATCTGACTAAGAGGACCTTCATAGGGTTGCCAGCCTCCAGGAGATAGACTATATGGCATTACACCCTACTGAGGTCCCTCCCTTTCTTAAACCCAACCCTTGCAATAGCTCTCCCCCAGATCTCTAGGAATTTCACAACCTGAAATGGGAATCTGGTAGAGGAGGGTAGAATTGGTGGTTGAACTGGCACAACCTTATATATGAGTACTGATGCCTTTTAGGTTTTTTTTTTACAAAAAAAAATCTGTTTTCTTCAACGAGTACCACGTTTATTTATAGTTGGGGCATGATGTCTAGCTATGGGATATAGAAATCATGTAATGCAGCTGACGACCCTATGTAGTTAAAAGTGCTTTTCCCCGTTATGGGGAATACAAAGGATACTTCGATCTCTCCCGCCCCAAGCACAACGATCATTTTCCAAAAAAAAACCCCTTCCTGGGACACTATTTTTGATTTAGATAACTTTGTGTGCGTCTATGCTTAACAAGTGTGAATTAAATTTCAGTGCAAAAAAAAAAATGGTTAACTCCTTTGCACATCCAAGCACTCTGTAGTTTTATTTTACTTGCTGAGTGGAACAGGCTGTTTCTTTCTGCCTGAAACCACCTGCAATTGAACAAGGTAGCAAGCAGAAAATAATCAGAATGGTAGAATCAGTATAAATTAAAAAAAAGGGGTTAAGTTAGTGATTATAGGTTATCAGTCTGAAACATTGAAAGAATAAATTTTAGCAGCAGTAACTCAATATTGGAGAGATATTACGATTAAGAGAGCCAAACATGTACAACTCTCCTTTAGAATGGAGCAAGGGCAACAGAATGCAGAATGCTCCTGTGCCCTATCACAATCTTATGAAGAAGGAAAAAGGAGGGTAGTTTTTTTTCTTTCCTTTTGTCTTTTGGGCCATAGAATCCGGTTTTGTGCTAGCTTCTGTGTTGTGGTTCTCAAAATCGGGGTTTCTATCTTATGGTTTCTGTGGTCCTATGTGATGGCTAGATGCCTCTTTCTCTGTTTAGCGATACTCAGAGAATTTTAGTACATGTTTCTTAAGTAAAGATCCATGTAATTTTTGAATCCAATTATCTTAAGAGAGTTGAAATTGGAACAGTGAAGGAGAAATGGTATGTTAAATTTTGTATAAGATAAAGGGAGGAAGAGAGAAGAACAGATTCATATATGAGTTAGAGTCAAAGAATTAGAGAAGGAAAAGTCAGAAAGTTAAGGTGTTGGAATGTAGGTAAGGAATTTAGATAGATAACAAAAGAGGAGAAGGAAAAGCTAAAATATTTTAAGAAGGATTTTTGTATATGTTTTAAGTGGTATGCATTAAGTATTTAGGGAAAGTATGGAAAGGAATTTTAAGAGGGTTTCTTAAAGTTGTGTGGGATAAGATTTAAAAAAAAAAAGAAAAAGAAAAAGAGATTTTTTTGTAGTCTTTGTTCATTTTCCATTTCTTATCCAATGGTCTCGGTCCACTATGCCAGAGAACCCACGCTTCACAATACTAGCTGCGGTAGGAATTAGTACTGAGGAAATGGAAATGCACTCTGTGCGTTCTCCGAATAATCCTTGCCCTTCATGTTGCTTAGAGTTGTTCTGATATAAAATCTGTTGTCTTTTCCTGTAGTGTAAAGAATTCTAGAGTGAGGCTTCGTTCAAAATAAGACACCCCGCGCCCAGCATTAAACGGCAAAAGTTTCTTCGTGTGGCTGTCTCAAAAGAAGGCCGCCTCTCTCTCTCTCTCCCCCTATATGCTTCCCTAGGACAAGCGAGCGAACGACCATTTTAACAAACATCTTCCGCCGAGCCTTCTACCGCGTAAATGAGGACGCGAAGTCTTTTCAGCCGAAGTTCGCCCCACAGCTGTAGGCCCTGCCGGAACTCGACTAGAGGCTTCTGTGTGAACTGCTTGTTCTTTTGCTCTATGATAGCTTCTCTGCCCTGAAGCTAGATTATGAAACTGCCAGGAAGGCGCCCCTTTCCCGCGCCTTTTTAGTAGTCCCAAGACGGAACGAGGCCACCAGGTCTGCAACTGCTGTGTCGGGGAGGTGCAGTCAGGGCCACAGGAGAACAGGTGAGGGGCGTCTCTTGCCGCTTCTCTTCTTCCCGCTCCATAATGTGTAATGGAGACCCGCAAGCCTGGACTGCATTTCTCAGAACATAGTACTCTTCTTTCTGTCTCTCTCTTTCCGGCTCAGGAACTCCTTCTCTTTGCTTTCAGACACCGCCTCCCTCCCATCGTAGCTAGAAATTTTCTTGCAGGGGGGGGGATGATGAAATGTTAGTCTCTAAACTTTGCAGGAGCTCAGTCGGGAACGCAAGATAGTAACGTTCATTTCTCGTATGCTAATATGCTCTCAAGAGAAACAAAATAAGATTGAGTTTATGTTCAGACGTATAAGCGTTTGTCCTTCCACTGGTTGCAAGGTGGTATGGGAATAGGAAAGAATTATCCTTGCAAGTATGTGACTTTTTGGTTTTCCGAGAGCATTCTGACAGCCGTACCTCCCCATTCCTCAGTGTTGGTGGTAAATCTAGAGACATATTAGTTTGTTACAGGAAAACAAAAGAGAAGTCTAGCTGTGCCTTAAGGAGTATCTGAGTTTATTCCAGCATATACTTCTATGAGTCAGAACTTTGTTATATAAGTCTGATGAAGTCTTATCTGGCTCATAAAATTAGTCTAGCATGAATTTGTTTGTGCTTAAGATGCCGCTGGACTTCTATTTTCTTCTGAGTTGGTGGGCATGTATGGATCGCTGTTCAAACTCAAAATCTTTCTCACAGTATGTATCTCACAGTGAGATAGATGTGCTGTGAATCAGCACTCTGCTGGTACAAATCCCACTACTACCATGAGAACTCGGAAGGTAAGCCCCTCCTCTCAGCCTCAGTCCCAAGCTGTATTGTGAGGAGAACACTGACTTTGTTCACCACTTTGAGTGGGTCACTAATCTGTCTAGAAGAGTGGTATATAAGTACAGTTGTTTTTGTTGTTATTACTTGCACAAGGACCCAATTGCGTTTCTCAAATGGGGATTGAAGCCTTGATATCTCAAACCTGAAATTTTAGTACCACGGCCATATCAGAAGCTCTATCAGTGTTTGTCCATGCATACATGGATGTTGGTCATAAATATTCTTTGGTAATAGAATTATGCGACTAAAGCCATGTTATGTATTCCCTGTGCTACAAGCTTGCTCTATGCAAGAAAAATTAAGACATTATTACTTAAAATTGCGTTAGCTGTACGTGCCTTTCCAATGGGGAAAGGAATGCAGGTTGAAATGTATGCCTGATTATAAGAATGAATATATAAATAGTGGTCTTGCCCACCACAAACTGAAACCCTGCTTGTAGCAGTGTTCTAAGATTACTGATTAAAGAACCTATGGATTCTTGAGTTATAATCGGTGAGAACTACCTAAAATGTGTGAGTAAATCCTTGTTTATTCATCATATGGCGCAGGACAAGGAGAAGGCTGAGGTTACACAGGGTGACAAAGTAACAACTCCTTGAGTGCATCCTAATTTTAATGGGTTACACATGTGGTTTCATTTTGGATATTTTGTGATGTGTTGTAAATGTATGGAAGATCTCCAATGGGCTAAGAGTTCTAAGAGCCATCTATTCAAGAAAATTTTATTTACTGATTTTGAAACAGCATTGTTTCCAGGGATTATGAATTTCTGAAAAGGGGAATGGGTTGATGATACAAATGAAAAAGATGGAGCTTTTAATGTGTACTTATGGGGGAGCGCTAGAATTCTGAAGGTTGTCAGAGGCAGTCTTGCATTAAGAATTAAAAAAAATGCAGCAGGTAGTTCAAGTTGATGCAGGTATATATGGCTTGTGTTGACTGCATGTAGTTGTAATAATCATATATTGATCTTTTTCAGGGATTGAACAGAATGACCTCTGAGAAGAAGTCAAAGAACAAGAAATGGTTGAAAACACTTGAGACTCCTTCAGAAAAGGAAGCAAAATCTACTGGGAAAAGGAAACGAGATAATGGGGAACTGGAAAATGAGCCACAACCAAAGAAATTACTTGTGAGAAAGATCTCCAAGCTTCCAGAGAAAACTGGTAATATCATAAATTCCGTTTAATGTTTATCATACACCTATGTAATGCTACTTTAATTGAATTCTCTTAGTGGTATCATCCTTTCAGTATCTTTCTTTCTTGTAAAAAAACCCTTCCATTTTCAAGGAAATCTTGAATTCTGTGCTCTAGCCATTTCATATGGAAAATTGTTCCCTCATAGAGCTTGTCTCTGTGTAGAAAAAAAGTGTGAAACAGCCTTAACCATACATTTTTGATGATGTTCCTTTTAACTAATAATTTAATTCTCCCCTGCTTCATGGCAAAAATTGGGGAGGTTTAAAGATTTCTTAATAACTTTAAAATGTCATAGATTAAAAAGAATATCCTTCAGGCTATAACTAAGGCAGAGAACAGCTCTCTATATTCTTGTCTCCTAACATTAGAAATAGTATGGATAATGCAAGTGAGGCAAGAACTGAAAACTCCCTTCATATATTCTAGTATCATGGGCCCAAACTACACAGACCAACAGAAAACCTGTACCTTTAAATGTCAGTCATCCCTGTTCACATGTAAAATGGTGGTGGAAGTTGTGATTGTATGGGCCTATAGGAAATGTTTGGAAAGTGCTGAATCCTCTCTAATTCCTGCAATGTGCTTTTTTCTTTACTAGGATCCAGTTATCAGAAATAAGCCTGAGATACACATACATGTGCAGCCTCACAGTCGGGCACCCCTGCTCCCCATTGCTCATTTAGCTTAGGTGAGAAGACTGAAGCCCCTTCTTCCCTGGTGCTGCACTCTTGAGCCAAATCAGAGCCAAGCTACAAGTGACACCTGACACAGGTTGGACACTTGTCAACTTCCCTCAAGTTTTGATGGGAAATGTAGGCATCCTGGTCTTGCAGCTGTGATGGAGAGCCAAGCTGTAAAATCAGGACGCCTACATTTCCCATCAAAACTTGAGGGAAGCTGACAAGTGTCCAACCAGTGTAAGGCGTCACTTGTAGCTTGGCTCTCAGACCCCAGTGCTTGGGAATTATATATGTCTGCAAGCCAGATTGGAGATCCTCCCACCTGCCTTGCGTCACATGTATTGTTTAGTTTGGCCCTTAAAAGAAAAAGCTGCAGATGGAGGAGAGTTCATGATATGCCCCTTTAGCACTTTCAGTAATATCCCTTTTATGAGTGAATGGGCCAAAGAAGAGGGTCTGCTGCCATCATGTCTGTTTTGGATCTTAGGGATCTATCCCTGCTATTTAAAATCAATTGGAATTTTACTGTTGACTTGAATGCAGACTGCATCTTTAATGTTCTGTCATTTTTATTGCCTTCAGGTGTGACTTTTTTGCTTTTTTCCATGTTTTATTCATGACTTGCCTTGCAAGTAGAATGTTGGTTTCATTTGATTTCCCTCTTCCTCCATCTGATATTAGGAGATTGTAGGAAGTTATATTCTATTGCTTCATGTACGATTAGACTGTATCAGGGACCTCATTGAACATCTGTGTAGATGTTCCTGGTGACCCTTTTAAAAAAAGGCAAATGCCATAGAACTGGTGGTGTTCAAAAAGAGCAAAAGATGAGTTGCTCAGCAGAATTCTCCCTGAACATAAATGTTTTTAGACTTTTCTGTGAAGAGTCAGCACGTCTGTTGTTGAAAACAATATGCACAGTGCTGTTGTCTGTGTGTGTAAGCCACAAAAACAGCCTGGAATATTCTGTTTTAATCAGAGCTTCAGTGAGAGTTTCTGGGATTAATGTTGTCATGCTTTTGGAATTTTTAGGTGGAAGTTTTGGTTTTCTAACCTGAGCCAAGATTTGACTTCTGCATTGCCACTGTGACTTGAATACTGATCTTAAGATAGTGCTCTCCTGTTACATTTTTAAATGTTTTCTGGGTTTTTGGCGGAAAGAGCAGTACTAAAATTTGTGCCAATTGAGATTGTCAATCTGGAAGTACAAATGTTTTTGAAGGCTGATTGTGAGAAGTATACTGTAAAACTACACTTGTTTGCTTTCTTTCAGGCCTCCTTTGAGCCATTGTTGTCTTATGTGTTGTTGTTTTCTGGTTAGATTGTCACCTCCCAAGGAATATGAAGTGAATATACATGTCTCAGTATTATATAATGAATCACATTTGTCAATATGATACTGTCAGTGAAAGCAAATGAAATGAGTTTGAAGTCTGCGCAATGAATTCTACATCAGTTATTTGGGTGATTACCAACCAGTCAGTTCATTTATTGTTTTCATGTATTCTACAAGGATGAATACTTTTGTTCCCCCTTTGAAAGAGTTCCTTTAAAAAATGCTCCAGTGAGTGTATTCTTTCATTATTGATGTAAATATTTGTAAAAAGAAATCCTTGGTTCTTGGCAATAGCAGAGAAATTATATATTCTACCTGTTGTGTAAGGATGAATTACATGTTTTTTTTGAAGATCTAACATTACATGGTAGGTGATATTTAAAGTATTGCTCGGGGCTTTTTTTCAGCTGGAACTTGGTGGAACGGAGTTCTGGAACCTCTTGAAAATGGTCACATGGCTGGTGGCCCTGCCCCCTGATCTCCAGACAGAGGGGAGTTTAGATTGCCCTCCACACCGCTGGAGTGGTGCGGAGGGCAATCTAAACTCCCCTCTGTCTGGAGATCAGAGGGTGGGGCCACTAGCCATGTGACCATTTTCTCTGAGGGCAACCACTGAGTTCTGCCACCTCTTTTCCCAGAAAAAAAGCCCTGATATTGCTTATAGATTAATCACTTTCTAGTTTGCATCCTATTTTTAGGGTTTTTTTACTACATTTGGTAGTTATGAATCTGTGGTAGCTCAACTGTGATAGTGATTTCACATATGCAAGGATAAAGGAATTAATCTGCCTAAAGCAACTCTGGATTGATATTTTTGTTAGTTTTCCTAGGATAAATTTATATATTTCAAGTTCATACATAACAAAATGATGAAGTAGGGAGATTCAAGATGTAAAATTTCCAGAAATGTTTTATTTTTTAAAAATTTATTAGTGCAAAATGAAAAAAATCCAATAAAGAAATAAAAAAACAGACAAAAACTCCAATGCCAGTTACAAAAAGACTATTAGCAAATCTGTACATAATGTTCTATAAAAGGTTTCCAAATATCTAAAAATAAGTCCATATGCAGTTCCTGTCTGCATGCCATACATTCAAATGTTGATAAGTTTATAAGGACCTCAATCCCATAAGTTATGGGGAGTGGGCTTTTGTCTTTCCAGTGCCGTAATATAAGTCTTTTAGCAACTGTAAGGGCATATAGGGTTCATTTCCGTTCCATCAGTTATATTTCAAATGACAAACAGTTTAACAGTACATTAACATCCTTAAAAATAAACGAATATTTTAATACAAAATTAATCTGAGTAGTGACTTCCTTCCAAAAGGACTGAATGACTAACTGAACATGTCCAAAGCATATGCTGAAGAGATGCATCTTGTTAATTACACCACCAACAATTAGACAGTCTGCTTAATCCTTAATTAAAAAGGTGCTGTGGTATCCAAAACATGATATATACTGACCGATGAAAAATGGTGTTTTTAGCCATGGAAACTCCTTGAATATCAAAGTCAGCCCTAAAAACCACCCCAGGTTGTGAAGCTGATAATTTAAGGTATGTGTAGTCCTATGTCTGTAAATCACCACCCTGGTCGGGAGAACTCCCCACCAAGAATGCCTTTGGTAATATTGATGTATTTTATTCATTAATCCTCATTCATCTTGCTGCTGACTCCAGGCATCTCTTCAGCACATCCACTGCACCATTCTGTTCAGGTGAAAGCAGAAGTAAAGCTAGGTGTGATCAAAATTTTGATGGATTCTCACCTCAGATTTTGTGTAGATGTTAAATAGCATAGGAGCATAATGCAGAGCTGAGGTCTCTTGGCACCATCTTCTGGAATCTGTGGTCCAGTTAAGTGCTGAAACCACAAAGCATAGTGCCCCCAACTTTGAAATTAGATGGTGTTCTGACAGGATACCATGTTATTTAAAGTTGTCTCGAGGAACAGAGGTCCATGGAGGCAGCAAAACAACCAGTGTTTCAAAGAGCAAGGAAGAGGGAAGAGAAGGCCTAAACGAATTTGGAGGAGCATGGATGGGTCCCAGAACACACATACACACAGCACATGGTAGGGAGCCCAATTAGACGGCAAAACGTTCCCTGGGGCAAGATAACGTCTTGCTCCAAAAAAAATGCCTTAATGATTTGTCCGGAGATAGAATAAGCGGGGAGAAGTTTAATGGTTCCTATCTGGGATAGACTATAGATGAGAATTGCTTGATGATCTGGTAAGCACTGGATGGGAAGAGCTACCAGGTGAATAGCTTTGATTAGGGTAAATGGATGAGGGGAGGTATAGGAGGGCATGATGAGCTTAGACAGGGATTTTCTCAGGAAGCCTTACTATCTTTGCATCAGTTAGTCAACTGCCTCTGACTCACGTTCTGGTACTTTTCCAAGCTCCTGCCCAGTTGGCATTCACCCTGCCTCGGGCCAGGCAGTGCATTAGACTTATGGCATACGAGGAAGGGGTTTATGCTATTTCATCAATAAATGACCCTCTCAGCATGAAGAGGGGGTCTAACTGCTAACTCTGTTGCTTCCACTGAAGTAGAGCAGATGTGGTCTCAATGAGCACATAAGCAAATGTAAATGGTTTTTTCCATTGTTTGGCAGGGCAAACTTTCCGTAGGTCCATAATTGGAAACAAAGGAGTGCTCTTCCGTCAGCGAGAGATGCAGAGGAGTATTGTCCATTATGTCTACCAGAATGTGCTGGGTTCTTCTATTGGGGCACCGCTGAAGAAGGCAAGTGATTCTTCTTGCTGTTTGTCATCGCCTAAACTCCCTGCAGTTTTCTTTCGACTCTGAAATATTTTTTTGACATTACACATGGAACAAGCAGAGTAATGATTATCTACTACTACTACTACTACCACCAGCTTTTCTGATAGTTTGATGCATACTTACGTTTCACTCCTCTATACATGTTTTATAGATCCAAAACTGCAAACAAAATGGCTGTAATCTGTGAATTTCTTTATTGTAAGACAAGCTGCCAAGCCCAGTTTTGTGTAGGGTCATTTCTTGGCACGCTTACTGTATATATTATACCCTATATATGCTACTTTACACACTTGTGTCATGTTGCTTTGTTCCTTTTTTTGGTCATATCTCCCCATGCCCTTTTCCTTTGTCAACTTGCTAAAATTCTTTTCTCAATCCCTTTTTAAAAACTAGATTTTCCTGTAATGTGTTAAGCCAGCCAGATTTAATGATTGATAAATATACATTGAGCTTAATGAAAAATCTTGGAATTGCATCAGTTTGTTTATCTTGACCCTACGAGACCATTACAGTCACACGTGTTAACATTTCCTTTCTTTTACTGCAAGTAGTCTCTGGATGTGTGAGTTTCACTGATGGAAGTGGCTGTTGTAACCCTTCCCTTCCCAGCCATTTTTCTGTTCATAATCTCCCCTCCTACAGTTGTTTTTCTCCCTGTTGAGGAAAAGGTATCTTTAGTTACTTTGGATAAAAGAAGAAAACACTGGAGAAAACATACACATTTCATGCATCTGCATATAGTTTGGTCCAGTCTCCCCATCAGTTATGCAAAACTGTGGAAGACTGATATAAGCAGGATTTATATTGCAAGGTCTGCATTCTCCTTTTCTCATTGTCTTTGCCACAGTGTCTCCAGATGCCTTTTACGCGTTCTCTCAACTCATACTGCTTGTTCCGAACAGCAAGTCCCTTTGATAGGAGAGTTACGTGTTTGGAGTGGCATCCAACCCATCCCAGCACAGTTGCTGTGGGCTCCAAAGGAGGTGATATCATCCTGTGGGACTATGAAGTGCTTAATAAAATCTGCTTCATAAAAGGGGTAAGTCATTATGAAGGTGGAGTATAGTATCAGTGGAACAAGGTGTGTTGAAGTTGAACCCAGGGCTTTTTTTCTGGCAATATGCAGTACTAGCATCTCTTTTGGCAGGCAGGTTTGGGCCCCCAAGGCAGTGAACATCATGAGTTGCAGCGCCTCTTTTAGAAGAAAAGCACTGTCTGAACCTGTGTTGGAAGTTCCTCTACTTTCTGTACAAAGAGAAAGATTAGGTAGAGGGGGGGGATGTAGGTGATTTTGACAGCTATAACTGCAGAATGGGAAATGTGTAAGATAGGGGAAGGCTTTTATTTGTTTTTGGAGTTTGCTTTTCACTCCCTTTCAGATGAGAAAGCACTTTACTGTGGGGAAGAGAGGAAGTTCCTGCTCCTGGTGATGACGTTTGTTTGACTGTTCTGCACAGATTTTTTAAAAAAACCTTAACAAATTATATTTGTGAACTTCTGTGGACTGAATAACTGTGCTGCTGTCCCAATTTCTATAGATGAACAAATAAAATAATGTTGAGGACTAGTAGCCTGGAGATTTCTACCCCCTCTTGAAGGGAACTAATTCTACAATTTTAGGTGGATAGCTGTGTTGATCTGTTTGTTGAGTGATCTGTGTTGAGTGTATTTCTGTTTTATTCATCCCCTTCATTGTAGATGGGAGCTGGAGGGGCCATCACAGGAATGAAGTTTAACCCTTTTAATCCTAGTGAGCTGTATACATCATCAGTTGCTGGAACTACTGTCCTCCAGGATTTTAATGGGAATACAATCCGGGTCTTCACCAGTACTGACGACTGGGAGTAAGATACAATCTACTTATTTCCACCTCTGCCTTGTTCTGTTAGAAGGTAGCACAGATATAGGAAGTGTGTAGAGCCTTTTTTTTGTTGCTGAATTAGGGATCTTCAGAACTAGATTAGTTGCTGTTTCTGAGTTGCTATTTATTTTAAAATGTGTATACTGCCTTTTCTTTCAGGAATTATCCTTTAAAACAGCTTATATTATGTCAAATACAAGTTTAGAAGCAATTTATAATGTAAAACATGGATGTCAAAAACCTCATAGTGGAAAAAGAAAAAGCCAATAACGTAAGAATAAGTCTTTGCAAAATTACTCACAGACAAGATAGTGTTTGCTTTGAAACTAGTGGGATTTTTACTAGTGGGGGTCTCATGATCTAGTGGGGTTTTTACTTGGCACGAATTTCTGCTTCCAAATGCAAATCAGATTGCCTTTAAGGGCAACTGAGGCCCAGGTGTTTACTGGCCTTGTCAGTGCATACATATGTATGCATATATATTAAGTAACTGTAATACTCAGAGAAAGCTTAAGGGCTCACCAACTAGTTTTGGGAAGGGGTTAATTGGTTTGTTGAGTTGTACAAGAATTGTGTGTGGGGGAAGCTCTTCCATGAAAGTGTCAAAGGCACTGAAGTTTAATTAAACTTTAAAATGTGTATGCATATGCATTAACCTACAGATGAAAACAAATGCAGTGTATTTACACTCTTTCTGGGGACTAGTACCCAAGGTTGAGATATAATGTAACTGTAAAAAGGAAAGCCTTGCTTTTCAAAATAATTACAGTTGTTGGTTAGATCTGTTGGATTCTATTTTTACAGATAGTAGAGTCCAGTAGCACCTTTAAGACTAACCAACTTGATTGTAGTATAAGCTTTCAAGAACCACAGTTCTCTTCGCCAGATGCATCTGATGCATCTGACGAAGAGAACTATGGTTCTTGAAAGCTTATGCTACAATAAAGTTGGTTAGATGCATCTGATGAAGAGAACTGTGGTTCTTGAAAGCTTATGCTACAATCAAGTTGGTTAGTCTTAAAGGTGCTACTGGACTGTTTACTATTTTGCAACTACAGACTAACACGGCTAATTCCTCTGGATCTATTTTTACAGGCTTTCTGTAAGTTAATGCTTAAGGCCAAGGCTTTGGTATGAAATGACTGTAGGGGAAGCAACCTTCTGCAGCGGCTATATTGACTTCCTTTCGATCTCTCTTACTGCCTTGGGCTCTTCACATGTTGCTTTTTCTAAACAGACAATAACACCAATGTTAACTGTCCATTTAATTTAGAATGGTCCATTCTTAAATGTCCATTTAATTTAGAATTGTGGGGTTGTCTGACTGGTCAAGTATTTATCAAGCATTTTTAAAGCACTAATTATATTACAAAAATAGTTAACTGTTAGAAACATTTTTTATAGTAGTTGAGGTATATGTCAGAAGCAAAATGGACATGCTTGGCCAACTTTACATTTATATTTTACACATCTCTTTAGACACGAGTATTAATTCTTATGTTGGGGAAATATGCAACGTGAATAGATCCTCTATTTTTGTGTCACAGCTTTGTGTTGACTCAGTAGAGACATATTAGGGGTTGATTGTCAGAATGGAATGAACTTGGCATGGTATGTCTCACTAAATACTTTCTTCTAAAAAGCATTTGTCTTGTCCTCAAGGTAAATTGGAAAAGAACGCATACCATGCACTAGAACATTTTCTGGAAAACTGAATTGAAAGCTACCCTAGAAAGATGTTGGACAGGGCAATGCACACCTCAGCAAGGAATATTGCTTATTTTGTTCTTATTCTCTGAGGCTTGGAAAGCAGATCCAGGTGTGGCTGTCACATTCATATCCTGTATTCTGAACTAGAGGAAGTTCAGTGCAGCTGGAAGGAACTTTGTAATGTTTGGGACATTGCCCAAGTTGACCCTAAAGGCACAGAATATTTGTATTTTTTATGTATTACTGGGGGTATGCTGAGAGACAGGGTTTGTGTCATTGTTTGAAACTTGCAGTTCTGTATGTAGTCTTTAAAAATCTTATAGAGTTCTTGTGTATTCCAAATGGTTGTTAAAAATTATTTTAGTAGAAACTGGTAGTTCTTCCACTCTTCTCGCTACTATCCACCAAGACAGAGACTAGCAAGCCAGTGCAAATGGTTCAATGGCAGGGAGGAAGCCATTTGACCATTCACCATATTACATTATCCCTTTTCATTATATTGGTATGAGTTTTTAAGGGGTTTTTACCGTTTCCAGCATTTGTTGAAGTATTTCTGAAAGAATTTGAATTTGAACAGGAGTTACCTAACTAATTAATAAAGAACCAGTAATAGATTTAATTTATTAATTAGCCTAGTAGCAAGTACATAAATGTGAATCTCCATGAATTCACCATATCTCTGCTTAGATGTGGCAAGTGCTTTTTCTTTTTCTTCCCCAGTAACTTGAGTGTCTCCCCTCTCTTCCTGTGCATTCCAGAAAAGTCCTGGAGATTTTCATTGGAAGTATTTATAAGGCATCAGGGAATGGCATCCTTATGCTACAGTATCTTGAAGGCCAAGCAGTGCATGTGGTCTTTGCACCTTAGTATTGATGGTTGGTGAGGAATTAGAAGGGCAGGGGGCATTGTACAGCTTCATAATTGTACTTTTTTATTTACCCTTCCTACTTCTGATGGAGTTTGTCTGACCCTTGCTGACTCAGTTAAGAGCCTAGGAGTTATACTGGATCCAGCGCTACTACTAGAAAAACAAGGCAGCGGCAAAAAATGCTTTCTACAACCTCACTCTAGCCTGGAAGATGGCTTCTTATCTCGACCTGGCCAACCTGGCCACTTGGATCCATGCTATGGTAACATCAAGGCTTGACTATTATAATGCATTATGCATAGGTCTCCCATCTAAGTTAACTAGGAGGCTCTAATTAGTGCAAAATGCTGCAGCTTGACTGTTATCAGGAGCGAACAGAAGCATGAGCATCACTCCTGTCCTACAGTCACTCCATTGGCTACCCATCAGTTACCGTTCTCAGTTCAAGGTATTGGTTATTACATACAAAGCTCTTCATGGCCTTGATCCGGCATACCTATGGAACTGCCTCCCTCCCTATGTTCCTCCATGGCAGCTTTGCTCGTCTGAACAGGGTCTCCTGCAGGTGCCAGGCTGCACATGGGCGAAATCAACAACAGCTCGTACATGGGCTTTCTCTGTGGTGGCCCCTACCCTGTGGAACGACCTGTCTGAGGAGGTCAGGAGAGCCCCCACTCTCCTGGCTTTCCACAAACAATGCAAAACCGAATTATTCAAAAAGGCTTTTTACTCAAATGGGAGGGCTGTATTGTAGGGTTGGGTTCTCAGATGCTTCACTAATGAGTTAGGGACCGTAGACTTGACCACTACGTTGCCTTACATATTACCTGTTGCTTTACATATGTACTCCTATGTACTACCTGTGCTTTATGTTGTCTAATATCAGTCCTAGAAGTGATTATGTTCCGTTTCAGTATTTTCTTCTACTTTGTATTGGATTCTTAACTTGTATCCTACAGTCCTATAGGACTGTATCCTACAGGTCCTATACTTGATCCACGAGGCATTAGGTTTGGGACTCCGGCTCCCGGCCCTCGATGGGGCACCGTTAGTGCCAGTTCCGAGGGTTAAGAGCCTGGGGGTGATCTTGGATGCCTCCCTGAAAATGGAGGCACAGTTTCACAGTGGTTGTCGGGTCCTCTTTTTTCCATCTGCAGCAGACCAGGCAACTTGTCTCTTACCTGTCAACCCGTGACTTAACTACAGTGATCCAAGCAATGGTCATCTCTAGGCTAGATTACTGTAACTCGCTGTACGTGGGGCTGCCCTTGAGCCTGACCCGGAGATTACAGCTGGTACAAAATGCAGCGGTGCGTGTTATTACAAGAGTGCCAAATAAGGCACTTATAACACCGTTCTTACGCGAACTGCATTGTTTGCCAATGGAGTACCGGATTAGATTCAAGGTTCTGGTATTGACCTATAAGGCCCTGTGCAGACTGGGACCAGCATATCTATGGGACTCTCTCCCCATATATTCCCCGGAGGATACTCCGATCAGGGGACAAACAGCTGTTGGTGGTCCCTGGCCCCAAGGAGGCCCGCCTAGCCTCAACTAAAGCCAGGGCTTTTTCGGTCCTGGCTCCCACCTGGTGGAATGCTCTGTCTGCTGAAATCAGGACCCATCAGGACCTACTATCCTTCCGCCGGGCCTGCAAGACAGAGCTGTTCCTCCAGGCAGGCATATGGCTGAGGCTGGGCCTCCACCGGCCTGAAAAAAGGGGTGTATAAAATCTTAACCCTCCCTGTGAAGGCTGTCCACCATTCTGTTTTAAATGTGTATGGATTTTATTGTGTATTAATATGTTGTTTTTATTGTATTTATTATTATTTATTATTATTATTATTATTTCAATTTATAAACCGCCCATCCTCAGGGGCTCTGTATTTTAATATGTTGTTCTCTGCCCTGAGCCCGCTCATGGGGAAGGCGGAATAGAAATTTGAAATAAATAAATAAATATTTACCCTATGGCTTTGTTTATGGAAATGCCCTTGATTCAGATAGTACTAATCCCATACTGTGTAATCCGCCTTGAGTCTCAGTGAGAAAGGCGGACTATAAATGACATAAATAAATAAAATAAAGGAGCCAGTGTGGTGTACTGGTTAGCCAGATTAGGATCTGGGAGTATTATGCTTGAATCCCCACTCTCTGCCATGGAAGCTTGCTGGGTGACTTTGTGCCAGCCACATGCTCTCAGCCAAACCTACCTCACAGGGTTGTTGTGGGGATAAAATGGAGGAGAGGAAAATTATGTAAGCCACCTTGGGTCTCCATTGGGAAGAAAGACTGAGTATAAATAAAAGTAAATAAACATGTACCAGGATGGTCTGTTGGGCATGGAAGAAGTAACTTGATTTTTGCCTTGAAATCTAACCTATCAAAAAGTCTTTCAGGCTGTTTGAATTGCTGCTGTCTGCAAACAAAATAGTTCAGTATATTCTGGACTTAGGTATTTTTGAGTGATATTTTACTTGAAAGCATACAGGGGAGGAGAATGGAAAAATGATAGCACTCCTTTGGGCATGTGTCTACTCTTACAACTTGGATGATCTGTAGACCAGGTATTGGTGATGTAAAAACTTTTTCAGAAGCATAAACAGTGTTGCTATGCTGGCATATGTAGCATGAAAAGAAGAGTGAATAAGCTAGCTTTTGGATTTCTGTCTTAACTAAAACAAATATCCTGTTGCCTTGAACTGATTCATACTTTACATAGCTGCCCAACTTACTGGCTGCACGTGTCCTGGTTGAACACTGTAGTGTTTGAAGAGGGGAACACATGGCAATACGATTTGGATCATGTGCCAAGGAACTACTATTGGCCATATGGAGTGGTTGTTCATGACATGTTTTTATATGTGTCTCCTTTATTTATTTTAAAGTTTATATTTATTTAAACAGAGAATATACAAATAGCAAAACTTAACATAAAATAAAGCATAGAAAGAATAGAAAAAAGAAGAAAAGGGGGAAAAAGGAGAGAAAAAATATAATATAAAAAAAAGAAAAGAAAGGCTTCCAATTTTCTCTGAGGCAAACACAGTACAATTATAAAATTATCTCTTACTTTATGGTTACAAAGAAACACTTTTTTCTGTTTATCTAAATTTTTTTTCTTAATCTTCAAAACCACAAATCATCAATTCATTTCTTTGTTTCATGCAAAAAGTCTTTAACATGTTTCCAGTCAACAATATATTTAGATATTTTCTCTAATCAAAGTTTAGCCATCTCTGCTAGTTCCAGCATCTTCACCAACCATTGCTCTATTGTAGGTATTGTTGAACCTTTCCACTTTTGCGTATATAATAATCTCACTGCCATTGTCATATATAAAAACAAAATTCCAAAATTCCATCTCTCAGTTTGACACGGAGAGATCTCTGTCTTTCGGTGCTACAGCTCTGAAGATGCCAGTCACAGCTGCTGGCGAAACGTCAAGAACTACAATGCCAAGACCACGGCAATACAGCCCGGAAAATCGACAACAACCAAAATTCCATGACTTTTTTCCAACTGTATGTCCATTAGTCTCCCCCAAAAAGCCACTGGCTTCAATTGTATATTGATCTTTAAAATCTTCTGAATTAATTAATGTATTTGTATCCAAAACATTTGGCTTTAGTACAAGTCTACCATAGATGATAAAATGTCCCTTCACATTGTTCACATTTCCAGCATGCATTCAAAATGTCTTATATCAAGGACACATCGTCCTATAAAAATTCTCTTTAAGATTAGAGCTTATTGTAAATTTCAGTCCTTTCATTCACATGTTTTCCCATTGTTCTATTCGTATATTAGATCCAAAATCTTTTGGCCATTTTGTCATGGATTATTTCACTTGTTCTTTCTGTCTCAAATTTCAAAAAAAGTTTATACATTTTAGCAATAACATTCATTATTTGTACATAGTTCTATTTTAAATACAGGCTTTTTCAAAACCTTAAAGTCTTTTATCTTCTTTAAATCTTTCTAATAATTGTACATAGGAAAACTATTGGCAAGTATATCCTTCATTTATCAAATCTTTTCTTGATTTAGATCCAGATGAGTTAGCCGTGTTAGTCTGTAGTAGCAAAATAGTAAAGAGTCCGGTAGCACCTTTAAGACTAATCAACTTTACTGTACCACAGTAACCACAGTCAGATGCCATGCATCTGACGAAGAGAACTGTGGTTCTTGAAAGCATATGTTACAGTAAAGTTGGTTAGTCCTAAAGGTGCTACTGGACTCTTTACTTTCTTGATTTAATTTTACATTCTTCTTGAAAGAATTCTAACATATCACAATATGTTAACCATTTATGCTCACTTGTCATTTTTCATCTATAATGTGCTTCTTGTGCTGAGAGCCACAGTGGTGTTTTTAGATACAGCCTGAGTTCATATCTATTCCATATCAAAATGGCACATCTAACATAGTGGTTTTTAAGCTCCACATTAACCCTGGCTGTATCATACAACAAATATCCATGCCACAGAAATCTCAGCTCGTGTCCTTCTAACTCCAAGAACCTTCTATTTCTCAATAACGTCCACTCATTCATCCAATCTAAACAACAAGCAGCAAAGTATAATTTCAAATTGGGTAAACCCAGTCCTCGTCTTTCCTTTGCATCTTGTAGTACCTTATATTTAACTCATGGTTTCTTACCCTGCAATACAAATTTAGATATATCTTTCTACCATTGTTTAAATGGTGCCTCAGTTGGCAAGACAGGTATTGTCTGAAATAAAAAATAACATTCTGGGTAAAGCATTCCTTTTGATCGCAAATATTCCCCTCAACAGTGACACTGGCAACTAAATCCCATCTTAACATGTCTTTTTAAATTTCAGTCTAAGTCTTAAGATAATTATGTTGAAAAAGCATACAATTCATATTTGTCAAAGTAATACCCAATTATTTACCTTCTTTTCAATAATAAAACTTGTCTTATTCATCAATTCCATTTGCTCTTGAATTTTAATATTTTTGTTAACATTTTTGTCTTCTGTTTGTTTACCTTGAAACCTGCTAATGCACTAAATTATTCCAGTTTGGCTATTAGTATTTCAATTCCTTTTAAAGGATCTTCCAAAACCAATACCAAATCATCTGCAAAAGCTCTTAATACTCTTTTTTAATTCTTACACCCCTAATCCTTTCAAGAATGAGAATGAACAAAAGAGGGGACAGTGAGCAACCTTGTCTTGTTCCCTTCTGTATCTCGATCAAGTCTCCATTAACAATTATTTTTGCTGTCTGTATAGTGTAAATCGATTTTACTCATTTTATAAAGTTCTCTCCAAAGTCCATATCTTTCAGCAATTTAAACAAAAAAGTCCAATTCAGGTTGTCAAAGGTCTTTTCTGCATCTAAACATATTGATGCTATTTGTTTTTCATTATGTTTTTCCAAATATTCCAATATGTCTAAAACAGTTATAACATTGATATTTAACTGTCTTTTTGGTTGTAATTGTAAATTGTTGTAAAATTATCAATAATACGAAATTGGTCTATAATTTCTTGTCAGAGTGAGATCTTGCCCATCTTTAGGTATAATGCTACATTGGCCTCTTTCCATGTCTTAGGCATCATTTCCCCTTGTAAAATACAATTCAAATACAATTCATATTATTTTGTAAAGGTTCATCATCAAAACACTTATAATAGACTGTCTGGTCCAGAAGTCTTTCCCAGTATAATATTTTTTATTGCTTCCACAACTTCTGTTATTGTTATAGGTCCATTCATAATTTGTCTTTGTTCTTCTGTGCTCCTGGGTAAATTTTTTTTTCTAATATATTAATCTATTTTCTCCAAAGGAATATCATGACCTTTAAATAGATTAGAATAATACTGATAAAATGCTTTTTGTATAGCCACATTATTCTTTATAACAGTATCTCCCTCTTGTAATTTCAGTATCATTTTCTTTTCTTTTTCTTTTTGTAATTTGTATGCCAGCCATTTCCCTGGTTTGTTTGCAAATTCAAAATTTCTTTGTTTAACATAATTCAATTTTATTTCAGTTTCTTTTATTGTTAACATAGATGTTGCTGTAGAATATTAATTTGTTGAGAAATACTTACATTCCCTGGTGAGTTTTTAATTCTTTTTATTTCATCCAAAATCTCGTTTTCTCTTGCATCTTCATCATAATTTCAGAATAATGTTGTATCAGATGGCATTGCTTGCATCCCAAACCATTCTTAAGTCAGTATCTTTATTGAAATTAATTTCAAAAACTTCTTTTAATTTCTTTTTATATTTCTCAACAATTGCTTCTTTTTGTAGCAACATTTCATTTAATTTCCATCTAAAAGTGCTGGGTTTTCTTCTAGAAATCAAACTCACAAGGTTATGATCTGAAAAAGTCTTTGGTAAAATATCTATTTTAGAGATCTTAGTAGCTGAGTCTTTTGAAGTCAAAATCATATCTATTCTTGAAAAATATCTGTCTTTCTGAAAAATAAATATACCCTTTTGCAATGCCATTTTTCTGTCTCCATATATCAACCAACCCCAAGTTATCCATCAAATCAAAAAAGACTTGGTAATTTACCTTGGGAAATTTTTCATATTTTTCTCAGAAGTCCTATCCAATTATGGAGAAATCACTCCATTCCAGTCCCCCATCAAACACCAACTTTGACAGGGTAAAGCTATTAATCTTTCCACAAGTCATTTACAGAACATGACTTTATCTTCATTTGGGGCATAAACTCTCAATACCAAAGCTTGACCCGAAACAAGTTAACTTCTACATCCACAGATCTACCATGTTCACCAGACAATACAAGTTCTAGTTTTAATTGGGGCTTCATATACAAAACAACTCCATTTTTCTTTTTAATATCTGCTGAAATAAATTCTTCACCCAAAATTTTATAAGCCAAATATTTTATATTCTTTTTTCCAGTATGAATCTCTTGTAGACAAGTAATAACGTTTTTAGTTTCTTCAGATAATTATGTATCTTTTCCTCTTTTGAGGTGCATTTGTTCCGTTTATATTTCATGTTAAACATTTGTAATCCATAATCAGAACAAAAATTTTAAAAGAAAAAAAGTGTCTCTTTTTCAAGCACCGTGAGTATGCACTGAGAGATAAGCAGCAAACTTGTCTGCTACACAGCCCTCAGACTTCAGCTGAATTTGACTGCTGTATTTACTTTCTGAACCTCACCCATTCCTTTTTTGGGGTGAGTATTAATTTCTAATGCTTACTTTAAACCAATATTACCCTCACTATTAATGATTTGAGAATAGAATTAGTCTTTTCAAGTTGCCTGTATACATGCATAATAGGGCCTCTTGACTTGGTGGACTTTCTTTGGTTTATTACTTGTTCACAGCAAATAGTGTGAAACTGATTTGAATTGAATGCATCATCAGAGTCTCTGCAGAATCCAATTAATTTATTATAATGCTATTACACATTGAGATCTTAGAAACAAGGATGTTGTTTTCGCAGTCTTTTAGGACCTTTATATTTGTTGTAGAAGACAAAAGTTCTGAACTTGTGCTCTCTGTTTCTCTTTTTAAAGTTTCTGGTACTGCAGTGTAGATGTATCTGCAATTTGCCGGAATGTGGTGACCGGTGATAATGTGGGTAATGTCGTCCTACTCAGTACCGAGGGTGAAAAGGTTAGTATGTTCCTTACTTTGTGCTTTTGCTTACCGGCACTTACAGGCACATCTCATGATGCTGCTGTGCTGACTTGCTTTATGTATGATGTTAGATGATTTTCGTGTGGTGCGTCCAGTTCATAAGTTACTGCTTTGGTGAGGGAACAACTGCTGAAGTCACTTCTATCTGTGGGATACCTGTGGTCCCTTCCCATACAAATATCATCATCTGTTGGGCAACAATTACACAGGAAAGAAGTGCCATTTAACCCACTTACAGAGTTAAATCACTTTTCTGTGGTTCATAGAGTCAGGCATGCACTACTGGCCATGTGCCTGTACTCCTAAGAAAAGAAAAGCACACAACCTCAAGAAAGGCATACTCTATGTATAAATTCCCTAGGCTAGAGCTTTATCTTGGATTGATTTTCTTGCTCTGTATCTGTCTTGCTTTCTGTTATATTTACTGTAGATATGGAGCCTGAAACTGCACAAAAGGAAAGTAACTCATGTGGAGTTTAATTCTAGCTGTGATTGGCTTTTGGCTACTGCCTCTGTGGATCAAACTGTTAAAATCTGGGATTTGAGAAACATTAAAGATAAGTTGTGTTATCTTCATGCACTTCCTCATGATAAAGCTGTTAATGCAGGTAAGACAGCAAAGTGAATCTGCCTTTTGTTAATGGGTTGCCCTTCAAACCTACCCATTCTTGGTTGTGTGTTGTTAATGTCTCTTTGTACCCCATGTCTGTGACTTTTTTTTCCAGAACAGAAGTTTGCTAATAGTTCACCATCACTTTCATTGTATGTCCTTATTATTTAAAAATATGTGCTTTGCTTTAGCCATGTCTCAAAGTAGCTTGCAATCAGTCAGAGATAAAAACTTAAAAAAATAATTTAAGAACAGTTTCAAAAACATACACAATAAAAACACCTAGCAAATTGGGGAAAGACTATTAGTTAGCAAATAGCCTCAGAAGAGGAGTAAATGTGATTTCTGTACATCCCCTAGCGGTCTACTTTATAAGACTGGAAATAAAGTCTGTGCTCTTGCAGGAGATGTCTCTGTAGCTGTCAAAAGGAGGTCAGAGCTAGAGGGCCTGTTAAGCAGATTTAAGTTGGTGGGTAAGCATCATTCCTCAGATAGGTGGATCCTAGGTTCTGAAGGTAAGAACCAGGACTGTGAATTGACCCAAGTGGCAATTTGGGAGCCTTTTAAGATGACCTATATATCCTTTTTTGATAGTTACTACTATTTTGGTGGATCAGGCAAATCCTGTGGACGTACTTTATCTTGATTTCAGTAAAGCTTTTGATAAAGTTCTGTATGACGTTCTTATTGACAAGTTGGTAAAATGTGGTTTGCATGCTGCTGCTTGTTAGGTGGATTTGTAACTGATTGACAGATTGTACCAAAGAGTGCTTGTAATGGTTCCCCATCTGCTTGGAGAGGAATGACGAGTGGAGTGCCTCAGGGATCTGTCCTAGGCCCTGTGTTGTTCAACATCTTTATAAATGATTTGGATAAAGAAATAGAGGAGATGCTCATTAAATTTGCGGCGGATACTAAATTAGGAGGGGTAGCTAATAAAGTAGAAGACAAAATCAAAATTCAGGATAATCTTGACAGACTGGAAAACTGGGCTGAAACAAAAACCACAGATGGCTTTCTATTTGTGAAACTCGTTTCTTGCTTCCTCCCTTTTGCTATAGCCAAAAATGCAGCTCCAGGAACAGCATTTCTAGGGGCATTATAGGCTATTGGAGTTGTCCATTGGATCCATTAAGTCCAACCCAAGGGCCCAAAACAACCTAGGACAGTTCCGTAGCTGCTTGGTGGCTATGAAAATCCTGATCTTGACCAGGCAAGGCAGATTCAGCATGGATATTGCAAATCCCTAGGACAAACAACTTGTGGGGGTTAGAGGTGGGTGGTGGGTGGTGGTGTCTTTTAACACTACACCAGAAACCAGTTCAGTTAACTTAGTTGAAGAGTCCATTGAGGAGTAAGACAGACACTCCTCTAGTAAGATCCCTCTGGAGGCCAACCCAAAGTATTTACAGTCAAGGCTGGGCACCATCTACTCTGGAGTCTGCAAAAAAATAATAATGCTGCATTCCTGCTCCCATCCCCCAAAACAGGATTGACAAAGAAGGGCAGTATATGCAGCTGATATGTGCTGTGATAAAATAATTTGCTTGTATACTGCAGCCGGGTTTCGATCAGACAAACCAGGTCTACTCCTCTTTAACAAGTCACAAAGGAAAGAGATCTTATTACTTGGAGACTGGGCATTAACTGACATCAAAGATGACTGGGAGTAATTTATAGGAGCTGCTCCACTTGCATGCTGTAGAAAAGGTTGAAGGTGGGAAAGACAATCCTTCCATGCTCACACATCACTACTGTATAGAGATGGATCAGCTTGTCATGAAACCCCTGTGTGTTTCAAATGATTTTCACTGTTCACTGGGATCCCTGGTCTGGCCTTTTGAAGTTATATGAATAACTACACATACTTTATACAAGATTTACTAGTTTTTTCTTCTTTTTATGTTTTACGTTTTGTTCACAATGTATTATTTCAAAACTATCAACACAAAAACATTTTTAAATTCTCTCTTTTTTTGGGAAGTTTTTTAAATTTTTTAAATTACTAGTACGACAAAAGGGAAAAAATAGGGACAGGGAGAAGGGGAAGAAACAACATTAGAACTTTGTAAAATGCTGTTAGATTGGTAGATCATATAAAATACAAACTACAATCAGGATTAGGTCTTCTTGCCCCCTCTGGGTCTCGGTCGCAATTCTCTCTGAACAGCTACAGTCACTGTGCTAGTTCCCTCCTCCCCTCCCCCTTCAGGCTTAAAGTCCTCTTGCTGGAAATCTTGATGTTTACACACAAAGTCCCTTAGCTGATCTTCTGATGTTATCTTGTAAGGTTGATCTTTGTAGCTAAACCAAATACCTTCCGGAAATAACCATTTGTACTTTATTTCACGTTTCCTCAGAAGAGCTGCAAACCTTTTATATTTAAATCTTCTTTTCCGAGCTAAAAATGGAACGTCCTTCAATATCTTAACCTTATTGCCCAGAAAGTCCAAGTCCGCATTGTATGAATTATATAGGATGGTGTCCCGGATGTTCTTAGATGAAAAGTCTATAATAATCTTGCGCAGCAGCTGACGCTTCGTTGCATATTTTGAAGAAGCCCGACGGACTTCCAAAATGGCGCTTTTTAACTCTTCTTTAATTGCCTTCGCGGGTATCGCCAAAAGTTCCAACACCAAATCCTTTAAATTCCCATTTTCCTCCTCCTTCACATTCTGGAGCCGCAATATTGTCTGCGCACGGTCCACTTGCAACCCGATCAGTTGGTTCTCCAACAGCTTTAAGTCTTTATTTGTTGCCCTCATGAGTGCTGCGTTTTCCCGAGCAGACTTTTCCACCCCCCCTCGCTGCTTCCTTAATGGTTTTCACTTCACTGTCAATTAAGCCAACCCTTTGATCAGTTTCGTTTAACTTGTCAACAAAGGGCTTTATTGCTTCGACGACACACCGCTTTACTAGCTCTTCCAGAGACTCTCCTTTCCCCTGCAAAGCAGCCGAGATAGATTTGCCCATAGCGGGGCTCTGCTTTTTCGTCGCCATCTTAGGGGGGGGGGAATCTGCCTGCCAAATTTCGAAACTCAGTGAGGGGGAAGAAATCCGAGCCTTCTAGCTTCAAATCCCACCAATCCTTCGCATACGCTTGTAGTAACAGAAGGGATTAGCTACTTACAGGTTTTCACCTTAGATCTGCTTTTTGCCATTCTCCATGGCCCAGCAGCACATGAAGTGCTGCGCAAGTCTGCCAGCCTCCATGGGAGCAAACGGGCAATTTGCCCCCCCATCGATTTCGGGGGGGGGGTCTTCCCATCGCGCTCTGGACCCTGACACCCTCACTGGGAGTCTTGGGGGCTAACCTTTGCAGGTCAGCCGCCCGGTCAGGCTGCTCGGGCGCTTCCTCCCAGACCTGCGGAGAGGAGCGTCCGACATGGCCGAGAAAACGAAACCGAGTCAACATTTTTAAATTCTCTATGGTCCCTGAAGTGATATCTGCCAATTAAAAAAAAAAAAGGAGATGCTTCAAGTTAGCGTGTGGTAGATTAAACAGAAGTATACATTTGAGCTAGGGTGAATGAAGCTCAAGGAAACTAATTATTAGATGTATCTGATATTGAGATCTGTGGTACGTATAGATTTATGTATACATGTCTGTTAATTTCCGTGTGAATTTGGTTGGTTGTTACTAGAGATGGGCACGAACCGAAATACGAACCAAAGTCTGTCATGAACCAGGCCAGTTCGTGGTTTGTGAACTGGTGGTTCGTTAGAGCCCATTTCTGACGAACCATGACAAACTTTAGGCCAGTTCATTTTTTTTTCATCACTGCAGACAGCCTCGCACCATCAATCAATTTCCTAGGCAACTGGAGATGGGCTTTCTGCAGTAGAGGTGTTCACCCAGTGCTTTTTATCTGATTGGAGGCATTTGAAAGCAGCAACACTTTTCTTACCTGCAAGAAAGGTGTTGCTGCTTTCAAAGGGCCTGCTGCTTTTTTCAGATGAGAGGAGGGGCGTCCCCTCCCATCAGCTGAGGTCCTTTTCGCACTGGAACTTATTTATTCTGCTTCCCATGCTTGCAGGAGTTTGCTTATTCCCTGCTGGCTTTAAAAGCCAGGAAAGGGTTAAATGGCTGGTCTTTCCCTTCCTCCTTTGGGATATGTGCACACGCTCTCTTTTTTTTCAAAGGCAAGAAAGGGTTTTATTGTAACATTGCAACATTGTAATGTTACTACACATTCCTCCTGGCTTTAAAAGCCAGGAAAGAATTAAATGGCTCCTTTTCCCTCCCTCCCAGGCATGTTTCAGGCTTTGAAAAAGAGGGGGGGGGAAACCAAGCATTTGGCATAGTCCTTTGGAAACAAAGTGGCAGGGAATCTGCTGCTTCATCCCCTCCCAGCTTCCCTGGTACTTTGTTTCCAAAGGGCTGCACAAAATGCTTGTTTTTTTCTGCTGCCCTTAAAGTGATGTTTTCATGAACCAAACAAACCAGTTTGCAAACTGAGGCAAGTTCGTGAAAGTTTGTGGTTCGTAAAATGTGATGAACCACGAACCGCATGGTTTGGATTTTTCCCGGTTCGTGCCCATCTCTAGTTGTTACATGTTGTTTCTAGTTATGTCCATGACTTGTGCTTTTGTTCTTGCCTTCTCAAGCAATTGTAATGTTTGCTTAATTCTTTCTTATTTTATTTAATAACCATTTCATAATGCTTTTATTTATGGAATTTATATTCTGCTTTTCTAGAGTCTTGTTTTGTGAATGGGACCCCTTAGAAATTCCAAAATCAGTTCATTTGCTTGGGAATGCAATTCTTAGTGGCCACAGCAGTATGATTTTTCATAAGTTTCTGTTTCCCCCCTCTCCCCCAGCTTATTTCAGCCCAACAAATGGTTCTAAGCTACTGACTACTGACCAACACAGTGAAATCCGGATTTATTCCTCTTCTGATTGGTCCAAACCACAGCATCTGATTCCACACCCCCATCGACAATTTCAGCACCTCACACCTATCAAGGTGAGAAAATAGGCATGCTGACTGGGAGGCATTGACTACTTCATGACGAAAGAGAGTAGAGATGGGCACAAACCGAAATAGGAACTGAAGTTCGTCACAAACTGAGTTGGTTCATGGTTTGTGAACCGACGTATCATGGAAGCACGTTTTTCACAAACTTCCACGAACTGGTCTGCCGGTTCATTTGGTTTGTTTTCAAGTTCCTTTTCCTTTGAAACTGCCCCGCTGGCTTTTTTACCTGATCAGAGGGGGAGGAGGGGGTTCCCTCCTCCTCCTCCCATCAGGTGAAAAAGCCAGCGGGGCAGTTTCAAAGGAACACTTTTCTCTCCACTTGCAAGTGGCGAGAAGTGTTGATTTCAAACTTCCCACCCCGCCAGCTTTTTTACCTGATGGGAGGAGGAGGAGGGTTCCCTCCTCTCCCTCCCATAAGGGAAAAAAGTGGTGGACCTAGGTTGTAAACCCACAGGGGGCCAATATTTGATAAAAACACATCTTGTTGTACTCCTAATTCTCTTTAATTCACACCAACTTTAGCATCAAGGTTGTTTAATTTTGTGTCATGTTTAGGCAACATGGCATCCTTGTTATGACCTCATTGTAGCTGGTCGTTATCCAGATCCTAAGTTTCTAGGATACACAGTTTGAAAGTGGCAGAAGAAGGGGTGCTTTCAGTTTCAAATGCCCCACGCCGCGATGAGGCATTCATTGAAGCTGGTGGGGGGCGTTAGCTCCCTTTCTCCTGCTGCGAGTGAGCTGCAGGAGAAGGGGCTCTATCAGGTTTGGGTGAAGCCAGCACAGGGCATTTGAAAGCTCCCTTTTCCCTGCCACTTGCTTGTGGTAGGAGAAGGAGCGCTGTCAATTTCAAATGTCCCACTCCAGTTTAGCGCCCCTTCTGCCACCTGGAGGTTGGCAACAGGAAGACGAACCACGAACCGGATCGTGAACTAAGGCAAGTTTGTGGAAGTTCGTGGTTTGTTGCATTTTCCCTGTTCGTGCCCATCTCTAAAAGAGAGTGAAAATAAGCATTCTTCAGCTCCAATATAGAAATGTATTGGGTACTTGATTGCCAGCCGGGAAAACTTGCACATACAAGTCTAAGGGCATGCTGTTCTAGGTCTTGGTTATGTTGTTTTCTTCTGTTATCATGTATGGATCTAAAATTGATCCATGTTCTGTCTCTGACTGATGTCTAGGGAGATGGCCTGTGGTATAGCACAGACATGAAAGTAAAAGAAGACCAGAACTAAAGGCAGGATTGGTCAGAAGGAAACCTGGATGAAGGCATCTTGTTTCAACAAGGAAGTCTAGGGCTTGAGTTCTGGCCTGATTAGTAGCCTTGTATGCCAGCCCCTAGGCTAATAAGAGCCTGTGGAAATTATGTTGCTATGCTATAGCATCTTAAAACCCATAAGTATTGACACCTACTTGATTTCATGAGTGGAGTAGAAGGTGAACCTAAAGGACCTAGGGTGTAAACGCACAGGGTGCCAATATTTGATAAAACACATCTTGTACTCCTAATTTTCTTTAATTCACACCAACTTTAGCATTAAGGTTGTTTAATTTTGTGTCATATTTAGGCAACATGGCATCCTCGTTATGACCTCATTGTAGCTGGTCGTTATCCAGATCCTAAGTTTCCAGGATACACAGTGGATGAGCTACGCACGGTTGACATATTTGATGGAGACAGTGGGGAAATGATGTGCCAACTGTATGATCCAAATGCCTCTGGCATTATTTCGGTGAGTGTGGAGGACTGGTTTTCAAATTACCACTGAAATTGTCCGTCTTCTATGCAGTCCCAAATGGGACTGCGCATGCGCAGGCCTGTCAATTGGTAGGTTTTTCTAGCCAAGACCGCTGGGGGCACTTGCTGCCCAGTGCGCATGAGCAGGCTTTCCCACCGAAATGGCACTGGGAGGCGGCACCCTCAGCCCTCCAATTCCTTTTTTGCTGCCGGATGGGAAGGTTCTAGTTCGTTCTGATCATGTAAGAAAGAGGAATTGGAAGAGATTGCCCAAGTGAGATCGCTCTTTATTATGGCTGATATAGCTTTATTTAAAAAATGCGCGATCTGCTGACGGGCATTCCATCTGTCTGGAGTGTTTGGGGGAAGGACACGACATCCAGGCCTGTGAGCATTGTAAAAGTTTTACTTCCAAAGCCAGAACAGAAAGGGCCAAAAGACTTAAGGCGCTTTTTGGGAAACATGCCATGAAGGCTTCTGATGCGCCAAAAATCTTATTGTCTTCTTCTTTGGGGATGGGAGCTGCTCAGGCTCTGGAGCAGGCCTCTTTAGCATCCCCGGAATTGACCCAGATCCAACACCGGTCTTGTCACTCGATGGCATCTTCATCAGATCCATCTCGGAGTCAACCCCGGCTCCAGACGTCCGAGTCTCAAAGCTTGTTGGAGGCAGCTCGGATCCATACACCTTCAAAATCACCTGTTGGTTTGGATACGACAAAGTTGGGTGTCCCTAAAAAGAAATACAGACAGCTAGAATCTACTCGCCTTGTTTTGAATCAGTTCCATTTGGTTCAAAATATTGTTCTCCCTGTGTTTTTTCCTGACCCAGTTTCGGAATCTGAGCGTGCCCTTCACTCCTTAGATGTATGGAGGGCGGTTCTTTTTGATTTATATTGTACTGCTGAGTTTAGGAAGAACAAACATTTATTTGTCCTAAGAAGGAGAGCAGGGCTACTACTCAATCAGTATCACGTTGGGTCACTTCCGCAATTAGGCAATTCTATATTATGGCTAACTTACTGTGTCCCTTGGAGGTACTGGTCCATTCCACGAGTGCTCAGGCATCTTCAGCTGTGTTCTTGAAGGGTGTTCCACTACCTGACATCTGCAGTGCAGCAACGTGGTCTTCTTTAGACACTTTTGTGAGGCATTATGCACTGGATGTGATGGAGAGGAGAGAATCAGCAGTGGGACAAGCTGTGCTCCATTCCGTTTCAATGAAGATCACTCCTGCCTCCAGGTAAGAAGCTTGGGAGTCTCCCATGTGGGACTGCACAGAAAATGGACAATGAAAACAGAGTTGCACTTACTGTAACTGCTGTTCATTGATGTCTTCTGTGCAGGCACACGTGTCCTTCCTCTACTCCGCTGTGTTCTTCATTACTTGACTGTTGGGACCGGCGGCTCAGGAGAACTAGAGAGCTGGGGGCGCTGCCTCCCAGTGCTGTTTTGGTGGGAAAGCCTGCTCATGCGCACTGGGTGGCGAGGACCCCCTGACAGACTTAGCTAGAAAAACCTACCGATCGGCAGGCCTGCACATGCACAGTCCCATGTGTGCCTGCACAGAAGATATCAATGAACAGCAGTAAATGCAACTGTTTTTCTTCTGAGGGTCTGTGGTGAGGACACAGAAAAAGACAATAACTTCACTTTCAAACATGTTTTCACTCGTAACTTTCTGTATGATTAAAAAGTGTGTTTAATTCCATACCCCTTCAGGAGAGATTGCTGTACTAGAATTCTGTAGGATTCTAATCTATCCTTGTTGAGTCAGTATATTCTTGAATATGAAGCTCTTCAGTGCCTTTGTTTTCTTCTGGGTTTGACTGCCAGTGCTGATTGGACAGAAAAATTGGTCTGTCCTTAAACCAGGGCTACTTCTCTTCAGTAGTATAGGGGATCAAGGGCTAACAATTACTGGCTAATCTTGGTAGGCAGCCATTATTTCTGTACACCATTGACTAGCATGCTTAGAAGATGTGTGTTTTTATGTACATCTCCCTTATCTCTGACTTAATTTTATGCTTTGGAGGTGTTTAGAAGTAGAGATGGACACAAAACAAAAAAATGAAACGAGAATTTCGTGTTTCGTCACATAACACGAACTTCCACAAAATTCTCCCGTTTCGCGATACGATTAGTTAGTTTCATGATTCGTCTAAACCCGGGGCACTTCAACGGCCCCCTTCATACCTAAAGATGCCAAACTTGCAGGGAGACTTCTGCAGGCTCTCTTCCACCCACCCTCCCAATTTGGCCAAGAGTGCAAAATGTTGGCTCCAGAGCCAGGCAGTGGCCCTGAGACTGAGCTTGGGGAGAGGGCCCCAAAACTACCACACAGACATCTGCCCAGGTGGGAGAGGTGCACAAAATAAAACCAAAGGAAGCAACAAGAGTGTGAGCCCTCAAAGGAACAGAGAAAGAATTAAGAAGAAACAAATACAAGAAAAGAAAAAATAAGAGAGGCCTCAGTCAAGCTGGGCCCCATAGCCAGGAAAAGGCCTGAGACTAGGGTGGGGTAGGGTGGAGGAAAGAAGGCACTCTCACCTAAAGACCTTCCCAGCAAGGACAAGTGAGGAAAATAAGAAAGAGGCTTTTCAGTCTCTTTTGAAGCAGCAGCAAATTCAGCCAAAAGATCCCAACTCCACTCTCTCACTCCAAATCCCAGCAACAGATCCTCCCTCTTTCTCTGTCTACTGGAATTAAAAGCACGAGGCAGAGAGAGGTGCCTTATATAACAAATGCTTACACAGAGCAGAACAGGAGGTCTGTGGTTGGCAGACAGACCTTCCTAACGGTTTGGAGGGATGAGATTGGTATTCCCATGGCTACAGAAGGCCCATCTCCTCAGTTGCCTAGGGGATTAACCCTCCTGCTCCTCGCTGTATAAGGAAGAATGGAAGCTCTCCAGCTGGCAAGGAGAGCTGCCTATCAAGGTTATATGGGCTAAGACTGGGGTTCCCAATGGCAACAAAAGGCCTGTAGTCATTCCAGGCCTAGGGAATCAATGGGTCAGCACCGGCCTGTCTGGCATCATGAATCGTTCATGAATTGACCAATTAGGCCAAAAAGTCGTGAATTTCGTGAAAACTGCAGCCCCACAAAACATGTTTTGTGAAACACGAATTCATCACAAAATTTGATTTGTATTTTGATTCGTGCCCATGTTTATTTAGAAATTGTAGGAAGTCTCACTTCTGAATTCTTTCTTGCTGCTTTCAGATATTTCTAAAGACCAGTACAAGGTCAGAAATTGGATCTTCTCAATTTTTCTCTGCATACAAAAGGACTTGGGAATGTAGTTATGGTTTGTCTCTCTTGGCTAGCACTGTGAGAGACCCAGAGTTCTTTGCACTATGTGGAGGTCTTTGGGAAGAGCGTCTCAAGTTGTGCTGATTCAAAACAGGCAGTCACCACAGTATGACTGTTACTGGAGACTCTTTGAGTTGTATTTATGGACTTCTGTGGGTGCTTTTCTATTATTTCCCCTATCTGGTTCCCTCCTCCATTTCAGGCTTGTCTAACTATTTTATTCAGAGCTATTGATCTTGCCAGACACAATGTTGGCCACCATATCCAGATTTTTCCGTGGCTCGCTATGACATTCTGTGCCCCGTTCCCTTTCCTCTTGAGATGTGTCTGAAACTTTAGAAACTTCAGCGGTTGGGATATAGCTGTGTTCCTCTAGAGTTGCCTCAGTAAGCAAAATTCATGTTACTACTTCAGTTTGTATGTAACCTGTAGGAAAAAAAATATCTGATGAGGAAATCCAGTGTTCACTATTTAATTTTAAACATCTCTCTAATGGAAACTCTCTTTTAAGCAAAACCAAATCCTGGATTTTGTTGTTGTATAGATGACTATCCCAGTGCAGTTCATCTTCTTTTTTATGATGGTGGAAAGTACATCTACAGCTTCTGGATTTCAAGCCAGATTTCTTTAAGATTTGTGGGTACCAAACACTAAGTACCCAGGCATATTTCCCTGTATGTGATTTTTACTGCTTTTCCTGTGGTCACCGGATTTTCCTCCTAATAGAAAGAGGGATATGTTGAACATATTTTGGAGATGGGTAAAGGGACTGCCATTTAAAGTTATGCTGATTGGTGCAGAACTCTTCTGCATTGAATGCTAACCTTTTTATTGTTGTTTTATCCAGAATGTTCTAGTTCCTGATTTTGATGGATAATGTTAAATGAACAGTGGATAAGGTTACAATGCATGCTTGTGTTTTATATTTGCAGCTGAATAAGTTTAACCCTATGGGAGACACACTAGCCTCTGGAATGGGTAAGTGATTGATTTAACCTTTTGCTCAACTGCAGCATGGCTAAGAATGGGTTGAAACTTATGGCTTCTTGTCATTGCTCTGTTTTCTGAATGGTCTTCATTACATTCAGTCTTGTGTTTGTGCAGTTGACTGTTCTCTTCTCCCTTCCATTGGAGTAGGAGAGAGTTTAACTCCACTGTGGAGTAAGTAATCATGGGCAACTGTATCCATACAGAGGAGAGGGTGAGAGAGATGCCATACCCGTGGAAAGTCTTTGGGTTCTTTAAAAAAAAAAGGCAAAAGTTCTTGTGTTTAAACATGGTAACGCTTTCTCTCCACTTCTGGTAGTGGGGAAAAGTTAAGCCTTTTTTAACTTGGGAAAGGTTGGTAGGAACAGTCGAGTTATTAGAAGATATTGCTGCCATCTGCTGGCCTCTTTTTAGCAATTTCCATGCAGAATCACCACCTGGGCCCAATAAGTGTAACACTTTGATAATCAGTATCAAAGCAGTCCACTGTTCATTATGTTGCTGTCCATACCATAATTGACAAGCTCTCATGGAGTCCTATAGCTGTCCCTGTTTTGTATCCTAGGAGGCCTTCAGTTGCATGTAGGGAAGTTAGCAACACAGTGGTTTAGCTTTTGTTAAAAAGTACAGCTTTATGTGTTGAGTATTTGGAAAGACTACTTTCTCACACATTCTGTTCCTGTAATTTTCCTGTAATAGGACTCTGGTGTTGGCATCAAAAGCAAACAATTTCTTTAACGGTTTGGAAATATTTTGCTCTGGCAGGCAATTTTGAAATGTACTTTTTTACTGTATGTGTATTGGATCCATAACAGAATTCTTAAAATGGCAATTGTTTTCCTGATAGGTTTTAATATTCTAATCTGGAGCCGGGAGGAAATGGTAACCAGAAAACGGAAGTGTCTCATGCAAGCTATGAAAGAGCAAGGAATTGGACGCAGGAGTTTATCTCAGCAAAGAGGACAGAGACAATCAAACATTGGAACAAACAGACTCAAAAGTAAACTACTCAGTCTGGATTTAGAAGGATGCCAAACAAAGGGCAAAGGACGCACATTACATAAGAAACAAAAAGGAAAGGATTCAGAGGACTGACCAGGCAAGCATTTGTAGTGCTGATTAGAGTACAGTCTGTGCTGGACAACAGTGGACAGTGGCTTCAAAGTGAAAGAACCCTTTAGTCCATTTCCCCAGTTCTGATGGCGACTGCTGTGTTCGAAGAGCAATGTGTGTTTGTTTGACCAGCAGTAGTAGGACCACAAGGGGTGCCACTTTTGAGCAGAGTTGCTGATTTTTAATTGTCTGAGATACACTATAAATCAGAGAACTAGGGTATGCTGACAGCACAGTTTGTATTTTCAGAACTGGCTCTCTTCCCTACAGTATATTGAGCAACCTGGGTGTTTTCCCCTCCCATGCTGGGCTCAAAATACAGGACTTTTCTTCAAAGAGGAACATGAAGATTATTTCCTACCACCCCTTCCTCAAACAGGCATGGCTTGAGTCTGTTGTTAACACAGAGGCAGTTGCTTGAAAGTTAGCTATTGTTATAAAACTACTTGGGTCGTGGGCATATAAGTACAGAGCTATTTAGAAGTGACTGGCAGAGGCCAAGGAAGATGGCTGTAAGGGTGTATGCTGCAGCTGCTGTTAGCGGGAGTTTCTTATTTCTGCTCTTGTTCAGTTTATGCTCACAATATTGAATGTTAAATAAAGTTTTGTATAAAATAAAGTGTTATACCAATGAGACTGATTTTCAAATGTGAGATGAAACTTTGAGAGAGGAAAAAAGAACAAAGAACTGAACCCATTTTAAGAGCAAGCAGATAGTACAAGGGAGAGAGCTGTGAATTTTATGCCAAAGACATCTAAGATATATGTCTACAATCAGTGGTGCAGCTTGCAGAATTCTGTCAAGAGTTATGCTTCCGGGCTTGATTTTTTCATGCAAGAACTGCACAGGAAACAGTATGGACATTTTGGAGAAGTGGGTCAACAGGGCAGGGAATGAAGGAGGAAGTTTTTACTAAGTACTAGAGCTCCCAGCCTTGACTACTCAGCTGAAGTCACACTTACGCCATCACTTGTGTTTGCTTATTTGTACCCTGCTTTTCTTCCTGAAGGTACCCAGAGCAGCTTACAAATAGCAAACCCGCCCCCCTCCATTAAATATATAAGCCAATAAACAACAAAACAAAAAACTACATTTGGGTCTGGACTCATTTTCTGCTGTGTCCAAAGGCTTGGGCTGTGGGCTAGGAGCTAAAGGGTTCACTCCTCTGGCCACATTCAAGCTTCATATGAACCTGAACAGCAATGAAGAAGTAAGTCCTCAGTAAGATGATAAGCTGGTAAAGATGCTCTACTCCTGTTCTTCCCTGCAACATAAGATCATACTAGTATCTGTGTAATGATAAAATTTAAATGTTTGGGTTTTTTTTTTTTTAAGAAGCAGTCCTCTTACCAGGATTTTCATTATCAATTTTGCAAAAAAAAAAAAAAAAGATGACAGGTCAGTAGATTGTATACTTCATCTTGTCTTGCAGAGGAAAGAGCATGAGTCGAGTTCCACTTTTTTGTAATGAAAAAGATTAAGAAAGCAATCAAAGTGGATTACAGAAACATCATTCAGTGATACAAAGCATAACTCATAAGACATCAACTTCATCCATGTGCCAAAGCACACATCTTTAATAATTAACCCTCTTGATTTGCTACATAGCTCCTAAGAAATCAGGATATTAGTAGCTGCTCTAGTTCTTGCAGCTATTCTTCAGGGCTTCCTTTGGCTCTGTGCTTACATCCTATTTTGCAGGAGCTATGTGATGCTGTCTGGTGATCAGCAAGGGAAAACAACAGATTGGAATGGCCACAACTGAAGCATACTCACTTTCAGTCAGAAATGTAGTGTGTGGGCTGTAGTATTTTGTTAAAACAAGGATAGGGGAAACAAGTATCTATAGGGTAGTCATTCAGAGCCTTATCAGTAAAGAATCACTATACCAAAAGCAAGGCCTGTGCAGAAGATGGCAGCATCAGGAAAGGCTGTTAGGGAGGTAGATGTACTCACGGATAGGGGTTTGTCTGTAGTGGCATTGAGCTTGTGGTAATGAAGTCTCTCCAGGAACAATGCATTCACCTGGGAAGTGGGCTACCTCCAGACGCCTAAGTGATAGGGAAAGGAGTAGATAGATGCACTGTTTTTTTAAAAAAAACTTGCTACTCTTTTTGGTTTTAGTAGTTTTTAAGATGAGATTTTAATTTGTTAGCCGCCTTGGTGGCCCTATGAAGGCAGGAAGATGGGGTAAAAACTTTGTTAATAACTAGCCTGCCTATTTCAGCCCAGCTTCTTTCTTCCCTTTGCCACTTAAGGTGAACAGAAGAAATAACTGGGAAAAGCTCCTGCCTTTCCTTAGAAGTTTTTGAAGAACTCAGCGGCCAAGGTTGGAAGGAGGAAGCTAATGTTGAAGTGAACTTATTTTGTGGAGGGAAAGGAGATATATGTATTCTGGGTTCAGTCTTCGGTTTGAAACCGATTCCTAGGTTGAGCCTTGGCCCCATTGTAGCCCTGGGTGGTGTTATCTGGGAGGAAGGCCAAAGAACTCTGAAAAAAGACTTGGGCTTCTGTGGAAGTTTTCATGAGCCTTGTGAGTATGTGGGCATGGTGCCATAGTTCAGTACTGGAAGATTTCAGTGGGATCTCATGTAAAGTCTGGAACAGCAAAAAGGTCTTCATAGCACATTTTGAAGTCTGAAACATTATCAGGTGTAAAATGGATTCTCAGTGCAAATGGATTTCACTGACAAGATTCATTTCACAATTGCTGACAATGTGGGCTCTAGCCCATGAAATATGCTTTAATAAATCTAGTCTTTAAGCTGCCAGAAGCCACCTTGTTATGTGTTTCAGCGGTGAAGGAACACTCTGTGCTTGTAGAGGTATTTTCCTCCACATTATATGACTTGGGCCAGGTAATGAAGAGAGATTTGAAGACTGAACTAGCAGATGAAGTGGGGCACAAGTTCTCCCAATTTAAGCTAGTAAGCTATTTGCACACGAGAATTTTGTATTATCTCTGTATGTTTGAAGAGGCATAGATGTAGAGCTATTGATTTTGGGATCCTTATATTGCAAGTATAAGGTAGATAGAATACTTTTCCTGTATGGAGATGCCTGTTTGGGGTGGGGGGAACATGTATGTCATGGCATGAGAGGTTATTTTATTACAGCTGTTAAGGCACAGCAGCCACTGTATCGGTTTGCTTAATTCTTATGCCGCATGTGGTATAAAATGTAGAGGCTTTGCCTCCTACACGGAGATTATCTTTATGTAGGATAAAATGTACTTGGCAGTATTCCTCTCTGTTCTGTCTCAGAGGTTGTGTTTATTTCAGAACATGAAAGAAAAAGTCACAAAGCCTAGGGGCAGGAGAAGTTCTATGCTGTTAGTATCAATAGTGAAGCCTGAGGTGACTGAATTTTATGTATTGACTGGCTCTGAGGACACTAATTTGTTTTGCCTTTAATTAAATCAGTGAAGAATTAGGAGTGTGCAGTTTCAAACAGATCATTCTGCTACTGGATTTTAGTTTTATGGGAAACCTCTAGCTAAGAGCTTACACCTCGTGGGGTTAGAGTTGTTAGGGAGGAACTCCATATGCACCCTAAAAGGTGACCAATTTATAACTGCAATTCTAGTTTAGCTGGAAACAGCCCCTATGTATGAACATTTCTTTGTAGCCACAAGAATTAAAAGCTTGGTGGTTGGTTTTGTTTTGAAAGAAGCACCTTTTTGGTGTGTGTTGCTTCAAGATATTTGCATGGTGCAAAATTGGTGATAGAGAATGGCTCTGAAAATCCTCCAGCTGGGTCTCAATTGTGATAAGTATCTTAGTCCCATAGCATAATCACCATATGGCTGAGTTCTCCACTGCTTTTGAAAAGTGATGATGAGGCTGAAAGGGAGTGTCTGCAGAGAGAGGAAGTATAGTGTATTCCAATCTTACTCAATATCTGTAGATTGTAGGCAGGGAAACTTTTGGTCCAGACCCAGTCTTTGTCCTGTATGGTGATCAAATTCCTCAGAGCAAAGGGCTCAAAACAGATTACTTCATTTTACGAGGGAGGCAGCAGTCTGATTCCAAGTTACTGAGTCAGCTGAAGAAGCCAGTTATTGCTGGTTTAGCTTCAGGCCCCTTTCCCACAGTTAAGGAGAAGCACATGACAACTAGTAGAGTGAATAAAGTTTTCTGAAGAGCAGCAGGTTCCAGTTGGAAGCTATATTCAGTCAAAGATCTTCTGCCCAGTGCTGAAGGCGGCAGGCAACATATTGGCTTCAAAGGAAGCCAATCAACATCCTTGATGAAACTACTTGCTCATTACCAAACGGCAACCCCAAATCATGCTGGTATTTCATACCCAGTACTTAGCTGTATTACCCAAATGATAGACAGACCAATTTCAATCATCATAAAAGCTCTTCAAGTCTGAGGCTTTGGGCATGGAAGCAGCTATCAAGACAAAGGAATGAAATATTCAGTCACTAAAGGCAGCCCATCTTGTTCCTGGGGCACGCAGTGTTCATTCCTGCTGCCTCAGGAGGGGCTGAAGCAATTGTCAAGGCTGTTCCTCTCCTTCATTGGAAACATGCCGGTAGCCAGGTGGTTGTGACTTCATACGGAATAGTACTGTCAGGAGCAGGAGAGTAAGTAAGAAGAGGATGGATCCACAGACAGCCAAAGCCACAATAAGTTCTGCAAAAAGTAAAATGAATAAGCACTTTGAGACAGCCAAAACTCAGAAGTTGCTTTTTGGTTGTGCAGCCAGAGCACCTCCACTCACCTGTATCTTTCATTGTGCTTGCGATCTGACACTCCTGTTTCCAGTCCTGTGCAATAACTGGGTCTGTGAGCTGCAGGAACTTCAGCAGTGGGCACCGCTGTCCACAGCTGGGTAACTGCAGTGGATAAGGCTCGTGTCCACTTTCATTCCGAAAATACATTTCCACTGAAAAATTACTAGGAACAAAGGAACAAAACAGTTCGATGAGTTGGTGCTATTGATAACTACTCAGCTGCATTCCATGATGTTCTGTTTTCAAAACAAGCTCCAAATAATCTCCCAATCCCTTTCTACACTTAAATGCATTAGTAGTGCACATTAACATACTCTGTTTCATCCTACACTTGTATGTACTCTTAAGGGCAGTTCATGTCTTCCCATTTCTTGAAAGGGTAAAGCTATGTATACATGTTTATCAAACCAGAGGATGTCAACTGTAGGGCTACATAATATTGTTGAGGTTTCTGATCACAACTAAGCACGGGAGAGAAAAGGCGCACACTTATATCACAGGACTGTAGCCTTTTTACTTCACTTTACTTCCTGTGAATAAATGGAGGAGAATTAAGATTCAGCAAGGTAAGGGAAGAATTGCTTTCAAGTGAGTACTACAGAACGCAAGTCCTTTTGATATAGATACTGAGGCCCTCACCCATCATCCTCTTGGTACAGCTCAAACATATGACAGGAAGCATAAGGTGCTTGCTTCCCATTGTAAACATCCAAAGCCATCTGCAGTGCCACAAGAGTGGTGTCGTGCTGAAGAAGAAGAAGAAGAAAATGTGAGTACCCCCTTGACGCAGAATATAGGAAGCCTAGAACCACATTTCAGAAGGCAGTAGGGGCCAGAGGAGGTGATAACAGAAAGAATAAGAAAGGGATCTTCTCAACCAGAGGGGGCACCCTATTTCACCAGTGAAAAGGAAAAATAAGCGGGGAAGAGCATATGGGGACAAATAAAAGACACTAACAAAGATAACATCAAGTAATAATGGTAACATTTGAAAATGCATCACAAAACTTCTGTACACATGGGCAGAATCATGCCTGCCCTTGTACGGAGACCATGGAGAAGCACCGTCTGTTTTGGATTGGAAAACCTACAGGGGTGGAAGTGCTGACTTGGGTTTTTTGTTTCACAGTACAGGAGAAACTGATAGATGATGTGGCTAAGTTTTGTTTACCATGGCTGGATTAACTTGAGAATGTGTACAGAGATAAGACAGGAAAGGGGAGAAGAGAAGCAGATTCCATGTGCAAACTTACAGCTGAGTACACAAGCATTTTAAGGTGCTCGTGTGCAGAGGTGTTTGCAGCTAGAGTAAGGTTTTTCCTTATTTGAGACAGAAGAACCCCTGAAAAGAAATAACAGACTGTTGATATTTTACTTCTGGATAGATCAGTGCATACTCTTCCCCAGGATGCTGTCCTTGCCCCATCAACTTACCACCCTGTAGACGAGCTTTCTCCACCCGTCTGTAGATCCCAAAAAGGAACTGAAAGCTGAAATCTTTCAGCTCTCTCAGCTGATCCATCACATTACGAGTCACCCAAGGTGGAAGTGGCAACTGGTGCGCTTTCTGAGAATACACAAGGGAGAGCTTACTTCATTACAGTCCAGGTAAAGGATGTTGAACTATGACAATCTGGTCAAGAATCTGCTGTGGGTTGATGTTGCTGAAGTGAATCCTTTTCACAGCTTGAGTACTTTATGATCCAATGCATTTGTATGCTCTTATGATATTAACGCAATTGCTGTGATCTGGCCTTGGGAAATGAGAAAACAATCTGCTTTCAAATCTTTGGTACGCTAAGGAGAAAGAACAAACTTCAATAATGAGTAAATCTAATAATGGCACCTTCAACCTCATTCTATGTTCTACAAGCGCCTATTTTTTTATCAGAATATGTAAATTGCAGGGCAATTCTAAAAGATATATCCTTCTAAGCCCATTGACTTTAATATATTTAGAAGGGTGTAAATCTGCTGATAACTGCATTGGCAGCCTAATGACAAAACTTGGGCTAGTTTTTTTAAACTACTTTAAAAAACTACTTTTAGTCTTTCAAGTCTCCGTACCTATAAATCACAGTGATGATGAAAACTGTAACTCTAGGACTCATACCTGCTTCCCAGTTTAGCAAGGGAAGCTTCCTGGCACACCTAGATGTTTAGACAAGTTGTAACTTAAAATGAGATTAGTGATTGTTCCTGTTTAGTAGAAAGAAACTGAAACATCACAATAAACTCTTAAATCTGCTCTCTGTCACCAGTTTTCAAAGATATTTTTTTCCTACTAAGTTGCAATCAGGGCCATTTTGGGGAGCCTATATTCCCGAACTAAACATTCTTAGTTTATTTACAGTTCTGAGGCTAAGAAGCTCAGAGCTTCAAGTTACTATCTGCTTTTGAGGTAACTGCATGGATTCTGCTGTCTCAGCAACAAAAAAATCATTTCACAAGATTTCTTCCTTTGGTCAGCTGGTAGTAAGTCGAGAAGAAAGTCTGAGGAACTCTTAGTGTGACACTTCTCTCTCCTACAAAGCATGGGGAGGGAAACCCTCTAGAATTGTTCTCTATAGTGGTTCAAATAAATAATCCATGATTATTAAAAATGGTGACTCACGGTTGAGAACCTTTGGCAGGCCCAATTTATCATCAGCAAGAATGGAAAGAAAAGCCCATATATGATCACAAACTAATAGTAGTGTCTAGCTTCCACTTTTTATACTGTGCTAAAAATGCTGATAATTAAGATAGGTGGATTCTGGCTTGAGACGGTAGTTTTACATTGCAGGAAGCCATGTGTATGCATGTGCATTCCCATACACTGCATCTCTGAGTACTCGACCTAAGGGGACACTGCAACTCAAGCAAGGTTATACAGCGTCAAGGGAGATTGCAGGTTTGACCTTACCTCAATACTGTCCTCAGCTACAGTGCTTAGGGATGGAAAGTGTTCTTTATAGAGGAGAATGGAAATGGGTGCACTGAGCAGGACACCATTGGAGGGAGCTAAGTCTGACTCATGTTCCTGGGGACCCTGGTATCAAGCCTGCTTCTGTTTGCATACCTCCACTCTGGAATCCTTCTCTTGGCCACATGTGACAATGTTGGGAACTAGTGGTAGAGATTCTGGGCTTTCTCTGGGTGGACGTCAAACTTAGCATATAAAAAAATGGACCTCTCCATTAATGCCAGAAAGTGCTTCAGCTTAAGCCAATGCACGCCCCGCCCCCCCCCCACAACCCATAATATCCAAATAGAGGGAAGCCCTTTATTCTACAACAAAAGTGCAAGCCACTTCAGCTGGCTCTTAATATTTCAGTTTTGAAAGCAAATGACCAATAAAGAGAAAGAGAGGGAAAGGAAACTCACTTCACAGAACAGTGTATCATACACGCTCCAAACAGACTCGAGAGAAACATCCTGGATTCCCGTCTCTTGTGCCACCATCTTCAGGAATTGCTGTAGAGATAGAGAACAGAGTCCATTTCTCTCTCTCTCTCTCTCTCTCTCTCTCTCTCTCTCTCATTCTCTCCCCCGCCAAAGATTGTATATAGTTATAGCCATCTCAGCAACCAAGCCTCACAATGTACAACTTACCATATTCTGAACTGTTTTATTCCTGTACTCTGGTGTATACCGGGTTTCATTTTGCAACTGTTCATAACGGGGACAGGGGGTTAATGGAAACTTCAGGAGCTGGACAGAGGCAAAAAGAATGTTAACTCAAAGGCTCGTTTGAACACAAAGCCTTATGTAGGAGCAAGACATACTATGTGAAATGCGCATTGATGGGTTACTTGCCCTAAGCAAACTGATTGCTACATCGAAGCAAGGAGATCTCCTACAGGTCGGTGAAACAAGGTTGTATTGACTACATTTCACTTCAGAACAGAGGAGCCCAGGAGAACAGCAGAATGGTGGAGTTCAGGATGGATGAAAGCAGCACCGAAGCAGAGATTTTCTGATGCAAGCAACACGTTAGAGCTAATCTATCAGCAATTGTCTCCACAAGTGACTCACCTGCTCCACAGAGCCAGGCACTGTATGGATGGGGATGGGCTGCCAAGAAATGTTAGGATTGAACACCTGTTGCCCTTCTGGGGGATACAGTCCTGCCAGGTTGGCCTCAGCACTCATCAGGGTCCGATCAAAATCTGTGCTGCGGATGAAGATCTGCCAGAGTGTAGAAACAAACACAGACGGTGGCATTTCATTGGAGTCACTAATGTTTGCAGTTTTCTTCTGGTACATGAATAAAAAGGTCCTCCTGGTTTCACTTGCAAGTACTCTGAACAAGCAAGCAGAATGACAGACCAACCCACAATAAACTGCATTAATACGAGTTTGAACAAAATGCAGTTTTTGTGGTGAATTACTAGGGATATTTGAATGGAAATTTGGGAAGGAAACTTTACAGAGGGGCAGCATATGAGGTAGGAAAAATGATACACATGTGTTTATATAAGCCAACATGATGGAACTGTAGCTACATAAAACTAGGACAAATTAGTTTTAGCCATGAGTTGTGACAAATGTCTATCACTCCAATAGTATGGGCAAACAACAGCTACATTTACAGTCTTGGAGTGAATTTTAATACAACAAACCATGAAAATACAAAGGTATCTTTCCCCCCAAAGACATTCCAGATTCATTACAGGAATCCAGCTGGGTGGCCTAGAGAGCTCATACTGGTCCCACAATTATCTCAGTCTTATCTTATGGGCTCTGGAATGACCCTGCATACATGAACTGTGGAGATCAGATATGTTCAGAATGAGATTTCTTAAGTGTCCACATTGCCAGAAAGGTCTGTCAAAGAACACTGAAAACAATCAAAATAGCATAGAAAAATGAAGAAAACATCTTTCTACGCTTCAATTCAAAATTTTCACTTGTGCAAATAAACAGCTTGGATTCTAACCAGAGAGCCTAAAGCCTTCTTTAAGACAGTGTCTGGGATTTATGAAAGCAGAAGCATGTAAACCCAGAGAGTACAGATGATCACACCTTGGGAAGATTGCCATTCCCTTAATTTAATAGAGACATTGATATTACTCCATGAAGTATTTGAGAATATTAATGTTTATTTTGCAAAGTGTTCCTCTCTCAACCGATTTCAATTAATCTGGTGCCAGGGGAGCTCCCAGCATACGAGCTTTTTCATTTGCCTTACTAAAAAGAAACCTGGAATATCTGCATATAAGAAACAGGAGTAGGCAATGAGCCCAAGACTGACAGAGGCTGATGGCTGCCTGGGATAGGGTTACTCTCCAGATTAGACTGGAATGGACTGAAGTGGGTGCACCATAAGGTGTTTTCAGATGGACCAGAAGTTAATAGGAAAGCCTAATGTTTATCTACATATCCTTTCTTGAACCCCACAAGGCTACCCAGAGAAGATGGAGGTAAAATCTACATTAAGAGGGTGGAAGGGCTAGGCATTGTGTGGTATCTTAGAAAGAACCAAAAGACCCAGCCCCTCTATCCAAGACACAGTGTTTCACTTACCGCTCTCACACAAAGCGACCTGTCCAGATCATAAAATAAATGCCTGTGCCGAATTGCTAAACAGGAAAATATTACTAGATAGGGGGGGGGAGTACAAGCTATCCTCTGCCCTGTTCCAAAGTTGTGGTTTTGGCCAGCTTCAATAAGTAAGGCAGCAACTTTAAACCGGAGGACCAAATTTGCCAGCTGTGAATTCCCTCTTCTCCTTAGCAATATGTAAAAGGTATCTACAGCATCTAAGCTGGCAGGATGGCATGAATAGAGAGAAAGGAAGCAGGATGCCCAGTCTGAATTCAGTCCAGCACATCCAAGTGTCAAGGATGAACTGTTGCTCAGAGGGTTTCCATGCTGATTCTAGTATTCAGGAATTTGTCTCATTGTTCCTTCAAGAACTGTCACAATGTTCTATGAATGGGCTTTTTTCTGACAAGAGCTGAAGCTCATTCACACATACGCCACCATGTAATATCTGGGGATTTCTGCCAAACCTGGTTCCTGAAGCTGTCTTCTGACTTGCAAATTCCCACCAGACATTACAGAAGATACATGGCTGGCTCATGGGAAAATGCAAGAACAGTCTTTGCTGTCATGTCCTGTGAAGTAGCCCTTAGTTCAGAAATTGGCAGAGAAAGAAAATTAAAAAGCAGTACTGTTCTTACACAGGCAGAACGGGCTCTAACAAGTTACTGTATTCTGGACACAAGAGCTGTTATACTTTCTAAAGAGCTCTATTTATCATTTAAGCTAACAAGGTCACAGAATTTTAAAAAAAACTTCAAGAAGCTGCTGGTGAGAGTGGTCATCCCCCCTAAAAAGTAGGGAAGATATAGGGGCATTGTTCATTTTTTGCATATTCTTTCTCTTGAAGTATATACAAGTTCAATTTTTTCAACTGACTAGTTTTGACATTAAGCTACAGAAAAACATCCAGAGGGCTAAAAAAAATCCAGTTGATCTGGTTTTTGATCACATGGCCACAATGTCTCTGTTATATAGCTGAAACGTGACACAGTGTCTGAGGAGCATAATGAGCTATTACTGTTATCTTTTCCTGAATCCAAATAACTGATTGAGACTTCCACTATCTGATTTCTTCACTAAAGGAGCAGTGGAAAACTACAGGTCAACTCAACTCGATTGCCTCCAGTTATAGCTTTACCTTGAAAAGAACAAAGACAAACCCAAACGTTTACTCTCTTTGCAGAGAAAACAGTGTGATCCAGTAAGCATCACAGTTTGCATATCTCTTTGATTAATAATTATCCATAGAAAATGGAGGAGGAGAGAGGAAGGAAGATGTGCTGGTAGGATTAGTAAACTGGAATTATGCACTGACCTCCTGTCTTTTGTACGAGGCATTCAGGAATCCATCATAGCGCCTTCGCAGGGCTTGGCCCAAGTCCCAGTGTTGCCGCATCCCTTCCTATACACATCAACAGCAATAAATTAACAACAAAGCAGATTCTATTGCCATCTTGCAAAATGGCATAGAGTAGAAAGCAAGACCAATAGTTGCAGCTCAAATATTGTTGATTCAGGAAATGTGAACAAAATTGCTTCCTGAAACAGATGAAGCTGTCCTCCCCAAAAAGTCTATCTACTTCTTCCTGAGACAGTAGGAAGGGGAAAAAAGGCAGAAGTAAAAAAGACCTAAAAAGCACTGTGTGAGAGAGGATTTTACATTGGCACCCAGTAGTGAATGTGTTACCAAAATATATTTAACTCGGCATTCCTGAGTTTTCCTGTTTCAGAACAGAATGTTTTTTCTGGGATACTGACCTGAGAAAGCTGCCCAAACCCCTGTGGCCAGGCACTTTCCTGATAGGGATCCTGGGGGTATGCCTTCACTGGGGAACGATCACCATGACGATATAACTGAAAAAAACAACAGAGCAAAGTCACAAAGACTCCACGTCTTTTTCTACATTCAGTTTGCAGTTTCTGAAATGCTTTGGCCCAGAGATCTGTGCCTTTACTTTATTCTGCTAACACAGAAGGCAAGGAGAGGACTCTGTTAAACTCTGGCAGCAGATGTCATGCGCAGTAAAGTGATGGTATCTGGAAACAATATATATTCTTCTTAAACATTATGAGATGAAGAACAGGTACTCCGATTATTTTTACTTCTTTGGTCATTCCTGGCTCCTGGCCTCTATATAAACAAACTTGAGCCTGCCCCTCCTCCCCCTTGCATTAGAGGCAGAGGATTGCTGTTGGTGAAAACTGCCACCTTGTTGACTGTGCTCTGTAATTTTATGATTGTATGTTTATAATATTGATTTTAAATTGTAATTTATGCTTGACATAACCCGTCCTGAGCCTGTTCGTGGGGAGGGTGGGATATAAATCTAATAAAACATAAACAAACAACTGTTATGCTTACAATCAGGATTTAAAAAAAAACAGGAAGAGATACATTAAACGTGTACACACACACACACACACACAGATATATTACATATTACAATACTCTCTCTCTCTCTCTCTCTCTCTGGTCGACCATAGCGTTAGTTTTAAAACATTTGCTTCCTGAAACCCGCAGAAAACAAACAACCAAACCAGAATTTTTGCAACTGCCAGCTCAAACACTGCAAGGCAAAAGCAAAAGGCAGCCACTTTCCATCCAGAGAGAAATTCCTTATTTTCCGTCTCATAAGATTTGAGGATCGGCTGCGATTTTTTTTTTGTTTATTAATCTTCAGAGCCAGGACTCGTGCGATGTGACAGCACTCATTCACAGCCCCGCTATGCACCGCACCCCCTCATATCTTGCTCCCGATTGTTGTCTCCTCACCAAGGTAACAAAGCGAAGAGTCCGACCCTGGGCAAACGGTGAAGTTAGTCCAATGGCGAGACCCAGCAGCCATGGAAAAGGAACAATTGCACCCCTCCGGCGCTTCCTTCTATCCTCCATGGCTTTCTCCCAATTATAGCGATGTTCCCCATTCGACAGCCGTGCCTTGGTAAGAGTGAGCATGCTCAAGATATCGGAGCATGCTCAGTATTGGCAAATGAAGCGCCCAGAGATTCTTCCGCCCTTCGTTCTTGGGAGGTTTATCTGAACCTTGCAGGCGGCAGACTGACAGACAGAGGGAGCAATCCTAAAGAATCCTACTCCGAAATAAACTCCACCTTATTCAATGGGTTTACTCTCAGGAAAGTGTTCTTAGATTGCAGCTAAGTACGTGTATGCATCTTGAAACTGAGATTAGTTCAGGGTCCAGTAGGAGGTGTCATAGAGCTTGCGTGGAATATGCCACGCAGTTAAACGGGAGAAGAAATTATTTCCCAGCTGCCACTCAAAATGTAGCTCCTGCCAGTGAAGGTGGGGCGACGCCTATTGAGTGGGTCAGAGTCAATGTGTAAATCAAGCTGAAACGTGGAAAGTGAAAGATCAGGGTTGGGTTTAGCTTGTCCCTTTTCTGAAAAAAATCGCGTTTCTGTATCGTCCTTGCCTCAGAAAAGGAGGTTACGATGTTCAGTTAAGGCATTTGCCCAGAGAATTTACACTTGAAAGACTCTTCACGGAATTAACATCTAAACTGGCTTAACCCCCCCCCTCCCGTCTTAAGTAGAATTCCCAATTTGATTTCCTTCCATGTATCTAAGAATCGAGCTGTCCTGAAGCAACTGGAATTCCTATTCCAGCCATGAGAGAGAGAACCGTCTTGGACGTGACACACAAGGTGTGCAATGCGGATTATATCCATCTATTTCCTCAGGCATTCACTTGATCATTATTTGACTGTCGTATTTTCTCTCTCCCCTTTTGTACCTTAACTGCTGGGCCCAAATCTTGCTCTACTACTACAGGCCAACGCAGCGACCTACCTAAACTATCTGGTTTTAGTTATATATGGGGGAGGAGTCCTTATGACTCATTTGTCTGAGTTCCTTTGGTTTTACAGCATGCCACTTCAACAACTGTAGCTGAGAACACAAGGTATAGCTATTTACAGTAAAATAATTTTCCATCACTGAATGATGGGAGTTGTTCTGTCTCTGCTGGGTCTTAACTTTCTACTTGCCTTTTGTTTAAGGTTAGAACAGTTTATATGATTGTGAGACAGGCTAGGCTAAAAGTGAGTGGCTGCTCCAAGGTCACACAATCAGCTGCAGAGTAGATGAAGATTTTGAACCTGATCTCTGAACTCCATGTCCAGCCACTCTAACTGTAGAGTGCTGATTCTCCTGATGATGGAAATGAGAACTCTATTTCTTTTCAGTAAGGAGAGGGAGTAGCTTCTTCCCTGTACAAGCCTGAACCCTTATCCTTAGGAGACAGGAGCAGGTTTTCTCTCTCATATATTAACTCCCAGATCATTGCAGGATGGGAATGGGATCTGCTCCTGCTTCTCAGTTATCAGGCATGGCTGTAGATTCTGTGGGCGTCCTTGATTAGCTGCCACCACCAACAAAGAGACCATTCAGTATTTCTAACAAAACAGAATTTTTATTTATTTACAAAATGTATATGCCACCTTTCCAAAGACCTGCCTGAGGTAACTTACAATTAAAACAAAACAAGCCATGGTCATTTGAAAGAAGACAGGGCATAAAAACAGCATAAAACAAACACTGAGCAGCCTAAAATGATATTGATAAACAGTCCTCAGACCAGAAGCAGGCCATAAAACAATTTAATTTTTTTTAAGCCCTAGGTAAATTAAAAGCCTGGTTAAAAAACAAATGTTGGTAAACCAGATAGGCCTCAGGCAAATCTCATGGTGGAGGGAGGGTATTCCAAATTCAAGGTGTCATCACTAACAAACCCCTGTCTTTGGTTGCTGCTCGCCTCACCTCTGAGCACACTGCAGAGTTTGAAAAGAACATCACATCTGGCAGTCTGAAGAATAGGATAGAGGAAGTCCTTCAAGTGTTTTGACTTTCCCTACAAATTTTCTCTTTTGTGGGGAAGGGAGTTATTTGGGGTCTTACTTTGTTGGGTTTTAAATTGTGATGTTTTAAATTATAGTTAATATGTTGCCTTAAGCCACAAAGAACGGTGGGGTATAAATATTTAAATAAATAGATACAGGAGCACAACTTTTTACTTTAAATAGGACATTTCTCTGGGCTTAATTACTTTACTGTGAGATGCATGATGTAGACAGTTCTGTGACAAAGTATGTCCCTGGGAAGAAAGTCTAATGTGAATTAAAGCAGGATGGAAACTTGGCTCTTGTTAATCCACCCTAAAATGATAAGAGGGCCATTCTTCCTACCTAGTACATTTGAATAGATTTTTTTCAAAATGCATTTTAAAATAAATAGACTCATATTCCCTTTTATCACATTTTGTTCTGAATGAGGCAGAGAGGGTGGCAATATTTTAAGTAGTAATTTTTAAAAATTATGGTTAAATGTAAACAGGTCTGATGAGTGGTGTCTTTGTGAATGTAACCAAGGCAACAATAAACAAGCCCAGACAAGTCAAGAGTAGTTTTTCTCATGTCTGCTGGCCTCTGAGGAGATGAGAGTCCTGCTTTGGGTCTTATGGCTGGAAAGAAAGGCTAGGATTCTATATGCCAGGAGCTTATTTGGGGCAAAGGGGATATTCTCCCCTCATGTTTCTGATCAAGTTCTCCTCTCCCAGAGTACCTATATTTCTAGCCAATTTGCTCAATATACATACTACTGTTATAAAATTAAATGGCCTTATGTACTAGATGTGCATGACAAAAGTATAAACCCTTTGCTTTAAAAAGGTGCCTTTCTGAACCTTTGAGGATTGCGTTGCTATCTCTCTTATGAGATACAAGAGGATGCACAGGGAAGGCAAAATCCTATCTCCCCCAACTTTCTCTCCCATTTCCAGCTGTGGTTTGTCATTCCCTCCCTTCACTGCTAAAGTTCACCTCCTCCTCCTGCTCACCCATACAACTCTTCCCCAGGCAAAATGAGGCTGGGAGTGGGGGTGGGGAGCCAGAACATGCAAGAGTTATTCTTCTGGGCATTCAGTGATGCTTTGGTCCTTAGTATTGTTACTTCTACTAGGATTTATAATCCAGATGGCACTTAAAAATTGGTGTGTTATATTTTTTGTAGTATTCATATTACTTCCCGAATGCCTCTCTGAAGTTCTTACAACCTTGAAAGGTAGGTCATTATTACTATGCTCAGGCTGCAGATGGGAGTTGAGGTTTATAGAAACGACTTCCTTAAAGGCACTTAATAAATTCATGATCAAGAACACAAACGTTACTTGCTTGTGTCCTTACAAGTTGCTCTTTAACTTTGGCCATTTGTCACCCACTTTATAATGATGATAACAACAATAGCAACAATAATAATAACTGTGCTTATATACCGCTCTTCTAGACAAATTAGTGCCTCACCCAGAGCAGTTAACAAGTGTTATTATTATACCCACAGAAAGGTATCAAGTCCCCACATATAGAATCTCATTTGATGGGATTGTACTAGGCCTTTCTCTGCTCAACTCCTCACCTCCCCCCCTCTCTTTCGGTTATTTTCTGTAAAGATGAGGTAAAGGGGTTTATTTTTCCTAGTGTATCTGAAGAAGTGATCTCTGCATCACAAAAGCTCATACTGGAATAAATGTTGCAACTTATTAGTGTTTAAGGTGCCACTGGACTTCTGCTTTATTTTTGGAATTGGCCTTTGGATCACAGAACTCAAAGGGGATTCATCTTTAAACAAGATTGCTTAGATAGACTGTGAATCAGCCTGAGATGGCTAGCTCATCACTGATCCCTACGAGTGGCAAGGGTGGCTGCTGCATAGATTTTATTAATAGAGAATGTTTACGTTACAGTCAAGGAAAGGAAATGCCAATACACATGCACACACACACACACACAAGTCCTTGAACATCCAAGTGCTTGCAAGTACAATTAATGGGGGGCAAGGGGCGGGGCTGGGTGAAGGAGCAGATATTGGGGCATGCAGATTTCATTTGGTGATGATTTGGAGGTTGTGAGTCCGTAAGAGTCCAGGGCAAAGTCCTGATACCTTTTTGCTGGTGGTGCTTTGACAGTCTTTGTCCACTGCTCACAGTCCTGGTTGTTGGGGCATCTTCTCTGGGCACAGTGGGTCCTCCTTGGGTGCTCACAGTGGTGACACTCATGAGGGTGGCTCTGCACAGACATTAAAGGTCCAAACTAGCCAAAGAGTCATGTGATGCCAAGGCAACTGACACATTTATTAAAGCATATGTTTCTGCAGCCAGAGCCCACTCCATCATATGTATACATAAGATCCAAACTACTTCTGAATATATTGGACCAATCCTGCTGATAGCATCGTATGGAACTGGAAGGAATCTCAAAGCAACTTTAAAGAATCGTAACCACAGCTCAGTTCTGTCATCATCGCTATTATTAGTAGTGTTGTTTTATTATTCACAAGAACAGCAGATCCACTCGGCTACCCATCGATTTGACTCGGCGACGCCTGTTCTTCCCTCGAATCGTTTGGCCCGCCCGGCATGCCAGGATGTGGCAATCGAGAATGTGTCTGTGTGCGCGGAGGGGGTAACTGGGGGGGGGTGGAGTTGGGGAAAGTTCAGGCATGTGACTCTGAGGCTGCTGCCCGCATTACATCACTGCTACTCAAGCGCAGCGACTCCCCCCAAGTGCCGCGGGGCTGAGCCTGGCAGACCCGCGCTGCTTCGAGCCTTTCCCACGACCGCCGTGGCCTTCCAGGGGGCGGGGAGCTCAGCGCCCCTGCCGTCCGACCCCTGCCTGAAGGAGGTGGGTCTCGTGGAGCGCCCCTCTCGGTCAAGTCGCCTCCCCTTCCGGGCTGCGGGCATTTCTGGAGTTGCTGCTGCTGAAGGGTAACGCTTTCTTGCACGATCTCCCGGGGCAACAGGGGCATTTGGCGGCGTTCACTAGGGAGTCTGCAGCTGACCTTCGTAGGGGCTGCCGTATGTTCTCCCTGTGCCTTTGTCATTAATTCCTTCTCGTGCAAATTCGAGGTACCGGAGTAAAAACCACCTGTTGGCGCTGAAGGCCAAGCTACAAGTGACGAATGACACTTGAATGGCAAGTGGGTTGAGTGGAGGGCAAGTGAACAGGGAGAAATACACTTGCCGTTCAAGTGTCATTCGTCACTTGTAGCTTGGCCCTCAGCAACATACACGTGTATTTGTGCGTAGGAAATCATGAGGGCTAAAGTGGTAGGAAAGCTATCCAGGTGCAGCCTGTTCGTCCTGTTGAGGGAAGCGCAGGTAAACTCCGGCACTGATTCCTCCAAGGGAACATCTTTAAAAACACTGCTTACTTTTGCTTAGCAGCTGTGACCATCATTTTTCGGTATCTGCTGAAGGGCGGGTAAAAAGTGGTTTTCAAGGCATGTATGAAAAGTTATGTTGATTATTGTGAGTACAAAATCAGTATTCAAATATTATTCTGGATTAGTTATTTTGGAATTAATGCAACCTTGAATTTGTGCCCTAGGCTGCATTTCTAGCTATACTTACCTTGTGAGTAAACCTTGTAAACATGGCTGCAGTCCTGTGTGTGTTTATTTGGAAACAGTGAATTCTGTAATACTTACTTCTAAATAAATTCATCCTGAGCACAGCTGCAAATCCATTCCCTTGCCTCTTTAGCCTTTTGCTGGAGGGTGGGTATGGGGAAAATGAAAATTAGGTGTTGCAGGAATACATCTTAATCAGCTGCATAATTTTGTTGTGTGTTCAGAAAGATGTTAATTGTAAAAAGATTGGGGCAGGAGGTGAGATGCGAACATATTACTATAGTAGAGTTTACAATTACAGTTTACAATTAAAACAATGTGACACATCTGTCATCATGGAACTAAAAAAAAATACACCCGTGTTTAGTTGTCATCCTTTTGCCTGAGCAATATGAGGAGAGAGGGACAAGCAGTGGTGTTCTTTTGCCCAGAGCCACTCAAACCTGGATCTGCAAAGTTATTTGATGTACCACATCAACTCTCCTTTAGCCTGGGAAAAGGGGATTCAAATGCCTCCTCAGATATGAACTCCCTAGATGGCCTTGGCCCAATAACTATCTTTCTGTCAGTTGGAAAGAGACAGATAGTGCACTTATTCACAGTGCAGTAGAAATTAATATTTAAGCAATGGAGGATATTGGTAGAATTGCATTCAGGAGTAGTCAACATGCAGGCACAAGCTATAAACTTGGTCTTTGCCTTCTAGCATACTGTCTGCTGGTGGCCAGCCTTTGGGGCACGAGTGCCAAAAGCCAAATGCAGAGTACGGGATAGTACAATAAATACATGTCCTGCAGTATAGATGCCTCTGGAGTTTCAAAGTGATTGTGCCTCAAGGGAGCAGGCAGTAGTGTTCAGAGGAGATGCTGGCAGCATGCTTGATTTTATTTATTTAAAATGTCCATATGTCACTTTCCTGCTTGGAAACTGCAGGCCTCCAAGATGGCAGACAATACAGAAATTAAGATGTAATAAGCAGAATAAAACCATTAAATAGCAAAACTAGATTAAAATTTTAACAAAGGGGTTTTCTAACAATATCAAAAGTATTAGCATCAGAAAGAGTTGATTGCACATGCAATTCTTTGTCTCCTCATCCTCATTTTCCCTAAAAAGGAAGCTCTTTAGTTATCAGTCCAAAGGAGAGAAAAGAAGATGCTATTTGGTCCTCTTTAGAGAAGGAATTTGTAGATGAGGTGCCACCAGTGAAAAGACCCTGTTGAATTTGCATATTACCAAGTCAAATAGGTTGTCGTTCCCCATTTCAGTATTACTGAAGACAAGTTGATGCTAAAAAATGGTAGCTTGCTTCCTGCTATTGGCTCTCCTGCCCTTTCCAGGCATGTACAAACACCTATCACTGCGGCCTGTAGCACATGCTCTGTACAATGTCAGTATTACCTGCTCATGTTAAATATGTAAGATAATATATGTTACTTAAAGTTAGATAAGTTACATCATATGTTTCTTACTCTTCCTTACACAGTTCTATACTCGAAACCAAATCAGAACCATTCACAAATGTGTATTAGAAGGATTTGGAGAGGGAGGATCTAGCCATTTAGTTCCCTTACAGGTTTAACAGTTTAGTTAAAAAGTGCAAAGGTTTAGGTTCTCCTTTTGTTGAGATTTTTTCCCCCAAATTAGGATTTTGGTATTTTTATGCCTGAGTGGTTCCTTCTTGTAGTGCAATTATTTGCTGAGCATCTCCTATTAATAGGGAAGGGTGCTAGCTGTTGGGACTTTGAATTAAAGGGTTGGGTCTTTTTTAGACAGAAGGTAGCAGTTCGATGATACCGTCAGTCATTTTCAGAAACAATTTTTTAATAATTTCCCATAACTGTAAAATTGAACAGAGTTACTACATGGTCCCCTTTTGCTATTGTACGGTGTTCACATTAAGAAATGGTACAATACAGTGCCTTGCATCAAATTACTGAATAGTAACTCCCTTAGCCCGGCTTCCTTTTTCTGAAGATATGAAATGTGGATCTGTGCTTATTTAAAAAAATAAATATGGCCTGCAAGGTCACACAGGTTGTTTATCCTACTATATAAATGGCAAAAGCGTATTTAAGACAACTTACTTCCTACCCTAGTGCACCACCAGAGGGCACTGCTTTGGAGGGAAGCCCAGATGAGGCAGCCAGACCTCCAGAGAGTGTGCCACAGTGGAAAGCCCAGGAGCGGAGCAGGTGGCAATTCCGCTCAGGAGTGGAGCAGGTGGCAATTCCTGCCCCCCCACCTTCACCCAGCTGGGATCAGAAGCGGAGCAAGAGGCAATGCCCTCGCCCCACCATCACCCAGGTGGGATCAGCCATGAAGCAGGAGGAAATGCTCGCCCCCACTTCACTCAGCTGAAACCAGAAGCAGAGCAGGTGGCAATGCCCACCCCCCTTTACCCAGCTGGGATCAGGCGAGGAGCAGGTGACAATGCCCTCCCCTTTCACCCAGCCAGGATCAGGAGTGGAGCATGAGGCAATGTCCATCCCCCTTCACCAAGCCTGAATCAGGCACAGAGCAAGAGGTAATGCCCACCCTCAGCTTCACCCGGCAGGGTTCAGGACTGGAGCAGGTGGCAATGCCCACCCCCTTCACCTGGCTGGGATCAGGCAAGAAGAAGGTGACAATGCCTACCCCCTTCACTCAGACGGAATCAGTTGCAGAGCATGGGGGGTTGATGGGTGATGGAGTGGGTCCTTGAAAATCCACAACAGGTGATCCACATTGGCATGCAGATGTCCAGGACGGTGTCAAACAGAAAAGCTAAAAGAGAAAAGGGAGAGATATCATCTTAGTACCTGGGCCTTATGGTCTTTCACCGGGTTCATCCGTATCAGCGGGGCATGGTCCATGACCAGAAGAAAGGGGTTGTTGGTTATGTAATATTGTAATGTACCTACAGCCCATTTCATGGCTAATGCCTCTTTCTCCACTATGGCTTATTTGGTTTCAGACAGCTGGAGCTTGGGGTTGAGGGATAGGATGGGAAGTTCCTGCCCCCCCCCCCACACCTCAGACAACACTGCACCGAGGCTGGACTTGCAGGGGTCTGTGTGGACTATAAAAGGGTGGTCGAAGTCCAGGTTCATCAGGATCGGGTGCAATGATAGTGCAGCCTGATGTACCTGGAAGAGCCACAGGCATTTGGGAGTCCATCAGCTGGCCTTTGTGCAGGCAGTCTGAGAGGTAGCTGGCTTGCCCAGCGAAGTGCAGAATAAACTTGCTATAGTATCCCATGAAACCTGCCTCATCTGTTTTTTGGTCTGGGGTCGGGGGCTTTGTTCCAGGGAGATGACTCTCTTGGACAGAGGCTTTAGCTGTCCATGTCCTTCTAGAAACCTTAGGTATTCCAGCTTTTGGAACCCCAGCCGGCTCTTCCTGTGGTTGGCCCACAGGCTGGCTGCCTTTAGCATGCATAGAACTGCCTTCAGGTGCTGGAGTGGGAGGCCCAGTCTGAGCTATAGACAATAATGTCATTGATATATGCCAGGACAAAGCCCTGACATTGTAAGAGGATTGGGTCTACTATGCATTGGAATGTGGCCATGGCCCCGTAGAAACAAAAGGGCATAATGTTGAATTGGAACAGTCCTTGCAGGGTGGCAAAGGCTGTTTTCTCCTTGTTAGCTGGGAACATCGGCACCTGCCAATATCCTTTCATAAGATCCCGGGCCAACAGCTAGCGTTCCATCCCCAGCTGGTTGATAAGGTATTCTGTCCGGGACATGGGGTAGGCATTGAACTGGGACACTTTGTTCACCTCATGGTAATTGATGCAGAACCTAGTGCTGCTTTTGGGCTTGGGCACCAGGACCACAGGGCTCCTCCAGGCACTGCACAATGGTTTGTAAATACCAAGCAACACATGTTGTCCACCTCTTGGGCCACAACATCCCACTATTTCTGAAGTATGGGCCACCACACTGAGCACGCTACCTGCCCCAGAGGAGTCAGGATGGCATGAGAGAGCATCATAGTCTGGGCTGAATCTACTTGAGAAGATCCCAGGGAACTCCAGCAGCAAGCTCATGACCTGTTTCTGTGGTATTGGGGTTAGGTTGGGGTCCAGGATGGGCTTCCCTTGTGCTTGATTTCCAGGGGAGCTTGCTGTCAGGCAATTCTGAAGGGTCCTTGGACAGGTGGCATGCAGGGTCAGCACGTTCTGTTTCTTGATTTTGTTCACGTCTATTGTCTTCCTCTGCCACAATGCACTTCATACCAAAGAGGTCCTATCACTTTGGTGATGCTGAGGGGCCCCTCCTAGGCGTTCCCAGACCCTGGTCCGAAGACACGCCAGTTCACCAGCATCCTGTCGCCTTCTTTCAGCTTGTGAGTGTGGGTTTCCTATTGCATTCTGCCTGTTGGGCCTTCTGGGCTCCTTGGAGTTTCTGCTGGGCCTCCTTGAGGGCTTGTTCAAGCTGTTCCTTGAGCTGCTGGATGTACTCAGGAGCAGGTACTCCAGCCTTTGACCCCAGGGAGCCCCACCGGCCTTCTATGATGTCCAGGCTGCCTCTCGGTTTGCATCCATATAGAAGCTTGAAAGGGGTATACCCTATGGAGGCCTGTGGTGTTTCTTGAATCGTGAACAATAAGAGGTCCCATTGGCCGGGCTTTTAATGAATGATCTTCCAGAGCATGGATTGAAAAGTCTGATTAAATCTTTCCACTAGCCAGTCAGTTTGGGGGGGGTGGATGGAAGTGAATAACTGGTGGATGCCTAGCATACGGCAGAGGTGCTTTGTGAGTGTGACCATGAAAGGGGTCCTGCAGTTGGTAAGGATTTCGAGGGGCAGTCCCACCTGGTTAAAGAAGCTCATCAAAGTGTGAGTGACCCCCATCGACGGCATGGTCTGCAGCAGAATGGTTCAGGGTACTGGGTGGCATAATCCATCAGCATGAGTATATAACGGATGCCGTGAGGCATCCACAGGTAAAGCCTCACAAAGTCCATTACAATCCGCGAAGTTCATGGCTGCAGGTGAAACATGGGCCAGACCCCATTTTCCTCTGTGTGCAAGCAGCCCCTCAGCCATGGCCATGGGTGTAGAGGGCTAGGGGAGGCACAGTCCCAGGGGACCCCAGGCTGGGGCACCCAGGCACGGAATTCTAGGTGCCAACCCCCCCCCCCTATGGCTTTAGTAGGCCCTCCCTACTCTGGAATCTTCTTCACCTCCTCGGCTGGAAACGCCGGACATCCTCAACCTCTGTGGGGTCCTTTGGGGGATTTCCTGGGACGAAGTTGCTAGGAAATTCTCCAGCAAGGTTGTAGCCTCCTTGAGGTCGACTGGCTTACTGCACATGACCCAGTAGAGTGCCTGGGGAGGGAGAACCTGCACCAGCTATTCCAAGACCATCCATTCCACTATCTATTTCCCCCTTTGCTGATGGGCTTTAGCCAACAGTAAGCTGCATCCTGGAGTCGGAGGGCGATCCCCCTTCTTATTCATCATGGCTTGGAATTTCTGGCAGTATGTTTCTGATGTTATTTTGTACAAGTCTATCACAACCTTTCTGTTTCTTATAGTCCGCTCCATCTTCCTTAGAGAGGGCCTGCAGTGTGGCCAGGGCGTCCTCTGTCAGAAAGGGACTGCTGGCCCATTGATCCTGGGGCCAGCGGGCTGCCTCTGCAGTCCTCTTGAAGGCCTCTAAGTAGGCATCAACGTTGTCTTTGGCCCCCAGCTTTGTAAACTGAACACTGGAGTCTGTCCTCCGCTGGGGACCCTGCCTGCTTGGGCATTTCCTACACCTGCTGTGGGAGCCCCCCTGCTGCAGAGATCACCAACTGCTCCTGCTGTTTGACCAGCCATTGGCTGAACCGGGTTAAGTCCATAGTGATGGCATCTCTGGGTATGGGATTCTGCTCCAGGGCTGTCAGCTGGGGGGTGGCTACTGCCACTGGTGCTAAGAGTGTGGGGGTCTTTAGGAGGGGGCAGCTGGGGCTCTACCCCAGAGGGGCTGGAAGCCGTGGGAGCAGGCAGCCTACTGTGGGACAACTGCCTGCATTCTCCACCACATTGTGGCGCTCCACCTCCACTACTGCTCTTCCTACGCTGTTGGCCATTGTGGTCGCCCTCCCACTGGGTCTGCCGGGGGAAGTCCCAAACCTCAGAAAGAGAGCTGGGCAGGTTGTAGCACCACACAGGTTCCCCTCATCCTCTCTTGGATAGATTCTGGCCTCTGCATCCTCACCAGCTACAATCCTCTCCTCCATGGCTTGTTAAGGACTCTCTGGCTTTAACCTTTTACCATTTCCAGCCCCCTCCTCTCGACCCCACCCCCAGCAGCTGAGCCACTGTCTGGACTGCCCTAGGCAGTCACATCTGTCTGGGTTCCTGCCCTGGCTCCAGCTGGGGCTTGTCGGGATGGCTCACTGCCTCCACTGGCTCCTTTGCCCCCATTTCTGGCTTGCTGTGCCCCCTTCTGGCCAGCGCCTGCTCCTGGGCCAAAAGGCCACCCAGCCTCATTGTCCTGGCTGCTGCTGGACCGTTTACTGTGGCAGCATCCCTGGGGACCTTGCACCTCTGCCTCCTTTGTGTTCCCCTCAGCCGGGGAGGGGGAGGGGTGTCCACCCAGCCTGTGCTGCTGTCAGGTGGTGTCCTGGGTTCTGTGACTGAGGAACAGCTGTCCCTGAAGGTTTCTGAGCCACCCAACTGCCCTTGCCACCATTCCTCCTGCACCTGGCTTCTCTGCATCCCCCACCTTCATCGGATAGGAGCTTGTGGCCCTGGAGGGAAGGGTTGTTGGGAATGCCCCTTGGATGCCCACTTCCCAAGGGGGCTCCAAGGCCAGCCTTGACTTTGGACAATCATGAATGATGTGGAAGATCAAGAAAAAAGTTTCTTCTTCATAATTAGACAATTCAGAGTCACCCAATGAGATTGATTAGTGGCAGGTACAGGATCAGGATGTACAAAACAAACAACTTCTTTACACAACGCAGCATTAGTTTATAAAGTTCTTTGTCACAAGATGCAGTGGTGACTGCTGGCTAAGATGGTTTTAAAAAGCACTCGTCAAATTAATGGAGGGTCTGTTAATTACTATTCACCCTGATAGGTAAATGAAACCACTATGAATACCTGATACTAGAGAAGGGTGATGTTTTCATGTACTTCTGTAAATTTCCCGGAATCACAGGGATAGCTATGATAGAATGAATGTTGAATAGATGGAACTTTCGTCTGATCCAACAATGTTCTACATCTATTCATTCCTTTCCCGCTTCTGTTTCATCAGATTTTACTGGGTCATAGAGAAATCTCTATTAAGAGGTTTTTGACACTTCATTATCTAATTAGCTGCATGTACAGATCATCTGGGCCACTCTCATACCAATGTGATAATATGTATTGTAGTGGTCCAAGTCCAGTTCATTATCTATCCAAAGTTACACAAAATTCAAATGGAAAAATTAAGTGAAACTTGCTCACAGAATGTTGCAGATTTTATTTTTTGTCAGAATAAATGACAGTTATGCAATGTACATGATTTTGATTTCCATTGATCTAGATAACCAGTGGGATATGTGAGGCCCAGTGACCTCAGATTGAAGCCACAGCAAGAAAACAAGTTGTTCTAAACCGTATTGGGAGTTTTCTGGCTAACACAAGATTCTAGTCAGGACATGGTTTGGGAAAGAACACAGGGACATTCTGAATGTTTGAAGTTATCTGGGAGAAATTCAAGGCTCTTGTTTCTCATCTGGTGGGTGTGTCCTGAGTACAGCCATGTCACTGGTTGACTTGGAGCCAAGGGGACTCTGCCTGACTTGCAGGACTGTTTTCCAGCAGGTTGTTTTGTAATGATGTCAGATGGGAGAAGGGAATGAGATTTGGCAGGGCAAAGTCTGCAGAAAGTTCAGCCTGACGTTTGGACCCATGCCGCAGAAGGAATTCTATCTTCTGCTGCGTGGATGTTTGCATGCATTCTTTTATGGCTCCCTACCCATGGTCTCTGGTATGGATGGCCCTCTTTTAATATTTATCTTCATTTTAACCCCTAATTATTTCAATTCTCTTATGAATCCCAGCAGCCAGAATGTTCTTTTTACTTGCACATTTCTTCAGTGTACAGTCAAATTTTCATGAGTTGACTGAGTCTGGTTACTACAGTTAGGTGTAAGCTTGTCAGATTCACAAATGGAGAATGAGGGTTTGGCAGAAACCCATCTAGCTTGGCCTCCTGCTGTACATCAGGAACCTTCATATGCATTAACCCTTTGTGAAGAGTGGAGATACTGTGCCCGACTTTGCTCTTTGCACTATGACATATACAGCACATTGATGGCCTGCAGTCATGATAATATTTTAATATTTGGAAAGCTGTGGCCCAATACTGTTCAGCATACATAAAGTCTGTAGATTTAAGTGCTGGCACATCCAGTTAAATGGCTTTGGGGGACAGATTTTGGGAAAGACCTTTCTATGCTTGACACCCTGATGAGCTGACACAGTAGACAATGGAGCTATGGAGACCGATGATCTGATAATATAACACAGTTTATTATGTTCATACAATGTGTTTCTTAGAAAGAATACGATATTGTGGATATTTTTTCGTTTATCAGAAATTTACTGAGCATTTGGCATCAGTGAAGAGTGCATGAACATATGACTGTCAGGAATTATCTGTGTCACCTTGTTCTCTCGTATCTTCCCTCCCCCCTTCAGTTTATTGTAGCGGAGTTAAGGGTAGCAGTTAATACCAGGTTTGAAATCACCTGCAGTGTGATTTTCAGTGGATTCTTATTGTTTTTTATTAGCTTGTGGAACAAATGAAACTCTCTTCTGAAGTTTGTACATCGGCAGCAAACAATCTATCTTGTATCATTTAGGCGGGCCTGTAAGGCAGAGATGTTCTACCAGACATATGGTGGAGGCTAATTATAGTCCATCATTGCCGAGCCTTCCACCGGTCTCCCTCTATGAGGGGTTATGGAGAGTCCACTGCTGGCTGCCCCGAAAAGGGGTACAGTATTCTATTGGTCTGCTGCTACCTCCCCTGTTTGTATGCTGATGGGCAGGAGTGCAGGACTGCCCCGTCTTGGAATGGTTTTATTGATTGCTGTTTTTATGTTGTATTTTAATCAATGTTGTACCTCGCCCTGAGCCCACTTGCAGGGAGGGCAGGTTAAAAATATAATAAATAAATAAATAAATAAATAAATAAATAAATAAATAAATAAATAAATAAATCTTGAAGATAGGAATTGCAACAGTTAGCTTTGCCTGTGATAACTAGGAGACTGCATATGCATTTTTGTGTTAACCGTCAGTGGCTGAAATAAAAAAATTCTGTTGTGTGCACTTTTAAGAAGCTATAGGCCCAATCCTGATCTCTGTCTAGAAAAGGAAATCAACTTTTAAGAAAAATTCTACCGGTAAGCAGCTACAGGCTGGTATGAACGCTATACTTACCATGTATATACTTACCAGTTTCAGTAGGTGGCCTTAGTAGGTGGGTAAGCCACTCCTCTCAGCCCCAGCTCCCTAGCTGTATTGTGGGGATAATAATAACACTAACTTGTTCACCGCTCTGGCTGAGTCACTGATTGGTCTAGAAGAGTGGTATATAAGTGCAGCTATTATGATGTTTGTGGCTGGTGATGTGATGTCTGGCAAGAGTACTGGCCATGATTGTTGATTGTTGCAAATGGTAATCTGTACTGTATAGTGTAAAGGAGTAAAAAACCTCCTGGTGCTCTGAAAGTATTTTCTCCCATAAGTCATTGTAAGCTTCCCACAAGAAACGGTAGAAGCCAGTACTTTAAAAGAAGAGCTATAGACACAGACTGCTGGATAGGCCCTGTTCTTTCAGACAGGTTCGAATCCAAATTCTATGGCTAGCTGATCCTGAAAACCTCCTTTCCTGGGAGTGTAATACAAACCTTCAGAATGTGACAGACCAAAAAGATCATGGGAAACCCTTATGGAATTGCTGAGGTGATGGGTTCGAGATAGCAAGGTACCAACCCAACACCCCAAATGCATGCAGTAAGGATTATAAATGAACAATTATGCCACAAGACTAATAGCCCAGAATAACCCAATCTTGCCAGAGCTTGGAAACAAAGCGGGGTTGGTCATGGTTAATACTTGGCTGCAGGGCTTTTTTTCTGGGAATGAGGTGGTGGAACTCAGTGGGTTGCCCTCAGAGAAAATGGTCATATGGCTGGTGGCCCCGCCCCCTGATCTCCAGACAGAGGGGAGTTGAGATTGCCCTCCGCGCCGCCATGTGACCGTTTTCAAGAGGTTCCGGAACTCCGTTCCCCCTCGTTCCCCCTGAAAAAAAGCCCTGCTTGGCTGGGAGACCACCAAGGAAAACTGGGATTGCTATGCAGAGGAAGGCAACGGATAACCTCCACTGCTCCTCTCTTGTCTGGGATCACCATAAGTCTTGTTCACGTTGATGGCACATTGCTTTTATTACTGTTATGTCACATGAAAATACAGGAGTCCCCATGATACCTGTGATGTTTAGACTAGACCTCAGTCATCATGTAACTTAAGTTGGCATGGGTCACTGTTGAAGTTTGATTGTTTTTAACTTTTATTAGATAGGCTTCCTTGGAGTTTTCTCTGACTGAATCTGTCCCTGAGCGTTAGCTGCCCCATCAACTTATTCCATGACACTTTGCTGAGGATGGGAAGAGAAAAGGACCACTCATGCATTCTTTAAAAATTTCCTCAGCTTTTCCCTCTTGGGAAGAACGCGAATTTGATATTTCCTGTTTGAATCCCCTGACAAAGTCAAAGTCGTGCTTGTGTTTCCTGCTGTCCTTCTGAAGGTCGGTGCGATGGTAAAGTCAAAGCTAGCACTGAACTGCAGTTAGAGCCAAGATCCCAGGGTTATTGCAGTTTGGCTTCAGAAGTTGCAGACCCTTCTCTGTGCTCTTCCATTAACCACCCAAGCAGTGAACAGTCTCTTGGGGGGACTTGTATTTGAGAGAGGGGTGGGATGGAGTCATTTTGAGAAAAGGGAAACAATCAGCAAAAACTCTTGAGTTACACAATTTATTTGACAATGTCAGGTGTTCTTAAATTTCCAGAGTTGCAGTTACATTTTTATTTTGAAAAACAACAGCTAGAGATCATTTTAAAACTGAAACAAGCACTTGTAAGGTCAGCATTTATAAAAATAGTAACACCCTCAAGTTTTGCTAGTAATTTCTTGAAGTACCTTTTTCTGAAGCAGCTGATTGTAATTGATTTAAGCACTCTACCCTGGATGGGTTGCATAAATAGGACCAGAGAGCTTAAGAGCTTGGTGGAGATAGTGTATGGCACAGTAGAGTATTAGGAACTAGTAAGACTAAAAGAAATGGAAGAAGAAGACTTTAAGAGCACACAGGGATGGAGGGAAATGGAGAGCAAGTGTGTGTTTTCATGTATGTGTAAAGGTTCCCTCACTGTCAAGAAGAACTAAAGAAGGGGAATAGTAAGGAGTTAAGGAACCTGGCTGCGAGCACAACTAAAAGCACCTGACCTTCAAGTGTATTTTGTACCTGTGTAGGTCCAAATATCCTTCTTTCAGGAATTCTGTGGTTGGGCCTGCTTTCCCTACATTAAAAACACAGGTGTCCTTTTAAAGGAGTAGACAAGTTTAGCTACAGAGACTGGCCAAGTGGCCAGTGTAATACTTGGCCAGTTCCTTTCAGGGCACTGAGGAACCTGTGTGGCAAGAAAGGTGAAATTATTTTGTTGAAAATCTTCATGCCGGCATTTGTAGCGGTATCAGGCCCCTGACTTCACCCTCTCTTTTGCTCCCCAAGCAGGTAAACCCTTCATCTCCAAAGATTGTAGCACCTCAGAGAGCTGCTATTTGAGCAAGCAGTGTGAGGGGAAAATGCCAGAAGGATGAACTGGAATAACCTCTTCTTCTTTCTCTTTCCCTCAATTGAAGGACCAAGTGCATCCTGCAGGCAGGGAGAGGAGGGAGCACTGCACATTCTGGGATTTGCTTGTATCTCACAGCACTCCCAGACTTCTCTCTTTTGCTTCTTGTGTTGCTGTGAACTGGTAAGCCCTCCCCCCCCCCCAGTCAGTAGGTGGCTGATGTGGGGGACAGCAAGCAAAAGAGAGACAGCCATTGGCACAGTGAGATAGAAAGAACAAAACACTCAAAACAGCAGGGCCAGGTAAGGAGAATAGGATTGCAGGGGTGGGGGGTGGGGGGCATTTCTGGATTATTTGTGTGGAAAGTGCAGGATGAAAATTGTGTTTGCTGTGGAATTGGGAAGATATCTTTTCTGACACCAAGATACTTTTTATGTCTTGTGAGTCTCCTGTGACTAATTTGGTGGGGAACAAGCAGGATTTTGTATTCTGAAAAACACCTACAAAAATGGAAGGACTTGGGGTATAAAGCCTTTAGGACTGATGATCCTTTCTTAGTATTTTGATTTCTAGCCCACCATATTCTGTGAGTTGAGGGTTGCAGTTGTTTAGCAGTATTGCTCTCTAAGGCACTTTCTTTGTCCTCCGTTTCTTCCCAAATCTAAATAAGATTCAAACTTTGCTTCTTTGTTAGATATTTGTGCTAGCAAGGCACTATAATGCATAACCAGAGGTGAGTGGGGTATGTTCTTGGAAAAGGCAGATGCAACTGATACCCTTTACAACTGAGTCCCAATCTGACCAACATCCTTTAGGCACTGACCTTCTTTACTTAACTAACTGTGAGTTGCTCTGGTCTAAGCCCATTAACTTAGACTCGAGTAGCTTTTCTTAGGATTGCACTGTCTGTGATGTGCGAGGGTTTTGGTTCCAGATGGCAGAACGTCTTTGATAGTGTTAGTGACTACTCTGCTTCAGGAATTGAGAAGATTTGTATGCCAGTTGTTCCCAAAGGCAGGATTTTCCTATGGTTCTGAAAAGTTTGGCCCTAACAATAAAGCTGGAAATAACTGTCAATAAGATTGCACTGTAAAACTGTTAGGAAATAAACAAAAATGTTATTTTCTTAATCACATCCAGTTCTTCCTAACTATACTCCCTTTTCCTCCTTTAAATAATCTCTTTGTAACCTTGAAGTTTCCGCTCTTTAAATAGCTTTTTATGTCCTGCTGCCTCTCCAGCTACTTTTGTGTAAACGATTCAGTCTGCTTTCATACAGATTATATGATCTGGCCTGGCTTTCAAACAGCAACCAGGTTTTTTTGAGCATCCACACAACATCATCCTCTTCCCCTTCCCCTTCCATTACCTTCCACACTTTACCCACCTTTGCTCTGATGTCTCTGGAACCTGCTTTGATCCAGTGTTTTCAGAAATTGGTCAGATTGGGTTAGCCCACATGTGGAATATAAGATTTTTAATTTCCCCACTCACATTTGGCACTATTTTCTCTCAATTCACTCCCCGCCCCCCCTCTCATTGCTTGCAGGCTTCTTGTTGGCTTTTCAAAGTATATCACTGTAACATTATATTGATACACCTGGTACTGATTTTTTAAAAAGCTGTCAAAAAGCCCTTATGAAGCAATGGCCTAGTGTGGATGCTGCACCACAAATGCCTCTGAGTGCACAGTAGCAACGGGGAACCATCCATGCACTCTTTGTTAAAACTCTGATGCATTTAAAGTCATAGAGTCTGTTTTATAACTTTGCACTAATGAAAGATTTTGTTTTGCATCTCTTTAACCATACAGCCTATATGTGAGAAGTCGCATCATATTTTCAGGGTTTATGACAGGAAGTAGCCACAAAGTGGTGGCTGCTTTAAATTATGGCCAGTGCCACCTGTCCATTTGCAATAGTGTGGGATGGCTTGCAGCTATGGAAGGCAGTTATTAATTGCTGTGTCATAAGCAACACAGTTATGTGTTGGCTGTTTCATGTACCTGGTACACCACCCCCAAGAATGCCACTTTTCCTCATTAAAAAAAAGGGGGGGATAATTTGTAGATAAGGATAATAGGAGCCATAATGTAGGAACCACCATTTTAAAAAAAATTCAATGAATGAATCTAAGTTGGCAATGTAATGTTAATTCTCAAAGCTGAACTCTAAAATCTAAGAAATGTAAAATGGAAAGCTTTTAAGAATTAAACCTTTTAGAAGAAGTTTCTTCTTCATGAGACATGTCAGGATTTTAATAGAGGTTGGATCTTTGGATAATAAATAAAAGCAAGCAGGCAAGAGAAGAGTGAGGAGGAGGCAATCTCACCCCGTTTTGCCCTTGCTTACTGTAGCCATGCCCCATATTTGTTCCAAGGGTTTGCTAGATTTTTAGGACTTATGGTCGCTGGGGAAGAGGAAGGTGGAAATGGATGGGCACTGCTGTTACCTTTCACAGTCTTTTCTGCTGGTCCAACCGATTCTGTAATTTGTCTCATTCAATGGCTATCCATAATTTATTGTGATCATGATCTGTTGTAGCTCCTTCAAACCTAAAGATTTAGAGGCAACTTCCATGGCTCTGCTCTGCTTTCTGCAATTCCTGCCTTGCAATAGTTGCATTTTAGCCAATGTCATACTACAATTTTAGCCAAGAGTGCTATGCTACAAGGGTGATGGGGAAAGCCATTCCAAGGAGGCTGGATAAAAAAGTGGGAAAGCTGTGGTGTATGCTACAGAGTCAACTGTTGGAATTGTCGGATTCTGCTGTACATAAGGTGTCTCTGCAAATGTTGGTTTCTTTGGACCCTTTCTCATGCAGTTGTCCCCTCCTCGCTGCCTTGCAAAACACCCTTCTTAGCTGAGTGATGTGTTCAGAGAGGTGGGTAGGAGTAATTGCAAGGGAAAGGGATGTTCTTTCACCTATGTAATCATTTTTGGGAAGTTGGCCATCAGAAGTGCAAAAAGAAATATTTAATACCAGAAGATCTCTAACTCCTAATCTTTTCCCAGCTAACATTTGACCCCAAATTTGTTTCATAAAGGTGAAAAAGTGCATTGCTACTTGTGAATAGTGATGTGGCAAAGGAGGGGTGGGTTAGTTCTGTTCTTTCTCAAAGGACCCTGAGAAAAAGGGGTACTGGAAAAAGCAAGAGGAACAATTGCGCGAGAGTGCTGAGAGAACATTTAACTTCCCTGTGACAGATCCTCAGAGGAAGTGAGGAAGCCTTTTAGGAAGTGTGTGAAAATTTTGCAGGGTGGCATAAAAAAATTGGAGGAATTGACCAGAGCGAAAGGTCACTGTGGCACCAGCCTGTCGTGTGTCAAGAAAATGCGTGTGGTTGTGTGGGCTATCATGCAGCCTTGTCCTTTCATTGTCACATCTTTTTGATAATATGTATATCAGAACAGAGCAGTTGTGACTTAAGATTCCAAGTGAGACTGCAAAATACAAGTAGAATTGAGGGGGAAAAAATACTTCTTCCCATTTGGAAGCCTAACAGTACAGTCCCCCTAAGTTAATTGAAGTCAATGAGGTTAGAAGGATATAACTTTGTTTAGCATTGTACTGTAGAAAAACAAGGAAGGAAAGAGTCTGATGCATAGCATCAAGGAAATAGTTTTTGAAAGAGTGAGCTTGATTTACTGTACCCCTCACAGACCTCTGAATATACCAATTGACTTCTAGCCATTTGCTCTTATGGACTGCTGTTGCTTTTTTGTTTTTGGTTCTTCTTCTCTGTGCTGCTCCCAGGCTGTCTTGGGAAGAAATGCTGGAAGAATGTCACAGTCAATAAACTTGAATATTTAATATCCAGTGTAATGACAACATTCTTTCTGCTGTAGCCTAAAAATCTTTTGTAATGTCTTGGGAGGGCCGGCACGCCCATTGAGGCCAGGTAGGTGGTTGCCTCAGGGTGCAGGGCACCGGAGTGGGTGCCAGAGGAGGCGCTGGGGACGGGAACGTGTGCCACAAAGCTGCAGCCTCCCAGCCCTCCTGCCTCACGCTGCCGCCGCTGCCAACACACGCCCTCAGCCAGGCGCAGCAGCTGTGTGCAGGCGTCTGGGGCAGTGCAGGGCAACCGAGCAGGAAAGCTGGGAGGCCACCTGCGCCCAGTCCCAGTTGCCCGCCGCAGCAATTGGGCCGGCTCGTGCATGCACCCATGATGATGTCACACGTTACGTCATCATGCAGGCTGGTGTGTGTGCGTGCATGTGCCTGGCCTGCCGGCCTCATATACCAAAAACCCTGGCACCACTCCTGTGTCTTGGGTAACATAGGAATTGATTGATATAGTGGTCAAGCGAACAAACTGAAAGTGAGGGCCAAACTACACATTCCAGTTTTTAATGAGTTGGGTCTGGATTCCCTGCAGCCATACAGCTTTTAAAACATAGAGTCCACTGTGGGGAGAGGAAGTGCTCCTGCCTCCCCCTCCAAGCCATTTTCCACCTAGTTTTGGGCTATCCTTTATTTTTTAATAGCCATTCTGGACATGAACCCAACTCCTTAAAAATCCCAACAGGTACTTTAGCCCTGGATCCAGGGATGGAGGTGATGCTGATCACTAGAGCTGAAATCTTGAGAAGATTGACTTTGAGCTTTAGATGATCTGAAACTATCTCTGTCTGAGCTAGTGCTTCCCAACCTACTTATTTTTTTTGTTTATGGTCCGCCTTTCTCACTGAAACTCAAGGCAGATTAAACTCCTAAATTAATGTTTCATATCCTGAGGAATCTAGGGTTGCCAGCCTCCAGGTGTTGGCTGGAGATCCCCAGAATTACAACTGATCACCAGGCCACTAAGATCAGTTTCCCTGGAGAAAATGGTGGGTTTGGAGAGTGAACTCTATGACATTATACCCTGATGAAGTCTTGCCCTCCTCAAACCCAACCCTCTCTAGGCTCCACATCCAAGAATTCACCAGCCTGGAGCTGGCAACCCTAAGGAACCCCTATCTATGAAAACATTTACAAGCCAGAAGTTGATGGTAGGGAGTGCAACTCAATTACTCCTCAGTTATCATCAAGAAAAATTATTAGCAAAGATATGCTATCTCTGTGTGTATTAATGTTATGTATTGGGCTAGTTTCAATAAACGCTAGGCTCCTAAAGTTTCCAATCCTAGTGGTGGTTTCTTGTTGGCAGCAGCCAACCGGTCCTCTTGAATAAAGACCAATCACAATCTTGTAAATATATTATTATGTGTATAGTTAATGCAAATTTAAGGACTCTAGTTATGTGTTTTCATTGGTTGTTACATAAAAGGGTGCATGGCTTATGTGTATATATTTGGCTCCCGTTGAGCATGTTCCTTGGTCTGTCTGTTCCCGCTCAATAAAGATGTTGCTTTGAACCTCTGGTCTCAATACATAATACTGATGACGAGGATGGGATACAAAGCAGGTAGAGAGCCCCGTGGCAACAAAGGCTAAAAGAGCTGAAGGCGGGTAGGCAGCCCCGCAACGCCCCAAGCTGGAAGTGGGTAGGTAGTCCCGCAGTGTGCAAGCTGAATCACTTACTGGTGAGGAATTGTTGCCTCTGCCGCCATAAACTGAATCATTTACTGGTGAGGCATTGTCGCCTCTGTTGCGCTCGTTCGCACCAGAGCAACAGACTGCATGGCTGCCAAGACCAGTTTGAACAATTCAATGCTGCCACTGAGGACTGGGACTCCTACGTCTCATGTTTCCAATTTTACCTCATTGAAAATGAAGTCACCTGTGCTGCACGGGAGAAAGCTGCCTTCCTCAGTGCCTGCAGCCGCTCTACATTTGAAATTGCCCGCGCCCTGCTGGAAGAGGTGTCACCACCATCGAGGCAAAACTAAGAGAACATTTCTTGCCGCAGCTGTCAAAGATCGCTAGCCGCCACGCCTTCTACAAGGGTGAAATGATCTCCACATTTGTCGTGGCTTTGCAGAAGTTAGCCCAACTTTGCGAATTCGCCATCCTCGAAGATGCCCTCTGTGATCAGCTAGTGTGCGGTCTTTGGGACGAAAAACTGCAACACCGGCTCTTTGCAAAGTAGAATTTAGACTTCAAAATGGCCTACGAGGAGGCCATTGCAGCAGAAGCAGCAGACCAGTCCATGAAAGATGTGCGACAGTCGCGGAGTCAAGTGTTACCAAAAAAGGAAGAACTGGTTTATCACGAGAGCATCGAGGATGAATCTGAAGAAGAGGATGAGGTTCACTGAATGCAAGTTGCATGGGAGAAGCGTTCCAAATGGGAATCATATCGGGGGTCCCCGTGTGCCAGCTTGTGGGGTAGACCATGAGTGTAGATCTTGCAGATTATGCAACGCTGAATGCTAAGCATGCATAAAATGGGCCACATCAAACAGGCCTGCAGAGCTGTCAAGAAGGGAGGCTCTCTATGCCTCTCTCTGCGCCAATGACAGCCAGCAGTGAAAGGGTCTTCCTGACCAGAAGAATGCTACTCCTTGCCAGGGTGTCCTGGCAGAGTCTGCTCACTTGCCAGGCAAGTGTAATTCGGCACTTGTCGCTTGGCTCTGAGTTCCTGTAGGACCTTGGCTATCCTTGCTAGATTTCACTGTGACTCCACCTGAATAGAGTGTCCAGAAACACACACAGCATTCCAGTACTGTAGTGTTCTGTAGGCAAAGATTGGTGGCACAGGCATGGAAGAACTCCTGACAAGTATCTTTGGATCCCTGGAAGATAGTTTCAAAACGCAGTTGAAGAGGAAGTCGTACTATGATTCCTTCAGAAACTTGGTATAGTTTGGCAAATTCTGTTGATTTTTGGCAAAAAATACTAGCGTATTCTAGCGTCAGTCTTGTGCAGAGATAATTAACAGTGAGGCCAGCCTAGGAAAACATACGTTTTGCAGGCACAGACAATTCTGGAATGCACAGGTATCCCTTTGCCTATTTTCCAGGCTTGGAAAACATTTACATCTTTGTAAAGGGTAAAAATGAGTTATTGTTTAATTAATATTTTATGTTTTACATCCCTAGTGTGTATGCGTATGTGTTTTTAAAAATGAAAAGCATTTGTGCCAGGATGTTATGGAGAATGGGAAGAATGGCAAAGGAGGAGTTCCTTCACTCTTTCCCTTTCGCCATTGTCATTGTAAACTCAAAATCGCCTTCCCCTTACTCCCTATAGGTGGGGGGTAAACCAAAAAACCCTGGACATGTGACTTTTTCCCTGTGTGGACAAAAAGTGTGCATGTGTAAAAACAGCTCCGTGTGAAAGGTTTAAGCAGCCCCTCTTCCTGCTCTGTTTTCTGTGGTGCTCTGCTTAAGATTTCAGGTTTTGCCACTGGGTTTTGTTACAGTAAAAAGGAAGAGGGAAGTTCTGCATAATGCATATCGTTTGTAGTTTTGCCCTGAGAGAAGAATCTGTGAGAGAATGAGAGCAAAGTCATATAACCCTCAATGAAGGAGGAAGGGCAGAGTCTTTGTTTTGTGGGGATGCCTTTTTTTAGTGAGGACTGCATCTGCCCATAACTGGTTAGTGGTCATAGTGGTTTTGTCTACTGTCTCACCCAGCTGGTTTGGTAATTACACCTTTTGATTGAGGCAGCAGAAAGAACTGGAGACCTTTGCTCTCTGAGTTGTTCAGCTATTTCCAGGCAGGGCTGTTGCCAACACCTCTTCGAAGTATTTGGCTCCTGATCTGAGACATGGCCATGGCCCAAAGAATAGATGCTTCCCTTAGCCTTTCACTGACATTTATTGTCTTTTGGGCTCTGCTGTTTGTTCCTGTTGTAGGGTTTCCCTTTGACTCTGAGATTAACAATTGACAAAGGCAGTGAAAGCCAAGTTTTTAGTTGGCGCACTTAAGGCACCATATTTGCAACTACATTAACTTAAAATGCTTTAAATATGATCACTTTAGTTAAGTGCCAAAACTGACATGTTGCTGGGCCATCCATTACTGGCTTTTAAAACTGCCATGAAACAGAGCCATGGTATGGTTAGAGAAATGATTTAACCCTTCCAGCCCTGCATGGTTTCACCTTCAAGTTCCCTTTCTTATGATGGCCCACTTAGCATCTGCTAAAACTCATTCCTTCTCTATAGTGGCTTCCATCTTGTATAACAGGCTCTCTGAGGAAGTCGGGGGGGATTATCTTTAGAAGTCTTCGGGAGGCAGTGGAAAGCCATTTCATTTGCAAGGACTTTGAATGGGTTTAAGCTACAAGAATTTGCTTGGAGGACAGGGACATATTTTTGCATGTTTTTAATTTGGAATTTTAAACTGCCATGATTCGCAGGGGAAAGGCTGAATATAAATATTTTATAATAGTTGATGATGATGATGATGATAATTTTATATTGTTTAATAATTAATATATAAAATAATTGAAACTGACAGTTCCGTTTTGTTGTCAGCTCCCACAAGGGCTAATAACAGTGCAGGAGTTCGTTTTGATTGTTAAACCCATACAGGAATGGAAGAGTTAAATACTAATAAGAAATGAACATGTGAAGCTGCCGTATCAGCCTATCAAGGGCAGTATTAACCCTGTTCATAAGTTAGAGTGAATGCATGTACAGTGTACATTTTATTATTCTTTAAACATAGCTCTCATGTTGCATTCAATGCAGGTACAGCTGAATGTGTGATGGAAAACCCACATTTATTCCTTCTTTCATTTGTAAAGTGAACACTTGTTGACTCTTTCTTGAAACAGGTATATGCATGTATATGCAAATAGTACGTACTTTCAGTGTAACTTGTGAACAGGCTATTGCCTTTTCTGATTAACAGCAACTTTCTACTATGGTAAAGCAAGATTCAGGTCCAGTGGCACCTTAAAGCCCAACTAGAATTCCATAGTACCCGAAGAGTTGGTTGCTCCCTAGATTCTGTTTGATGAGATGTGTACTGCAAAATTTGTGTTCAGATTTGGATTGGGATCATTGTGGTTGGGGATATTAAGTCTCCCACCTGAGACAGCCTTGGGGAATTGCTATTTGTCCTATTGGGAAAACTTATGTGCAGTCTATTAATATATGTAAGTTTCCACAGAGAGGCAAATATTGGCTTCCCAGGACTATTTCAGGTCGGAAAAATCATGCAGGACAGAGGACTTAAGGCCCCTCTTGCCATATGCTTTCTAGTGTGGTAAGAACAAGTGTTGTGTAGTGGTTAGTAAGCGTACCAGTTGCACACTCCTTGTACCAGTTGCACACTCTCAGCCTAACCTATGTCACAGGGTTGTTCAAGAATAAACTTCACTTATAAATTTTTTGCATTTCACTGCTGCAGTGTTGCCACCCACAGATGATATAGGAGAAAAAAGAGAAAGAGAGAGGGAAGGAAGCCCACCCCCAATTCTGTTACTTTAGGTACTGCAATTAGTAGAGATCAGGGAGTGGGGGTGAATGAACAGAACTCCTACTTTGCCTCAGCAGAAAGTAATTCCACCCTCCCAAACATGCTCATGTTCTCGCTTGAGACTTGCTGGCTATGCTTTTGACAAGTTCCTTCCCTAAAGGCGGGCACTAACCAAAATATGAACCGAAGTTTGTCACAAACTGGGCTGGTTTGTGGTTCGCGGACTGGCAGTTCGTGGGAGCTCATTTCTCATAAACCGTGACGAATTTTAGCCTGGTTCATTTGATTCGTATTTCAGTTCATCACTGCAGACAGCCTGGAGCCAATCAATCAGTTTCCTAGGCAATGAGTGGATGGGCTCTCTGCAAACCTTTTGCTGACCTGGAAGTGACGTTTTCATGAACCAAACAAACCAGTTCGTGAACTGGGGCAAGTTCATGAAAGTTCGTGGTTCATGAAACTCGACGAACCACACGGTTCAGAATTTTCCTGGTTCATGACCATCTCTATTCCTCACCAAATACTCCTGAGTAAGTTTAGCCGTTGTGGGATGAGAGGATGGGTTCTCTTATGGATTAAGAGTTAGTTAAATGGCAGGAAGCAGAGAGCCAGTTGTCACAATAGAGGGAAGTGAGCAGTGGGGTCCCACAAGGATTGGTGTTGAAGACTGGTGCTATTTAATTATCTGGAACTAGGGGAGAGCAGTGTAATAGCCAAGTTTGCAGATGATACCAAATTATTCAGCATGGTGAAAACCAAGGCAGATTGTGATGTGCTATAGATAGCTATCTCTAACTGGGTAAGTGGACAACTGTGTGGCAAATGAAATTCAACATGGGTAAGTGTAAAGTGACGCATCAGAGTCTCCAATGAAGGTAAAACTGAAAAAATAAAGAGGGGGAAGTGGATAGAGAGAAGCTGGAGACAGGCAAAATTGTGTGAGAGGGAGATTGGCTTTAAAAGGGGAAGAGATGACAATTCTGAGGAAACAAACCATGGGAGAAAGTGGCAGTATGGGCTAACACCCTTGTGGAACTGGTGTGTGTAAAAAAGGTTCCTAGTACCTTCAGGAACTGTATTGTGTTTTTTATGCTTTTGTTTTCCTCCAAAGGCTTCTTCATTTGGTGACAAGGCTGCACTGCAGTGCTGAGATGAGATGAGCAATAACCATGTTTCAGAGATGAAAAGAATGTGAATCCCACTGAGGAAGCCATAATGGGTCCCACACAACTTGCTGCACAGAATCATGGGAAAAATACAACAAGTTTATATGAGATGGAGGACAAAAGGTTTGTGCTTTTCCATGGCTCAGAGATCCCTCCTGAGCACACAGGTAAGGCCAAGTCCTTGGTTTAATTAGAGTTAGTATTTTGACCAGACTAAAAGACAACGTACTTGTTATCCAGAATGAGACAGAATTTATTTCTGACTAGACAGAATTTATTTTTGTTTGGATAGTTATACCTCACTTTCTCCCCCTTGGGGGCCCAAAGTGGCTTTACAGTATCATTCTCCCTTCTTCCATTGTATCCTCCAGGACAGCCAGGTAGCATAATCAAAAAGAGTCCAGTAGCACCTTTAAGACTAACCGACTTTATTGTAGCATAAGCTTTCGAGAATCACAGTTCTCTTAGACAGATGCAGATGCTTCATCATGCATCTGACGAAGAGAACTGTGATTCTCGAAAGCTTATGCTACAATAAAGTTGGTTAGTCTTAAAGGTGCTACTGGACTCTTTTTCATTTTGCTACTACAGACTAACACGGCTAATTCCTCTGGATCTGTGACGTAGGTTTAATTGAGAGAAAGTGTGAGGCCAAAGGTTGCCAGCGAGCTTAAGTGGCAGAGTGGGGATTCGAATCTGGGTCTCTTAAATCCTTATCTGACATTCTAACAAGTACACCATGCTGGCATACCTGAAAGTGGCAGAATTTAGGACAGTAATGCTTCACACTGCAGGTGAGGTATTTTTGAATGCTCTCCCAAATTTTAAGAACCTCTCCTTGTGTGTGGTAATCTACATGGAGAAAAGTTTTGTAATCAGTAGTGTGTGTGTTTGTGAATGGGATGGGAACATAGATAAGTGGAGAGAGGTGGAAACAATTTGGGGGAGGCAATGGAGGATTGCTATCATCTGTCCTTTGCCTCTAGTAAATAGCTTTTGTAGGTTTCTGTATCATTTTTGTAAAGCCCGCAAATGTGAGATGATGGCAGGACAAAAGTGTTGTGTATACAAAGCATGACAAACCATTCTTCTCTCATACCATTTTTAAATCTCAGTGCAGGATAGCAGAAAAACAACAAAGAGCTTTGTGGTCCTTTCAAGGCTATTATGCCATAAGTTTTTGTGGACCAAAGCCCACTTCATCAAATGCGTAGTGGAGGATACACTTCATGAATAATAATAACAGCAACAACAACAACAACAACATTTGATTTATATACTGCTCTTCAGGACAACTTAATGACCACTCAGAGTGGTTTACAAACTATGTTGTTATTATCCCCACAACAATCACGCTGTGAGATGGGTGGGGCTGAGAGAGCTCCTAGAAGCTGTGACTGACTCAAGGTCACCCAGCTGGCTTCAAGTGGAGGAGTGGGGAATGAAGCGCCTTTTCTCCATATTAGAGTCCTGCTACTCTTAACCACTACACCAAACTGGCTCTTGAAGGGGATTTTAGTCCATAAGCTTTATGTAACTATAATAAATCTAATAGTCTTACACAAGACTGTTTCATAACAACAAAAAGAGAAACAATGCTGCCCTCTAGTGACTGACCTAGAGAGACTAAAAGAATCTTTCTATGAGCGCATGCTTCCCAATTAAAAAAATGGTGTTACTCCTCCGTATCTTTTCACCCCTTTTTAAAATAGAATACGCTGGGAAACTTCCAGTTTTTTCAGAGCTTAGTGTACATAACCAGCAAGGCACCTAATACTTTCTACATCACTTCAGATGTATAAGAAGAGGAATTGCTTGTTTGACTGCCTTCCTTTGTCAAAATTTCCCTAATAGACCAGTTTTATATGTGCAGAGAGGTGTTAAGACAACTTGGGAAGGATTGTAACCTATGATCATATTTTTATTATTATTTTTTACAATCATCCACTACTATAGTCATCTAAGTCATATATAAAATATAAACACAATAATCTAAATCATCCAAAAGAAACATAAAGATGGACTACTATAATTTAACTCATATAGTCATCAATCAAATCATATATCTATATAGAACTTGCTTATATATGTTCTTAATTTTTTGCTTCTGTTTAAATTTCTTTATCTTTTCTGTCTGTCTTCCTATCTAATAAACATTTTAATACAAACATATATTGCCAATCTCTTCTCTCTCCTCCCTTTCCCCCCTTTCCCCCCTTATAACACTTTCTGTCTATTTAAATTTATTCTTAATTATTCTTAATTTTCAACTATATAATTAAAAATATTTTCAATTTTTCTTGAAATTCTGAGATCAGCCTATTGTGTATATAAGATGTCAGTTTTGCCATTGTTGTCATGATCATATTTTTTGAGGTGGTGCAATCTTTGCTAATGTTCTCTTGTGCTCAGAGGACCTGCATGAACCCTTTCAAAGGATCTGTGTAGTAACAGCCAAGTTATCCAGTGACTGATATGGTTTATTCCCCCCGCCCCCCAGGAATAAATCTAATATGTTTTTTAATCCACTCTTTCTTCTTCAAGGAGGTCAGAGCTACATAGTTCCTCCACTCCATCCTCACAACAATCATATGAGGTAGACTAGCTAAGAGAGACACAGTCAACCAGAAAACTTTATGAGTGAATGAAGTTTGAACCTGCCTCGGGATGAAGTGATGCCAATTAGTTTAGCTGAATTTGAAAGAGTATTAGACGAATTAATGGAGGATAGTTTCAGCAACAGCTGTAGAATGCAATGACTGTATGGAACCTCCATCTTCATATTAGGTAATCCTCTAAATAGCAGAGATGTGGGCAGAGTAAGGGGATACTTTGGCTTCTGTGCCCTGCTTGTAGGCTTTCCAGGGCATGTGGTTAGCTACTGTGTGGAAGCTGCAGCATATGGACCAAAGATCTGATCCGGCATGGCTGCTCTTATGTAATACTCGAATTGGCTCTTTCTAGGTTAGTCTTCTGGTTCTAGAAATGGGTGAGGAACTCTGGTTAAGTATCTGAAGAACATAATTAGTGGAGGCAGAATCTGTCCCTTCCTGAGGCATAGACTGTTGCTTGCCTTGATCAGACTGAGATGTAGAGATCTCAAGTTATTCCATTTATGTGGAAGAACTTCTGTCTTCTGTGTTTTATAAGAAATCTTCTTACTTTGTTTTCATAGTTTCCTTTTTAAAAAACCCTTTCTCCCTTACATTTTTCTCTCTATTTGTAGAAAATCCTCCCCTGAAAAGGAAGAAAGGGCCTGCCCCCAAGATGCTTGGTAATGAGGTGTGCAGTGTCTGTGGGGATAAGGCCTCAGGCTTCCACTACAATGTACTGAGCTGTGAGGGCTGCAAAGGCTTTTTCCGCCGCAGTGTCATCAAGGGTGCCCAGTACGTTTGCAAGAATGGCGGCAGGTGTGAGATGGACATGTACATGCGCCGAAAGTGCCAGGAATGCCGGCTGCGCAAGTGCCAAGAGGCAGGCATGCGGGAGCAATGTACGTGACAAGAATGGTGATACCCAAAACAACAAGGAAGAGAGAATATGTGTGGGAATTGTGGCTTTTGGGGCTTCTTATTGCAGTATTATGCCTTATGCAGAGAACTGTCCCAACTCTAAGGAATAATGGTTTTATAAATCAGACAACATGCATAATATAAACTATTGAATTTGAAAATATTATCCTGATTGCAATATATGAATTTTCACTGAATTCAGAATATTTAGGAACGGAATATCATGCAGCTGCTGGTGGGTACAGTAGATTCAGCACTATAAAGCCTTCAAGAGGCTGTGTAGAAACATTTTGAAAATCTTTGCTTCCATGAGATCTTGAAATTTGTATTTTTAAAAGGACAGAGAGAGCGCAGAAAGGACACTGGACTTTACGTAGCATGGTTTATCCTGATGCATGAAAAGTGAACAGCCTGCTTGTGCAGGAGCCACATGAAGAAGGCACGACTGTCTCCATGCAGTGTGAGCGCTCACCATGGATGTTGATGTTACTGTGTAGCTTGGTGTGTAGAAGACAAATGCTGAAGGATGCTGCTTCCATTTTGCAAAGTTAGGAAAGAGTCTTGGAGGTTTTCACCTGCTTCATGTTTGTACCTTTCTTGTCTTCTGTGTCTGTTCCCTCACTGCTCCCTGCTCTGTTCACAACTTTCAGGTGTCCTTTCTGAAGAGCAGATACAGCTGAAGAAACTTAAGAAGCAGGAGGATGTTCAGGCCCGGATGGTAGTTGTGCGGCAGAACCCACCGTCTCCTCCCAGCACCCTTCTCAAAATGACACCTCAGCAGCTTGACATGATAGAAAAGCTTGTGGCAGCTCAGCAGCAGTGCAACCAGCGCTCCTTCACAGACAGGCTCAAAGTGACGGTAAAGGCACACTGTTGGTTGGCTCTAAACTAGAAGAGGAAAGCAACCCCCCCCCTTTGAAGGAAACTTGGTTAGCTAAAATTGACTTGCAGTGTTGCCAGTTAGGGGGGTGAGGATCTAAGGTGGCTTTGGCAGCTGTGTGTGTGCGTGTGTGTGTGTATACGTCCAATAACAGAAACAGCAATTCTTTTACAATTCTTTTAATGAGAGACTCTGCATTTGGGCTGTGTAATACTGGCTGAGGATTGCTGGGCAAGAATAATTGTGGAAGCTGTTTGCATCAGGTTTATTTATTTGAATGCTGAGGGCAATAAGGCTGTGGAAGAACTGGGATATTTCAGTAGTTAGATTTTCTACTTTTCTTTCCCCCTTTTATCCAAGTATTTCTTTCTCCCCCTACCCTTTCCCTCCCAACTGCAGCCATGGCCTCAAATTTCAGACCCCCATCATCGTGAAGCACGACAACAACGCTTTGCTCATTTTACAGAGCTTGCAATAATTTCAGTACAGGAGATTGTAGACTTTGCTAAGCAGCTGCCGGGTTTTCTGGAGCTCACCAGGGAAGATCAGATTGCTCTCCTAAAGATGTCTACAATAGAGGTGAGGATTAAATTTTGTCAGGAGGACTGATAGTCAAGAGTTTGAGTGCCAGCTCTTCAAGTGCCAAGAACCAGGCATGCAGGAATGATTGTGCCTTTAGCAACTACTTTTTCAGGAAATCTGTCATTCCCCCATTCCAACTGGGATCATTAACCCAAGGAGTACCAAAGAAAAAGAGGTGGAGGAAGGGCTGTGGCCACTGACCTGTCTAGCACTTATCTAAGTTTCTTAAAACCAGCTTTCTGAAAGCTCAAGATACTTGATTGGTTATGGTCACTCTGAGCTTTCCGTAAGATCAAGAACTGAAGCATGATGTCAACACTTTCCCCAAATGTTCCCACTGTTTCTATCTCATCCACGGGCATTGCAATCCTGAGGCCTGCTGCTTTCCCACTCCCTGAGAACTTTTGCGGGAGAGCTATGCCAGTGGTCGAACCTGGCAAAGCAGGTGAGGCCACCTCAAGGAGCCCATGCCCTACCCTTCCCCTGATAACTCTGCCAGCATCCCACAAGGGCCATGCCACCCCCATGACAAGAGAGTGAGTGTCAAGCAAAGGCACAGCCTATGCACAGGCTGCGATTCCCGCTGCCTGTTGACACCTTCTTCCCCTCCGTCAGAGAGCAGGCAACTGGGGACCACATGCTCTATGGTCACAGCAACCTTATGGAGGCACATGGGTGGGTGAACCTGCCCAGCTGAATGTCAGGCAGGGCACACAGCCCTCCTCAGAAGTGTAGTCCATGGGGGGTGGGGGGTGCGGTAGCTGCCCTGCCACAGCCCTCTAGGGCTGCTGGAGCAGCCCTAGAGTCATCAGTGGGTGCGACCCTCTCCGGCGGACTCCCTGGTAAACGTGGGTAGGAGGTGGAGCGGCTCCCCACCCCACTCCTCCTGCCACCCCAAAGGATCTCTCTGTGTAGATGAAGGGGGCATCCTGGCAAGGACCGCTCTTGATTGTGTCCTGCTGGGGAGGCACTCACATGAACCTTTCTCCAGCAGCTGCTGCAGCCACCTTGAAGCCCCCTGCAGCTGCTGGCTGGTGTCCCCATGCTGGGAGGAAGGGCAGCTCACTGTGACCAAAAAGACCAAAAGGTCATGAACAGGTAGCTCATCCTGCTTGGGAGTCCTTTGGACTACCTTGGCCAATCTGATTGGGACTGTTAACACTTTGAGCTCATGTGTGCTTGCACCACCACATGTGTGCTCCTACCTCCCCGGACTTGTATTCCATGTGAAAGCACCATTCCAGAGGGAGCCCACAGCCCCTCCTCCACCTATTTCTTTTTTCAGTACTCCCTGGGTTAATGGTCCCAGTTGGAATGGGGGAATGACAGGCAGACTCCCACTGAAGAGAAGAACTCCCCGGAGGCAGGGACCCCTCCCCTTTGGGGGTGTGTGCATGGTGCATGGACTGGCTGCCCCACCATCATTCTCACCCCACTCTTCTGCCTGGTATCTTAGACCCCAGCAGAGCTGAGAGGAGCTGATGGCCCTCCCCCACAGAGGCAAGACCCTGCATCCCTCTCCACTTGTCTTGCCGCCTTGTGAAGGGGGGGCTGGGTGGGACGTGGGCCACTTGTGGTGGCAGTTCCAATGGGATCAATGGCCCCCTGCTTCGTTTGGGGGCTGAGCCACCCAATGGGGCTGAGATGCATGGTGGGTCCTCAGGGCTGCCATTTCCCTGACAGTCCAGGGCCAGGGTCCATTCCCAGGGATGTGCCATGGGACTGCCCCAGGAGGGAGCAGGGTTTGGGGAGAGCTGCTGTCAGCCACAAGTGAGCAATGAGGCAGTGAGAGACTTTATTTAACTGCCAATAGTGAAGAGGATGTCTGGCCATGTGTTGCCAACTTCCTTCAGCCAGGATGGGAGCTGCACCCAATTGTGCAGCAGTCAGAGCCACAAGAGCAATTCCTCATGCTGCTTTTTCAGGAGTGGGGTTGAGCTGTGGGCTGCCCTGGGCACGGTTCTGTGGGCAGGGCTTAGATGGCAGCCTGGAAGGATCACTGGGGACTGGAACAGCCATGGTCCTTGGCCTCCCTGACGAGTTGTGACTTGCTTGAAAGGGAAACAGAAACATTTGGCGAGGGGCTGGGCCATGGCCAGGTCTACCACATTCTGGAAGGGCATCCATGGCCAGGGGCGGCAGCAGCAGCTCCGTCATCACAGGTGCTTCCAGCAACCAGACAATGGATCCCCCCCGCCCCCGATGGGAAAGTGCTCCTTATCTGGCTGTTCTGCTCCCATGGCTGTTTGGAATTCTGATCCTGTGAGGGAGACAGTCAAAGAGTCATTCATCCACTATCACAAGGGAGTTGCAAGAGCAAGTACCAAGTCACCTCAACTTGTGGCCATGCTCTTTCCTCTGCTCAAGAGGAGGGTGCCTGGTTGAGCCTTGGCATTGGCTGCTTGGGGCCCTCCCTCTGAGACAGTGGTGTTGGATGTGGCTCCCTGGGCAACTGCCTCTGTGGCAGGAATGGGCTATGACTGCTCATGGCAGGGACCATGCCCCCCCTCCAACACGCCTCAGCCACGGAGGCCTGTGTTTGAGGGGGTGTGGGTGAGGGGAGAGGGGAGGATGGTGTGAACAAGCCAACCAGGGCAGCCACCTCTTCAGCTCCTTCTTACCTGTTGGAGCACCCTCCCCCTCGAACCAGGACTCAGGAGACAGGTGACCTAAGAGTAGTTGTTAGACATGTAGGTAGATATGTAGATAGTTGTTAGACATTCTGGATGTGGCTCTCTTCCCACACGTGAGTGTGAGGCATGCCCAGCATTTCACTAAGTTTCTTTGTACACTCTTACCCCGCCACCATGAGCACCCTCTCCCGCCTTGTGCTGTAAGTAGCAGGGGGTTCTTGAGCAGAGCCTCTGGCAACCTCCCTGCTTACCTTGGGTCATGGGTGCCCTGGCTGAGGGTTATGTAGAGTGCCTGGGGAGCTAATTGGGCTCAGGGGAGGGGGCTCAGCTGCCACCGGGGCGCAAACGGATTGGTCTCTGTGGTAGTCAGAATCCTGTGGATGGATGAGGCCAAGCGTGGGGGTGGGTTGACCTTTCCCATACTATGGGCTACGCCATCATTTTTTGTGGTGCAACTTTCTGCTGTTGCTGGGGGTGTTCCCAATCTGAAGCAGCTTAGGGAGCCGACTGTCTCCCGCCCCACCTCTCAGCCCACCCCCTAGCCTGCTGTCACAGGGAATTAGGTCTGGTTACACCTGCACTTGGCCACTGTGGCTGAGTGCCAGCGGGAGACCTGGGTAGAGTGACACCAGGCTGCTGTGCTGTTGTTGTTGTTGATGGGGGTGGGTTACGCCAGAGTCACTCCAGGATACGTCAGCATAACTTCCAGTCAGTTTCTAGGGCACTTTCTTCCTCCCACCTCAGAATTGCGCTGTAAGGTTGGTTAGACATGAATCAAGGATGCCTGATACTCTAATTTCTTCTACCATCTTCTGACAGAGGATGTTGTCAGCAAGATATATCAGAAATTTCTTGGACATACTGCAATTTTTGAACTTTGTCTCCCAACCAGTATTGGGATTTTTGGACAGTTCTGTTATTACTAATTCTTGCTTCCTTGAAACATCTGTAATTTGTTTCAGGAAAGCATTGTCCCCTGGTGTGATGGTCTGTAAACTCTAACCACAATCTTGTTTTTCTTTCTTTATCCCTTTAATTTTACCCAGATGCACTCCACAGGGTTTTCATGTTCACTTTGCAGCAGAGCTTTATACATTTTGGATATATAATGTTTCTTCCCCTATTACTTTTTCTGTTATTTTTGAACAAATTACATATTTCAGTTGATGCATTCCAGTCACAGTAGCCATCTCATCAGCTCTGTGATTAAGTTACCTTTACCTTTCAATAGTATAAGTTCAAGCTTATCTTGTTTTCTCATACCCTGAGCATTAGTGTGTAGACACTGAATGCTGTAGATGACAATGTCTCTCCTGCTGTTTATTGGGGGTGGTGGTGATTAGGCACCCACACAACTCCTCCAGTTTCTCCTATAGCACTTAAGTCCCTATTTTTGTATTTACCTTTGTACTTAACATTTCAGAGGCTATTGCAGACTACAGGGTTTGACTGCTTGACTGCTCATTTACCTCCTTCCCTACTATGAGAAATTGTTGGGGATAGTTCTAGAGCTTCAGCTTCTCCAGTCCCTTATGTTCTAAGGCAACTGAGGTTGAGTCTGAAATGTAGGTGACCACTGCAGTAGAATGCATCATACTTTCCCTCACTTTATGGTATAGCTCTCACTGATGGTACTGGTAACAAGCGGTGGGTTCAAGAATTTAGTCTGCTGATTTCATACTGAAAGTCCCCATTTTTATGTTTAAGGTGATGCTGTTGGAGACATCTCGACGCTACAGTCCAGAAACAGAAAGCATCACTTTTCTGAAGGATCTGAGTTATAATCGGGATGACTTTGCCAAAGCAGGTGAACTAAAATCAGTGTAGACTAGCAGTCTACATATGTGGGACTTAACTGGTACACGGGTTACATTTTTTAATACTTATGCCTGTTTTAGAACCTGTCCCATTTTCTTCTCTTCTCTCTGTGACCCATCCTTCAGCTTGCCCCATGTCTTAAAATGTGTTCATAAAACTAAAACTCATACTATTATCTTAGAGTGAAAATTCTCTTTATATTTCGTCATGTTCTGCATTTAGGATTTCAAAATTATTTCTGAGGGTTCTGATTTCCTTAATTCTTGAGGATTTAGGGGAATCAAGTGCCTTAGTCAATTTCTCCATTAGGATACTTTTTAATGTAAATAGAGAAATTGACTAAGGCATTTGTTTGTGGAAGAGGGGTTTTACAACTGTGATTTGAATCCATGCTTCTGTGAATGGCATGAGTTCACAGAAGTGATATACCTCTTTCCGCAGCAGCCCACTGCACACACCTAAGCTATTGTTGAAGGCCACAGGACCCTCTAAAACAATATGACATGTAGCATGCTGGGGGGGGCGGTTCTAAAGAAGAAATACTTTACGCTCATTTCCGTCTTCTATCTTGTACAAATGGAGTAATCTCCATGAATGAAACAAAAGCTCACATAAGGGTGAGAGCTGTCATTTCATGACTTTCTCTTCTTGCTGCAACCTCCCATGTTATGTGGCATATTGTTGGGGTGTGTGTCCTTAGATTCTTAACATCATCTTATGAGGGGTATAAGAGAGGGCTGAGAGGGAAGGAGGCAGCATGGTATAGCCTGATCTCATCAGATCTCAGAAGCTAAGGAGGGGCAGTACCTGGATGGGTAACCACCAAGGAAGACTCTGCAGAGGAAAGCAAACCATTGCTTTTCACTTGCCTTGAAAGCCCCTTGCTGGAGTCCCAATAAGTTGGTTGTGACTTGATGGCACATGTACATGCAAGGAAGGGGGAAGATGGTAAATATTGTTTCCCTTTATCTCACTTCATTTTTAGAATCCCTGGATTCAACTCTATAATTTTAACTGGGTTTAATGTTTCTCATGGAGTTTCTAGAGTGTACAATGGTGGGAATATAATTTAGGAATATAAAGGAGCGAGTTTCCCCCCATAAATTTCCCCCATCCAGTTTCCAAATATCCTTAGTCAGCTTTTCTGCAGTATGTAGAAGCAATATTGATTGTTAACCAACAGCTCTTTATCTTTTTCTTCCAGGCCTGCAGTTTGAATTCATTAACCCCATATTTGAATTTTCAAAAGGAATGACTGAACTACAGCTCAGTGATGCTGAATATGCACTTTTAATTGCAATCAGCATATTTTCTGCAGGTAATAAGCTTGGAAAGGAACAGAAAGTACTAGCACTGAATCAAAAACCAGAAACAATGATTGGGGTGGGTATTTTGATTCCTTTATCAAACACATGTATAGGACAGAGCAGAGTCCTGATGCTAGTTCTGAAGTGTAAGTTGTGCTGTGAATATGATTTCATTTTCCCAAGTGGATGTCTTTGTAATGTGCCAGCAATCAGATGTGAATCTAAGTAGGTAATTTGTAAAGGTCCCCAGTTTTCAAGGCTAGAATAAACTGAAGAAGCTCATGATGAAAACAGAATGAAAGAGAAAGCATTGGTGCTTATGTAACCCAGCAAAACCCTGGCCACATAGATCCCTTTCCTAAATTATCTGTTCCTTTTGGGGGTGGGATTCAAGTAAATAAAAGATAGCAATCCTGTGCCCTGGCAAATAATCATGAAATTGTTTTACAAAGAAAACACTCAAAATATGAGTGTTCAAAGTAACAAACATTTATCATAGATGTATTGTCGAAGGCTTTCACGGCCGGAGAACGATGGTTGTTGTGGGTTTTCCGGGCTGTATTGCCGTGGTCTTGGCATTGTAGTTCCTGACGTTTCTCCAGCAGCTGTGGCTGGCATCTTCAGAGGTGTAGCACCGAAAGACAGAGATCTCCCAGTGTCACAGTGTGGAAAAGATGTAGGTCATTTGTATCTCCTCAGGAGGGGTGGGGTTGAGCTGAGTCATCCTGTAAGAGTTTCCCAGGGTGTGGAATGCTAATGGCGGGAGGCTTCACTGTATCCCAAGGAGGTTCTTTTGCATATGGATTGGTGCTTGATGTGCTAATCTTCTCTGCAGGGCTATTGTCGGGTGTGGAGTGTTTTGTTAGCCTGGTGTTTTTCAGAACTGGCGCCCATGCTCTGTTCATTCTTAAGGTTTCTTCTTTCCTGTTGAAGTTTTGCTTATGCTTGTGAATTTCAATGGCTTCTCTGTGCAGTCTGACAAAGTAGTTGGAAGTGTTGTCCAGTATTTTGGTGTCCTGGAATAAGATACTGTGCCCTGTTTGAGTTAGGCTATGTTCAGCCACTGCTGATTTTTCCGGTTGTCCAAGTCTGCAGTGTCTTTCATGTTCTTTTATTCTTGTCTGGATGCTACGTATCCTCTGTATTCCTCTGTTTGCATGATCACTGTGATCATCATTTGCATGATCACTGTGATCATCATTCTACCAGCTGACAAAGGCAATGCCACAGTGATCATGCAAACAGAGGAATACAAAAAGAAGATTAAGGAACTACTGGACCCCTCCACCTACAAAAAAGTAAAACGAGATCCCACCTGCAAAATCACCAGGCTAACAAACGCGCTGATCAAGAATTCCTCACTACATCCCGATACGCACAGAAAACTATACAAGACAGAAGCACAGCCACCTAGACTATATGGACTCCCTAAAATACATAAGGATTCAGTCCCACTCCGACCCATCGTGAGTGCCATTGGTTCACCGACATACGAATTAGCTAGACATCTGGCCGATCTCCTGCAGGACCACATCGGGAAAACCTCGTCTTACATCAAAGATTCAGCAGATTTCATCAACAAAATCAGTTCTCTGAAACTCAATCCACAAGACATACTTGTCAGTTTTGATGTTGTATCCCTGTTTACCAAGGTTCCAGTAAAACACACTATTGCACTGATTAATCAGATTTTCCCAGAGGATGTAACAGCCTTATTCCATCATTGTCTGACAACCAGTTACTTCCAATGGGATAATGAATTCTATGAACAGATGGATGGGGTGGCCATGGGGAGCCCTCTCAGCCCAGTTATAGCAAACTTCTACATGGAACATTTTGAAAAAACAGCTCTAGAATCAGCACCCTACAAACCTAGTGTATGGTTCCGGTTTGTGGATGATACATTTATCATTTGGAGCCATGGGGAGGAAGAATTGATGGGGTTTTTGAATCATCTCAACAACATCCACCTGAACATACAATTCACAATGGAGAAAGAAATCGAGGGAAAACTCCCATTTCTGGATACCTTGGTCATCCGCAAAGCAAACTTTCAGTTAGGTCACAAGGTCTACAGGAAACCAACTCACACTGATCAGTACTTACACAAAAACTCCAATCACCACCCCCGACAGAAAAGAGGCATAATGAAAACATTAGTAGATCGTGCAAGACGGATATGTGAGCCACACTTTCTCAATGAGGAAATTAATCATCTAAACCACGCACTTCAGGCGAATGGCTACTCCAGAAATGAAATCCGAAGAGCAATCAAACCCAGGATGAATCAAACAACCAAGGAAAAACAGTCTCCTACGGGAAAAGTGTTTTTGCCATATATCAAAGGAATTACAGATCAGATGGGAAAGCTTATGAAAAAGCATAACCTCCAAGCAGTATTCAGACCCACCCGAAAAATACAACAGATGCTACGATCAGCAAAAGACAGTAGAGACCCCCTCACCTCTGCAGGAGTATACCGTATACCCTGCAGCTGTGGACAAGTTTACATCGGGACCAAAAGCGTAGCATCCAGACAAGAATAAAAGAACATGAAAGACACTGCAGACTTGGACAACCGGAAAAATCAGCAGTGGCTGAACATAGCCTAACTCAAACAGGGCACAGTATCTTATTCCAGGACACCAAAATACTGGACAACACTTCCAACTACTTTGTCAGACTGCACAGAGAAGCCATTGAAATTCACAAGCATAAGCAAAACTTCAACAGGAAAGAAGAAACCTTAAGAATGAACAGAGCATGGTTTCCAGTTCTGAAAAACACCAGGCTAACAAAACACTCCACACCCGACAATAGCCCTGCAGAGAAGATTAGCACATCAAGCACCAATCCATATGCAAAAGAACCTCCTCAGGATACAGTGAAGCCTCCCGCCATTAGCATTCCACACCCTGGGAAACTCTTACAGGATGACTCAGCTCAGTCCCACCCCTCCTGAGTAGATATAGACCTGCCACATCTTTTCCACACTTTGACACTGAGAGATCTCTATCTTTTGGTGCTACACCTCTGAACATGCCAGCCACAGCTGCTGGCGAAACGTCAGGAACTACAATGCCAAGACCACGGCAATACAGCCCGGAAAACTCACAACAACCATTTATCATAGACTTTACAACTACAGGTATAACTTGCACTGCAATCCTATGCAGAGTTACTCCATTCTAAGTCCATTGAAATCAATGGGCTTAGATGGGAGTAACTCTGCATAGGATTGCAGTGTCAATCACATTTGCAATGAACATAGCAATATTGGCAAAGACAGGCTCTTCAGTGCCCTTCAGAAAGGGCAATCTGAACAAAGGCAAGTTCTAACAAATGGTGTCCAGTGACTCATAGAGAACAGCAAGTCCATAATGTTCACTCAAAGACGAAGTGCAGGGTTGCCTCTTCCCCTGTGTGCTCTTCAAAGGCTCCTGCTACTCTTGAGGCTCTCTATCTCTGACTTGGGCCTCCAAAGGAATCAACAGTTCCCTCAATAAAGCTCTAAGCCTTCTCTCGCCTGCACAGGCCAGACTGACTTAGGAGAAAGAATTTTAAACAATATCTAACAGTTTTACAAAACCCTTCTTTGTAATACCCTGAAAGGGAAATTCTAAAATTTAATTTCTCCCTGATTGGGCCCATCACATATCTGCAAAGAAACCGGCAGTCCCCTCAATCAGGCTCTTGGTCTTCTCTCGCCTGCTGCAGGCCAGATTGACCAGGCAGGGTGGGGACCTCTCACAGTTAGAAATATAGGAGCAACATTACTAACTTCCCTGCTCTGTGACCCTTTGCTCTCTAGGCTCTAAATTCCAAACTTTTAATAGAAATAAATTGTTTAAAAGGAAATGGCATGAGTTACACTTAGTTTATTTTTTTGTGAAAATTGCCGTTTTGGCCATGTGCTGTATAAATTAAACGGATATGTGCACTTGCAAATTGCAGACCTTTCAGTCCCATTTCCTCTCAGGACTTCACTGAATATGATCATCTTAATGAAGGAAAAAAAACATGTAAACAATTGAGAAACCCCTGCATTCCTACTGAAGCCCCTAATGTAAGGAAAGTAATATGAAAGCTGTTCTTTTTTTCTCAGTTACCCTGTAGAGCCATTGCTTAATAGCTGTCTTGTGACAGGCAGAGAGAAAAATAGTCTGGAGACTGGGTTTTATGGAATGATAATGTTTACTTTCTGGGAAATATAGAATTATGACTAATGCATTTGATTTTGAGGCAGAGAGGCCTGGACCTCAATACTATCTATCTGTTTTACAGCATTTATAGCCTGCCTTTCTCAGATCAAAGTTACGACAGTGTATTAAACAGGTTGGGTAGGGATGTCACAGTGATCTTTCCTTTCCTACATGGTTGTCTGGATGATTTATATAAACAAAAGTATTTGATTACAAACATTGTGTACAATCCAGCCATGCTGAACAAATCCCACTAATAATAATTAATAATGGTATTTATAGAGAATGAATGAAATGTTTTATATTATAGTGTGTGTCAATAATCCTTAACAACATCCCTGCGAGATAGGCTAGTACTGTTATTACAGACAGGGGCTGTTTTTGAGAAAGAACAGTTCCTCTAAGGCCACTTCTCTTAGATATAACTTCTGGTTCATGACCCAGTCTCATAATTATTGTTCATTTACCTGCTTCAGATCAATGGGACTTCTTGGCTTTATTGACTCTTCCTTAAGAAAATCTTTTGTAAACATAGACCAATCACAACTGATGGAGAAGTGCTTATGTTGCACATTGTTTATCAGCTGCAGTATGCATGAAGAAAAGTTGTGGGTCCAGGCTTGAGGAGAGGTGGCTTTGAAGGTGGGGATTAATAGAGCAGTTAAGCCTTACCAGTTTGCATTAATCTACCTATGAAGCTTTAATCTGTTTGTTGGCAGACCGACCCAACGTTCAGGACCAGCCTCTAGTGGAAAGGCAGCAGCATACCTACGTAGAGGCTCTTCATTCTTACATTTGTATCCATAGACCAAACGTAAGTGTCTAGGCTGAGCTCTTGAGTAATCACAGTGCTACCAGAGATATGGGTATAGATGTGTCTGTATTTTCTGAAAATACTCTTAAATGTCCCAGATGAGTCTGATGAATAATTAGCTGTGCAGTCTGTGCTCATTTTTTTAAAAAATTACCACTGTTTCAATATGAAGCCACCTTACCTTGAGTCATTCCATTGGTGCATCTCTTCCCGTGCTGACAGTGTCTTTCCAAACTGATGGGTTTCCCCAGTATTGTTATCTGGGGCCCCTTAACTGGAGATGCCAGGAACTGAACCTGAGACCTACAAGTGTATGTTCTTCCATGGAGCTATGGCCCTCTTCCTCTGTCTAACATTTATTCAGTGGAAAGCACTGAAGTGAGAAGAGAAGTGATGTAGTTCCTGCCTTTAGAGGCAACAGAAGGAAACTGCACTTCTCTGAAAAAGGGCAGGAAGAGAGTATGCCACTGGGGTACCTTCAGCCACGTTGGTGCACCAGATCTTTTCCTACCTCTTGCTCCTGCCTCCTATAGACAGCTCTACTGAGGTAAACAGGAAGTTAATGGTGCCTTGGAGTTAACAAATAAAAGCTATTGCATGTTGTCTCACAGTGTGATTTTCTGAAGAGACAGGCATATCTTGGGACTTTGCAATTTAAGTAATAAATTTCTGTCTCCTTTCTGAGTATAAGGAATTCCCCTGTGATGGATTATATCAGTTCTCCTGGCACTGTTACCAGCATCCTGGGATCTTGGACAACTTCCTTTCTTACTCCGTGAAATCCTTTTTGCTGGAGAATTGAACACATTTCCCTCTTTGAACTGTGGCCCTGATTCTTGAGGGCAAAAAAAGTTAGAAAATGTGCCCACTGAATGTGTGAAAACTTGAACAGGATCTCTAATGTTCTAAGTAATTGACTTGAGTGTCTTGCTCAGGCTTCCTACTTCATATGATTCCTAGTTCCTTATCTCTGCCTTACTGCCCTCGGGCACTTGCTTTGCACTTCCTGCCATTTAAGACCCAAATCTTTTTTTTCCAGAACAGAAAATACCGAGATTTGAATACATTACACAAAACAGTTTGCATGTATGCAAACTGTGCACATTAGCATACTTTATTCTCAATATAGAACTTCTCTGGCACAGATCATCATTTTCATCCATGATATTAATGTAATTATCATGAATGAATTACATGCTTGGCACAGGTTTATATTTAGTATTAAGTATCACAGTAAATAAAACACCTTGCTTTCTTATTAAGTCTCAGAATAACTTTCTGAGTGGATTGGTGCTAGGCCCATTTTGCAGATGGGAAACTAATACTTGACATAGATTTAGATCTCTCTGTCTCTCTAGTTATACTTCTATCCTTCTTCATTTTGTCCATACAACAACCCTGTGAGATCAGGTAGGATGAGAGGGAATGACTGGCCCAGGGAGAGCCAGTGAGCTTCACAGCTGAGGGGTGATTTGAACTTGGGCCTCCAAATCTTAGTCTGACACTCTAAACACAAAACTGTATAGGCTATCACTATTGTCTGACATCACCATCTTTGTGTATGACTTGCAGGATCATCTAATGTTCCCACGAATGTTAATGAAACTGGTTAGTCTTCGGACTCTAAGTAGCGTCCATTCTGAACAGGTGTTTGCTCTCCGGTTACAAGACAAGAAGTTGCCACCACTCCTATCAGAGATATGGGATGTCAGTGAATGACAGCGTTCCCCATGGGCACTGACCCTCTAAAGTAATCCCCGTTGCTTACCTTTTGCTAACAAGAAGTCATCCTTTCCATCCTTGCCTTGGTCTTGCAGAAGCAGGACAAACAACAGAAACACCTCAACATGGTAGAGATGAAGAATCCTCAATAATTCCTCTGGTGCCTTTCGTCTTCCATGCACTTGTACTGAGATGTTGATTTGGACTGCCATCCAGGCACATGAAGAGCCTTTTGAGGGGTTTCAAAAGCACGGCCCCTTGTGTATCCACTTCATGAATGAACTTCCTCTGGAATGAATGTACTTAGTAGATTCTGCCATTCACAAAAATTAATAGTGAACTGCAAATAGATAAGAACATTTGTGGCATTTCTTCTTTATGAATTTTCATTTTTAAAGGGGTTGCTGCTTTCTGGAAGGTGGAACCACAAGTGCCATTTTTTTGTAGAATTCTTGGAAGGGGGGCTGTGGGTTGGGAAAGCTACTAAACAATAGAGAAAAGTACTCATCATCTTTCTCAGTCATTTTCCTCCTGCTCCAAGTATCTAACTATCACTGTGATATTTTAGAGTTCAGCTTCATGTACAACTTAAATGTGCTGGAGAGACATGTTATTGTAGTTGTCTGTCATGTACAACTGCTTCAAATGTGATGGTGTACACCATGTGTATACAACGTAACTTGGGCAATGTGGTCCTATGCATATTTACTCAAAAGTACTCTCAAGTAACTATACATAGGATTGTAGTCCTAATCTGTAACCTGTTAATTGGAAAGCATGTGTTCTTGCAAATTAGTGCAGCTCCAACATAAGCCTGTTAATACACATTGTACCTATGTAATCTGCACGGAACAGCAGGCTTGCTGGCAGCCTTCTGCCCTGGGCTGTGCTCTGCTGTCACATGCTGCTCTATTTCTATTTAAGCAAAAACAGTTGGTTGCATCTCTGTTTCTTCAGTTTCAATAAAAGTGATAATATGATAAATGTCTATATAGGACACAAGTTTCTACTGGATCCTGTCCAATACATTTTTGGGGTTTTGCTAGCACTTGGGGAGAAGGCAGATAAATTTATCACAAAGGAATGCATTTAGTCTTGGTCATTTCTGAATGGGTTATCTACCCCGGGTTCAATGCTGTTGGAAAGCAGGTTTTCCCCCCTGCTTTCCCACAGCATTGTGGTGTGTTTGTGTACCTCCTGGGTGCTTTTTTCTGGCTTTTCTCTGGTCTTTCTAAGTCAGCTTTGCTCTGAAGTTTTGGGAAAGATCTCAATAAATGTGATGGCTGCCATGTTGGTGAGAAAGTTCAGATTTTCCTGCTCATGTGGCAGCCATTTCCCCTGATCTGGTGCTTTTATTTTACTTTGTTCAGCTCAAAGGAGAATATGGAAAATGAGTTAGTGATACCTGTATAGTTAGCTCCAGGCTGCAGCTGTGTGGACTGGTGTGGTCCCTGTCAGTCTTCAAGCCTGAAGAGATCAGCATGAGCTGAAGCACTCTCCATAACAGGAGCAAGTGATCGGCATATATAAATACTACATTCAATATTGTCCACTATTTACAATTCCATTCCTCTCTCTCTCTCTCTCTCTCTCTCTCTCTCTCTTTCTCTGTCTCTCTCTCTCGTGTATGTATGTATTATGTATGTATGCATGTGTGTATATGTATGTATATGTATGTGTATATAGATATTGTGTATATAGATATGTGTGCGTATACATATATATTCATGTATACATATATATGGAACTGTAAATATTGAACAATATTGAATGTAGTATTTACAGCCTAAATGTTATATCAAATCCATGTCACCAAATTTGATGGCTGCCTTTGTTAGAGGAAAGGCAGCAAGAAAAGGGGGTGGGGGGGTAATTGGAACAGACAATTGATGGTGGGCTGCTTAGCCCTTTTTTCACCCAAGCTTGTAGCTGCCATCCTCTGCTATTTTTCTCCTCCTGGGGGTTCAGGCACATGTTTGCAAGGGAGCACGTGGATTGCCTAAAAACAGCTAAAGGAAGATTGCAAGGGAAAAAAGAAATGTTGAGCAGTGAAATAGATGAGCACCCTGCTCTTTCCAATCCTCTGCTCCAAACTGACATTTACAAAAACAGCTGTTCTCTTACAAAAGTGCAATTTGGGGTTTTGTTATATGCATTTGGATGTAATATTTTCTTCTGCTCTCAGATCTCTGCAGGAAAGAATAAAACTCCGTTTGGATGTGTGATGCTAGATTGTTAATTTGTCTGTTAAAAGTATGAAGGGGCCTTCATCTATACAGAGAAATCTGTTTGTATGTATCCTTTCTTTTCTACTTTGAATATGCCAAATTTTCCTTCCAGAATGGCCCTTTGGTTTTATACACATAAATAATTTAGTATTTACAGCTGGATCCTACAGAGTTACATAAGCCTACATCCATAGTTTGTGTGGGTTTCACTTTACGTAACTTGGCATAGGATCCAGAATAATTTGCCTGACAAAATGCTCATTGATCTGCATGCTAGAAGAAACAAACTGTTTAATGCCAGGAATCATATGTGAGATTTCTGGTGTTATATGCTTCCCTTATTATCAGGGATTTACATTTACTTGCCCTGCAAGCATCTTGAGATTTTGGTCCCCCAAATGAATGTGATTTTTGACTATGTAACCAAGTGTCATACCTGTGGTGTGGCCTTGTGTTTGTTTTGCACTTAAGGTTGGTCTTTTCCCACTGGCCTTCATTATGTACAGTACTTGTAACCATTTTTAAAGTCTGTTTTTATAACTCACTGTAACTGCAACATTCTTGCCATTTAATTCTGTATTTTAACTAATTGTTGGCAAAATGTAATTTTATGTAAAAGAATAAAGTCTAATAATTGAATTTATAATGACTTATGAAAAACAATTTCAAAAATAAGTTCCCGATCTTCTGAAATGGCAAACGAGAGCTAATTATATAGAAACTGAAGAGTCAGATATGTGAAGAAAATGAAAGTTTGAAAATGAATGACTGTATAGACCCAGCATATTGTTGAAATTGATCATTTGTGAGAGAAATTATATGATGCCTTGGTTTGCTGCATACATGAACCACTGGAGGGAATTTTGTAGCTATAAATAATATGAAAGACATTACTGTAGTTTTGGGGGACAATACAAAGTCATTAATATTTATAAGAGTTTGCCATAAGTTCAGTGGGGTGCAGATTGTGCCTTATTTCGCTGGAGGAGACCACTAGTGAGATCTTGTGGAGAATGATGCTCACAATTTTTCTGGGCTACAAGAAGAGGAATCTGTAGCCTGTTTAGTTTTGTTCCAGTTTTTGGCCCCTTGTGGTCACACTGATTTCAAATTTTTCAAACTGGCATTCAAATATTGGCTTTGAAGCAATGCATCTAGCATGGAAACCATATTAACTCAAAAGCAGAGATGTGAAGGTAGGGAATGGGGGAAAGGGACAATAGATATATTTGGGCAAAATCAGGGTTTTGTTTTCCCCCCACCCTTAAATTTCTCAAATGGAAAACTTCGGGGACCACTATAAAAAAAGTACTATGGGATGTTTTCTGTTTTGGAATTTGTGAAGTGCTTTCAAAGACAAGGCTTTATCCACTGAAAAAGTTTTTATTCACTCACTGAAAATGTGTTTTATTATATAGCCCTGTGGTGTCTTTATTAAATAGAAACTGATCTTTATATTGATGTATAAGAACCTAGGGAATTTTTTCATTGCATGGGCCTACAAAAAATGGCTAAGAGTGCCTTCTGGGAGGTAAACTGTATTGCCTCTCTCCAGAAGAAAATTACAGAGGGATGGCTTCAGTCATGCCAGGCTGAATATGGACCAAAGCACTTTGTCCGTTGTGCTTTATGGCTTACATGTGGAATGTGCAGGGAAAGACTGAGAAGCCAAAATAGCTCTGGAAAAGGGCTCTCGACTCCTGCCCCCATACTCCTTCACCAGGTGGCAGACTGAAGAGCAGATGGAGGAAGAGGAAACTGCTGTGACCCTCACCAGAAACATCTGGCTTCTGACCCAGACTATATATTACTGTGCTGTGCTCCTCATTTCCTGTCAAACTGTGTTTAGGCTGGCACTGGGTAAGCTAGATGCCACCATGCCCATGCTTATCTTTGCTAGCCACACTTTGCATGCTGGCAGAGCAAAGCTGGACACCACTACAAGTGTGTTTCTCCTTGCTAGCCACACTGTGCCTGTGCTGGTGATGTGAAACTGGGCATTGCAGTGTTTATGCTTTTTCTTCCTGGCTGCACTGCACTCAGGCTGGCATAGGATGAAGTCTGGGTGGTACAGTGGTTGGAGTGCTGAGTGAGGATCTGGGAATCCCAGACCCCCTCTGTCATGGTAGTTTGCTGGGTGACCTTGTACTAGTCACACTCAGCCTACCTTACTCACAGGGTTGTTATGAGAATAAAACAGAGATAACAATATAACTGAATTCAGGTCACCATTGGGGAGAAAGGTGCGTGTGTGTGGTAAATTAAATAAATAAAACAATAACTGTCCTATGTGAGTCATCGGTTTGGTAAACACATTGCTACCAGTAGAAAAGAGCAAGAGTCCAGTAGCACCTATAAAACTAACAAAATTTGTGGTAGGGTACAGCTCACATCTGAAGAATCTTTTCTATTGCTACAGACTAACACTGCTCCCTATCTTGACATTGCTACCAGGCTATGATTAACTTTAAATTGTTAATAAATTTTAATTCAGGTCTCTGACTACCTTTCAATAAATCCGTATGTTGATGAATGGTGGAGGAGTATCTCATATTCAGGAAGGTGGCAGTATTTATTTGGAAAGTGCTGCCTGTTTGGAGATTTATTTGACCACTTTTCTTCTATTGTGATAATTTAATAGCACTTTAGCAGTCCCGGGAGTCAAGGGCCTTTTGTTATCCAAAGCTGGTAGCGGCGGCTTGAGCATTTCCCCTCCACGGGATGAGGGAAGCGCTGGCCGTGGTGCTCAAGGCCCTGTCAGCGACTCTACAGCGCCTCTTCCCGCCTCTTCGGGGGCTGGCGGACTTTTTTTCGCCTTTGCTCTGTGGAATGGTTCGTTCTCCCCCCCCCTCCCTTCCGCTGGTTGGTTCGGTCCGCCCCTTCACTCTGCTCCAGGCTTTCGATGCGGAACTGGTCGGGCGGCTGGAGGCTTGGCGGAGCTTGCGTGCGAGGAGGAGGATGCGGCCTCCACTGACAGGTAAGAAGGGCAGGCCTCGCCTCGGGCCGGAATGTCTGCGACGTATAAGGGGAACGGCTGGGAAGCGCAGGCTTGTGAGAAGGGGCGGTGAGGGTTGCGCCGTGGTAGGAGGTTGGTTTGCTTGGGTTAGCGAGGTGAAGGGGTGCCTGCCTGAGACCAGGGATATTTGGGGACCTGACAGGGCAGTTGGTGGGGTGTATGTGGTGGATATAGGGAGGGAGGGCTCTTTGCATGCCGAGGACCGGGCCGGAGGGGGGGGGGCTTGTTTACGCTTGGCAAGAGAGGCAGCTGGTGGGAGTGCTGCGTGACGAAGCACGGATGTTGCGGGGGGGGGGGCGTGAAATGGAAGGTGAGAAGGGAGGTGTTGATCGGTGCTGGGTGAAGCGTAGTCTTAAGGGGGAGGTGGGAGGAGGAAAGCAAGGACTTGGGCATTAGAGGACTGCTGCAGTTGCCTGAGGCAGCTATATAGATGTATTTAGGAGGGGTGCTGGTTCTGTTTCTGTGTGTGATTTGACTGGCTTCTCTCCCCCGCCCCCGTGATACCTTTGGGTGTGTGTGTGTGTGTGATGACGATGATACATTTGAGTAGATTGCCTTCATCCTTCACTCTATCCAACCAGCCTCTGGAGCTGAGTAATATAGACACAGCTGCAGCTGCTTTCCAGGGAGTTGCTCTATATGGAAGCTTGGCCAAGGTCTTTGTGAGAGGAAGGTGCTAAAACGCAGCTCCAGAGTTTCACTGCTGCTGTCAATGGAGATTTTTCTTCTGACTTACTGGTGTGCTTTATATCATCCTAGAATCCCTTTAATCATCTTGTATTCCACACAGAAAGGGCAAGGATCTGTGCATGTGTTATGCCTTACAGAAGGTGTTGGTGATATAAATTTTGATTTACATTTTCTGAACTCCATTCTGCTGGAAGATAACAAAAAGATAGTGGTTTGTAGTATTTGAAGACACCATTTACTAACAGCCTAAAAGAGGAGCAAACAAGTTGTAAAGAGAGGTTCTTGGGTGCTCAAGTGGCACTATAGAAAATAGTGTGTGTAGGGTGCCTATATAATATACACAATTATATTGGGTTTTCTGGAGATACTGCATGAGTCTCTCGTCTATGGTAAATAGTTACTTTTGTACCTTATTTGTATGATGTCTCCCATAAATGTAGTTTCCATTAAACATCCACTTTCATCAGAAAACCACACCCTGTTGAAATGTCAATTGGCAATATATTTTATACTTTTTGGGGGGGAAGGTAAACATATTAGGCCATTTTGGAAAGCAGGTAAATTTACAATGCAATCTTAATCAAATAAGTCCCATTGAGTTCGGTGGATCTTACAATCTAGTACATTCCATAGTCTGCAGTCTGAATTACATTTATCTGGGAGTAAATCCCATTAAATTGGTTGGGACTGGAGGTCAAGGACATTTGCACATGAGATGTTTTAGCAGTTCCTGCAGCTGTAATATAAATGCACAGCAAAACATTGATTCAGTTTCGTGGAGGACAAGGCAATCAATGGCTACTACTCACGATGGATATCTACTCCCTCCAGCATGAGTGGCAGGATTCCTCTTTCTATCAGTTGCTGGGGAGTGTGGGCAGGAGGGTGCTGTTGCAATCACCCTGCTTGTGGGCTTCCTGGTGGCAGCTGGTCGGCCACTGTGTGAACAGAATGCTGGACTAAATGGGCCTTTGGTCTGATCCAGCACGGCACTTCTTATGTTCTTATGACTTAAATGTACATCTGTTTAAAAATGTTTCTATTTATTTTGTGGCTTGCATTTATAGCATTCACATGTCTACAAAAATGGTGCAAGGGCTCATGTTATGTGAAAGCATTCTAATGATTCTATTGTATATAAAAACATTTGGACACATTCTGACTTTCAGACACAGAGCTTAAAATGTATATTCTATTTTTCTTTCATTCTGTCACAGTATTCACATATGTTAGAAATAGCATGTGAATAATCAAATGTTCTTTCATTCACCGGTATGAAAAATAAGATCTTTTGACTTTGAGTCCACAAGGGAAAAGAGAATTTTACAGCTGTGGGAGGGTCATGGAGAATTATCTCTATATATGAGAATTATCTCATCCCCAATATTCAATATTGAAGACCCAATATTAATATTTCACAAATGTACTTATACTGCTTGTATAGTTTGCACATTCCTCTCTTGATTTTTATGAGAGAAGCTATACATAGCTTCTGGGATGAATAACAGTTGTATTTAAAGAACAGTAAATTTGCTGCCGTTGGAGTATACGTATTTCACACTCATGTGAAGAAACAGTTGATATGCTTAAAAATGGCTTTACATGTCATTGTTTTGGACCATTTGTGTACTTTAGGATGTGGCTATTTATGTGCTGATCTGCAGCCAAATTATTACCAATTTCTGTAGTTTATACAACAGTAAGCTATTCTGTATCACACCTCTTTCACTTTTTGGATAGCACAATATTGTTCCAGTCCAGTTTTTAGATCTTTTATTTGTGTGTATATCCATCAACAGAGATACTTTATCTGTTTAATGTCCTGAAAAATTGCACATAGAAATACACCTACCTTTCATATCTGGTAGAAAATGGGCATTTTTAGTATCTGATTCTCTTTGTACTGAGTAGAAAAAGGGAAAGGCAAACTAGCTTGGCCTACACATGGCTGTCATGATGGTTAAATATGGAACTAGCTCATTTCCAAACTTTTTAGTGCTTTCACAGAGATTTACTTGAAACATTTGTATTGTGTATTTTGACCAATGTATAAATCTTCTGGCCCTGCCTACATTGGTTTCAGTATGCTTTCAGATTAGTTACTCTGGATCTGCCACTAGTCTAATAAACAAGAGTTCTGAGATATGGTAGACTTCTCATTTGGGCAGGTTTTGAAAGGGTTTTTTTCTTGTCTTTTTGGGAAATAGGGTAAAACTAGGAAAATGACTGTACTGTATTCTGTATTCTGTATTCTGAGGGACTGTATTCTGAGGGACTCATCTTCAGCAGAGGCTTGATTAGTTTTTCTGCGGGATGAAAGCTATGCTTTATCTACTGCATCTAGGATTTTTCTTGTTTTTTTATTACATGTCTGATTGAATCTTGTGTCTTCACACAATACTTTGAGAAATACTGTGAGTGTTGATCTATGTGGAAAATTGCATTTTCCTTTTTCCTCCACCTCTTTTTGTGTGTTTGTTACATTGTTTGCATTTATAAATTGTATTTATGCAAATTAGTGTTTGCAATTACATTAATATAAAGCAATAAATACAGACTCTACATTCTACTCTCTCTGGTGGAAGATGGCATATGTATATAAAGATAGAACGAGTACAAGTACAAGGAATTTCTCAGAAGGCCAGATATATTGTGAGAGGATCGCAAATAGGGAGGAAACACGGGGAAACAAAAAGTTGTATGAAGATCATTGCAGTGTGTATTTAAAAATGTGATTATGAAAATTTAGAGATATAGAGACTACTATATTACCTAAACAAATTAGTCCCAAAATTTATCAGATTATAGACATTTTGTTTGCTGCTGATGCTCAGGTGCTGATGTGGCAAGGAGGTTTATTGGTTACAACTGATGTACTTGTTGCACATCTCCCTACAGATTTTGTCATAGATGCCTTTGTAATCTTGGGCTTGGGGTTAGCATACCTTATGACCACCAACTCCCATATATATCTGCCTGTCCAGTCTTGCTGTTTTTGAAGGCCTTGCTTTGGGTGCCTCTGACATCTGAGGCTAGATGGTGGCAAATTGAGAGAGTGCCTTCTTGGTTGTGTCACCAAAGCTTTGGAACTCCCTTCCGAGGGAGATTTGTCAGTTTTCCTGTCATTGTCTTCAGCCAACAAGTAATGACTTCTTTTGTTTCATTTGGCATACCCCCATGTAAACTCCTATGAGCTCAAATTCACGTTGTAATCTACCCTTGAAGCTTATTTGTTTGAGGACAGCCACTTTTAGGTCAGCAGTGGAATATCCTGGAACATTAAAATATTTTGAGTGTTACGATTTTTAACTTCAGATTTATGTCCATTTGTTGTTGGATAAAGGGAAGATTACAATGTGAGATTGCCCAATTTGTGTTCATTCACAAGTTCAGAACAATGGGACCCCTGGGCTGAATAAGAGACACAGGGTTCTTATCATATTTTAGACGCTAATTTCTGCTCTGATCAAACCATTGTATCCTTTCCTATTGAGTCCCTTCTTCTCTTCAGTCCTCCCACCTCCGGACTGGAATATAAAGACTCAAGGATCTCTGCTCCTCCTTGTATCTGAAGAAGAGAGCTTTGACTCTCAAAAAACTGTACCCTGAAAATCTTGCTGGTCTGTAAGGTGCTACTGGACTCAAATCCTGCTGTTTCCCTTCTTTTTTTATTGTAAATGCTTTCAGTGATTCTTAGAGAGAAGTGATGTTACTTCTGGGTTTTCACACTGTCACTGAGAGTACCCCCCCCCATATTCCCCCCAGACTCCTGCTGGTTGCCAACTGCTGGCTGGCACTTCCATATCCTGGAGGCTGTTCTTAACTTGCCACATGTATCTGGGCAAATGGGTGACTAGAAGCCTGGACTAAGCAATTATTATGAGATGATGCCTTTTTCCTTCTTAATCCTGCAGTCCTTTGCTGTACATTATAGCTTATTATACTATGTGTATGCTAAAATGTTACGGTGCACAATGTATGGGTCAAATGCATGTTCAGGTAATTGACCGTTTTTACCACACTGAATAGGTCAGTCCAACAGTTACATTAAAATGCTGCTTTAACATAGCTACCTTATGAGAAAAATGGTGGTGCACAACCATTTATTTCTATTTACTTACATGCCACCTTTCTCACTGAAACTAAAAGAAGAAATTAAAATAAACAGTGGAATAAAGAAAACAGTGTAAGACAAACATAAACAGTACAGCAACTGAATAACAAAAGTTCAAGCCTGGTGAAGTACTAACCGGATAGTACATGCTGCAAGCCTTGAATATGTCTTTTAAGGCAGTGGTATTCAACGGTCGTTCATGACGAGCCAGAGTTAGAACCCTGAGGTGGGTTGCAGAGCCCTTCCTGGAGGGTCATGGAACCCAATGGGGTAGCTGCTTTTTTGTTTTCTTTTGGAAGGATCTGCTGTGTAGAGAGCAAGTGTGCAATGCTTTCTGACGCCCTGTCCTGCATGCAAAGAAAGGTGAGACCACTCAGTGGTGGAGAGGATTCCTCCTGCTGATTTTGTCTTGTTCTGCACTACATACACCGGCTGGTGTTTGAATTCTCTTTCCTGTTCCCAACTTTTTGGTATGTTGTTGCCTGCAGTACAGGCCTTGATGTGCCCATAACTCTGGCTCTCCCTTTTCTTGTCACATATTTGCAGCTCAGTGGGCCCAGGTCTGCTGTTTTAAGGAATCTTTACTGCATTGTTGCCATAGTCTATAGGAACAAAACAATTACGTGTTGCATTCAAATTGGCTAACATCTTTTCTAATGATTTAATGCTAGCAGCAAATATCATACTAATGAAATACTCAGATAGCTTTAATAGGTAAGTTGCAAACAAAGATTCTGAATGTATTGGGAATGGAGGGGCTTCAATCTGGATAATGCAGCTAGCATAAGTTAAGTGCTGTGAACATGAGGATGTAATGTTCTGCATATAAATAGTTTGGGCTTTACTTCTTCTTAGCATGGGGTTTTAAAATATTTGTTACTGTAGGTTTAATGTGGGCCTATGAGGAAAGAAAAAGAGGGGCTGAATGGGTGAGTAGAGTATAATCTGATAGGCTAGCAGTTGTACTCTGGGGGTGGAGTGAACTACAGGTTTTAGTCAGAGAACCAAGGGAAAGGTTTTTAGTCAGCCTTTGTATATCTCAGAGAGAGGTTATTTTGATGGGCAGTGCAATCCTGAGGCTTGTTGGGCCGTCCGTGCCTGCGTGCCCACATACCTACTGTGCCACTTACCTGCTCCCTAAGGACTTTTGTGGGAGAGTCACACCAGCAGTCGAGCCTGGCAAGGTGTGGCTAGGAGAGAATGCTCCCTAGTTGTCCTGGCAATGCCAGCAGAATTCACCAATTGCCGGGCGACAGCACCATGAGTGTCAGGGAAAGGTGTAGCCAGTCCACGAGCTGGCCTGTGTTTGCCGTCGCCAGCTGCCAATACTACTCCCCCGTCCTGCAGAGAGTGGGTCACAGGGCAGAAACTCCCCCATGATCAGGCTTGCTGCACCTCAGTAGAGGCACCTGCCTCAAGAGGAGCCCTGCTCCGAGTGGGGGGAGTTAACCTGAAGGTGTGAACAGGGTGCCCGCCCACCCACTCACTAAACCTCTATTTCTGAGAAGGGCCAGGCTGGCAGCTGAAGCACAGCTTGCTTGAGAACTCCTCCCACCAGCTGCTGTTGCTTTGAGAAACATGATTCCCTCCTTGAAAAGGAAGACCAGTAAGGCAGCAGGACCCAGCAAGGATTGCACCCACAGCCCCCAGCACTCAGGATCAGCCCACCAAGTCTCAGAGAGGCAGCTACTTACAGGCAACTGGGGGCAGGTTCTGAAACGAATGACGAGAATGCCCATTGGAGAGACTGGAAGGCTCATTGGATATGATGGGAGCCACAAATGCCCATTGACTTGCAGCGGTTCCATTAAAATACATCACTACATCAAATCAATGCGAGGAGAATGCTGAGTGAACGTCGAGAACTGTGCAGTGGTTCCAAGATGAAAGCCTCCAGAGTGGATGACAACCTCTGGGACCAGAAAAACTGCTCTGGGATCCATCATCTCATCCTCAGTGCAAGATTCCCAAAGTCCATCCCTTTCTCCGCTAGCAGCAAAAGGGAGAGCCTCCAGCAAAAGGGAGAGTGGTCTGGCCTTGCGAGATGTTTGAGTTTAGAAGAATTTAAGCAATTAAGCTACCTCCCTACTTACCTGGGGTCGTGGGCACCCTGGCTGGAGGTTATGTGGGGTGCCTGAGGAGCTGATTGGGCATGGGGAAGGGGGCTTGGCTGCTGTGAGGCACAAGCGGATTGGTCCCTGCAGTAGTCTGCATCCTATGCTCTGCAGGGCTGCTTGGGCCAGGGCCTGGTGCAGGGGAATCAACTTTCTGCCATTGCTGGGGGTGTTCTCATGCGTGAAACAGCTTAGGGAGCGGACTAAGTTGCCCACCGCCCACTGGTGCAGGGACATGCCCCAGTTATGCCCACGTGCAGCCACCATGGCTGGGTGCTAGTGGAGAACCCAGGCAGATCGGTGCTGGGCTGCTGTGCCATCATGGGGGGTTACACTGGCATGAGTCTGGGATATGCCAGCATAACTCCTAGTCACTTTTCAGGGTGCTTCCCTCCCCTTCAGGATTGCGCTGTAAATCTAGCGAACTGTGTTGAAATCTGAAGGAGTTTTTTTCCTGGGTAAGTCAGGCAAACAGTGTGTGCACCTGAGTTAGTCTTTGGATGTCTCAGAGAAAGAATTCTGGCTAAATCAGGGAAACTGTGAGGAAGCCTGAGAGCCTAATTCTGTCCAAGTCAGGCAAATTATGTGTGCACCTGTGTTAGTCTGTTTATATTTGAGAGAAAGATTATCAGGCAAGCTTTGTGAAAAAGCCTGAGTGAATCTATGACTGTGTGGATGAGATGATAGTTTATTCTGTTGGTGAAGATCTGTGTGGAAAATTAGCCTGTGTGATTGAGTCTGTGAATATACGTTCATCTTCGTTCTTCTGTGCTTCCACACATGGGGACTGCGCAGGTGCAGGCCAGCCGCCGGAGAATTTTCTATAGCTTCTATGGCTCCGAAGGGGCCGTTTGTCGCGCGCCTCAGCGACCGTTTTCCCGCCCAAACGGTCACATGCTCCTCCAGCGACCAACGGCCCCCTTCCCTCAGTTCTCTTCTTGCCGCCGCTTGGAGAGAACGTGAGCTTCGTTGCTCTGTGCTTTGTGTGTCTTTTGACTTCTGGATTGATCTTTGGCTTTTGACTTCGGACTTTGGACTTCGGCTATTCTTCTGCTTATTGATTCGGACTTTGACTTGGACTCGGTAATTATGACCCGGACTGTTTGACCTCTCTCTAGCGTGCCCCTGAAGATGGCCTCAAAGGCGCTCTTCAAGCATTGCCTCCAGTGCCACACTAAAATGGCCAAGACCGATGGCCATGAACTGTGCCTATTTTGTTTGGGGGAGACCCACGTTTCAGCCTGCAGAATATGCCAAGGCTTTACTAACAAGGCCCGGCAGGACCGCAAGGCCCACCGAGGATCGTGGTGCCGAGTCCCCGTTCGGAACCGACGGCCGGCTCGATTCCGATCAGAGCGAAGCTGTCGAAGCCGAGGTCCACATCGAAGCCGAGGTCCGTTGCGACGTCGAGGAGCCCGTCGGTTCCGAGGTCTTCTTCGGAGCCACCGGCCAAGAAGAAGAAGACCAAGCATCGCCACCGGTCGCCGCGTCCCGCGCCACAGGAAGACGTCGTCGTAATCCCTCGCACGCCTTCTCCCCACCTGGGTTCCCCGGAGCCGGAGGGGGTCTCGGAGCCGGTGCCGGAACTGACGGCGTTCGAGGTGGTGCCGGCCGAGTTTTCTCCAGGGCCGAACCGAGCCCACGACCAAGTCGGAGTCGACCATCGCCTGCCCGTCGTTCTCCCTCTGCTGCCAGCCGTGAGCGGCGTCGGTCTGGAGGGAGTGTCGGCTCCGACCGTTCGGTCTCATCCCGCCACCGCCAGGCCTCCTATCTTCCCCCGCCGTACCATTGCCAGTGGGAAGGGGCACCCGCCGGTTTCTCCGGCTCGGAACTGAGGCCTTCGACGTCGAGGCAAGCGTGGTTCCCCCCACCGATCCAGGGTGAGGACTCATGGCACGGTTCCGAGGAGGGAGAAGTGGAGAGCCTGGGGGACTACCATTCTGAGTCCTGGTCCGAGCCTTCGCCGGCCGACGACGTGGTGCCGTGTACCGGCTCGCCATACGAGGACCTGAGAATCTACTCAGACCAGATGGCACGGATGGCTCAGGCGCTGGAGATGGACATCTCATCGGCGACCCCCCAGACCAAGGACAAGCTCCTGAAAAGGATCTACGGAGACAACCCGGCGTCCATCGGCTTCCCCATGCTGGAGGGTATTGAGGAGATCGTGGATAGGGTGTGGAAGGTGCCCTGTGACCAGCCTCCAACATCCAAAAGGATTGAGCAGCTTTATAAAATCAAACAGGGCACCTGGCAGGCGTTGGTGAAACACCCTCCACCCTCCTCACTGGTCACGGAAGAGTTCCACCCCCGGCGTTCAGGCCACACTTCTGTGCCAGCTGACAAGGAGAGCAGGAAACTTGACGCGCTTGGCAGACGGCAATATACGGTGGCTTCGCTGGGCCTCAGGATCGCCAACTACCAGACCATCATGGCTGGTTACCAGCTCTATCTCTGGGAGAAGTTGGCGTCCTATGTTGGAGACCTCCCACCTGAAAAGAAAGCGGTGGTATCCCTGCTGCAGACGGAGGCTGTGCGGCTGTCCAAGCAGCAGATGAACGCGGGGAGCCACGCTGCTGACACTGCTGCACGGGGAATGGCTTCGGCGGTGGTCCTCAGGCGCCACTCCTGGTTGAGGTCAACCGCCCTGTCTCAGGAGGTGCGTTCCAGGGTGGAGAGCATGCCCTTTGAAGGGGACTCGCTGTTCTCCAGGTCCACCGACGAGACCCTAAAAAAGAAAAAAGAGGACAGGCAGACGGCGCGGTCCTTGGGGCTGGCTCCTGCGGACAAGCCCACCTCCAAGCCACGGTACACTCCCCGGTACGGCCCTTACCACTACCTAGGCAGGTACCAGCAGCAGCGGCCGGGCTACCAGCAGTATCCTGCCTACCCGCAGCGGACCTATCCTCCTGCACAGCAACAGAGGAGGCGTAGATCCTTCAAGCCTCGCCCGTCACAGCCACCGGCCCAGCAGCGAGATCAGCAGGGTGCCGGAAGGCAGTACTGACAGGTCGCACCAGCCATATCCCCAAGTTTCTCAGACAGACTGAGTCCACTCCTTCCGGAGTGGGAGTCAATAACATCTGACTCATGGGTCTTAACAATTGTTGATAGGGGATACGGGCTGGAATTCATTGAGCTGCCTAGATGCAGTTCACCCCTGACAGCTGTTAATAACACTATGGCCGAGCTGGATGCGGAAATCGTGTCGCTCTTGGCCAAGGGGGCTGTGGAAGAATTGGCCTATGAGGACTCTGTAAGGGGGTTCTTCTCTAGGTTCTTCCTGGTTCCCAAGAAGGATGGGGGCTTACGTCCCATTTTAGATCTGAGGGGCCTTAATGCCTTCCTTAAGGTGACCAAATTCAAAATGGTTACATTGGCGGCTGTGATCGCCTTGCTGAAACAGGGGGATTGGTTTGTGGTCCTTGATTTGAAGGACGCATATTTTCACGTGGGAATACGGGAAGAGCACAGGAAATACCTGAGCTTCGTTTACCGGCGAAGGGTTTTCCGGTATAGGGTGCTTCCCTTTGGCCTGTCCACTGCCCCACGGGTGTTCACGAAATGTGTGGCCCCCGTGGTCTCCTTCCTTCGGGAGGAGGGCTGTACCATCTTTCCATACCTCGATGACTGGCTTATCGTGGCTGAGTCGGAGTCTAGGCTGGTGCGGGACATTGGCTTAGTACTTAGCACTTGTCAACGCCTGGGGCTCTTAGTAAACTTTGGAAAATCTAAGCTGCAAGGTTTCCTACATTGGTGCACTGTTAGACTCCGTGGAGGGTAAGGCTGTACTCCCCTTGGAGAGAGCTAGGTCCCTAAGGGGTCTTGTGTCCTTGTTTAAAAGGAACCGCTTCCAGTCCGTGCGCACTATCCAGTGCTTGTTAGGGCATATGGCGGCGGCCACCTAGGTGGTGCCCTTCGCTAGGCTGTATATGCGCCCTCTCCAGAACTGGTTTGTGCGGAGGTACGATGCTCAGCAGCATCCTCCATCCCTCAAATTCTCTATTCCAAGGGTCACCCTATCCTCCTTGGACTGGTGGCTGTCTGATGACCATTTGTTTACAGGGACCCCTTTTGGCTATCAGCATCCTGATGTCACGGTTACCACGGATGCCTCTCTGTTGGGATGGGGGGCTTATTGTGGTGATGTGTGTGTGCAAGATGTCTGGTCTGAGAGGGAAAAGACCCTCCATATTAATGTGCTTGAACTAAGAGCCATTCGTTTTGCACTTGTGTCCCTTACAGCACTCTTGAAAAATCGCCAGGTGTTGGTACAGACGGACAACACGACTGCCATGTACTACATAAATCAACAGGGGGGCACAGTGTCCATGGCGCTCTGCAGGGAAGCCACGCTCACTTGGCAGTGGGCAATCAGGAATGGCGTGACAATTCGGGCCATACACGTGGCAGGGTCAGACAATGCCCGGGCGGATGCCCTGAGCAGGGTCCTTATGTTGGACCACGAGTGGGAACTGAACGTAGAGTGCGTTGGGCCGATCTTTCAGATGTGGGGTCATCCAGATATAGATGTATTCGCAACAGCGGCGAATGCCAAGGCCCAAATGTTCTGTTCCAGGGCAGGGAGCGACCCCCTCTCTATTGGGGATGCCTTCCAGTGTACGTGGACTCAGGGCTTGCATTATATGTTTCCTCCGTTCCCTTTGATTCCCAGGGTCCTGTGCAAGATAGAGGAGGACGGGACGGACTGCATCCTGGTGGCCCCCTTTTGGCCAAGGCAGGTTTGGTTTCCAAAGCTCCTGCGGATGTCCCAACGGACATATGTGAGTCTGCCCCCTCGGCAAGACCTTCTCCTGAACGGGAGCTTAGTCCATTACGACCCCAGGAAGCTGCACCTGGCGGCTTGGCGGATCGTTCCTCCCCTATAGGTTTTTCGGAGGAGGTACAAAGGGTCCTCCTGAATGCTCGCAGACCATCCACTAGGCGTTCTTATGCGGCCAAGTGGCGCAGGTTCGAGGTTTGGGCACTTGCTAAAGGGGTGGTGCCTGTCAGCAGCCCCCTAGGGGTTATATTCGATTACTTGTGTCACCTGAGGGACCTGGGCTTGAAGGTTTCCTCTCTCAAGGTCCACCTGGCAGCTATCTCTGCTGCTCACACCCGAGTTGAGGGTGGTACAGTTTTTTCTCACCCAAAATCCCGTCAGTTCCTTAAGGGCATGTTCAACCTTTACCCACCTGTGTCGGCACCGGTGCCTCAGTGGTCGCTGTCCCTGGTGCTTTCACGTCTGATGTTGCCTCCATTCGAACCTCTGGCAACCTGCCCCTTGGACGTATTGTCGTACAAGGTGGCATTCCTGGTGGCTGTAACATCGGCCAGAAGGGTCAGTGAGCTGTCTGCGTTGCGATCTGACCCGCCCTTCCTGTTATTTCATCCCAACAAGGTGGTCCTGCGTCCCTGCCTGGGTTTCCTGCCTAAGGTGGTGTCCACTTTCCACCTCTCACAGGATATTGCATTGCCTGCGTTTTTTCCTCACCCTTCCTCGAAGGGGGAGAAGGCCCTCCATTCCCTAGACTTGAAGAGGGCCATAGCCTATTACCTGGATAGGACGAAAGGATTCCGGTCGAGCCCTCACCTGTTTGTGTGCTTTGGGGCCAAGGACAAGGGTAACAGGGCTTCTTCACAGACCCTGTCTAGGTGGATTGTAACGGCCATTAGCAAGGCCTATTCCCTAGCTGGGGTGACTTGCCCACTTCATGTCAGGGCCCACTCCACGCGGTCCCAAGCATCCTCCTCGGCACTCCTCAGGGGTGTGCCTCTAGCTAACATTTGCAAAGCGGCCACATGGTCCTCTGCAGACACCTTTGTAAGGCATTATGCCATAGATGTCAATGCGGAGCAGGATGTATCTGTGGCCAAGGCTGTCCTGCACTCCCTTTTTTCCTAAGGGAGTCTTGGAAAAGGTTCCTTGGCGTACCTGTTAGGTACCCTTGGGTGAAAAGGTGTATATATGAATATATATATATATATATATATATATATATTTATGTGTGTGTATATGTAAATACTGTGTGTTTATATATTGCTGCACAGCTTGTAGAAATGTATATATGTATGTATACATTGTTGTTGTTGTTGTTCTGTAATAAAATTGTGTTGGATTTCACCCCACCTTCCTTATTATGTGAAGCTTGGTACACTCCCATGTGTGGAAGCACAGAAGAACGAAGATGAAAACAGGGTTAACATACCTGTAACTTATGTTCATCGAGTTCTTCTGTGCTGACACACAACCCTCCCTCCTACCCCGCTGTGAATTCCAATGCACGACAATGTGATGGCTGTAACGGAAATTGGTGTTTTTAAGGTGTTATGGCTAAAGTGTATTGGTCAAGCGGCGGCAAGGAGAACTGAGGGAAGGGGGCCGTTGGTCGCTGGAGGAGCATGTGACCGTTTGGGCGGGAAAATGGTCGCTGAGGCGCGCGACAAACGGCCCCTTCGGAGCCATAGAAGCTATAGAAAATTCTCCGGCGGCTGGCCTGCGCCTGCGCAGTCCCCATGTGTGGAAGCACAGAAGAACTCGATGAACATACGTTACAGGTATGTTAACCCTGTTTTCAAGAAGATACAATTATTTTTGAAACCTCCAAGCTTAAGAAACCAATATGCTTATCAGATCTTATACTTATCAGAACTTACCTGCAGCCATCATGCTTATGTTCTTATAAATGAATTCTACTTTTGTTAAAGCAAGAAAGATCCTTTTCCCTCCTCCCAATTATTCTCACGCTCTGACCATTCTATTGAACTAACAGCTATAAACAAGCCTTCCTATATTACCTGCTAGACTGAAGAGGTCTGGGGCGGTGAAACCCAGAGAATTCCCAACTGAAGTGGTAGGGGGAGTGAGGCTTGCTGGAGCCACAGAGTTTAAAAGGTGGCTGGTGGTGGCTTGAAAGGGTCTTTTGAAGCTTGGGTGGGGGTGGAGGGACAGGAGGATGGGAATCCACTCTGCCTGCTGCTTCCTGTCCCTTGCCAGCCTCGTGCTGCTCTTCTGCCATGACACAAAGGTTGCCTCCACTCCACCACAGTTTGGCTGCCTGGATCCAATCCAGGATTATTCAACATGATCAAGCATAAATCTGACTACTTGCTGGTTCATGAATCCTGGATTGTACGCCCCTAGCAAAAGTGTGAAGGTAAAAAAAAAAGCGAGAACAGATTGCAATCAGACTACTTTCTTACTGCACTGTAATTTTGTAAGTTAAAATGAGTTTTGATTTATTTTAAAATGCTGTGAAGCAAGACACAAAGTGGTTACAAATTACAGTGTTCAGAGCTGATTAACACATTATTATTTTTAGGTGCGCTATACATGTTTTAAGTGTATGTAAAGTATAAAGTGTGAATGTGGCAAATATGTCTGCAAGTGCACTGTTCATGTAGATACATTCATCATTGAACCATATATAGCTGCGGCTTCTTGTCTGTTGTATAACTAGTAACAAACTAGATGTGCGTCTGCATATCATGTGAAATACCCCACAATGAAACCTGAATACTTTCAGCTTTTTCCATGTATTAGACTTATCCTTTGAGGGGTGGTTTGAGAAAATGTGTAGCATATCAAGCTAGTAGTTTTTCAGTATTGTCTTGTTCTATAAAGTTTAGTTTGAGCCAAAGGTTACCAAATTATTAGTTTTCAGTGCCAGAGATGAGAACCAGACACCCAATGATGAAACTTGAACATATGGAGTCTTTTTTTCACGATTAGCTTATCCTGCAATTGGGGAAAATGGCTTACAGATCAGAGAACACAACTGTGCACCTCTCATTTTAGAAGTGAAACTTCTGCATTGGATACTGTAAGCATTTGGATATTTCCAAACAAATCAGAAGGAAGATGTGTTATGTGTAGAATCAATAGAGGATATTGTGGATAGCTAAACTGCTTTGTATTCCCTTTAGTGCTCCAGTGTTGTTGCCTTACTTCAGTGCTTTCAACTGTTGAAGAGCAAGTATTGTTCGAATATTCTTTCATCCTGAGTAATATTTAAAGTAAACAAAGTAATATATAATCACAGGAAATGAGAAAAGACATATAAAAGGAAGTAAAGAGAATTTTATTAGATTCTGCCTCACCTTGTCATTCTGCAGCTTAGCAAGCATTTCATAGCTGTGAAAGATGAGGGATGGGGGGAAAGATGCTCCTGTTGCTTGTAATTTGTCTCTATCCTAATGTGAGTTTTTCGTGCACTTTCAGTTTTGTTCTGGTGCTTAAAACATCAGAAATAAATGAAACCACCAGAACACATTTTGGAATAAGAGATTTTAAAAATTGCTTAAATGCTTCTAAACATAAACATCTCGCATATGAGTTTTGTAACAGGCAAAGTGTGTTGAAACCCTGATACAACTAGCCTGTTTCATTTATTCCTTGCATACCAATTACAGTAAAAGGGAGTAACAGAGCATTTTCTGGCTGTTTAAATCAATTGAGTGTTTTCTACTTGTAGCCCACTACATTAATCATTCCTCCTCAACCCTTTCAGCTCCAAGAGCTATTTTTAACCCAAAGCCTCAATATATGACCCAGTTTACGTTTCATAGTATATGTTTCTCTCCCCTACCCCCACTCCAATCTTTCTGCTTCTCTTTAAGGATTTTTTTAAATGGTACCACTTATGAGACCCATGTAAAGTTTGGTGTTTGCCTCAGTGGTCTGTTTATAGCTACTTGTGACAAGGCTGCCGTTATGAGTATTCAGTAATGGTTGTTTGCTTCCATACAGAAACAAATATCTGCGTAGTTCTTGCTGCTGCAGCAAACGTAGAGACATTTGCAGTATTAGAGGATCATCCACACATCAGTTTCCCCTGTACTTTCCTTGTCTCACTTCCCACCATTTCTTCCTTTCTACCAGAAGGCTTCTTTAAAAGAAGGAAATAGTTAGCTCACTAAGGTGTTACAACAATCAATTGACCTGATGTACTGGTTTCCAGCTTTCATCATCCTCTCCCCAAGTCTATAGCCCTTTTCATTGCCAAAACAGAAAATGTGTTTTCCCCTTATAACTCAGCAACGAAAAGGATTAGAGACTTCCAAAGCATCCAAAGGTGCTTTGACTATGATTTTTCCAGAAGATTATACCTAGCCAGGTTTAGGAAAGATTGTAGCAAAGCAGAAGGAAAGACAGAGGCTGGATGAATAGAGGACGACATAATATGGATACTACTGAAACTGCTGCTCCTGTAAGGAAACCAAGACAGAACAAAACATCTGTGTAGGCTTTATTTTTCTAATGAGTGATAGATCTATAGCAAGTATCGACCAGATGTTCCCAAAAGGAAGATCATCAATGTAAGAGGTCCCCCCCTTTAAAAAAAGAAGATATCTGTCTAGATGTAAAAAAAACAAAGTAAGACTGGAAAACAAGCTCAAAAGCTTGCACAGTGTACAAAATCCAGCACAAGAGTCCACCCAAGTTTTCCTCTCATCCTTTGCAACTCAGAGCAGCCTTAAAGGCAGAGCTTGATAGCTGTTGTATCACTTTCACTGCCATTCAGCACGTTTTCTCCAGCACTCTCTCCATGTGCCTTCTCCCAATGCACATGCACAGTGACAAAATAACCTCTCATGTCAACTTTCCACTATCCCAGCTTGATACCACACAGCAGAGTTTTTTACCTGTGTGGAAGACAATCCCCCTCCCTTTTTAAAAAGTCAGAAAAGGTTAAAAAATGTAATTTTTCTCTCTCTCATACACACATACACCTCTAATTCAATTAAATATATTGCCTGGCTCACAGAAGAGTTGGTCTACACCTAATACAGCCCTTGTATACCCAAGAGATCTGGAAATGACATAGATCCATCAACCCACCAAGCTCCTGTTCCCACTGTGGTAGGGGAGAAAAAAACCTACTGGTGTCACAAGCTTGATAACATCACTTCCGTGGAAAAGCTGGAAGCGACGGTGGTAGTTCTAGGAATCTAGAAATGTTTTACCACATTTTCCAAAAACTCTGTGGTAAATGTCCAGTGATTCCTAGAGCTTCTGCCATCACTTCTAGATTTTCCCTGCAAGAAATGTCATTGTGTTTGTGATGCTATCCTGCCACCATGTCCCTGCCTTCAACCCTAGGATGACACAGGCTTGCCAGGTTGCTCTTGGTGAGCTGCAGAGGGGGCAAAGGGAGATGCAAGCGATGGGAGGGTTTCTTAACTTTTGCACGTGTATGTTCCAGCAACGAGATGATGTCATTTCCAGCAATCACAATTCTCTTCGTCAGATGCATCTGACGAAGAGAATTGTGATTCTCGAAAGCTTATGCTACAATAAAGTTGGTTAGTCTTAAAGGTGCTACTGGACTCTTTGTTTTTGCTACTACAGACTAACACGGCTAACTCCTCTGCATCTATTTCCGGCAATGACACCCTCTATGGTTTTTGCCCAAATATCAGAGCTTCACCTGTTGATGTGATAATGTCATTTCTGTGTGACATCCTCACATTGCCAGTGATGTCACAGTGTTGCCTAGAAGCACTTGCTAGGAGGGGTAAGTTCCCCCATTTCTTCCCCCTGAGCAGCAGTGGGGGTATAGGCCAAGGGTGGAGAATCATCCACCCCCAGTGGGGGGCTGGCAACCCTAAAATGGTGTAGGATGTCTTCAACAACAAATTCTAATTTCATTTGGGTGAAAACAGAATAAGAAGGGAAGTGGGATGCAATTACTTGAAGGGGAGGAATAAATTGAAGAATTTCATACACATAGGAGAATGTGAGATAAATAAAACAGCACAGAAAACTAACATAGCCTGAATAAACTGATTCCCTAGTTTACTGGCTTACAAATCCTGAGCCATATTGGTCTAACATGGGCCAGTTCATCAAGGGATCTCTTTTCCCCTTGCTTGCTCCTGGGAAAGGCAAAGGTAGCTCTCTCCTAAGGGTTTTGTCATTTTTCTGTCATCACACCCCTTTAAATAGTTCCTTGGAGGAAGGGTTGGGCACAGGATTAAAATTTATAGATAAACATGGCTTTTTTCCAGCAGGAACGTGGTGGAACGGAGTTCCGGCACCTCTTGAAAATTGTCACATGGCCAGTGGCCCCGCCCCCTGATCTCCAGACAGGGGAGTTTAGATTGCCCTCTGTGCCACTGCTGCAGAGGGCAATCTAAACTCCCCTCTGTCTGGAGATCAGGGGGTGGGGCCACCGGCCATGTGACCATTTTCGCCGAGGGTGATTTAAACTTTAAAAAACTCTCCCCTTGTCCCAGCAGACCCAAAGTGACGTCATTGTGCGGTCCTGAGTTCCACCACCTCTTTTCCTAGTAAAAAAACCCTGGATAAACAGATACATTAGAAGAAGTGCTGTGTATTGTAACTTTCTGCATTTGGAAAAAAGATGTTAACCCTATTAGGACCATAATATGCTCTCAGACTTGTTCTTATTATAAAATTTGTCTTTAGTCTCAGCAGGCAAGCTATAGATCAATAAACTAGAGTCTACTTATACTGAATGCTTGCAAAACAGGCTGGTCCTTGGCCTTGTGTTAGAGGACATTTATGGAGAAAATGAACAGAAAGTTCAGGCTGCTTGTAAATGTGGAAGGGAAACAATGGATTGTGGTATAAGCATGTGGCTAATTCAGCTCATATAACCTGAGATAAATAATCTCATTTCATTTCAGCTATGCTTGGGGAAAGCTTTGTGAATGGTAACTTGTAATAAGTGTACGTTGCAAATATGCTGTCATAGAGGCCTCCTGGGTACCATGAAAGCAGTGTGTAATAGCTAGTTTAGGGCAGTTATTGTGCCCAGGTGAATCTTGTTTGAAATGTGGGTGGTGCTGAGAGAAGTATGTGTTGCAGGTGGGCGGAGGGAACTGTAGTTGCTCTATAAATAGTTCTAATGAGTTGTGATCTAGGGACAAGAGACTGAGTTGCTATGGAAACTGATCTGGATCAGATTACCTGAGGCTCCTATTATCCAGTCTCTGCATGCGTGAAGGCTGCATGACCAAAATGTATGTTGTGAACATATGATTTTCTGAAAGGATATGTTTTTAAAAAGATTGAGAAACTGTATTCACAGTAACAATTTTAGTCAAATCAGTGACTAAAGCAACCAAAATAACCCTACTCTGTACTTCAGTGCAGATGTAGGGGTGTTGATACTGAAGAACTTAGCAGCCTTCATTTGCTCTTTGTGACACTGGAGTGTCTACTGAAGAAGATACAATGACAGATTTCAAGAACTGACCATAGTGGTCACTGAATAGTGTTTCTATTGGTGTGAAACGGAGTCTGCTTTTTCAAAGGCAAGACTGTTTTAAAGTCATTAGTTGTGGCACCCCTATCCTTTTTGCCTTGCCTTCTTAACTGATTGCTCTTTGATATTTCTGTATTACTTACTTATTTTTGATGAGCCCATATTTCTTCCCATTATAAACTGGAAGATACTGCAGTGAGAGTGCCACTTACCTTTCTACTTTCAGTGTGTTCTGGTTAGGTATTTCATTTACATGGGTAGATTAGTTTATTCCCTCATACAGAATTTCTTTTCAAATTAACAACTAAACTCTTAATGTTCAATATCTTTTTAAAAATGTTCTGCAATCCCTACCCTCTCACTTGATCATTTCTGATTTTTAAAAGATGCTAAAACTGCTGATCAGGTATGATGTCTGTGGCTTATATTCTAGTGCAGCAGTCTCTCAACATAACGTTCACACTCCATTGTAAATCACTTATTTGGTCCCTACTTTTTAGCTTTTGAGGAGAGTTATGATGCCTTTTAAAATGTTGTTGGTGTGCCCTCATGGACAGTAGTTGCCAATTTAGAATATCAGATCTGCTCCTCCAAATTTCTAGAATTGAACTCTGGGGGTGATTCCCATATTTAACCTAATGACCATGTTGAGTCTGTCTGACCCTAGCACACATACTTATAGAAGTACCATACAATGCAAAGCTGCTATTCACAAGCAAGATTTCTTTTAATAACATATGGGTCAGTTGAACACACAACATCTGCCTTATACTGAGTAAGAGCATTGGTTTGCCAAGGTCAGTATTGTCTAGTTTGACTGGTAGCAGCCCTCTAGGGTTTCAGGTGGAGGTCTTTTATATCATCTCCTGTCTTTTCATTTTAACTGGAGATGTTAAGGATTAATTCTGGGACCTGGTAGAGCAGATGCTTTAGCACTGAGCCATAACCCCTGTACCAATCACATTTTTCTATCACTAAAACAACAACCAATATTCTTTTCAGTCTTTTAAATTTTAAAAGTGAATATATGTAATATTAAACAAGCAAGGAAAGCTGTTGTCTTCACTGTACTTAAAGTTGCCAGATCATGGCTGGGAGAAGAATGTCCTGTCTCTTTAATGTGTGAAAACAGGCAATTGAAGCTTTTCATGGTATGGAATTTTTAAAAATCACCTGGTATTTGCTGCAGCTCAAACTGCTTTGAAGAGACCTTTAGAAAGACAAGTTTAAAAACTGGCAGCTCTTACAGTACTATGGTTACTTCAACATGTATCGGCTATGAGCTACTGAACTGAGAAAATGGAAACCTAGCTAAGTGAAACTGAAATAATAAATATGCTCCCTGGGTGAAGTTACCACAAATAAATAATGCATATCAGAAGCTGTACTTCTGAGCTGTAACTTCCGTGAAGGCTCTGCATTGAAATATAGATGTGCGGGCCAAGTACATGCTGTTGTAGGTCCTGCCCTGGTAGTAAACTGACAGCTTCTATTGAGCAGAACGGACCATTCTCACTGAAGGCTTGTAATCTGATTAACCTATATTTTTGTATCGAAGTTTATTGGCTAGTCTTGCTAACTTATATAGTATATTAGTTAAGTTATCTTAGAGCCTGGGTTGTGAAGTGTTTATAGCACTGGGCACGGGTGTGGAAAACACAGGTTAAAATAGCCCTACTTAACTATTACATTTAGAACAAAACCAGGTTTACCAGGTATGTAACTGCTTTTTTTCATATAAAGCAAGAGTTGGGTGGGCCTCACATTGACATTTAAAGGAGCACACGAGGAGATGAATCCTCCCTGTTTTATTCTCCCTATTGGACTAAATTGGACATATTTTTTTCTGAGCGGAGTCTGGGTTCCACTGACCTGACTCAGTCAGTTGTCTGAGAGGAATTGAGGGAACAAGTCCCAGACCCAACTAGGAAAAAAAGTTTTATCTAGTTTGACTCCCATGGCCTGTCCTCAGACATTTGTCTCTCAGCCCAGCTCTCATATGATGTTGGTTTGGTTACTCTTTTTCCACCCAGCACTCCAAATTGATTCCCTCAGTAGCTTTCCTTCGTGAGATTTGAAATGAATTAAGTTCTTTGTTGTGATCAGTGGTCAGACTCCATACTTCAACTCCTCCAACAATTCTGTTAGAACCAATTGTTACCTTCTCACTGGCCAGTCACAGAGAGGGGGAGCAGCTTGTCAATCATTCTCCCTTCAGGCAGTTTTTTTAACCCTCTCCCTTCCCCTCTCTGGATGCTGCACTTAGTAAACATTTCATTTGCAAGCCAGTTCTGTCACCAGAGCGGAAGCTCCCTTTGTCAGATAGGAAGAGTGGAAAAAGGAAGGCGTCTTTAAAATCCAGGCAGACAGGTCTCAGAGTATCATTTAAGCTTTGCAAACATCTTGTGAAGTAAGTTAGACTTGGATGTAGTGATTTGCCTAAGGTTGTCTATTGAGAAATCTGAACCTGCATTTCTCACATCCAAGCATTCTTTGCTTTCTTGGGTAAAACATCCCGTTTTTCAATTCATCACAAGTTGTGCTGAAAGGGTATTGTATATAAATTATCAAAAAGCTGCTGATCTGCAGAAAACACAATATAAGCACTTGCTGAGTTGTTTGGCAATATTGTACCACTGCTATGCTGACTAATGTCATTAGATAGCCAAAAGGGCATCTCTCCTGCTGGAAGGTATGCCTTTTTTCCCTCTTTGTTGCCATTGCATCAACGTGTGTCTAATTCTGCGTGTTTTCAGGTGCTTTTCTTGAGTTACCAAAATCTGTGTTCAGGCCATGTTGCCTTTCAGATTCAGTTTTTCATTTCCATGTTGTGAGACATACCATGTTTTACAACTGGTTTAGACGTGGTTGCATATAGTATCTCTGCAGATGTGCAGCTGTCTCTTGCAATCTGCCTATTGGGTGTACAGCTAGTTTGCATTGTTAAGGGCTATCTCTTCTGCAATAATCATGCCATTGTACATTCATTGTGATATAGTTTAGGCGAGATAAAACTTGCATCAAGGATGATCTCATACCTTAATCCAACAAAATTTCCACTTTTTCCATTGGAAAAAAGTCCTTTGGAGAGAGAAAAAAGGTAAACTTTTTTTCTGATTGTGACTTGTGTGGGTGTTTTAAAAATCTGTAATCCTGGATGGTATTGAAAAGGATTAGATTCTGTTTTTAATTCAGTAGATTTTTTTGTTTGTTTTCTTTGATAAAAGATGCAAGGTGTTTTAAGTTGGGACCAAAACTATTATCAGAATGCTCTCAATCAGTGGATGTGTTTTGAAGAGGTAGTGGAATGAATAAACTGCAAATTCTTGGAATGTGGAAAATTAATCATGCATGACCAAAAGGGTTGTAAAAGTTAATGTTTGAGATAGGTAAGGAAGATGCAGAATGGTCAGTATGGTAAAAAAATTGTTTCTCTGTACAGGTTTATGTACACTATTCAAATTCATCCTACTTTGCTAATTCATCAACAGTTGGGAGCGATCTAGACTCATTCTGAATAGTTTACTGTTCAGTTTACTGTTACCAATCTTATTTTGAAGCTGAGTGCTGAATCATTGTATAACACATCTGTGTCCTGGGTAGTTTGGCCTTTTGACCTTACTTTGTATTTCACCCCTCCTTTGGCTGCAACTTCTACTATTTTGTAATTTTGCATATAATGGTTCTGCAAACAGAATGTAGTGCTTTTTGAATCTCATGAGTGGCCCTTGTCTAACAAAAAGCTTATAATAAGTGTGTTACCTTTGTGATACTATCATTTAGCTGCAGCTGACTAAACTGCTCCCTTCTGGCATGAAAATAGTAGTTATTATTTTTGTTTTTTAGGCTTCCTAAAACGTGGTACTCTCCAAGCTTTTCATTCTTAGTGCTTTTGGTTCACAAGAAAGTGAAACTAACCAATTTTATTGTAGCATAAGCTTTCGAGAATCAAGTTCTCTTCGTCAGATGCCTGATACAGAGACTGGTCAAATACAGAAGAGGAGGGAGAGAAGGGGAGGAGAGAGAAGAGGCAATTGGGGGGGGGAAGGGGGAGGGTGCAATTAAAACATTCCTTTGCTAGTATATGTAAACATCTCCTTTTAGTGTGTGTATCAGTTGGCTTCAAAGGAGTTTGCCCTGTTAGTTTGTAGCAGCCAAACAGCTAGACCATCCAATTCCAATGCAGTATGAGCCTTCGATAACCACAGCTCTCCCTGCCAGATGCATCTGACAAAGAGATCTGTGGTTCCCGAAAGCCCACGCCAGGTGCCACACACTAAAAGGAGATGTTTACATATACTAGCAAAGGAATGTTTTGATTGCACCCTCCCCCTTCCCCCCCTAATTACCTCTTCTCTCTCCTCCCCTTCTCTCCCTCCTCTTCTGTATTTGACCAGTCTCTGTATCATGCATCTGACGAAGAGAACTTGATTCTCGAAAGCTTATGCTACAATAAAATTGGTTAGTCTTAAAGGTGCTACTGGACTCTTTTTGATTTTGCTACCACAGACTAACACGGCTAACTCCTCTGCAAGAAAGTGAGAGGGGTTTCTGCTTGATGTTCATAGTTCAACTTCCTGACTACTTCTCAAAGAGATGCTTCATTGACCAAGGCATTATTTCTGATCGTCATGATAAAGTAGCACTATGATGTCTGAGCTTTGTGTTTTTTCAGTATTTTATTCTTGTCATTTTTTTTCTAAAGAAACCACATATCTGTATAGGTAAACCAAACCCGTTTGATGTCCAATAACCAGAACAGTGTCAAAATCAAGAAGCAGAGAATTTTGGAAGAAGGAGCTAACAGGCTAAAGAGATCTGTCTAGTAAAAATACTGAGTCAGACATTCCTTTCCCAAATAGACGTGTTAGACTGTCACCATATTTTCTTATCCTCCTTATGTCCTCTTGGACAAGGAATTAAATCCTTAGTGATGTACTTAACTGAAAAATATGGGTCGAGTATTAATTCTCAGAATTGTTAGTTCTAATATCTGGCTCTCCAGGTCCAGGTTTAGTTTAGGAAGCCATGTTGGTTGTCATGTCATGAACCCAAACCTATTATTGCCTAATAATAATATCATTAAAATCTTATATTGTCTCTGGTTGATATATTATAAAGAGCTTCAGCTAAGATATGTTTGCATAATATAACAAAATAAGATTAATATGCCTTTCTTAAGAGTCCAGCATCTAGCGTAGGGTATGTTTAATTCTTATATTCACATTATTGCCCTACTGTTTCAGACAAATTTCCATCTAGTCTAATAATCTGCTCCTAACATTCCTTGTTTCCAACAGCCAGTTCTCAGTAGTATGTTGTTTCTAAATACAGAATGTGTCATCATCATGGCTAGTAACTGTTAATACTGTTTAGCTGACTTCAGTTATTTGTTTAATCATTTCTCAGAGTCATTTAAACTAATGGGCCATGACCTGATCCAGTAGCAGTGAATCCCAGAAGTTAATTCTATATCTGAAGTCTTAGACCTTAAGAAGGACTTGTGTGTTGTTTGTAGAAACCAGTATGTCTACCTGCGTGACATATATACAGCTCTCCTGATGATAGTGGTGCCAGCACTTTTTTCAGATCACTACCATGGCAGGAATTTGTCTCGTGTAGTCTTCTAAAGGTGATTATACCTTGTCTAAACCAGCCTTTACATTAGATTTATTTCTTTCCACTGCACTTACCCATTACAATCTTACTTTAGTCTAGACAGGAGAAGTATGAACACTTTGCATAATTGGGCAGTTTTATGATATGTTGCCTGCTTATGATTAAAGTGCTATATATGGATGTAAATCTAACCCAAATTTCTCTTGGTTGTAGATTGATGTCACAGTTTTTGTGAGCATTCTTTTCTCTGAAGCACTCACTGGAAACTAGTTGGGCCAATGAAAAGGGAGTTCACTGAGATGACCTAGTGAAGGAGGCAGGACAATGGTGCAGAAAAAGAAGAGCTGTCCTCGGTTACTGGATTATCTTGTGATTATTGGGGCCAGGTAACTTAGCAACAATCCGGATGTAATTTTCCTAGTATATATCTGTTTCAGGATGTGTTTTAGATGGGAGTTGCAAGCGAGATGGAATGGAAGAAGAATATGGCCACTGAGTGGCAATCAAGAGGGAGAGGAGGCCATATCTAGGCTTTATCTAGACAGTTGAAGCACAAGATCTTGGCCAACTGCAGTCTCATTGATTGGTCTTGCTTGTGATGCTCTTTTGAGTCTCAGTCCTCCCACCCCGGCTTGTATGTAATATAGAGATACTAATTTTGGTCTCTTGCCCATATTAGAGTGGAGGCTTCCATTAGGTAACAGCATCCTTAAGCACCTCTCAAAGGCCATTCCTCTTACAGTGAAGAAAGGGGTCACCCACTATCTTTGCTTACTGATGCTAGCTTTCTCCCTTTTATTTGCCTCTCCTATACAATAGGTTTTACAAGCACCTTGCTTCATGCATTTCTTTTCGATCGGGATATCAGTGGGTGCATTGACCATTAATTGAGTTTTGTAAGTCCATAGATTGCCTTGGCTTGCTGCTGGTCAGGATCTCATTTCTCATTTCCCTTACTATCTTGCTACTGGTAAGAGTACTGCCTCATGGTCCAGCTTTAGTAAAGGTTCCTGTGTATTTTGTACTGTACAAAAGTAGAATTAACATGTTGTTTCTATAATTAAATAGATTTGCATTTGCTTTCCTTGTAGGCAACCAAGCAGTGATAGTGTGGCACAGACACCTGAACTACTACGCCGTTACCCCCTAGAAGATCACACTGATTTTCCTCTTCCTCCTGATGTAGTGTTTTTTTGCCAGCCAGAGGGATGTTTGAGTGTGAGGCAGAAGCGCATGAGTCTGCGAGATGATACTTCCTTTGTTTTCACGCTCACAGACAAAGATACAGGTGTCACTCGCTATGGGATATGTGTCAATTTCTACCGGTCCTTCCAGAAACGTGTGCTCAAGGAGAAGGGGGAAAACAGTGGAGGACATCGTATCCGAGATGGGCAGAAAACACTCAAATCTGGAGATGTTTCCACTGCCCAAGAAGAGATGGCTAATGAGAGTTCAGAGAGTGGTGGTTCTTTGCAGCCACCAAGCACAGAGTCCACCCCAGATGTGAATCGGTCACCTCGGAGTAAATGTCCAGCAAAAGGCACTCACCGCTCTCGTAACAGCACATTGACCTCACTTTGCATACTTAGTCATTATCCTTTTTTCTCTACCTTCCGTGAATGTCTATATACCTTGAAGAGGCTGGTAGACTGCTGCAGTGAGAGACTCTTGGGAAAGAAGCTGGGGATACCTCGTGGAGTGCAGAGGTACGTGAGGGGATGGAGAGCTTTCTTCAAATTCCACATTTAGAAGTGGCATTTCACCCTCTGGGGTATGAGGTGTGCCTGTTACGGGAGAGTGTTTCCCTATAATAAAGGGGAGGCAAAGAATTTCCCTGGTTTTCCTGCCTATTCAAAAGACATGATGGGAAAGTGCAGACTGAGCAGTGACCACAGTTTGGGTATGAGGTTGTTACTGCAGGTACAAAAACATCTGCACCATGCTGTCCCTATATCTAGTAATACAGTTGTTCATGCTACTAATAGTATGCAAAAGTGTGCACCAATGCAACAGAAGCCTCCTGTGTGCTTATGCATTTGTAAGCCAAGCTTGGAAAATTCTGTGTTTGTCAGCTGAGGATTGCCAGCAGCTTTCTTTATACTTGAAAATTGACTTGGTCTTTAGCTAGGAGTTGTTCTTAAGCATGCATCGCAACCAGTAGTTGGTAGGTAACCTGTTGGTCTTGCACTAGTCATTTTGTAGTTCTGAAGTTAATGTGTCTTGTTTGAATTAGTTTGTTCTGGCTTGGCAGGCTCTACAGGCCTCTTTAGACTTCTCACATTCTAAGTATCAACTCAAAATCAAAAGAGTTTATTGTCTATAGTCATAGGCCGTCACAATTCACCAAACATTGACTAATAAACAATTAAAACCATTATCACAGTTTGTATAGGTTACTAAAATTAATTAAAACAATACAGTATGCCAAACTATCCCAGGAGTCACGAAACAGCCTCATTCAGTACCACCTTAGATCTTATCTTTTTGGCTGCGAGTGCAAACTGAGAGACTCTATAGGACACATGATTATCAGTGTCAGATAACAAAAACACAATCTTCTCAATTTCAGAGTATGTGTTTGTCACTGATAGGATTCTGGCCAAAAATTTAGCTTTGGGTACACTATATAATGGACAATAAAGTAGGTAGTGGGAAAGGTTCTCCACTGTAGGTAATCCACAAATGCAGGTGGGATGTTCCATAGGGATGTGAGAATAACGCCCTGCCAAAAGAGCTGTTTGCATCATCTGAAAGCACAGAGTAGTGAAAGACACTCTGAGGTTATAATGAGAAATACTGGCTAGGTAGGGAGATCTTAAATGGTCAGATTTGATTAGTTTATACCAAGGAGCTGCCTTAGATTTTAATATTGATAGCCGATCCATCACTGCATCTGACTTGTAGATCCACTCCTTAAGTGGGAGGTTGTCGGCTGATACCCCTAACAGGTCATCCGGGATGGTATACCTTTGGCAAATGGTGGATAAGAAGCCAGGGCGTGTGGGGTCTTTGGATAGTAAGTAATTTACTGATTGGCAGCTTAAGGAGTCAGAACACATTCTAAGTACAAACATATCATGAAAGAAGAATTTCTGTTTGTATTGGGAATTTAGCATACTAATATAGAACTACACATGAGAGAATTTCTGTTGTTTTTTCCTGTAGAATCCTTGTTTTTCTTTAAAGTGCCTTTTGAACTCCTGGAATTTCTTAAGAATCATAAATTCTAACATTCTCTTTCAGTACACATTTGGTGATATGATAGGATTGACAAACAAAGGCAGAGAATAAGCCAAAAATAGCAGAAGGATTGAGTGGATACTTGGGGGATGTATGTAGGAAAATATTGTGAATTACTCAAGACTCCTTCCTTTTCCACTCCTTGTATCTGATAAAGGGAGCATTGACTGTTGAAAGCGCATGCCTTGGAAATCTGGTTGGACTTTAAGGAGCTGTTGGACCCAGATCTTGCTATTCAGCTGCAGACTAATATGGCTACCCACATGAAACTCACTAAATTACTAATGCTTGTATTCAGATGTCATGAAGAAACTCTAGTTCAAGCTGTAGCTATTTTGCAGAATCCCAGTTTGTAAGCAAGAAACAGACCTCAGCTGGCCAGAGCACCCCCAAATAGGCATCATAATAAATTGCTGTTTCCTTCAGTCTATAAAATCTTCAGTTTCTGCTTTATCTGTGTAGGAGGAAGGGAGGAGGCCTGACAATAAATAAGGCAAACCTTATCACCAAATGAAGATTAAGTGCATTAGTAATGTCACTAGCCAACGGGTATTTCTCTGTAGAACAATGGCTTGACAGTTAAAATAGTGCCCTTTAAATCTCCTTGAGGATTATCAAGGACTTAATTTTGTTATGCAACAGTATAGCAGTGCTTGGGCATTTGTTCTGTGCAGTCTCATAGGATGTGTTGTCTCTTGAACACCTGATTTGTTTGGGTAATTTCTTGTAGTGACATAAAAGTACAAAGATATCTTCACATGACAACCAGAAACTGTTACTGGCCAGAAGCATGTGGGGAGGGAAATCATACTACCATCTGTCCCCAGATTACAGACACTCTCTGTCCACCCTTACATCAAACCAAACATCATATGATCATTCACATGATTTGCTGTTAACTGCAAAGTGAATGATGTTATTTACCACTTCATATGCGGTAAAAATGTATAAACTCTGTGTGTGTGGAGGGGTGGGGGGAGTTCCCTCCAAACATGTATACTGTGTCTTTCATTACTATTTTCAAATGAATATTTTTAGAAGTATATCTTCTGCAAGAAATTGCTAGGAGAAAAGGGGAGAGAAGATGGTCTCAAAAGCAATCTCCTTTTACTCATATCCTGTGGAAGTTTAAAAGCTGTCAAGAACACAGACCTTTTAGAGTTCAATGCAATCAAACAAACAAGTATTACTATGTGTTTGCTGACCTGTAGGACCACTAGTATTTATCAGTGCTGTCCAAATGCTTGCTCTTTTCTTCTCTTGACCCAAAATTTGCTTTTCCCCTTAATGGACAACATCTTAAGCTTAAGCCATGCATTGTAAGAATCTTGCAAAATTCTGCTGCAAGAGAATTTTTGTTTACATTCCTATAGCAGGATGACATTAAATCCTTGCTATCCCACCCTTCTGAGTAGTAAGACCAGAACAATCCATCAGACATCATTCTTTGTATATGCACTCCAGTGTGATCTCTTGTGTGAGGATTCCTGTTACTTAATTATTTATGCAGGATTCTCAGTAGATTTATTAATCTTGTTTTTGTACAGGGATACTATGTGGCGGATTTTCACAGGCTCTCTTCTAGTGGAGGAGAAATCCAGTGCATTGCTACATGATTTGCGTGAAATCGAAGCCTGGATTTACCGACTGCTTCGCTCACCTGTGCCTGTTGCTGGCCAGAAGCGTGTGGATGTGGAAGTCTTACCGCATGAACTGCAGCCTGCCTTGACCTTTGCCCTCCCTGACCCATCCCGCTTCTCCCTGGTTGATTTCCCATTGCATCTGCCCTTGGAGCTGTTAGGGGTAGATGCTTGTTTGCAGGTGCTTTCCTGCATTCTTTTGGAACACAAGGTGAGAAGGGAAGTGGTCAATCTATTATAGACAATTCAGCAGCCAACTTTGGGAGTGGCATTGTCCATTCAAAAACATTTCAGCAAAAGCTTAACAAATAATGTTGTGAGAGGACTAAAGCGTGTCTGCTACAACAAATGAGTAATAAGGGCCTCAGAGCTTCTATGTGAAAATGTGTATCTGTTTGAAACAGAATTAGAAAGTGTTCTAATAGCAGTGGAATGCAAGTTACATAAAGTACGATGGTACTGCATGATAGTGATTAGAGACACCCAATACACTAATATGGGTTTCTTGGTTGCAGGTAGTACTACAATCCCGAGACTATAATGCGCTTTCCATGTCTGTGATGGCATTTGTGTCTATGATTTACCCATTGGAGTATATGTTCCCAGTGATTCCACTTCTTCCCACCTGCATGGCTTCTGCAGAACAGGTATGCCAGTACTTCAAAGAAAGTGTATTGCTTTTACTCTGCTGAAGGCTTCTCTTTAAAGAAACATTTGCATTCTTCCCTTCTTTGTATTCTTTGACAAGTACTTTTCCATCTGTTTATGAAGATCCTGAGTACTCAGATTTTTGCCAGCTGTTTCCATTGATTTCAGAGTATGATAAATTATTTCTAAAATAAATATTTTATGACTATATTATTATTACATGGAATGTCAAGTGGTCTCCTATCCAAACTGTGGTTTAGAATTGTTACCTCCCTTATGCTCTGACAACTTTGTTCCCATATTGTTCATGGAATTCTAAGTATGATGAATTGTAATGACAGCTTGATTGTGCACCAAGTATCACTCTCTCTCTCTAGTGGTCTGATTTCAGTGATTATATTTTTGGTCAAAGTACTGTGAAAATTCAATTTTTCTGTCTATAAATATTTTCTACCCACTACAGCTACTTCTGGCCCCAACACCTTATATAATTGGAGTCCCAGCCAGCTTCTTCCTTTACAAACTAGACTTTAAAATGCCCGATGATGTATGGCTTGTTGATCTGGACACCAATAAGGTAGGTTACAGATATTCAGAAGACAATGGTAAGTTGCAAACTTTTAAAAACCGATATAAAGCCATGCAAATATACAAACTACATAAATATTTACAATCATCATATTCCAGTGAGGATACATAACAAACAAAAGAAGAGAGGGGAAATGGTGTATAACACATAGTATACATAGTAAAGATTTTTTTTGTACATTAGTCTGTGAGCTTGATTCTAATAATCAATACATGGATGCCATTGTTATGTGAACATTTCTCACTTGTAAACATTTCTTTTCTCTCAGATACTTAACGCCTCTAACTTTGTTCATTAGTATAATGTGCTGTATCTTCCTTCTGCATTCATACATATCTGGGAGAGTTTCCATTTTCAGAGACTGATCAGTTAAGGTGCCAGCATATTGAGTATCCATCATGGATTATTGTGCAAATGGTTGTGTATGTGGAGAAGCACATGTACTGGTTTTGGCTTCTGTGACTCTCAGCCTGATTGTATGAAGTTAGGTGCCCTTAAGCCCCCTGATTTCAGTGGGTTTGGGCACACTTGTCTCTGCAGAAGCTTGGGCTTTTGGTTGAATAAATAATGCTTTTTGTGTGGTCATTTATTATATACAAATATGAAAACTGGAGAAGAACTGAAATAGAATAAAATAGCAAAAATGTTCCTTAAATTCAAAGAAAACTTTAACAACCCCCCCGCCCCTCCAAAATATACAGTTTGTATATTCTAGCCTATAGAACTTTTCAGAGGTATCTGAAGAAGTGAGCTATGGATCATGCAGGCTCATACTTTACCACCACTAATTTTGTTAGTCTTATAGGTGCTGCTGGACTCTTGCTCTTTTCCACTGCTACAAACACAGCTACCCATCTTGATCTATAAAACTTTTGTTTTATTAAATGCTTCTGATTTGATGTTTGACAAAATGAAGTATATTAAAAGATTGGTTCTTAGCAAGAATGTTCTTTCTTTCCTTTATAGTCCTGTACTCTGAGTTAAAAAATATTCATGAGACAGCTTATAACAGTAATGGAATAAATCCTCATTATTAAGATCTAACAAGGTTAGATTTTAGCAAGGTTAGCAGCAGTTCATAACTGTTTTTTTCAATTGCCTGCCAAAGAAAGAGGCCTTGTTCTCTGTCCTTCCCCTTTTGTAGAGTGACTGGCTCCTAATGAAGACTGAGCAGAGGGAGCAGGGAATAAACAAGCTAACAGAAGGAGCCTTCATCTGAGCCTCTCCTTTCAGATGGAGTAATATTTTTGCAAAAACAATTAGAACTAATATGAGTTAATTACGTCACGCTCTAATAAATGGGTAACACATTAGGAAACAAAGGCTGCAATCCTAAGAATATTTTCCTGGGAGTAAGGCCCTTTGAATTAAATAGGTCTGAATAGACCTGTTTAGGATTGCTTCCAAAGCCATCTGCTTCTAAATTCAATTTCCTGTCTAGTAATCTGTAGCAAAAGGGAAGAAAATTAGATGGAGTAAATTGCTTGCTGCACCTTTTCATGTGATTCTAGCTTGTTTCCATGAAATAAGACAGTTTTATTTTAAAAATTCAATTTCAGGTGATTGCACCTACAAATGCAGAATTGTTGCCTGTTTTACCAGAGCCAGAAGCTTTAGAACTGAAAAAGCACTTGAAGCAGGTAAGTGAGTATTCTTATAGGTGTTATAAGGAGGAGTTTTAGAGCTAATTTGTTAGTTAATGGAAGATGCAGATATGACTAGATTAATGTTTTGAACATCTCAATAATGTAATTGTTATTTCAAACTATTGGCAGTAGCAGATTGCTTTCATTTTTTCCACTTTATTTAACATAAAGGCATCCTCTTGTTACATAATTTTGAATTCTGTTGTTACGCCCAGCTGGTGATTGTAAATAATGGTAAGGCTCAGATCCAAGTTATGCAGGGAATATCTGGCACCCAAAGGGTCTTCTTAATCGCCCAATCAACCATAGTTGAAGAAGACAGAGGAAACCCTGGTGTGAACTTTCAGATACATTTGGATGCAGACCTTGGATCCTTGATATTTTGGAAAAGTTTAGATATAATTTCCTTGGTGGAATGCACACATACTACTACTTCCTTCTTTAATTACATTTTCTCTTAATGATTTTGTTTATTTTTTAAAAAATTAAAATACGCATTTTTTAGCAGATAACATGCCTTCAGGTTCACAGGAGAAGATTAGGACACGAACATAAGATTAATAAACAAACAATGACCACTGAAAATATTGGGAGGATCCTCTCCTTAGATGTTTCTCTTAACTGAAACAAGATTAGAAGTTCTTCATATTTCTAAAGTGTCATGTTACTGTCCCCAGACCACTAGTATTTTTTCTATCTTTTTTATTTTTTACTGCTCATGTATTTTCCTTCTACATGGTTTTTAAGAGTCCAGGGCATTTTCATTGACGTTTTCAGGTATTTTTTTCAAGGCGTTCACAGAGTATAAAAATCTGAGAAGGGCATTATATTAGGCTTGTTTGTAAATAGGAACTTGACTAACCTGGGAGAATTAACAATTGTTTCTGGGGTTTTTTTTAGCAAGCTGTAAGATTTGTTCATTTCTGTTTCAGATAGCTCATGTTTCTCAGCCAAATAATTAGCTGTTGGGCAGGCAAGGTTATAACAGTTTTGTGGGCTAATAACTTTTGCAGAGTAATTTACAGTGCGGGCCTTCCATGAATTTAGAGTAGAAAGGAAGTCCCTTGGAAATTTATGAGCGCACCTAATAACTACAGAACATCTATGGGCATTCTAAATCAGATTTGTAGGCACTGCATTTAACCTCTTAACGCAGTTTGGACTCTGATATGGGACATTCATATGGCCATTTTGATGTGGTTTTGAAGTATTGGAATTCCTGTCAGTTGCAGGTTTGTTAGTTTGCCTGGGTGGGGGGAGGGTGCATAGTAACCAGTTGTGTGTGTTTGCACTTCAAGATGTGTTGGATTATAGTTTGCTACTGCCTTTCCCAATCCATATTTTAAAATAGTTTTGGATGTGGTAAACCATGATCATGATACGTGTGAATTACATGTCAAACGTGTCAGAGCATTTACAGTACTGGTTACCAATGCGTTGCCATCAGATCAAACTTGTCATCTTAATTAATCCCTTTTTCTAAAATCTGTGCAGAGTTACTTCTCTCTACAAGTCTCGTACAGTTTTTGGATTTTGACTTGTTTGCCTTTTCTTGACTATCACTTTTTTCCATTTTCATATTGCTGCCTGTGAAGTCCACATTTCTCTCTCTGTGGTCACATTAAGTTTTATTTGTTTTGGGTCCAGTTTGCTAGTCTGTCAAAATTAGATTTTATGTCTTTATTTCTGTTCTTTACTCTCTCCTCTTGCTTCGCCTCTTTGCATGCTGCATGCAGTATTTAAAGGTAAAGCATAATCACACAACAACTGCTGTTTCTGTCTTCTTGGAAAAGCAGAACTTATATATTTAACTCCTTGTTAATTCCATTTTATAAATGTCTACAGTAAATAGCCATTGACCCTACAGTAGATTCTACATCACCTCTTTCAGGCTTAGTTTGATTTTCTTTCCACAGTTTAAGGGGCTAGTCAGCAAAACTCCCACACATTTGGGTAGTGGCAACAGAAATAGCCAACATACGCTCTTTTTTTTATCTCATTCAACAATACAAGCCATGAAAACTTATTTTCCATAGAGTAAAGGAGGGGGGAAAGTGGGAAAGATAACAAAAGTGTTTGCTGTGTGACAAAAGGTTCGTCTAGTAGTGACAGTAAAAACTTGGCAAGAATATTATGGATGGATGCATAAATGGTTACTTAAAATATCTGTGGACTCCTTACTGTGCATTCAAAGCAGTCACAACAACTTTAGGTTTAATGTGTCATTGGATGTATCTGCAACCAAACAGTGGGCTAACACTTGCCTTTTTAAAAAAAGTGGCTGGGAACAGATGTGTGGGGGTGAAGCAGTCTGGCCTCCCTCAGGAACTGTGTCTATTTATGGTCCCTTTTTATTTTCTTTCTCATCTGTGGTATTTAGAAGTAATAGTTTTTTCTCCATCTGTCTCTCTGTGGTCATGTGTTCGTCTTGGCTCTATCCACTGATGTTGTCATGTGATCTTCCATCTTGCCTCCAGTGTCTGGTTAGCATGACTGCAATCACTCAGAAACAACTGCTCACGCCTGACAAAAAGGTGTCTTTTTTTTTACTTTTCCCCTTTCAAGTTTCCATTGGATTATTTTTTAATCTGTTTTTATTGGCTTTTGGAAATAAACAGAGGGAAGTTTAGAGGAAGATGGCTGTAAGAGAGATTGTGTTAATAGGGGAGACCTGTAAAAATAGTTTTGGGGAACACTGCAACTAAATGTAAGGGTGAGAAATGAATAGACTAGTGAGATTGTATGTAACATGGGCAAGCTAGACTTTTAGGCCTTGATTACATGATTTGGGTGAAATTTGCAGGATGTGGGATATTAAGTTTGTGGAAGTGCTAACTATGTTGTAGGAGATGCTGAAGCAGCAGAGTGAATGAAGATGTAACTGGACTTCTCTGCTATGGCAGAGCATACTAACCTGCACCTGTTGTTTGACTTGCACTGCAAGCCTAAACAGAGTTGCACCTTTCTAAGCCCATTGAAATCAATGTGCTTAGAATTACACTGTTAAAAAGGGAGTTCTCAAACTACTAGATGTGGGATTTGAGTGCAGTTTATTTTACTATAAGATGTCCAAATCCAGGGTACAATTTGGCCCCATATCTGTAATGCTGTGAGGTTCACAAAGTGTTCACAAGAGAGCCAGTGTGCTGTATTGGCTAGAGTAATTGACTAGGATCTGGGAGACACAGGTTCAATTTCCTGCTCTGCCATAGAAGCTCACAGGTGACCTTGGGCCAGTCAAATACTCTCAGCCTAACCTACCTCACAGGGTTGTTGTAAGGAAAAATGGAGGAGAGTGATGTAAACTGCTTTTGATTCCCATTGGGGAGAAAGATAGTGTATAAACAAAATTTAAAATCTTACTCTTGAATGAGTTAATGAAGAATAATACCCTCCAAGTTCTTTACTTCCCAGTTACTGTTGTTTCACATTTCAGGGTACATCATCCGTATCCCTTAACAGAAGTTATTTAACCTTTTTGCTAACTTTACTCATTTACAGTCAAGTAAAAGAATAGACTTCTCTCCCATCCCCATTTGTTTCCTGTATTTTGTGCAGGCATTTTTAAACCCCCTAGCTTAAGTAATTTTTGAAAAGGGATCAACACATTAATGCATAACAGTCTTACAATTTCTTACACAATAGATCTATCACTTAGTTCTTCAGATCTCTTTGTAAATGGTGACAAGGTGCTCTCTATCTCCCTGTAACTGCTCTGAGTGAGCAAGGGGGTAGCCAAAGAATGCCGAGCTAATTCTGATCTGCGTTAAATGATCTTGTGAATATCTCTTGGGTTGCATATTCCTTTTTTTAAAAAGTACATTTATAGAAATTTGTACATGTTTTCTTTGACCAATTAACCCAGATGTGAAGAATGGTGGTGATAGTCTATCAAAGGAAGGGCCAAGAGCTTACTTATTTGCATGTAAGAGCTGAAAGAGATGTCAGTAGATTCCAGGGAACTAGAACCTGGAACTTGGTTTGTGATGGCCCACGAGGCAAGGCAGTGTGTCAGGGGTACTCTTGTTTATTATGCATGTGACCTGTTGTTCTTCAGGCTTTGGCCAGCATGAGTTTGAATACCCAGCCCATTCTTAACCTAGAGAAGTTTCATGAAAGCCAAGAGATTCCACTGCTTATGGGAAGACCTCAAAATGACCTGCAATCCACACCTTCTACAGAGTTCAACCCCCTAATTTATGGCAATGACGTGGACTCCGTGGATGTGGCCACTCGGTGAGTCTGAGCAATATTTTTTAGCCAGCCCTCCAAATAAATTCTATCCTTGGTAAATAATAAATATTACCTTCAATTTAAAATAACAGAACATTGCTTACTATGAAATTATATCTATATAAAATAGAAAGCTACTGTTCTTTATCATCCATTTTTGTTCACTATACTGTCAGTTGAAGCTACATGATTATAGAAGGCAAGATGAAGCTAATCTCTGAATGTTTGTAGAATGATGTAAAAAATGTGAATGATGTAAAAAATTAAGATGACACCCTCAGAGGCGATGATTGCATTCAGGATCATCTTTGTACTAAAGGGCCTGATGAACCTACTACACATGGAATAAAAATTTAAGCTGAATCTGCTCTTCCTAAAAAAGCATGGAAAGTGACACTTTGATCCCAGTGCAGTAGTAGCATAAAAATGTCTTTGATTTTTCCTGGAACATATGTTCATGCAATGTGCTGTAGATTTAAATCAGTTTCACAATGATTATGGTGATACGATGTGACAAAATCCCTACCATATTGGAGATGCCATTGGTAGGCAGTGGTCTAAGGTCAGGGAAGCTCTGCCATGATGCTCTTTGGGTGCCTTAAGCCAGTCACTATCTCTTAGCCTGACTTCTCTCTCAGGATTTTTGTGAGAGAAAATGGAATGAAAGGCATATATACTGCTCTGAGTTCCTTGGAGGAAGGTTTTTCGTGATACATAAATGCTCTGTCCTTCATTAGTGTTGGAGATATTACAATGTCTTTTTTTTTTTAGGGTTGCCATGGTGAGATTCTTCAATTCTCCAAATGTTTTACAAGGATTCCAGATGCATACCCGCACACTTCGCCTCTTCCCCCGGCCCGTGGTTGCCTTTCAGGCCAATTCCTTCTTGGCCTCACGACCAAAGCAGACACCCTTTGCAGATAAATTGTCCAAGACACAGGCAGTGGAGTACTTTGGGGAATGGTCGCTCAACCCAACTAATTATGCTTTCCAAAGAATCCACAACAGTAAGTCCCAGTCTTGTGTTTTATATTTGGATGGGGCTGTGGCTTGGTGGTAGAGCATCTGCTTGGTATGCAGAAGATCCCAGATTCAATTCTCAGTATCTCTAGTTAAAGAGATCGGGTTGTAGGTGATGTGAAAGACCTCTGCCTAAGATCCAGTTGGAGTAGACCGTACTGGTCTTGATGGGACTAAATGTCTGATTCAGTATACGGCAGCTTCATGTGTTCATATACCCTGTTTAACTAGTGTTAAATCTTATATGGGACAATGTCAGAGAAGTAACTGCTTGGTCACTTCTTAAATCTGGTTGTTGTGGATTTTCTGGGCTGTATAGCCGTGGTCTTGGCATTGTAGTTCCTGACGTTTTCTTTTTAGAGTTTTATCTATCTTTTCGGTGAAACTGGTCTCATTTTGATTAAGGCTTGTGGGTGCACCATACAACAAATAAAGTTTATTTAATTTTCTTATTCTTATTTTTTTCCACAGATATGTTTGACCCTGCTCTTATTGGTGACAAGCCAAAGTGGTATGCTCACCAACTGCAGCCAATCCATTACCGCGTCTATGACAGTAATTCTCAGCTAGCTGAAGCATTGAGTGTCCCAACAGAGAGAGAAACAGATTCTGATCCTACTGATGATAGGTTAGTCTGCAGGATAGTGTTATGTAGCTGGTCAGTGGCATCTGTAAATCTGTTGGATGTCTTCTGGTGCTATAACATGTTTCTCTCTTAACTCTTTTGTTTCCATTTTCTTCAGTTCATTCTATTATAATGCTTGTGCTAGAGTAATAGCTGTTGATAGCTATTTAGATAAGTTTCTCCAAAAGGGCAAATAGCAGCTCCCCAGGGCCATTTCAGGTTGGGAAATGGCACACAGAGGGGGGCTTATCCTGCACATCCCTTTTCCCGCATACCATGGTCCCAATTCAAATTGGGTCCATACATATCTTGGAGTTAAGTTCCCAGTGGAGAAGTCCAAGAACTCATCTGATCAAAAGTCCTTGTGGCAATCTTGTGGTAGACACAAAGACTTTGTATCATGTGAATTGGTGTCAGCTAGACTACTTCTTTGTGGTTGCTCACATTGTCCACACTGTTTCATGCTGTATAGTTATTGTATTGTTTTTCTGCTGTGTCTCATTCTTTCTTCATGCTTTCTCCTTTGCAACAGTGGTAGCGACAGTGTGGATTATGATGACTCCAGCTCTTCATACTCATCCCTTGGTGACTTTGTTAGTGAAATGATGAAATGTGACATAAATGGTGATACTCCAAGTGAGTAATTTCAAGAGAACAATTTCATTAACTCTACATGTACATGTATGAATCAATTTGATTTATTTGAGACTATGTGCATGTGAGTGTTTTTAAGCTGTTGGAATTGAATGGAAACATGTTCTCCATCAGTGATGGAAGGTATGCAGAAGTGGGTTATGCCCCCTACTTGTTCTGCAGGTAGAGCTATGTAAATTACTTTTACACTCCTTCCACATTCAATCAGGGGGTAAGCTCCAGCCCATGCTCTGCCTCTCTTGGCTTCAAATGCACTTCCACAGCTCTTCAAAAGTGAAAGTAGCCCAGAGAGCAAGGGCTAGACTAGCAAGCATTTGGGCTTGAGGAGGGGTGAAGATCATCAAGATGCCAAAGTGTTCTAAAAAGTCACCAGGAGGGGTTGACTGCCCATCCCCATTCCTCTCCAGTTCACTCAGCAAGGACGCTTTGTTGGAGCTGGGAGTGCTCAGCAGGGCCCCTAGCTGCCAGACCATCCACTTCAAGGGCAGATATTACAGCTGTGCTGGCTCCCCTGCAGATATCTTGTCCCTGCCACCTTCTCAGGTGGTGGGAACATCTGGCATCCCTGAGGTCTTGGCTGCGATCAGAGCCTTTTTAACCACTGCCACTTCTATCCCAGCAGCCACAGCTGAAGCACAGTCTGAGCATGAAGGAGTTGCCTTTGATTCAAGTGTGCCAGCTCCTTCCAATATAACTCAGACAGGAAGGAGTACCTTTGAGGCTTCAGAGCTCATACTTATTGGTGGCAATGAGACTTCTCATGCAGTGAGTAATCTGCAAAGGAAAGGGGAAGTGAAATGATCCCAGGGTTCTGGATCCCACTTTTTCTCCTCACTGAGGATTTTTGATTGGGCATCCCTAAATATTTGCTTCGGGATTACCAATAAGGTTGTTAAAGACATCCAGGAAGAGCTTCTAAAGAGCAGGAAAGGAAAGCAAAGGTGCAGACACAGCAGCCTCTCTCCCACATTGTTCTCTTTGTCTCCCTCCCCTCAACGCTCTAAAAGATGCAGAAGGATCTCTAGGCCCACCTCAGACACTTCTCTGATGAAAGCCGACTTCTGTTCTCCACTCCTCCGACACAATTCCAGAGGGAGAGATTCTAGAAGCTCCTCCAGGCACAAAATGGCACAAATCCCCTCCCTCCTCCAGGGCCTATGTGCAGCTCCACACTGCCTCCTCTGGCCATTTGGATTCAAACCACTGACTCTGTGCAGTCTGATGGAGAGGAAGAGGTGTAATTAGTTGTGGAGGCCTCCAGTGCAGTGCTAACAGGCTTTTTCAGCTGGAGCATTTTCCTCATCTCCTAGCCAAAGTGATTGTGAGGCTGAAATTCTGCACTGTCTGCCTCTAGCAAGGGGGACTCAAGAGGCTTTTGTCACCCCGCTTAGACCCCTGTCTGTCATGCCCTTTACAGATTCCTTTGAAGAATCTCTGAGAGGTGAATGAGCTGTTCCGAAGGAGACAATTCTGTGGCCAAGGACCTTTATTCTCTTCTGGTTGCCATTATGAATATTTTTCAGGTTCCCCTAGTGCAGAGGTTCCCAAACTTATTTGGCCTACCGTCCCCTTTTCAGAAAAAAAAAATTACTCAGCACCCCCCTGGAAATCTACCTTCAAGAAGTGGACAAAAAGATGCAGTGACAAATGTGCACATACTAAAGAAAGATGTTGTTGTAAATAAGACACTTTGAAGCTCGAAATCATAAAGTATTTTATAAAATCAACCATATAGTAACATTTGCATACACATAGAAAATTAAGATAACTAAGGTTAATATTAAAATAAAAAGCACAAATAACATTAAAAATAATCCTAATGAGAAGGATGAACCTGGTACGCTGCTATCAATTTATTAATGTTTGGCTCTATTTTTGTCAGCAGCAGCCAGGCAGGCCAAGGCAGGCACAGAACAGCAACAGCTGAAGGTCTGAAGCCGGAGGCCAGCAGCAGCCACCACACAATAGCCCAGCAGCAACACCAGCCTTACAAGGGTGCACATGTATTTGTAATTTGCAAATGCATGGCTGTGATTGGCTGTGGGGACCCCTCTCCATCTCCCTCCCTGATCCCAGGGAAGACCAAGAGAAGGCAGGAAAAGGCTGCTTTAGATAGGTTCTGGGCTCTTCTTCCTTTATGCTTCCACTGCTTCCTTATTTTTATTCAACACCCCCCAATTGCACCCAATGCTCCTACCGCCCACCTGGTTCATTCCAGCGCCCCCAGGGGGTGGTATTGCCCACTTTGGCAACCACTGCCCTAGTGGATACTTCTGTTACTATTTTTTCAGGGGCTGTAGCTCTCCAAGGATGAAGACAATGCCTTCCAAGGCCCCTGCTGACAAGAGCTCTTTGTTAAGAAGGCACATGAACCCTCAGCTCCAACTCATCAGCTTCAATATTTGCTAGAACAACAGTTCTTTGGGCAGATGAGTTCCTGCAGAACCAAAACCTAGACTCAAGCAAGCACTGTTAAACATTAAGAGAGCATCAGCATTGTTCCATGGGCCAGATTTCACTCATGCCCTCTACAATGGCTCCTCCTTCCTCACTGGGACAGCATCTGCACTGAAACCCCTTCCAAGAAGAATATGCATATCCTTCATTTGGTGGCCAAAAAAGGAGAACCCCACAAAGGAAACTTTGTTCCCTGACCTGCCCCAGGTACAAATAACCACAAATACCATCTTTACAGGGCTGGGGAGTCCACTGCCATCAGCTGCTGGTGCAGATCAAGTGGAACCACTCTAAATCTTGCCACAGCATAAACTGGATGGAACGCAGAGCTATCCGAATGGCCTACTGTTTCAGCTAAGATAGAGGGCATTTACCTGCTAATTCTCACGGACAGCACCACAGTCAAGACCCAAGTCAACTGGCAGGGTGGGACCAGATCCCGCTCCCTACAGAAAGAAACCTTTCTTTTCTTTCATTGGGTGAAGAACCACATGGCCTCTCTTCAAGCCCAATAATGCCAAGGGACTCACAACCTGGAAGCAGACTGGCTGAACTGCCAAGATTTGATCCTGGTAAGTGGGCACTAAACCCCAGAGCGTTCTATGCAGTGACCAAACCTCTGGACGTGCAGATCCTGGTTCTCTTTTTCTCTCCTGCCAATCACAAAGTACCAAGATTCCTGTCCAAGTTCAGGACAGGGGAAGCAGAGGGACAGGACGCACTCATGGCCAGCTGGCCCCATTATGTGTTCTCACCAACACCTTGAATATCAAAGAGTGCTAAACAAAGTTTGTAGGGAAAGGGTGGAAGCCAAGATAACCATAGTTCTGAGAACTGGTCAGGATGGCAGTCAGGCCTCCCTGGATCATCCCTCCATCTCTCTGTTTGGAAGTTGAAAGGTGGCAAGCCCTAGAACAGCATGGCTACCCTCCAGAGATTATAGCTGCCATGTTCGCTTCCAAAACACCCTCCACCAACAGAATTTAGGAGGTAATGTGGAAGGCATTCAACAGGTGTTGCTGCAGAAAAAAGGTTAGGATCAGGGAGGAATTACAGTTCCTCCATGAAGGTCTTCTCCAGGGTTTATGTCCCAACACTCTGAGACAGCAAGTCGCAGCTCTAGCCTCAGTCATCTCCACAGGAAGCAGGGTGCTGCTCTCATCACATGCTCACACCGAATGTTCAGCTCCAGGCAGGTGCCGGCATCTGCAGGGAAATGCTGGCTGATAATGAAAGCTAGCTGTCGGGGCAGTGTGCTAGAGGCAGAATAACTAGAGTCCATAATTCACAAGAGTTGTCGAAGGCAGGCCAAGGTCAGTCATCAGGAAAATAGTCCAATAAGCGCAGACAACAGGACTATAACTCAGAGAATGTGTTGCGGCCATGCCAAAGGGCCCCTCCCTCACTCTCTTATGCTCTGTATAGTTTATGTCAGTTTGCATCAGCTGCTTCAGGTCTCCTCTGATGAAACGCCTGCTTTCTCTGGAATGACCAGCCTGTTCTGGGCTCTGAGGCATGCTGATTGATGTCCAGACTGTAAGTCTCCTCGATAGCCTGTGCTGGCATTGCTCTTGTGAGTCTGGGGATCCTGGGGAAGATAAGGCAGTTGGCTGAACCTGAACTGTTGGCTCTGGGTGGGGAGAGAAAGCCAGCTGGCTGGTCGCTGACAGGCATGGAATCCAGCTGCTCTTCCCCAGAGGATTCAGAGCTGTCTGCAAGCCCTGACTGTTACATGACATAGAAAGATTTTTCAGAGGGGTGGCTCTTCTACTCCCCCCTCCCCAATGAGGCGTTGTTTTCCTTTTTGGGATCTACACAAGGTTCTGTGGGTCTTAACCCAACCACCATTTGAACCAATCCAGTCAGTGCCAGAAGATTTTATCCTTCAAGGTGGCATTCCTGGTGGTGATCACATCTGCAAGATGGGTCTCAGAGCTCTCTGCTCTCTCCATAAGGTGAGAGTAGTGCTTCTTCTTCAAGGTTTTTGTAATCCTGAAAACAGATCCCTCCTTTGTACCAGAGGAAAATTCTGCTTTCATAAGGAGCAGGAAATCCATTTACCAGCCTCCTGTCCATGGCCCATTCACACAGTGAAGGAAGAGTGATACAAGCTGAACATAAGAAGATTAAAGACTTACATAAGTCTCACAGAGTCTTCAGTACCACTGACTCACTGTTTGTATCCTTCAACCCATCTTCCATGGGGTCCATGGTATCCAAGACCACCATTACCGTTTTTGTAGCATACAAGGTCCAACACTTACCTTCCCCCAAAGGAGTCACAGTACACTTGACTAGTGCAGCAGTCACCTTAGCAGCTCTGTCTACCAGTGCTCCGACTGCAGAAATCTGTCCAGCAGCAACCTGGACATCAGCCTGTCCCTTTGTCAGAGACTTTAAACTGAATACTCTCAAGTCTGGATGCAGTCTGCCCCTCACTAATTCTTCTCGTAGTCTAGAAGCTATCCATCTTGGTTGACTCAGCATTTCAACATCCCACTTCTGAACATCTTCCACCACTGATGAAGAATAATTTTTTTTCCAAAAAAATTAATTTTACTTATTAGTGCAAAACAAAAAAGGCAACAAAAAAGAAACAAAAAATGAAAACAATGCTGGCTACAAAAACGCTATTAGCAAATCTATACATAGGCTTATATAAAAGATTTCCAAGTATCTGAAAATAAATTCATACGCTATTGCTATCTATTTGTGATAGATTCAAATGCTGTTAGGTTTCTAAGGTCCTCAATCCAATGAATTACAGAGAGTGGGATTTTGTCTTTCCAGTGTTGTAGTATAAGTCTTTCCCCCCTCATGGATACCCACCTTAAAGTGGTGAGGGGGTTTGAGTGTGTCAGTGAAGCTGAGAGCATTACTGTCAGGAGCGCAGACTCAGTCAAGAGTCTAAACTCGTAGCAGAGTCACTCAAGGTAGAACAGTCAAAGCTGAGACACCAGTCTTCAGGAATCAATGGTCACATCAGCAGAAGAGAACAGACAGTTCCAATGGTGATGGGGACAGAGGAATCCTTGAAGGATAGCTGCTGGGCAGCAGCAGTAGTGGAAAGTAACACTGGTGGAGGATCTTTCACAGACAATGGCAGTGTCACTTCAGCTAACCCTGGTTAGTACTGTGCAGAAGACAACAATGGTAAACCTCTTCTAATCATCTCTTACCTCGAAAACCTTATGATGAGATAGTCTAAGATGAGAGAAGATATAGTGCCATCCACAGGTCAGATGGCACTCAATTGGCAACTGGAGAAGAGCAGAGGACACGTACGAACAGTGTTGTTCTTAATGATGGGATTGGATTAAAGCTGAAAAAATGTACAGATGCTGATTTGAATAGATATAAAAAGGAACGTCCAAAGCTGTGTAATGCATATAGTAGGAACATGGAATGTGAGAATTATGAATCAAGGTAAGCTCAAAATTGTAAAATGAGAAATGGAATGTTTAAACATTGCAATCCTAGATGTGAGTGAACAAAAGTGAACTGGATTGGGACATTTTCAAACAACATTACTAAGTGTTTTACTCCAGAAATGACAAACTCAGAAGAAACAGTGTAGTTCTAATAGTGAGGCGAGACATAGCACAAGAAAACAAGGGCTATAATGCAAAGTGTGACCACTTAGTATCAATCAGACTTCATAGAAGTCCTTTCAACAAAATCATCATGTATGTTTATGCTCCAACTACAGATGCTGAGAAGGAAGAAAGCTTTTACATAAGTGTCCAAAAAGAAATTGATCACACACCTAAACATGATGCATGGACAATAATGGGTTACTGGAATGCAAAAATAGGAGACAAAGCAGACTCAAACATAGTTGAAAAATTTGTACTAGGATTACAAACTGAAGCAGGAGAGCGATGCATAAAATTTTAAGAAGCCAATGACTTGTGCATTGAAAAAACATGCGTCAGGCAATCAAATAGATGATTGGATACATGAAAATCACTGAATGGCCAAGACAGGAATAAAATAGATTACATAATTGAAAGCAGAATATGGAGAAGCCCTATTCTCTGCTAAAACAAGACCAGGAGTTTATTGTGGTACAGATCATGAATTGTTAGTATCAAAAATTAGAATAAAGCTGAAGAAAAGCACTAGAAGAATCATAGTGCCAAAATATAATCTAAGTAACATTCTGGAAGAATTTAAAGGTCATGTAAAGAACAGATTTGTATTATTGAGTTTCATTGGTCATGAACCAGAAGAACTGTGGGCTGAAACCAGAGATGTTATCAAGGAAGAATGCGAAGATGATACCTGTAGCCAAAAGAGAGGAGAAGCCCAGAGGGAAGACAGATGAAACTCTTAAAATTGCTAAGGATAGACGAGAAGTAAAAAGTGACAGAAATAGAATCAGAATGCTAAATGCAGTTTTTCAATGACTTGCACACAGAGACCAAGAGACCTATTATAATAACCAGTGCAAAGAAATGGAGGAGAACAAGGAAGAACAAGAGATCTGTTCCACAAAATCCAGGAAATCAAGGGAAATTCAAAACATGAATAGGGATGATGAAAGATCAACACGGAAGTACAGTATCTGATCAGGACAAAATAAAGGAAAGATGGAAACAATACACAGAAGAGCTATACAGAAGAGATGGAAGGATGATAGGTACCTTCAATGAAGAATCTTTTGATGAAGCACCAGAAATCATAGAAAGTGAAGTAGAAGCTGCACTCAAAGAAATTGGGAGAAACAAAGCACCTGGAGTAGATGGAATATCATTAGAGCTACTTCAAGCTACAGAAATGCAGTCCATCAAAATCTTAACAAGAGTCTGTCAACAAATATGGAAAACAAAACAATGGTCAGGACAAAATAAAGGAAAGATGGAAACTGAAGGACTATGCAGAAGAGATGGAAGGATGATAGATGCCTTCAAAGAAGAATCTTTTGACGAAGAACCTGAAATCTTAGAAAGCTACAGTCAGAGCAGTTGGGAGAAATAAATCATCAGGAGTAGATGGTATACCAATAGAGCTATTTCAAGCTACAGAAACTGAGTCTATCAAAAACTTAACAAGAATCTTTCAGTAAATATGAAAAACAAAATGATGATCCACAGACTGGAAACACAAAATCCACATTTCACTTCTGAAAAAAGGGGATGCCAAAGAATGCAGCAACTACCAGACCATCACATTAATTTCCCACGCAAGCAAAGTAATGTTCAAAATTCTACAACAAAGACTCTTACCATATATGAAACCAAAAATGACACATATTTAAGCTGGATTTAGAAAAGGAAGAGGCACAAGAGATCACATTGCAAATTTATGATGGCTAATGGAGCATACCAGGGAATTTCAGAAGAAAATCAGCATATGTTTTATAGATTATAGCAAAGCTTTTAACTGTGTGGGTCATGAAAAGCTATGGCTGGCATTAAAAGAAATGGGTGTAACACAACACTTGATTGTGTTGATGTGCAACCTGTACTCTGGACAAGAGGCTACTGTCAGGACAGAATATGGGGGAAACAATGGTTTCCAGTTAGCAAAGGTGTCAGATAAGGATGTATATTATGTCCCTGTCTGTTAAACCTATATGCAGAACATATAATAAGGAAAGCTGGATTAGATCTAGAAGAAACTGGAGTGAAAATTGATGGATGGAACATTAACAATATGAGATATGCAGATGACACTACATTACTGGCAGAAAATAGTGAGGACTTGAGATGACTACTGATGAAGGTTAAAGAAGAAAGTGCAAAAGCAGGATTACAACTGAACATCAAGAAGACAAAAATAATGACTACTTAGGAATTAGAAAATTTTAAGGTTGACAGTGAAGAAATTGAAATTGTTCAAGACTTTCTATTTCTTCGCTCAATCATCAACCAAAAGGGAGACTGCAGTGAAGAAATCAGAAGAAGATTAAGACTTGGAAGATCAGCTGTGAAGGAGCTAGAAAAGATCCTTAAAGATAAGGACATCTATCTGGGGACTAAGATCAAGATGATCCTAACGATGATATCCCACATTACTATGTATGATTGTGACAGCTGGACACTGAAGAAAACTGACAGGAAAAACATTTATTCATTTGAAATGTGGTGCTGGAGGAGAATTTTTCAGATACTTATTGACAGCCCAAAAGTCAAATAAGCACATTCTAGATCAAGTTCTGAATTCTCCGTAGAAACTAAAATGACAAGACTGAGGCTATCATACTTTGGTCACATCATGATGGTAAGGCAAGACTCACTGGAGAAGACAATAAAGCTAAAAAAAGTGTGAAGCAGTAGAAAAAGGGGAAGACCCAAAATGAGAGGGCTAGACTCAATAAAGAAAGCTATATTCACCAGTTTGCAAGATCTGAGCAAAGACGGTAATGATGGGATGTTTTGGTGGTCTTTCATTTATAGGGGTGCTATACGTTGGAAGCAACTTGATTGCTCATAAAATGCACGCACGCACGCGCGCTCACACACAGACACACACACACACACACACACACACAGAGAGAGAGAGAGAGAGAGAGAGAGAGAGAGAGAGAGAGAGAGAGAGAGTTCTTTAGAGACTGTAAGGGTCCATTGCTGTTGATCATCAGTTACATTCCAAGAGACAGGCAAATAGTTTTTCAGTACATTAACATCCTCAAAAATAAATGAATATTCTAATACAAAATTAATAAGATTAATAGCTTCCTCCCAAAAGAGCTGAATGACTGAACATGTCCAAAGCGTATGCTTAAGAGACGCATTGTGTGAATTACACCACCAACAATTAGACATTGTGCTTAAACTGGTGTCCAGTATACACGAAAAACAACTTCTTGCTGAATAAGTCAGCTTATGATCCATATGACTTAAAGCCTTACCTCATTGCTTTAGCAGATTTGGGCTCTGCAGCTCATTTTTCCATTCATCTCTAAGACTCTGTGTCATATTTATTGACCGACATAAAATATTTATATACAAATAGAGTAGATTTCATTTTCTGTATTGATTCAATAAGAGTTTCCAAAACTGGGGGAGATTCTGAAGTACTCAAAGCTGCTGGGCCATATTTGAACACCAACAAATGTTGCAATTGTAAATATTGCCATTCAGCAGAAGTTGTCAAATCATATTTAGACGTTAGTTTTAAAAAATGACCAAGAACTCATTATCATCGGTCTAAGGTAATAATTCTCTTGTCTGTCCAAACCTTCCATAAAAAAGAGTTCTTCCAATTTTTAAATCTAGATTGTAACGTAATGTTCATTTAGCAATTGAAAACAGGTCAAATTGAGATTGTTGTGATATTATGCATCATACTTATTTAGCTGCAGAGATTGTAGAACGAACAAAATCCATTGCCGCCTATGGCTGAGTGAGAGGACGGGCCGGGAAAGACGCAGCGTAATAAACAGTACACACACCAGTGCTGGGATAAAACATGGCCACAACTTTATTATCATGCAAAACAGCGACAAGGAGTATTGGCGTAGCATATGGATCGGATCCCTCACCATCGGCTGACCCGCCTGCCAGCCGATGCCTCCCATCCCCCCCAGCCCCTGGCTGAGAGGGGGGACCAAGGAGTGGCATTCAGGGGGAGGTCACCCGGTGTTCACCCTCATGTGACCCCCCTGCCACCTGGGAGGGAGGATGCCCCGGCAGCCCCCCGAGCTGGGCATGCCTTCATACCTCCCTCCCAAGATTCCATATTGGAATCCCCTCAATGGGGAGCCCCCCCAAGGGGGGCAACTCCCCCAAAATGTGATCCGATCCAATGCCCCAACGCCACAAGAGCCACAAGTGGCTCCCGCCAACACTCCTAGCGCTGAAGCTGAAGCCAATCCAACAGGCCATCCCGCAGGTCCTGCAACCAGATGTCCTGCCCCCAGCTGGAGAGGCGAAACAACCATCCGGGCGAAACAACGGGGGAAGGCGCGACGAAATATCCCAGTGCGGGATCAGGAAACCCCCAACCTCCGCTATGCACTTCGCCATCGCACAAGCCAGCTTCCGCCTGACGTCTTCGATCTTCTCCAGGCGGTGGACCCCTCGCCATACGCATTGCTGTAGCAAGTCCGACCATAGAAAGGCAGTTCGCGGAAACAATCTCTGCAGGGTGTCCAAATCTGCAACCATGGCGCGCCTCAATTCTGGGCCCTCCCGTTTGCCCAGGTCGTTCTCCCCCAGTTGGATGACAAGGACGTCTGGTGGCCCCCAGCGTTGAGCCTGATGCCTCAGCATGGGGACAAGGGCTTCCCACAGCATGCTGCGCACTCCCAGCCAGCAAATTTGCAACTGCTCCTCTAGACCCAGGTGCTTGCCCCATCCAGATGACTGCGTATTTCCCGGCCCAGTGCACGATGCTGTGCCCACAGATCCAAGCTGTCCTCCTGCGCCCTGCAAGAAAGGGATCACAAACCAAAACCATTAGTGGAAGGCCCCACCAGCCGGCCGAATGTAGGCCCGAAAGACCTGGGACCGCCAGCGGCCGATCTCCCTAATGATGGAGCTGGGCAAGCCCCGACCATGAGCCTCCGTAGCCACGCCAATGCGGAAGGAGTGCGTGCCAAGCTCCCCCTGGGGAAGCCCCAAAGCCCGCAAGCAGGACCGGAGAATAGCCGCAAACTGGTACCGGGTGAGAGGCGAGTGATCCTGGTGTACCAGAAATGGGCCCTGGACAAGAGACCGCTGGTTCAGGTAAGCCCCCACTGCCCGGACTGGGCACACCTCCCGGTCGCTGGATGCCCGCAAAATGAAGGTGTGCCCCCACCCTCGCTGGTCAGTTTTAGAGCGGCGAATTCTCACAGAAATCCAGCGAGGGGACCAAGAAATGTCGCCGAACTGCAGAGCCCGACCCCCCAAGTCCCCCTGGGACCCGGCCACCAGTTCGCTGACTCGAAGGGCCCCAAAAAAGGCCAGCAGAAAGGCGGAGCGGAACAACCATGCCTCGAACGTGGACCAGCAGAGAGAGGGAACGACGCGCACCAACCGGGCCAGGATGGCCAGGGTGATAGGCCGCCTGGAGTCAGGAGGAGGGGGGGCCAGGCGCGCCCACCCCACCACCGCTCTGCGTGCAATGAAGCAGTCGCCCGGGTCCGGGAACCCCCGCAGCTTTGCTGAAAAAGGCTATTGCCACTTCATGGTCCTGGCCGACAGCCCACGCCCGTGTAGGTGTACCAAATAGCGCAGCACCATGGCCTGAGAAGCTGGCCATGCTGCCCCGCCCCCTTGCTCCCTGGCAAAGGATAAGAATATGGCCGCTGTGGCTGAGTAGGCCCGCAGCGTGGAGGGCGCCACCGAGCACAGTACTCCCTGGGTTATGGAATCCCGCCAGTCTTCCACAGTTCCTCCGGAAACAGGTCGGGCGTGCGATGTGCCTCCGGCGCCAGCATGAAAAACCTCTCCATCTGGAAGCGAGATAAGGCGTCTGCCAGGCCGTTATCCCTGCAACGTGCCTGGCTGAAAAGGTGATATTAGACTCAAGACAACATAACACGAAGCGGCGTACCAGGCGCATTACCCGCTCAGAGCGCGAAGATTGGCGATTAACCACTTTGACCGTGGCCAGGTTGTCACACCAAAAGGTCACCCGCTTATTGCGGACCAGCTCCCCCCAGATGGATACCGCTACCACAATGGGAAACAATTCCAGGAAAGTGAGATCCCTAAGAATATCCGACCCACTCCAGGATGGGGGCCAGCGCTGAGCACACCAGTGACCCCGGAAATAGACTCCGAACCCCAGGCTGCCCGCGGTGTCGGATTGAACTTGAAAGTCGGACCCCAAGTCCATTGGATCCTGCCACAGGGAAACCCCATTGAAGTTGTCCAGGAAGCTAAGCCAAACCCGTAAATCGCACTTAATGCCCGAGGTGAGGCGGATGTGATGGTGAGGAGCAGAGGCCCCCCGACAGGCCTGAGCTAGCCTGGCACAGAAGGCCCGTCCAGGGGACACCACCCTGCAGGCAAAATTAAGATGGCCAATGATCGATTGCAGCTCCCTAAGGGTGCATTTACTGCGGGGGAGGATCCCCGAGATGAGCTCCCTAAGACGACCCAGCTTGTCCGCTGGAAGCCGGGACAACCCGGCCACCGAGTCCAACTCAATGCCCAAGTAAGTGATCCGGGATGAGGGACCCTCGGTCTTTTCCTGGGCCAAAGGGACCCCCAGTTCTGAGGCCAACGCCTGGAAGGCTTCCAACCGGGCGGCACAGCACGAACTGTCGGGCGGGGTTGTTATCAAAAAGTCATCTAAATAATGCGTGATAAGGGGGGTCCCGAGCCGGTCCTTGGCTGCCCATTCCAGGAACGTGCTAAAGGTCTCAAAGGCCGCACACGCAATCGCGCAGCCCATAGGCACGGCCTTATCAACATACCACTGATCTCGAAACTTAAAACCCAATAGGCAATGGTCCTCAGGGTGAACGGGCAGCAGTCGGAAAGCTGACTGTACATCGCACTTGGCCATAAGGACCCCCCGCCCGCAGGACCTGACCAGGCGCACGGCGTGATTGAATGAAGCATATCTGACCGAACACAGGTCAGGCGGGATGGACTCATTGACTGAAGAGCCCTTGGGGTAAGACAGGTGGTGTATCAGCCGATACTCCCCTGGGGACTTCTTTGGGACAACCCCCAGAGGGGACACCCTCAGATTGGGGAGGGGCGGGCTGGAAAAGGGGCCCGCGACCCGCCCGGCAGCCACCTCCTTCGCAATTTTGGCCTCGACCACCCCAGGCAGATCCCTAACCGATTTGAGGTTCCTCGAGTTCGTAGCCACCCGTGGACCCTCGTAGGGTATACGGAACCCTGAAGCAGAACCCTCACGAAGGTACTTGGCTGCCTCCCTGTTTGGGTAGCGCGACAGGAGCGGGAGCAGGGCCTGCAGCCTAACCAGGGAGTGAGCGAGACCCAGGGCCCTATGGGCCGAACTAATTGCCGGTGTTGGCTAGCTGTGCAGCGGAGAGGGCCGGTCCTCCCTCCTTACGGGCTGCGTTATTGGAGGACCGGCCGCCTCTAAAGGGGTGCGGCGTCCCCAAGCCGCGCGGACAGGCGGGGCAGGAGTGGGGCCCCCCGCAGGCATCACAGTTATGCTCAAAGCGGCACTTTGACCGCTGGCACCTGCCCTGATTGTACTCCCAGCACACGCCCCGAGAGCGATCCTGCCGAAACTGCCAACAACCCCCCCGCGAGGTGTCCCCCTTTCCCTTCATGTGAGGTCCCACCAGCCAAAGCCAGAGATTCTGACTAATGAGGTCCCACCGAGCCCTGGGGTTATGGGATGCCCTCTTGCGGAATGCCTCGTCGTAGTCCAACGCTGCACTATCGCCTGCCAGTGCTCGAGCCCTGAGCACATTCCCCATATGATTGGTAAGATGCCAGCCCCGTTCAGGATACGCGGCCTGAATGACCCCCATATATACTGTGAAACCCTCCAGCCAATTGGAAAAAGTACGCTCCGCGACCTCCTTCTTGCCCCCACCCCTGTCCTTCCTAGCCGGGGGGGGGGGGCGGACCTCCCATCCTCTGACTCTGGCTTGATCAGTAATAGAACATCAACGTAGTATCCATCCAGGATACGCTCCCTGACCTTTTGAGCCAAGTGCATCCCGGGAGGATCCTCCTCCTCCCTGAAGGAAGCGGCCACAGGGGGGTCCTCTTCGGCACCCCACACCTCTCTGGGGTCTCCCTCCGCCCCACGGGCCCTGGTTCTCCTGCGCTGTGCCCACCTAGGAAGCCCCGGGATCTTAGCTGCCACCTCCCAATACTCTTCCCCCTCTGAGGACCCCTCCTCCTCCGAGAAGGAGGACTCACCTGATGTCCAGTCGCTGTCCGTGTCCTCAGGGCGGCGATGCCGACTGCCCCTTCTATGTGCTGTCCTCCTTCTCTTGCTCCCCCGCCGGCGCTCTCGACTGCTCGACTCGTCCGAGCTGGGCGGGGAATGAGCCCTCCGGCGCTTGGCCGATGCTGTGCTCTTCTTCCTTTTCTCCCGTGGCCTCCGCCTGGGGACCTCGACAGAGCCAGGGGCGGTGTGCACTGCCCCGGCCCCAGAGTTCCCCAGGTGCTCCACTCGCACAGTCAGGAGCTCAAGGGCCCTAGAAATATCCTGCAGGGAACCTGGGTTAGCATTGGTGGCGGCCTGCCCCTCGTCATAGTCTGGGGACCCCCGGGCCACATCGCCCATAGCCCTGCTCCGCCCGCGATTCCCCGACTGCCCTGCCCTGGATTCAACCGGGCCACGTGCTCTGCCCTTTTTCCCCACATCCCCATGTGCCATCACTGGCTTTGCACCTGCCTTTTGCTGGGCGGCAGGGCCATATGCCCTGCCCCTGCCAGCAGGCTGGGATTGCGAGGTGCTGCCGCCCTTAGCCCGCGTCCCAGCATGTCCTCTTCCAGCCGCCCCTCCGTTCCCAAGGGGAGGCCCCCCAGTCCTACCCCCCGATGTTGCCCCGACCCTGTCTGCCGAGGGGACAGCCCCCCGCTGGCCTTTCTTGGCTGTAGTCTTCCTCCTGACCGGAGCCATGACCACGTGGTCGAGCCGGCCCCGACTCCTACTGCCGAGCAGCAAAATCCCAGCCGAAGCGCCGCTCCTTGCTGCCTCCCCGCTGCCTCCGGCACCACCTGCTCGTGGAGCACGAGGTTCAGCCCGACCACGTGCCCGCAGGATCTTCGGGTGCTCAGCGCCGCGTTCCCTCTTCTGCTGGGCTGGCTGGCTGCGCTGCACGAGTGCCACCCGCTAACCTGAGGGGCTCAGCTCCAACCCCTCTCCGGCACTCGCGCACTTCGCCTCCGCCCGGTCTTCCTCCGCCGCTCGCGTCCTGCTCCGTCCGGTCCTCCTCCGACACTCACATCCTGCTCCGTCGGCTCCTCGGAGCAAAGTGAGGGGGGGCGGGTCCTGCAGTGGGCTAAATACCCGACTGCCGGACCTTGGAGGAAACTGCGGCCCCCAGGCCCCGCCCCCCCACCGCTCCGACCCTGGGCAGCCGCGATTGGCCGCCCGGGGTTTGAACTGATTGGCTGCGGGCCCGCCCGGGGCATGCTGGGCAATCCCGCGGCCATGGCCATCGCGTCCTCCCGGCCCCCTCCCCCTCCGGCGGCAACCACGACCCCGGGTAAGTCCGGAGTCGCCGTTTTCAAGATAAGTAGACCCTAATGCGTTCCACTTAAAAAGTAGCTCTCAAAAGAAGCCCCCAAGAGACCCCAAGATGGATACTCCAGTTGCAAGGAGTAATCCCAATAATTTGTATACACAAATATGCCTGACGATAAATACTAAGGTCCGGAAAACCAGATCCTCCTTCATTAATTGAAAGTTGTGTCCTCTTTAAAGAAATCTTATGTGGTGTTGAACCTGACATACATTTCTGAAACAAAGTATTAATTTTATGAATATATCTACAATATATATGAAAAGGGATTGCACACATAACATACATAATTCAAAGTACAATGTTAATTTTGAGTGTATTTACTTTACCCCATAATGACAAGTTTAGAGTTGCCCATCTATCCAAATCCAAGGATATATCCAAAATCAGCTTTAGGCTTGATTTAAAAAAGAGCATTGCACATATTTCATTTCCCCCCCAAATTTCCTCCCCCTTGCCCTCCTTCCTCACATCAGGTATTTTTACATCTTTACCTCTACCAGGGAGAATTTGACTTGTTACCCCTAAGTTATAACCATCTCTGGATAAAATTTGACTCTTCATCTTTGGCTTTCTTGCGGTTTTCATTGAGCACTTAAGTTGTAATGGTAGCGTTTGTCGTCAGGTAAGGACGACACACCATCTCCCATTGATTGTTTCTTAGTAAAGAATTAAGCAGCTTGTTAAATCACTTACCTACCTAATGATTTTACATCATAAATTAATATGGGCTTTATGAACTGAATTAATGTGTTATTTTATGTCATGTGTTGAATTTGCAGATGTGGATCCATTAACTCATGCAGCTTTGGGTGATGCAAGTGAGGTGGAATTTGATGATTTTCAAGAGTATTCTGGTGATATGGATGAACAAGCCCCAGACAGTGAGAATTCTCAAGACAACAACCAACCTCGGTCAAGTTCAAGCACTACAGCCAGTAGTAGCCCCAGCACCGTCATCCATGGGGTGAATCATGTGTGTAATGAGGCTATTGTACAAGGCAGCTCAGACACCAGGAGTTAAGTCCTGGAGCAGCGAGGGCTATACGTTTGAGATGATGGACCCTAGGGTTGGAAATGAAATAAGGTTGCCAACTGGCTTGGCATTCATTACATGCCAGGTCTGTTTGTAACACAGTTTGTTCAGAAAGGTTTTCTGATCATGAAAAACTACTTGCTCATCAGTTTAGGATCAGACAAAAGTGTAAAGCTGTATAGGCTGCCCCACCCTTGGATTTTTGAGCTATAAAGACTGGAATGTTGTTCACTGAATCATATGACAAGCAGCTCCTTAGGCAATGAAGCCCACATGGGGATATAAAGAATACTACTATTTGAGACATTGACATGGCTGTTTAAAAGGATGATCTGTAGTACTAACAATGTTGATTTTGGATGGAGTTAATAAGGGGAATAAATTAATCTGTGAAATCTTAGGTGCAAGGACAAAATTGTGGAAAAGTGATTTTCAAAGTGTAACTACAAATGACTGCCCTCTCTTTAGGAGAGGTAGTGTAGGAAGTAATGAGAACAAATGATGTTGCAAGTATGAAGGCTCTTTTGAGCCCTACATGAGAAAGTTACAAAAATATTTATTTGTAACCAAATTAATTTTTTGTTTTACAGGAATCAGCTGAATCAGTAGATATGGAAGAGAAGATGGTAGCTGGTTTTTCAAATCATCTTTCCAGCCTGCCCTTACAACCAAACTTTCCCAAGATTAGTGTAGATCGCCGAGAGAGTGAGAGTTCTGGGATCAGTTTGAGTACTGTGGATGGAGTAGTGAAAAAACGAGAGTATGATAACCCATACTTTGAACCACAGTATGGGTTCCCAACAGAGGAGGAGGAGGATGAACAAGAAGAAAGTTACACACCAAGGTTCAACCAGAACCTCAATGGCAATCGGTAAGAGATCCTCATGTCTACCATTCTCTACAGGCTGTGGTGGAGTTCACATTTGCTAATCTTTGGACAAGTTTGCCATGTGTTTCCTTGGAAATTCCTAACATTGATGGTTCCCTATGATGGAGGTGCTGGAAACACAACCCTTCACTTCCGTTCTATTACTGATTTACACCAGTGGGTGAAGACTTTTCTCTTTTGTTTGCCATTCTGTCATTGACCCTCCTTGTTTATGTGTATTGATCTATGTGTAAATGTTTTCTTGAATTGTTTTTATTGTTTTATATATGTGTGTTTTAGAATTTGTTTTAATGTTTTGACTGTTCTCTGCCTTGGGGACCCTGAATTGGATGGAAGGATGGAATAAAAATGTTTCAAATATATAATAAAATACACCCTTGTACCTGGAGGAATATATATTTTAAGCCTTTATAGGAGGTAATCTTTAGCACCTGTTTATAATATCCTTAGTGGCATGGAAACAATCCAGTGCTGCTTGTATGCATGAAGGGATCATGTGGGTGGGCCGGGGAGATTTTCCCCAGCTTATTGTCATATTTCCTTCCAGCCAGCTAATGAGCAGGTGGAAAAAACCATATGATTGGACCACATTCTACAGTAGCATAGCACTGCGCTGTGGAGAAACTGTACCTATAGTGTACACTAATGTGCATTTGTGTGAAAGAGATCTATATTGAAATTAAGAGGGAAGGGGGCCATAACTGTCATCTTGAAGATACTCTTTTCTTCAGGCTTGGACTGCTGGTACTTGGAATCTTCAGGTGATTAGGGCAGTCTCATACAGAATCTAATCCAGATGCATAATTCTGGTAGATATTGAAGAAATTGTTATTGGTATGAAATGATTGCAGTAATATTTATGGAAGCAGGATATAAGGTGATGTCAGTGCTGTAATCTGTCTTTTTTTTAAGGCCTCAGAAGCTTCTTCGTCCTAACAGCTTAAAGCTAGGCAATGACTCTGATGCAGAATCGGATTCTCATGCCAGTTCCCCAAATTCTACAGTCTCCAACAATAGCAGTGAAGGTTTTGGTGGCATTATGTCTTTTGCTAGTAAGTATAATTGTTTTATCTACATTAACAGCAGCAGGTGTGGGGGAAATGCAAAGAGGTCAACATTTAAAAAAATAATAGAATCATAGAGTTGGAAGAGGCTTTTATAGGTCATCCAGCCCTGCTCAGTGCAGGAAATCCAACACTAGGTTGTCCAGCCTCAGCTATATATATCCAGTGAGAAGAGAGCCTACCACCACCATAGATGTTTGGTTTCGTTGTCAAGTTACATTTACCATTTGGAAATTTCTCAAGTTCAGCTGAAATCTACTGTCTTGTGAATTGAGCCCTGGAACAGCAAAGAAGTCATCTTTGCCCTTTTCTATGTGACTGCTCTTCAGTTATTTGAAGAGTGCAATCCTGTCCCTTCTTGGTCTTCTTTTTTCAGGCGACATACTCAATTCCTTCAGCTTCTTCTCATGAGACTTGTCTTCCTCATATTCTTCACTGTTCTCTACGTGTAAGGAAAATTAAGTGTTTGATTATAAGGGCCCTCTATGAGAGATAATTATCAAATTGTTGCTTAGTTCATGCTTTCAGCCCTAACTGCAGCTTTTGCAATAACAGGAGAAGGAGAGGGGAGCAATTGGAGTCCTGACCTAGTAGGGAAGAATAAGTGCTGACTATGGTAAAGATTAACATAGGGCCATGGATCTTGAAATGGGAACTGGAAATCTGGCAATTCAGAGTGGGAGAGTGAGCAAGGGCATATTGTTTGTTGCTACCTAGGGCACCAGAAAACTAGACAGAAAAGTTTTTTTGGAGGAAATAACACATGCTTATTCAGTGCTAATTGAATGCTGTGTACTGTGTCACATCTGACATTTATGTTTTGCTTTAAGGTTCATAATCTGACTTGGTAGTGTAATAAACTGTGCATAAAATGCAGCAGTACGTCCTGATACAAAGTCTTTTGAAGCTCTATGGAGATTGGAACCAGGGAACCTTGGAGAGTACTTCCTTCTTTATAAAGCTGATTTGGCATTAAGATCTTCTGGGGCAGGGGGCCTGATAAGCTGAGGTTTGCATTTGCCAGTAGCAGGGCCTTTTTTGGTGGTGATATTTTGGTTATAGAATCCCTCTGAGACCTTGGACTAGATGCCTTCTGTTTTTCAGAAACAGAGTAAGATGTTCCTCCAGAGAATAAACTCTTGTCTGCCTGCTACTATGTATATCTTTCTGGACATGTTTTAACAGCATATTGGTATAGTTATTTGAATGTTTTGTACTTTTGATGAAATTTATTATAGTCATTTTGTGGATCCATTGGATGGAAATCTAGGCTGTAAATAAATTTTAGTGATCAAGATGAAGTCTATTTCTTCAACCAAAGGACTAGAGAGATCACATATCTGCACAAGAGAATATTTGCTATCTCACATTGACACTACAAATAGAAGACATTTAGGCAATGCTGTTACTAATTTTATCCTTCATTCAAATAATAAACTAGCCCTGTAAAGTCTAATATGAGAACAATTAAGAACACATTTGAGGAATTAACAAACTTCACACTACAGTTCTGTTGTGAATGTCTGTATCTCCTACAAAAGTGGCATATTCACTTTGTGTGGCCACATTATGAAGCAATTGCTTTCCTTCTCCACTAAAAGCCATTTTGAATGTGATGATGTGCTAGGCATTAGAAAATGCAACTGGTTTGTGCTTCCTGTTCCCTCCATTTCTCACAGTCTCATTTGAAAGTTATCTTGTGAAATCTTCCCAGCAAGAGAAGAGATCCACATGCCATTTCCACAGTGAAAGCTTGCATTCCTTCTCCCTGGGAAATGCAGAATTTTTTTTTCAAATGAGATGGAAATGCATAGGAACAGGAAACATAGGTCATTTGTATATTCTGTCTTTCATACAGTTCCCCACTGTCTTTCATGCAGTTCACCCGCTGTCATGTCTCAGAATTTTGATCCAATAATGAGGAAGCAAAACTCTGTCCAGTTCTGCAATTCACACCAAAGAGTTCTGCAATTCACACCAAAGTGAATTGCAGAATGTGGTAAGGGAGTGATTAGGTCACAATATATTTTCTTTCTGTTATAGGTAGCCTATACAAGAACCACAGCACAAGCTTTAGCCTGTCCAATTTAGCACTTCCAACCAAAGCTGGGAGAGACAAAAATACTCCATTTCCTAGCCTGAAAGGTAACCGTTTTTCCTTGCCTGTTAACTACCTTCATAATCATTTTGATTGCCAAGCAGTCAAAAAAAAATCCCCCTGCCCCAAGATATTGTTCAACAGGGCACTCTAGAAATAGATACTTCTTTTGGATAACTCTTTGGATTTATTTAGCAGGCTTTTTCAAGTCACTATTAATGATGTGTAGAGGGGGGAACATTGTTTTTGTTTAGCTTTACTGTAATGTACTGGCTATAAGAAATGCATTTTAGTGGGACCATGTTATCCATGTATATAATGGTCACGAATTCTTAATCCTTTCGGGTGATAGGCTTTATTGCCTTCATGTGAAGACTGCTGAAAAGCAATTCCCCTTGTAACAGACATTGTGGCTGCCATAGTTTTTAAAATCTCCTGTCTGTGTGCTTTACCTTAGTCTGTCTGCCAGAGCTGCAAAATGTCACTTGTGGTCTTGATGTGATGTGGAGATCTTGCTAATAGGGACTCTGAAATATGAATACTGCAGTGGGACAGATTGTCTTCTATGTGAGGCCATAGAATTTAAACTATCCTCACATAAAACATAGATTTGATAGCTGGAAAAAATTTCATTTGAGAAAAGATGTTGATAGTCTTTTCCTTCAGAGCCGTAGGAGTTAGCTTGCATTAGAACACTTTCTTCTCCCTTGAAGAATTCTCAATGAAGGCTGCAGGTATTGCCATGGCACTAGTTTACTACAGATAAAGCCTGGCTTTAGTGACTGTTATTGATAAAGAAGAGAGAATGAAGTTTGTCATTGTTTTTGTATTGAGACTTTTCAGTTACTCAACCAGAAAAATGTTTTGTTTTGCTTTTTCAGTTCTTATATAATTAGAATATACTATCTTTCTTTTTATTGAGTTGATTTTATTTATTTCTTCCCCCTCTCCATTTTCATCGTAAAGATTACTTTAATCTGGAAGTGGGAAGGGATGTGGATGAAGGTTGGTATGATGTCTTGCTAACCTTTGACCTTTATTATTAAAAGGCCAAAAGTTGGTTTTGTGTTGCTGCCTTGGAGTTTGCTGTGGGTAGAATATTTTTTTTCCTGGATGTGTGTGTGTGTTCGTGTAAAACTAAAACTGAGGAGGATTGTGATTAGTTGTTTAAAGACTCTGCATGGCCTCTCTTCGGGATATTTCCATTTGTTCATATTCCCATACTTATTTGTGCAGAGATCTTTTACTAGTTAAAACATGCTATCGGTAACACACATGGGAAGAAAACAGTGATGGATTTTGACATTTATTTTCTGTTTTATGTCTCATCCTCTGCAGTTTCTTCTAATTTCTTGACAACTTCTGTTCCATGTGACCTCTGCGAGTTTCTGAAGTTTAGTGTATAATGTTTCTTTACCTCTGTCAGTTCTTCTATGTCTTTCATATATGGTTTACCTGGTGTTTCTCTTAAGCATTAGTTTTGGAGATGATCTAGTGATAGACTCTTGTGTATGCTAAATAGTTATTGATTTTCTTGTTGTCTGAGATACAAAACAGGTAGGACAGGTAGCTAATTGTTTCACATTAACTCCATTGTGCCATCATTTCATTATCTTTTCCAATTCTTTCAGATGGTTTTGTCTTATTTACCTTCTTTCATTTTTTGATGGGAGAGTTTTTTTTCCTTCCCATTGTTGATGCAAGAAAAAAATATAACACTAATTCCCAAGGGTTTTGTTTTGAATGGCATTCAGAGGAACCTCTGAGCCTCCAAATAACTTTTCTTCTTCAGTTAGGGACATGTCTGCTGCAAATGTGAAACCGTCTTACAGTTTTAATTGACATGTCTTCCCTCAAGAATTCCTAGAAATGGTAGTTCTGTGGGAAGAAAACTGATAAATGGTTGTTGTGGGTTTTCCGGGCTGTATTGCCGTGGTCTTGGCATTGTAGTTCCTGACGTTTCGCCAGCAGCTGTGGCTGGCATCTTCAGAGGTGTAGCACCAAAAGACAGAGATCTCTCAGTGTCACTGTGACACTGAGACACTGTGACACTGAGAGATCTCTGTCTTTTGGTGCTACACCTCTGAAGATGCCAGCCACAGCTGCTGGCGAAACGTCAGGAACTACAATGCCAAGACCACGGCAATACAGCCCGGAAAACCCACAACAACCATCGTTCTCCGGCTGTGAAAGCCTTCGACAAAAACTGATAAATGTCTGTGACCCTTATAGACAGTTATACTATAGAGAGAGAGTTATACTGTAGACAGGAGCCATGAAGATCAATCATTTGTTTCAAAATATATTTATTAACTTATTGAGTAATAATTCAGCACATGTCCTGTATAGCTACAAGCCACACAGGATAGTGATCACTGATCACTCTTCTGATAATCGCTTGTAATGCAAGCTGCTGGTCTGGAATAAGCTGAATTAGTGAAGGTGGGCAAACTAAAACCCAGCCTGAAACATTTCCCCCCTTCCCCACCATGCCAGTTAGAATCTCTTCCTTAAGTGACCTTGCCACTTTGCACTTCTGGTTTATTCCTAGGGAGAGCTGCTATCTCGACCAGGCTAACAAATACATTCTTTAGCTTATTTCAGGACTTTTTTTAAAAAAAAAGACAGGGTTGGGAGGAAGTAAGCAATAAACTCGCTTCTAAATATTTAGATATGGTGGAGATTTTGCCGTACACTACTAATTGTTTATTTTGTGTCCCAGTATTTGGGCTAAATACTATAATGGAGATTATTACTGAAGCTGGGCCAGTAAGCAATGAAGGTGGGTTCCTTGCATCATGAGATGTGCATGACATACCAGCTCCCAGCAAGCATCCTTGTGCCTGTCTTTTTAGGCAACTTCTCACCGGTAAACAGTATTACATGGTTTCTATTATTCATTCTTCCGTAACTCATTATGCTTTTCCATATAGTGTCTAATCAGAAGATGGTTCTTGTGGCAGAAATGCATGCAGAGCAGCCAAGCTTCCTGCCTTTCACCTTCTGCTCTTGTTACCATCTTCTCTTTTGTCTTTGCCTCATTCCCATTACTGTTTTCTGCCGATGTATGATGCAATAATACAAAATATGCTGCTGCTTTTTCAAGTTTCTCCGTATGTCCTTTAACTAGAGTGTTAGTTAATTCTTGTGTCTCTCATTGGTGCCATCCATAGACTTAGATACCCATTTCAGTGACTGTACCTTTCATCCTTTCTCCTCTCACATGCAGGAAACAGGCGAGCCCTTGTGGACCAGAAATCTTCAGTTATAAAGCACAGTCCCACAGTTAAGAGAGAATCTCCTTCACCACAGGGACGGACTAGTAATTCCAGGTAAAATTGTGCAAAATGACTTCTTTTCAAAAGATAATATATGCTTGACTCTTCTTCCCCAGCAGTGGAATAAGGAGCTGTGAGTGCTTAAACCCTTGTGCTGTTTTCCTGACTTCAATTACATCTGTTACTGAGACTCAAGGCAGATTACAAAGATATATATATATACATGCAAGTATATACCACTAGGAATCCAATATAGAATTGAAGAAGTACTGAAACAGAGCATGTGGTTCTAAGACTGACATATTAAATAGTGTGCTACTGCCTTTTTGGCCTTGCCCCGTTGTCCCTTGGCTGTCCTATCAGGAGCTTGGGGAGGATTGCCCCAGGCTTCAGAATGAGCAGAGGAAGGGGTTGCTCTATCTTATTCTTTCTCTGATCTTCTGGGTGGTGGCAGTGCGCCTCTCGAGCCACACCTGTCTTCTTCTTTGTCCTGTCTGGGATGTCTCCCTTTTATTGCCTCCATCCTGCCCGCACCCTGGGGCAGCCAATGTCCCACCTGCCCCGTTGGGCCCTGTTTCCTGGCTGATTGGAGGGAGGAGCATGATTGGCCACCTGCCTGTCTCTCAGCTTTACTTCATCCCTTCTCCCTGCCATGTCACTTGCAGTGTGGCTGTGACAGCTTGCTGCCAGCAGCTGCCCAGCCTCCTTTCCTGGCCAGGCATGCCCTACCTGACTTGGTGGGATTTGGCCCCACCCCTCAGGCTGTGGAGGAGCCTGTGTTTGCTGCTAGTGGTCCTGGGGCACTGATGGATGATGCAGGTGGCTGGGCCCTGAGTATTGCCTCTGCCCCTAACCTGCTAGCTGCTGTTTACCCCAATGACAGTATCTTCACCTCAGCTCACTCCAGCATTCCCTGCCTCTGTCCACGGTGAATCGACTGGGGAGGGGAAGTTCTTCATGCTTGCTGGCTCCACCAGGACTAGGGGGAGTGGTGGATCTTTGCCTGATGAGGGCAAGGGGTTGACATTGACCCCAAGGTTGCTGGCCCAGACTGTCTGTCTGTCTGTCATTTTAATGTTTAAATTTTTAATGCCTTGTTAGCTGCCTTGGGTGTCCTATTTGGGTGAAAAGGCAACATATAAACAGTTTAAATGAATTTAAATAAATAATACATTTTCAACCAGTTACTGTCATCACTGTTCTCATCTTCTGAATCTCTTCCTTGATTCGTAATGCTTAGTACATCAAGAGATGTTTTACCATTCCTCATTAATGGCTGAAAGTAAACAAATTGAAACTGAACCCAGACAAGACCGAAGTGATGCTTGTTGGTGAGGCAAAGATCTTGAAGAACATTGTACTTTTCACTTTCGATGGAGTTGCAGACTCAGTTAAGAGCCACGGGTTTATACTGATCCAGCACTAAAGCAAGTTAAGGCAGATGCAAAAAACGCTTTCCACAAACTCAGTCTAGCTTGGAAGATGGTCCCCTACCCTGAAACAGCCAATCTGGCCACCTGGATCCATACCATTGCAACATCAGGACTTGACTACTGTAATGCAGTGTACGTAGGTCTCCTCTCTAATTTAACCTGGAGACTCCAGTTGGTGCAGAATGCTGCAGCTTGGTTATTATCAGGAGTTAGGAGAAGCATGAATATTAAACCCATTCTGCAGTCACTCCATTGGCTACCTATAAGTTACTGGGCTCAATTCAAGGTACTGGGTGTTTCATACGAAGTTCTTTGTGGTCTTGGTCTGACATATCTGACCTCTCCCGCTATGTTCCTCAACAGCAAGCAGCTTTGTTCATCTGAACAGAGCCTTCTGCAGGTGCCACCTTGCACATGGGCAAAATCAACAGCTGCCTGTACATGTGCATTCTCTGTGGTGGCCCCTACTTTATGGAATAGCCTACCTGAAGAGGTTAGGAAAGCTCCCACTCTCCAGGCTTTCTGCAAACTTGGCAAAATGGAATTATTCAAGAGGGCTTTTTGCTCAGATAGGAGGGCTGTTCTGTAAGGAAGTGGTCTCAAAGAGATGCATCAGTAAAGGGATAGGGAGTGACTACAGATTTTACTACTATTGTTGAAAATATGAACCTACTGGGTAGATCCCATGTTGTGTAATGTCAATTACTTATGCACTGTCTTGGTATTTCTTCAACTCTGTATTGCATTTCTGCTGGTTTTAAATCTTTGCAAATTTGCATGTATATTCTCTATTACATGTGTATTGAAAAGTCTTTGAAATTAACTATACTAATCTACACTATATAATCCACCTTGAGTCTTGGTGAACTTCCCAAACCTTGAAATTAGCATTCTTTTAATAAAAAATAGTCTTTTGTAATTCAGCGTCACACCATCGACTTGTGTTCCATTTCTTATGTACTATAAATCTTTCTCGGTGATGTCTGTCTACCTTGCTGTTTGTCTCTCTCATTTATGCAATTCTCATCTGTTTGTAACGTTTTAATCCTTGCTAAAATGCAACTGGTGTCAGGCCAGTTTTTCAGTTTACCAAGATTATTTTGAATTAGTGTATCATATATATATTTGCAGTATTTTCTAAGCTATTATCATCCATTACTTCATTTGAGTCATTTATGAAGTTATTAAATATAATCAGTTCAGTACTGTAGTGTGGTATCAAGGCTGCCATAGCATAGTTAGGAAAACAACAGTGTTATGGCTAGTGCTGAATTAAATTACACTATATCAATATATCTGATTCTTAGCATGACCAAACCTGTGCATGGTTAAATCCAGAGACTGGAAGCATGAACATAAAAGACAGATCTTCCTACAAACATGAAAAATGACCCAGGTTTTCTGAAAAAAATGAAAGATAAATAATAGAGGCAGCATCTGTACCTTTAAGAAACTAATGCCTTCTCTGGCCGTTGCTAGACAACCACAACAGTATTATCAGCCTTCATGGTAGACTGGTTGATGGGTGGTAATGAGAGAAAGAAGCAGGGAAAGTTGAGGATATGGGGGCTGCTGGGAGGAGGGAAAAAATAGTGTGGGGAGGATGCTGCAGGGATAAGCGAGGTTCCCCTTTCAAGTCTTAGTAGGTTCCCCACTGTGCTATTGGGCCAAGCTCAGCAAATACAATTGAAGAAAGGAGGCAGGGGTTGGCGGGTGGGTGGAAAAAAGAGAAGGAAGCAGGAAAAGGAGATAGTTTCTGGTGGGTACCCATGGTGGGTCTGCAGTAGAAGAACAGGATTTGAATCGAATAGCACCTTAAAGCTCAACAAGATTTCCCAGGTATAAGCTTTTGTGAGTCAAAGCTCCCATCTACAAAGGGAACTTTGACTCTCAATAGCAAATACCCTGGAAATCCTTTAAGGTGCTACTGGACTTGAATCTTGCTCAGGAAAAGGGGAGAGGTTCTGGGGCTTTCAGAGAAGAGAGAGAGGAAATTGTGGAAGAGGCAAAATGAGATGCTCCCACAAGTTCTTGTGCAGATATAATTGTGATGTGCTAAGATCTTTTACTTGGTAATTAAGTGGGAGAAGCCTATGAAAGCATCTGAAATAAAGTTGGGTTGTATCTTACCAGCTTTTTTTACATTGGCACAAGAAGGTCCTTTTTAAACCCCTAAAAGGCTTTGCTAGACATCTTAGAACATGTGTGTATAATAAAGCCACACAGTGCAGGACTGCAGTACAGAGGGAAATAGGGTGGACTCCCCCTTATTGCACCAGTGGATAAACTAGTAGAATCCAATCCCATGTCTACAGATTCAGTATTCAGGAATCTTACTCTTCCATTCTGTACCCTGTTTATCTCCATCTTACAGCGAGAACCAGCAGTTCTTAAAAGAGGTGGTGCATAATGTCCTAGATGGGCAAGGAGTTGGTTGGCTAAACATGAAGAGAGTCCGACGGCTGCTGGAGAGTGAGCAACTCCGTGTCTTTGTATTAAGCAAGCTCAATCGCACTATCCAGTCAGAGGAAGATGCACGACAGGATGTTGTTCAAGATGTGGTCAGTTCTCTGTTAGTCTGTGTTACTCCAGCCTAAAGCATTTCTGCAGAGTTGGTTAACTGAAGGAATTCTGAAAATACCTTGAATTTCTTCTTTAGCGGTTACAGAAAATGTAGCTGCCAGTTGCAGACAATTTGAATGCAAGGGAATAGCGGCTTTTTAAATGGAAAGTTAATTAAATGAAACACGCTTATAATTAATGAAGCACCCTCACTACTGTGAGGGTTTTTATTGTAGGAAATCAACCGCAAGGTTTATAAAGGGATGTTGGACTTGCTGAAGTGTACTGTGTCAAGCCTTGAGCAGTCATATGCAAATGCTGGACTTGGGGGCATGGCCAGTGTCTTTGGCCTACTGGAGATAGCTCATACTCACTATTATAACAAAGGTAAGTGAATAAGAATAATTAATGAACAGTGTTAAAAATGGAATGTAAAATCTGTAGAAAGCCCCACTTGTGAAAGTTAAATCTTACTTGGTTGTCTGGCTTATCCCATGAGTGCATTTATTTTGTCATACTTTAGGTTACATAGTTTTGGGTTCTGTGTGTGTTTGTTTATTTTATTTATCATCTGCCTTTCTCTTTGAAAATGAAGGTGGATTACAAAGTTATAAAAACAATCCAATGAAGACCAATATAATACAATGAACAATGTAATAAAACTAGATCATACAATTAAAGAACATTGAAATAAAAACAGTATAATATATTTTATAAACTGGATTTCAGAACTAGAGAAAGATGAAATAAAAACAGCATAATATTTCCAATAAACAATACAGTATAAAGAGGAGGGAAAGAAAACTTTCTAACATTTTCACAGGCAATTAAAATTAGAGCCCTATTTCTTTTTTAGAAAATGCCCTGCCTGCAGAAGTTTCTCCACTCTTTGCTTTATAAAAAATGCCCTTCTGAACAGTTCCATTTTATATAGTCAGTGAAATAATACAAATGTGGAAGCCTTCCTAACTTCATCAGGCAGGCTATTCCACCAGGTGGGAGCCACATCACTGAATGCTCAACTACAGGCAGTTGTTGTTTTTACCACTTAGCAGTGTGGTGTCTTCAGAAGGTTTTTCTCAGATGAGCAAAGCTGTGTCAGTGGAGCATATCAAGAAAATGGTCTTAAAGACAAGTGGGTCCTAGGTTGAAGTTCACAGATATAAGAATAGTGCTTTCATTTTAGTCAGTTGGGTTAAATATATTATTTTGTCAGATGCAAAATGTAAATAATTTATATTTATATTGTTTTCTTATAGTAGAAAGATCTTTAAGGTGTTAAATTCTAGAAGTAATTGAACCAATACCTATTTTCATAAGGAAAACATGAAATTAATGATACTCCATTTATGCTCCCCGTGTGGAACACTATTTTTTGATTCCTATTCAAATGTTGCTCTGAAATTAATTTTATTTAAACATTTTTACTTGGAGGTGGCCGTAAACTGTCACAAAATCTCAGTATGAAAAAACCCATGAAACTACTTATAATGCAGTTGTCTGCAGTTTTGCATAGGATGTAGACCAAAACTAGACATAATGTTTGATACAAATCAGGTTAGGATTATCTCTAACCTAACTGTTCCTTTTACAATCAGAGGAAAATAAGTACCTCTGAAAGAGAGTGGCAGCATCCTGCTCTCCCTGCATAGAAAATAGAATTTTCCCAAGTTCTTCGTCATTCCTGAAACCCTTTCCAACCCTTGTACATATTATTCCCAGGGGCAGGACCCTTATGGAGGAATAGCTACACGGGATATTGGGAATGGAGTAAGGAAACACAGCTGGGTGAAATCATTCCTCTTTTTCTGCAAATGCTCAATTTCATTATTCTGTTCCCTCCTCAGTCCAGCCCACCAGTCTACATGGCTGTTCCTCCAAATGGATCCTGCGACCCCAAGAATTATCCCCAGGGATTGGGATTGGAAAACTGGAAAACTTCAGTGCACAGATGGCTGGATACTGTCCAGTGTTCTGGTGCTTTTCTGATTAATTTTGTAGAGCTTTTTAGACTTGGATCAGAAAGAAGTTTAATTTGAGTTAAACATGTTAAATTATTACTGAACTTTCACTTAAGCTTATATAAGTTAGCGTCTTTAGTAACATTTACCAATTTAGAAAAAGGCAGTTCTAATCTCCACTAGAAATAGCATACAAAATAAACTTTGATATCTCTAGTTTGCATCTCAGTAGTGACATAGACTCATTATTTGATATAATTTGCATAAAGCTTGACTGAATAACCTAATATATGCAGATAGATTCAGATGGGCAGTCATGTTGGTATGACTTTCGAAAGCTCATACTGTGGAAATCTAGCTGGTCTCTAAGGAGCTTCTGGACTCAAATCTTGCTCTAATATATGCAAGAAGAGACATGACAATGAAATATGGCAACATAAGATTAGGGCTCCATCTATCTAGCATCTTGCTTCTAACAGATGCCTGTGACATCTGGAAACGGTGTGAAGGCAAGCAACAATCCTTCCCTTTCCCCCTTGTATGCATGCTCCACCTGATATTCAGAAGTGTATGATCTCTGATTACAGGGATTCGGTTTAGCTGTCATGGATAATAGGCCTATGAATGGCTATCTTCTATGAATTTGTGTAACTTTTAAAAGTAGGTATTTCATCTGGTGGCCATCACCATGTTCTGTGGCAGTGAAAGTTAATTATGTGTTGGTTGATGCAGTTGTCGCTGTCTCTTCCTGAACCTGCTATCAGTCCGTTTAAAGTGGGTCTCCTAAAGTTCATATATGAACACAAGATTCTTCCTCCCTTTGCCCAGTCCTTTGATGAAGGCTGGATAAATTATGAGATAATTTCTTATAGGCCCATCAGTTCCTTGAGAAGAAGGGAAAGGGTAAAGTGTTTCTGTGCATTGTAAACAGTAGGTTGTTCCTTGGACCATGCCCCTCTGTTATAAGTGCTGCTTCCTAGCTGATGCTGAGCTATGATATCTAAATGTAAGAACTGTTCCTTTATCTGTAAACTAATGATTAACGTCATCTGCCCTATCCTTTTCTTTCTCAATTTCTTTTCCTTTCCCTCTTTTTTCCTTTTGACTTTTTGGGGGGGTCTACTTATTTTCTCCTTTCTTTTAAAGAACCAGAGAAAAGGAAACGAAGCCCAACAGATGGAGCAATCACTCCGGTTGGCAAGGACCTTATTTTAGCCATGAGGGTGGAGCCAAAACCCAAGGTGCAACTGCCAGTACCCCAGCTCATGCCAAGGGCACCAAGTCCTGCAGGGAAAGGGACGAGGGAGTTTGACACAAGGAGTCTAAAGGAGGAAAATTTTGTAGCTTCTATTGGTGTGTATTTATCTGTATGTGGAATGCAGGAAAATGGTTGTGCACTGGCTTTAGAATTTACTTGCATCTTCTCCATTTAAACATTTTCCCTTCATTGCTGCTGCAATGCGCTTCACTTTTACTTGGACTGCAAAGACATGCTTTTCTTGCACCTTGAAGACATATTCACTGAGCCTAACTCTTCCAATATTTTCCCCTATTTCTGACACTTCAGTATATTTTTTGGAGTTGTATGATAGAGCTGACAGAGATAGCAGTAAGATGCTGGAATCCAAAATGTTAGTAATAGTCAAAGTGAGCACTGGGCAGGGCTTAGTACAAACAAAATTAATGCTCTATTATTGGCACATAGTTTTAGGAACATCTGGTCTCAAAAACTAATTATCAGAGAGAGGAAAATCTCTTACAAATTAACCCTTCTGCAGGTTTCCTAAGAATTAAATCCCACTGAGTCTATTGGGACTTACACCAAAATAAGTATACATAGAATTACAGTATAAGCAGGGTTGGTCTTTGCCTGTCATTTTCCCCTACAGGCCTAATGAAAGCTTTGTGGACTTGTTTGATTAGGACAAAGGGGGAATCATAGAATCATAGAGTTGGAAGGGGCCATATAGACCATCTAGTCCAACCCCCTGCCCAGTGCAGGATCAGCTACACCCCTCTCTTTGTGCTGCAGCTTGCTCCAAACCCACCACCTAGAGCTGCTTTTTAGGGCCCCAAACACATCAGGAGATCCAGTCATGGGTCTTCAAAATAATATGTAGTTTGGCTCTGTATATCAGTGCTCAAGTCTAGCCATTTGAACTGATGTGTATCCCTATCTGATAGACAATTTGTTTTTATTTTCTCAGTAAAGCAACCAGAATGAGTTGAATAAACCTGACTATGTTGTTCCCTTTTGTATTAAAAACCCTTTAAACAGATAGTTGTGCTCCAGTATTTAAATTCTTATATTGGCATAAGGAGCATTGTCTCAAATTGACATATAATTTAAATGAGATTAAATTTATTGCTGCAACCAGGCAGAAACCATTTAGAATTTTTTCCCCTCTTTAGCTTGACTATCTAAGCTGAGGGGCTAATGTCTGGGCATTAAGAGCAGAATTCCAGTCTTTTTTGGAGCGTTCCCAGCTTCTGCTTTACAAAGTGGGGAGAGAGGATGTACTTCAGTGTTCATACTGAAATTTCTTGCATTCTTACTGGAAACTCTGCCATTGAGCAACCAGGCCAGCACCTGGAATGAGTAAAGTTTTTCAGCACAAGAATGGATGCATTTCTTTTTACAGAAGATGCAGAGGTCCATGCATTTCTGAGAACACAGGTTGTTTCTAGGGTCCTTGCACTGTGTCCTGTGTAACAGTCGCATTTGATATGCATATTCTCTTCAGTTCTCTTCAGCATCTTAAGCCTTTCCCAGTGTGCTGTTTTCCCAACTATCAACAGTCCTGGGTGTGTGCAGTTTGGCCTGTTGGGGAAACCCTCAAAAGCCTCATGTACACTTTGTGAGTTTCTCCCCGCAGAGACCAAATATTGTCTCCCATAGACCATTTCAGGTCAGGAAAATGGTGTGTGTTAGGGAGGGTGCTGAAATCCCTTCTTCACATGTGTTGCAAATTGGGCATCACACATGGAAAAATTGAGGATTTGTTTCTCAGTGTTTCTCAGAACACCGGGTAGGGATCCTAGACTCAACCTGAGTTCACAGGAAGAAAGAATTAAACATCCCCTTCCCTCAGCACCACTTCCTTTATTTTCATGGCAGCCACAAGGTATTGCTAGTTAGCAGCTTGTCTAACCCTTAGAATTTTGGGTTTTAGTGAGTGGGCTACATTTTTGGCTTCTCCTAGAGATGTCCTTTTCCTAGAGGACCTTGAAAACCTTCTTTGTCGTAGCTGGCAGGTGTACTGTGAGCTGAAATTTTGTTTTCAACACATGCAAGTTTAGAAGAGCCGCAAGAAGGGCCAAAATTAAAATGATCTGTAAAGATACCTTTGGGGGGTATGTATTGGGAGAAATCAATATTTTATAAAATTAGAACAAAGTTTATTTTCCCCAACATTGCAATTTGAATGCAGCATATTATTTTTCTTAGTGATATATAAATATGTATTTAATTTTTGTATGGCTAATTACTGATAAACCTTTAATGTTGGTGATAAAAAATCTGACAGTGTGTTTCTTAATCTGTCAATTTTATGAAGTCAGATGAGCTCAGGTGAGTCTTACTCGGAGTAGTATTTTTTTCTTCCCTCTGCCAGTTAATTGTACATTATTAGTAATCTTGAAATCTAACAATTGAAGATTACAGCTCTCTACTGCTGATCTGACTGAAATAAGTTTTCACGTACCAGTTATCATTAATTTCTATTTTGGCAGTTCAGGACTGGGTGGCTTATTTTTGTTTTGTTTTCCATTTCTGCATCTTTGATCAGCCGTTGACACTTTTTCTGTCTTTCTCTCCTGCTTGCATTGCATCTTGGTTAGAATTGTGGAACAAGCACCAGGAAGTGACAAAGCAAAAAGCTTTGGAAAAACTGAGTAAGGATATGATAAGCACAGAAACCTGACACTTCCGTAGCCTCCCCATAACTGCCAACTCCCCCAAGCCTCTGAGCACCCATGCCACATGCACCATAGGGCAGACCTAGGAGGTCACTATTTCTTAAAGAAATCTAATGCTGGTTTACACAATAATTTTTCCTACCAAGGGGGGAGAAAAATGTACTGACTCCATCATCCTCAGCTTTGGAACCCTTCCTTACCACTGAATCTGAAATCGATTTATACTAGGTTTCTTTTAGGAGCCTCTGAAGCCTTGGCTTATATGTTTGTATCAAGGAGTGTTCTGTGTGGAGAGGTTTTGTCCTACATTTCTCCAGCAACAGGAGATGTAAAGTGTGGTGTTTACATGCCAAGTGAATGGTCTAAAATTATTGTTTATTGGCAATTATTGGTTTCTATGGATGAGGAAGTATAATGAAACATATATTCATTAATAATTATTAATGTGATGGAAAACATAGTCAAGAGAGTAATTTTTCTGGGCGTTTGTTCCTTGGATAGCACTCTTGAATGAAGGATGAATTGGCCAATTAAGGTCTTTTCAAGATTCTGCTGTTTGTTTTCTTATTTGTCAGTGGCTATAAAAATTAGCTACTTATCTTGCACCTGTTTATAAACTGCATCTTTGCTTGTGTATCATGTATAATGATGATTTCCAGAAACATATATTATGCTTCAAGGCAAGGTAAAAAGGTGATGTGTTTGTAGATTTGGTAGGGATATGGGGTAGATTGCACATTACATTGCTGCTCTAGTACTGGTGTAATCAAGCAGTTTGGAAAAAGGAGAATTTCAGAGGAAAATGGGTAGCAAAGAAAAGTTAAACATTTCCTTTATCTCAATTTCTTCTCCAATGTGCCTCCTTTCCCATGTTCTTTGCAAAGGAGAATGAACTATCAGGTTTTTCTTACATGCAACTACAGTGTAATGCATAGTTTGTCCAATAGGAGACCACTAAATACTTGAATACTTGGGCAAATCTTGCAGATGTTACTATGAGTGATGTTTGGTAGTGTTAATGCCTTTTCCTTTTTAATGTATTGGATAGTTTTTTAATCAAATAGGTAGCAAGCCTCTTTGTAATCTCTAAGTTGCTCATACTTTCATGCATAATAAATACTGTGAATGCATATATAGTTAGATTTCTTTAGGCAGGATAGTAACTCTCATTGGGCTACTAGCATTTAACCAAGGCTGTTTCTACACAGTGAGGATTCTCCAGGTTGCTTTCATCGCTGCTACAAATGCAGAGGCAGTCATGTTGATGATGGAGCTTCCACATGTAGGAGTTTTCTGCATTCCTTTGTCTTCCAACATTTTCACGTGTTCCACATTGATACTGTCCACATTGGCTCTCAGGGGTGTGGTTATCATAGCTGTAGCTACTATAGTAACTTGCCACTCCTTTTTTTGTTATTCGCACATACCTTATCTATTATAATCATTCTATTATAAGATGAAATAGATAAGTAGCAGTAGATCGTGTTAGCACTGTATAGGTTACCATTTTTTTAAAAAAAAAATCCTTCAAAAAGTTGTCTGGTGGCATGGGAGGAAAAATGTTGGGAAAATGTTGCCTCCTGGCAGTTGACTGCAGAAGAAGTCCCCGACTTGGATGGGACCTTTGTGGGGCAGGAATAAGGAGAGCTGACACATAGACTGGTATAATCAAAGGGCCAACTTTATTTTCATTGCTCAAGGGGATCTGCAGTGCCCACAGGCCATAATCCATCTTCAGACTTAATTGCAGTGCAGATGATTGGTGGGATGCAGAAGAGTCAGACCTCCTCTGTGCATTCCTTATCTTATGGGTGAGGCCACCCTGGCTCTGAGCCCTGAGCTGCCACATATGTATGGTTCATACTCCTCCTAGCCAAGCTTTCTTTAATGCTGGAGGGAGGTGTACCACATCCTATCTCCTTAGTCTGGGGTCTCTAGGTCAAGGATAATAGCATCTCTTAAGGGGGTCCTCCTGTCCCGAGTCCATGAAGGCACTGAGGCCCCAGGCTTCTGGTCTGAGGATTACTCCTTCATCCTCCAAAATGATGCTTCAGGGTGCACACCTAAGCTCTACATGTACCACTCAGGCAACATTTTCCTGCACTGCCACTACCATAGAGGGATACTGTTGACTAGGCCTTGGAGACTGCCACCTATATCATTTTCAGAGCAGAGTAGGCTACACCCCCCGCACACACATACACGTGCCAATCTTGCTGGAGGGGCAAAAAATTCCTGCCAGGTTCCAAACTGGCAAACAGCTTTTGCCTGCTCTGAAACAGAAGGAGGGGGAGGGCTGGTGCTTCTTTCTGTTTCTGGGACAAAAGGAGGGTGGAGTGGAGGCTGGCTCCTAAATGCCTTTCCCTGCTGCACCTCCAACACTATGCTGTGTGTACTTCCTTCTCTCTGAGCCACAGCAAACTCTGCTCTCCTATTCTGAAGGGGGGATGCCAGATGACCTTCATTCCAGATGGTGTGCTAGCACACTTGGACTGTGTCCTTTCCAAAAATATCAAGGTAAAGCAGGTTTGGGAAAGAGCATAATGAGAACAGAGAAAACCTAGAAACAGAATGATTGCAATGTAATATGTGGAAGCTCCAAACCCCCCTCCTCATCCCTGCTTCAGTTTGGAAGCAAAGGTAAAGGAAAAAACCTTCATGTGGAAGCATCCAGAGATGCCTGTTTTTATATAAATTAGTCTGGATTTATTTAATCTTGGTGGTGGAGAGTACCTTCTAGTCATAGCTGACTTATGGTGACCCCTGGTGGGGTTTTCATGGCAAGGGACTAACAGAGGTGGTTTGCTATGACCTGCCTCTGCAATCCTGGTCTTCATTGGAGGTCTCCCATCCAATTACTAACCAAGGCCAACCCTGCTTAGCTTCTGTAATCTGATGAGATCAGCTGGGCTATCCAGGTTAGGGCAGTTTTGGCGGTAGGTTCTTTTAAAGGATTCTTTTTTAAAAGGAAAGGCACCAGTGAAGGATATTCCAGGTACATGATAGATAGTTTTAAAACTGAAGATTGGACTAGATGATTTTCTGTGGAGTTCTCAATTCCATAATTGAATGAACGTTATCCAGAAAGACTGAGAAAGATGAAGCAGAGCAGACTGAAAGAGTTCCCCACATTTTGATAAAAGAACAGTTTAAACAAGCGGAAGCAGACTCTGTTCTACAATAAATTTATTTATTTATTTTTGACTTTTATTCCGCCCTCCCCGCATTTCCAGCAGGCTCAGGGTGGATCAGTCAATCATTGAATGCACAGAAACTGGGTATCCTTCCATAGATTTCAGAGGAACTTAATTATATAACTCAATATTCAAGTCTTCATATACTGTAATTAAAGTCCAGTATTACTTGTTAACTGTTAAGGGGTTTTTTCCCCATTTTGAAGCTAGGTTTTGTTCCCTCCATTAACATAGATTTTTGACTTAGACTGACCAAGTACTTTTAAGGTAGATTTCTTGTTGTCAGGTTTCTTTTGGAGTGTGTGTGTGATCAATTTACTGATTGATACAGATGATATTTTTGAACGTATTTAATGAAAGTAGATTTTTATTTTGGTTATATGTGCAGACATCCTGAAGAAACTGACTGCTTGCCTTCTCTGTGCCTACAGTTTGGTTTACAGCAGTCATAGATCCAGGGGAGTTAGCCATGTTAGTCTGTAGTAGCTAAAATTGAAAAGAGTCCAGTTGCACCTTTAAGACTAACCAACTTTACTGTAGCATAAGCTTTCAAGAATCACAGTTCTCTTCGTCAGACACATCTGACAAAGAGAACTGTGATTCTTGAAAGTTTACAGCAGTGCATGCCCCATTCACAGGGCTTAACTGAATCACAGTCAATCATATCCTTCCAGTATTATTAGTAATCTGCATTTTAAATATGTGACTGATACAGTGATATATAGATTATTCCTGTTAGTGTTTTCACTATTTATGGCTCATTAAAGGGTTTTTTATGGCTCATTAAGGGTTTTTTAAACCTCATGGATTTTTTCATTTAAACTCCTTACTTTCAAAAAAGTATCCCTAGTATCATGATGAGGTAGTATCTACATACTCACATGTTAGAGATATTGTTAAAATAGCTACGTTAATGTTACAAAACCATTGTTGATTTTTAAAAATGCTCTTTTCAGACATTCTCTCTTTGAAATATGTATGTGCTGGTACATAGTACCATTGGGATGAACTTAACATTTTTCTTAACAGCTTCACCATTCATGAGTAATCTGGTCATCCCAAAATGCGCATCAGTAGTTCCTTATTCATGCATGTCATATATATTATTTTCCCTTTCTCTCTTTTGCTTCCACTTTTTTCTCTCTTTTTCTGGTGCTGGTGCTATCTAGTGATACTACTATCACACACAGTTACACTCTTACCTCTGAATTCCTAGTTTACCATTTTTAATGGAATGTAAGGTATTGCTGTACTGAGTGCATAGAATTGCCAGACAACATTGCTTGTACACATCTTAGATCCGTAACTTTTTTAAAAAAATCCTCCAGCTGCTCATCATATGTCCCTGTTGTGGAACAGTTGGCAGATATGGCTATGGCAGAAGCGTTGTGTTGAGTCTCTTCTCCCTTCCAAACTCTTAATGGTGATCTATGTACAGTCTGTAGTGTATTCTTCTGCCCCCTTACTCCTGTTGCACAGTGCTTTCTGAACCCTTCCAGATTCTGTCTCTCTTCTCACCCATTTTCTTTCTGTCTGTCATTTCATTGGGGAAGATTAAGAATAGGGGGCTGGCTGCATGAATATAGTATAAATCTCTTCAGCATTTATTTATTTTATTTATGAATGGAGTAGGCAAATGGATGCATGCCTTCACACCAGCTGCAACCTAAATTCACTGTTTCACTTACGTTATTGCAAACTCTGGAGAGCCATTTCTTGCATTTTTAAGCTATTTTGTCCTCCAGATATTCAGCCTGAAGCTGCTACTTTGCAGTACATGTTATTGTTCTTGATTGGTGAGTTGGTTGGTCTACCATGTGTCATGTGATTAGAAAGGAGAGGAGGCTTCAGATGGTTCTTAGAAACATACGAACGAATAAGATGTTAAACCCCCTCCCTCCCAAAAAACCTGTTTATCCAAGAGCAAAGGAAGTGGCTTTCCAGAGTCATGTAGTAACTGTTTGGCATGTATCGACTAGAATCTGTCTGACGCCTGTTTTTGTCTCCTCTCATTTTTTGCAAATTGCTGAATTTTTTAAGGTGCACTGACACATTTTATATAGCAGTGGCCTTGACCAACTAAGTTATAGTGCTTCATGATACTGAGAACGTAGAAGAGATGGTCTCAGGTTCCTACTTTTTGTCCTGCTTATGCACCTATATGGTCATCAGTCTTCAGACCCTCCCTTTATCATGTTAACAAGTTATCCTTTTCTCTCTGCTTAGGGTCAGAAGGTACAAAACATTTTTTTGATCTTGGAGAGACAGAGGAGAAAAAATCACAGATCAGTGCGGACAGTGGTCTAAGTGTAACCTCCACTTCTCAGGTGAGTGGCCTTTTATATATTGTTTAAGGTTTTCAGTTGCTCAACTGGAGGTGCGGTAAAACCTTGTAAGAATCCCTTGTGAGCTCATGCCAGGGTCATATTTTGTAAGAAATTCAAGTTGGGAGAAGCAATGATATTCCTGTGATAATCTTAAATCTAAATTCCTGTGACAATCTTAAATCTAAGAATGTCTTGTTGCTGACTCTGGGCAGCTATAAATCATTTCTTAGTAGACTAGCTTCAAATGAATTGCCTTGACAGTATGTTCAAACTGAAATGGGAATATTTAATGTGAATTATATTTCTTCCCATCTATTTGTGGATTCAGAAGAGTGATCTGGACTCTGTGGCCAGCGTGGGACCTGCTGTTATGATCCGAAGTACCAGCCAAGATTCTGAAGTTAGCACAGTGGTAGGGCATGGCCAAAGTGCAATGTTGGGGCTTGATCCAAGCAATTATTTTCTGTCCTGTTTGTGTGCATGCACTGTTTTCTAGTTGTGTATGCTGATGTTGTTCAGTGTGTGTTTGGCATATGCTGCCCCTCACCCCAGTTTTAAGTATGTCCTTGAACTCTACATGGTCTTATCTAGCATACCATGTCTCTCTACAGTTTTGCAATGTGTGCTTATCCATTTCCTTTATGTTTATATTGTGACACTGTTGCCATTCAATTTGGAGACTAAGCTTCTAACTGACAATTTATTGAAGGGCTTTTAGTTTATATTTAAGAATGCTGACTTCATTTGTGTAATGTGTTCCATTTTTAAAAACATATATCTTAGAATAAGTCTGATGCAAATACTGTAGCTGGTTTACTTGTACTTCATATCTGTAAGTAAGGCTCTGCCTATTTTTAACTCAAGTACAGTGGCTTAAATAGTTTGTTGGTTGAAAACACATTCCTGTGCACAGAGTATCAAAGAGTGATGGCTGGACATATCTTCTTTTTAAATTTTGTAGAGGACTGATTTGTATGTTTGGCAGCCCTCATACAATCACCTGTAGGAGCATGTAGATTTGTTAACGTGCTTATAGCTCAAAAGGCATTGTGTAGAGCTATTAAGAGAACGAATATGCATTTTCATGAAACGTATACTCATGGCCTCACTGTTTAAGCGCTCACAGTTATATTTTCTCCAACAATTGCAACCGTCCAACTGGTGTGGTCTTTTAGTACAGCCCATGTGGAGGAGGGCTGGTTAACAAAATCTCTCAGACTGAATTCTCCCCTGCTGAAATTTTCCTTGGATTTTGAAGGTTTGAATTGTTGGAAAATTTTGCTGAATTAACACTGATAATTTTGGAATTCACGGTTCTTCTGAATTAGTTTTTCTGGACTTTGTTACTGTGAGTAATGATGGAAAGTCAATCCAAGGAAGAAAGTCATTACATTAAACTAAATCCTGGGGTCAAGCAGAAAGAATGAATAAGTAAATGCATTCAAGGAAGAATGGGTTTTAATATTTTTCTAATATTTCTGCACTTCACTAGTGTAGAAAGAAATTCCATTTCTTCTGGGGAAGTGATTTTTATTGAGTCTATTCTTGAGACTATTGTGCACTAGAGTGGTAGTGCAGAAAGGCAGAAACATACCTTTGTACAGGAGGAACACTAGCATTCTGGTGCAGGATAAAAATAAAGTAATACTCCCCCAGAAGAAACAAATTTTCTTCCTAAATATTTTTTCCATCTGTGTGCCAGCACTCCAGTGCAAAGTAAAAAATTTAAAAAGAAAATCTGCTTTCCCCCCAAGATGCAGTGTCTGTTTATATTAGAGCAAAAATGTGAGGGAAGTTTGTGCTCATAAATCAATTATCAGCAGTTTGAAATACTATTTTCTTTCCAAAAAGAATGGAGCCGAAGGCATATCTAGCAGAATTGAGGGAAATCTGCTTATTCCTAGCAATTGCATGGGGTGAGCTGCCCAATGTATGAACTAGGCCAAAGAGAGAATAAAATATCAGTTAGAATGCATTGAATGTATTTGTAAATATACCTGTTAGCTTAAATTGTCCTTCTGGGCTTAAGAATTTTCAGAGCATTCTTCTGAAATATTAAAATTCTGTGAAGCTGAGCTCTTCCTAGCATATTCACTGAAGAGACAAGGTGCTACATTGCTTAAAATGTAGCATTATGTCTTTTAAAAATCTAAAACGTGCTCTTTAAATGGTGTGTTTACATTCTAGTATTCATTAGGCTGGATACCTTTTGTTGTATGGCCCAGGGCAAATATAATCTTTGCTGTGAGTCTCAGTGAGAAAGATGGAGTATTAAACAAATATATTTCTGATTGTAATTTAGGATGTTTGAGATCTAGACAACTTCAAAGTGAATCAATGTTAGTATTCGGGAGGCGGAACCATGAATTTCCTGCATTGTGAAGGGGGTTGGACTAGATGACCCTCTCTGTTTCTATGGTAATGGCTAATATTGCTTAATATATGGGCAAGTAGCATAAACTATTTTTCTCTTCAGGTGAGCAACAGTTCTGGAGAGACGCTAGGAGCAGACAGCGACTTAAGCAGTAATGCTGGTGATGGCCTTGGTGGAGAGAGTGGAGGAAACTTGGCAGGATCACGATGCACTGTATCAGATAGTGAAATTGAAACAAACTCCGCTACTAGTTCTATCTTTGTAAGAATATGATTGGCTTTGCTTAGCAGTTGTGTAACTGAATGGGTTATGTAATAAATCCATGAAGGGAGCTTTAACTTTTGAAGGCTTATTACCCTGAAAATCTTGTTGGTCTTTAAGGTGCCACTGGACTCAAGTTTTGCTGTAATAAATCCTTTATCATATAGAAGAGAGATAGAAGGGTTGCATTCCTGGTGAATAAGTGCTGGCCGATTGTAGCTACTTGGCGTTCAATCCCAAGTGTTTTTTGATGTGCACCCCTTCTGCATGTTTCATGATGTTTAACATTTACAACCACGCTTTTGGGGTCACATTTGAATGGGTTCTGAATGATAAAGATTTCTTAACATCTTTATACAGCTTCTCAAGGCAATGAAGTTTCTTTAAAAATATTTTGAATTGACAAGTAGTTGAAGATCTGTTTCTTATCCCGATTTTTTCTTTCTAGCTGACTTAAGAATAGTATTACTGTTATGTTCACAGGATAACATTAATAACTGAGTGATACATAATACGGAGCAACTGGGCTCCAGTCTAACCTTTCTAACATGTGATTCTTCTTTTTAAAGGGTAAATCTCATAGTTTGAAGCAAACAATAAAAGATAATAAATGCAGCAGTCCTGGGAGAGCTCCAGAAGATTCAAGCCAACGAGTTTATCTCTATGAAGGTCTTCTGGGTAAGAACTTTTTAGCTTATCTGAATATTTATTAGATGTATACCTTATACGGGATGTTCAAAACAAACATTTCAGCAAATAGCAATGATATTTCATTCTTGTCTATATTATTTTTCAAAAACAATAAAAAGGTGGATTAAAACAAGTATCTGACCTAGTGAAGTGTCCATGGAGTGAACTTTTGTGTGTATGTATGATGACCATTTATTTGAATGCTCTGCTGCATTACAAAAATACACTGAGATAACAGGTCATTATCTTCTTCAAATGGTTTGTTGATTATTTCATTGATTGTAACATATCAGCGTGCTTAGATGAATAATCCCTTCATATCTTTTAAAAAATCACCTTATTTAAGTACACTCCAGATAAATTGAAGGAAGCTGTAAATTATTACAATTCCTTAAACTGCTTAATTTTCAGTTTTCCTCTGATAGAGAGAAAAAATAGATGGCATAGTGATCAATGGAGTGAAGTCTCCATAGTCTAATCTCTGAGATATGTATAATGCCAGTTTGTTTAAATTCTGTGACATATTTCAGACAAATGAGGGCATTTCTTACAAAATACTATAATTATAGAGTCTTCATATTCCAAAATCATACTATCATATCTTGAAGTGTTAAATGATATCTTGAGAAGTGATCATTGCACAATATGCTAAAGGTCAGAACATACTGATGTGTTCAAAGAATCACAGATTCTCTTTTGATCAGATTTTGTAATACATGACGCATTTTCCTTTCAGTTTTCTTTCATCTGAGTGTCATTAAAATAGAGAAATTGCTCAGTCTTTTTTTCTTGTATTTTTCATTTTTTCCTCTTTGCTGCCATGCTGCTGCTTGCTTGGAACTGTAAAGGGAGGGATAAAGGATCTGTCTGGGACCAGTTAGAGGATGCTGCCATGGAAACCTTCTCTCTGAGTAATAATTTCTTCTCTGCGTTTCTGTGTGTTTACATCTGCAACTTCTTACATGTATTTCTGTTCACACCGGCCTATTCTGTTCTTGTTCCTGCATTATCACCACCTTTGTTTGGAGAATATTATCAGAGCACTCAGAATGAAAGAAAGTTGGTGTTCAGCTTTAGTAGAGTTTGTTGTAATTTGTGACACGCAACCACAAGTGTTCTCAGTTTGGTTTAGGATAGGGAAGTATTTTGTTTTGCTCTTAATTATGTTTTATTCAAACTCTGGTTTTGCTGTGGGTCTATTTCCATGATTTGTGTGATTTCTTGGGATATCTGCATAGATTTGTGGGGGTAGGCGGGAAGGAATATGGCAGCGCTAGATTAATATGCTCTATGCTATCCAGGTAAAGAACGTTCAACTCTTTGGGATCAGATGCAGTTTTGGGAAGATGCTTTTCTGGATGCTGTGATGTTAGAGAGAGAAGGAATGGGGATGGACCAGGGACCTCAAGAAATGATTGATAGGTAAATTATATTAATTCTTACACACATCCATTTCTGCACTATTTCACCTTGAGCTGAACTAGGTTTTGGAGATCCAGAATGTAATTTTCTGCTGAGTGACATGCTTCTAGGCAGGGCTTTTTTTCTGGGAAAAGAGGTGGTGGAACTCAGTGGTACCATACACTCCCAGAACCGCATGATAACATCACTTTCAGGAAGTGATACCATCATGCAGGGTGTGGCCAACCCCGGGAGCGCACCCGCGATTTGAGTCTGCTCGACTCCCCGCCCCAGGCTGTTTAGGACCCGATCATGGCCGTTTAGGGCCCATTTTGGCCTGAAGCAGCCAGGGTTGGGCCACTACCAGGCAGGGGAGTGAACACCTGCTCCTGGCCGTTTTGGGTCCAATCCTGGCCATTCTGGGCCCCTTTCAGCCATTTTGGGCCCCTTTTGGCTCAATTTGGGTCTGAAATGGCCAGGATAGGGCTGCTGCCAGACGGGGGAGTGTTCCTGAGCCTGGTGAGGCCTGATCCTGGTTGTTTTGGGCTTGATCCTGACCGTTTCAGGTCCATTTTGGTAATTTTGGGCCCCTTTCGGCCATTTTGGGCCCGGTAGAGGCCCGATCCTGGCCATTTTGGGCCCGATCCTGGCTGTTTCGGGCCTGTTTCGACCATTTTGGCCCCAAAATAGCTAGGATTGGGCCATTGCCAGTCTGGAGAGTGTTCCCCTGCCTGGAAGAGGCCCAATCCTGGGTGTTTCGGGCCTGATCCTGGGCATTTCAGGCCCGCTCCATCTATTTTGGGCCCAAAAAGGCCAGGATCAGGTCGCTGCCTGGCAGGGGAGCCTCCCCCCCCCCGGCAGCAACCCGTTCCAGCCCAAATTGGCCCCGATCCTGGCCATTTTAAGAATTGCCAGAACACTGTTCCGGAGCATTCTGGCAGAAAAAAGCCCTGCTTCTAGGCATAGCTCTACTTAACTCTCTTTATTCTTGATCTGCAGAGACTTTCTCTACTGATATGTGATGTGATGCCCCTTTGTTTGATTGTCTTTTAAAGTAGGGCTTAGGAAACAATGTTCTTGGCTCTGCATAGGCAAAGTAGTGCTAGGCCAACGAAAGTTAGAAATAACAGACAGAGAAGTATCAGGACTACCATAAATACTCAGTATTACTGATATTCAGGTCTGATTTAGTATTTGGATTTTGTTTTTTGTTTTTATTTGTTTGGATTTTTATTTGTTGGATTTTGTTTTTATTTGTTTTATTTGTTTTATCCCAATTCAACCCATTATTCGCTATGGGGGAAGCTATCCAGGAGGCTGGAAGTATCGTATTTCAAACAAACTCCACCAAAATTGCAGAGAACCTAGTCCTTCCTGTCCACTAATGAACTCCCAAACTTCAAGAAGTGGAGCCAGGGGTCTAAATCTATGGGCCCTGATCCGCAGATATTCCCAAATATATCTGGATAATTTGGTAATGTAAATATTGGTTTATCTGAATATGCCAGATATATCCAGATATACCTGAATAATTCCAAATATATATTTTTTTAGTATATGAGCCGAATCGCACACCCCTGCCTTTTACTGGGTAGGTTCTTTGCACTCCAAAAATCTGATAGCATTCCGAGAACTGTGGTTATCACTATAATCATAATCAAAGAGAGGATTAACAAACTTTGTAAGACATCTTCCCAACAAGGACTATTGCAGAAAGGAATGACCATTGCTTGTATCTGATTGAAATTATTCATTTTTCATTTATTTATTTATTTATACATTTCATTTATACCTGTCTTTCCCCCCCATTGGGGACTCAAAGTGGCTTACATCATCTCCTTTGTTTTATCCTCACAACTACTCTGTGAGGTAGGTTAGGCTGAGACTGTGAGACTGGCACAAAGTCACCTAGTAAGCTCCCATGGCAGAGTAGGAATTTGTTCCTTTACATTTGGGATTTGGATGTTCCTCCATATTTGCAATTACTAGTTTATTTCACTTTTCTTCTTGAAGCATTTTTATCTCCTTTCTTTTCAGTGAGTCTGGTGTAAATTCATCTTCGGCATAATTTCATGCCTGTTTCTTCCCATAGGTATCTTTCTCTCGGGGAACATGACCGCAAACGTTTAGAAGATGATGAAGATCGCTTATTGGCTACACTGTTGCACAATATGATAATCTACATGCTTATGATGAAGGTGCCAGTTTTGGGGGATTCATTTTGGACTTTTTTGGTGGAGCTCTTGTTAGCTGTTGCCATAAGGTGACATTGTATGTGTTCATGAAGAAAAAAATTCAAAGTAACATTCATGCTGCTCATCAGTTAGCTAATTCAGTAGCCACATGAAGTGAAGTCGGAAGGGTCAAACTTCTCCTCTCCAAATGATTTACCAGCAAAAACAGGGTCATCTTCTCTTCATGCATCTTGGAACTAAATGGGCATCTCTGCAGGAAGGGATGCAGTGCATGAGCCAGAGGAGGGATCTTTTTCTAGTTCATATGCTTTTGTCTCTACCTTCCATTTGTTCTGAACTGAAGGAAGGAGGAAGTGAGACAGCAGCACACCAGGAAAAACAAGAACCCTCTTCTTATTCATGTGGCCAGGTTTATGTGCCTTCCCTTCCACATGTCTTGTTGGGAAAGGCACACTGAAAAGGACTGAGTCCACCAGCCGTGAGGCAGCTCCTCTACTCTTGTTGTCACCTCTTCCTCTCTTCAAACTGTTTCAACATAAATTTAGAGGAAGAGGACAGATGGTAAAAAGTCCTTGTGCTACCAGTTATCAGCACCATGGATACTGATAGGCCAAGCAATGAAATGTCATGATTATGTGTATTTTTAAGTCTTTGGTTGGGTATATTTGAGCTCTTCTCTCTTCACAATTACTTAATTTATGTAATAGCTAGCATACAACTTCTTATTGGCCTCTTTCTATAGGAGTTGTTCTTAACATTGTTTCATTGCTAATGATATCCATCTTGAAAATGGTGTGGTGTCTAAGAAGAAAAAGATGTGTTGGTTCTTCTGTTTGTTTCCTATTGCCTGTCTAACTGAAACAGAAGCTTTTTACATAGTGGCTAACATTTTTTAGGACATAGTTGGTGGCAAATATCAGTTTCTAAACATATATTTGGGTACAGTTCATTATATGTAAGAGTTATGCTGTTTTTTGCTGTTTAGGTTAACAGAAATGATATTAGAAAGAAGGTACGTCGATTGATGGGGAAATCTCACATTGGCCTGGTGTATAGTCAGCAAATAAATGATGTGCTTGATAAACTTGCCAATATAGTAAGTTTAAAAAAAACACTCATATGTATGTTTTTCCTCTTTGGGAGCAGATTAGTCCTTAATGTGCGCTCTGACATTGGTCGTTACCACCAACATTGAAAATGCTAGTTCATGAAGTATTTACCACAATATGTATAATTTTAAAATATTTCAGATAGATTACTTCACAGCTATCGTACACATTTATTTTGTACAGCTTCTTGTTTAAGTCCAAAACAAATAATGTCTAATGATTAAAACTTTTATGGTAAGAGGTGTTGAGACTCAGGCCTGACCATAAAGAATTGTAGATACTGCTGGGTTTAGTCAGTTTATTACATGAGAGAGAATCAGGGTATAACTGCTAGGTTATACTGCTGGGTTTAGTCAGTTTATTACATGAGAGAGAATCAAGGTATAACTTACACAAGACATCAGAAGATCTTTCAAGCAATTTTAAAATAGAACTAACAGTGTCATGGAACCCTGAAGGAAAAATTATAGGTAGCACAGAGTGAAGGCTGATTTATTGATTTCAGTTGGCAAAATCTTGTGAGAGCAAAGATCTTAAACCCTCTCTTGATCCATGTGACCTTGTTCTGAATTGGCCTCTGTCCGAAGCTGGCCCTGTGGCGTGGCCCGGACTACCTGTGCCCCCACCCCCATCTCCAGCTGTGAGCACAGCACTAAAAGTATTATCTCAGTTTACATTTAGAAAGGTTCAGCAATGCATATTATGTAAAAAAAAAAAAAGGAGTTGAAATTCACTGTGGGAGCATATTATTGGATAGAATTCTAGCATGGGAGGTTAATTTATTCTTTATTATAAGCAATCTAGGGTTCTCTGTAACAGTATGTCACCCGGAGATCCTGCTTCTTTAAGATTCAAAATAGCTGACGGTGTTGCCCGTTGTCTTTAAACTTGGTGCACATACCTCATCATACACATGATTAAAAACATATGTAGTTGTTGTGTCTGCAAGTTGTGTTCTTCAGCTGTATGTGTAAACATTATGCATATACAAGTGGTGGATTCATGAGACATGCAGGAGTAAATCCCATCCTTTTCACACACATGCTGCTTCCTCACTGGGCTGTCGGTCTACAAAGCTGCCATCAACATCTGCTTGACTCACGCAGTGGGGAGTGGTGGGGAGTGGTGAAGGGGGCTTTACCAATACTTTGGTGGTATTGACAAGTTCCACTCTTCCACCTGACCCACAGCTGCTGTAAAGGGGGATGCTCCTTTATGTTGTTTTTGCCTCTCTTTGGGATGGTTTAAACCACTCTGTCTGAAACTGGTCCTGTCCTCTGGATTTGTCTGTCGTTATGGGGGCCAGATTCAGTATTAGCAATGTTGCACCTTGTAAGCAATGTTACTTTAAAAATGTAGGTAGAAACTAGCCAAAGTTTAAGCATGTTCTGGCCCCATTGATTTTAATAGGAGATAGTTAGCACTGGTAGCATTAAGTGTAGTAGGCCTGTATATTAAATGGTTATTGTTCTTCTGTTAAAGTAATAAAAATAATTCTCCTCTTACCATTAAGACTTTAGGTGTGGAGAGTTTACATTAAATTATTCCCCATTATTGGAGAAAAAAGATAATAGAGTGGAAACACTGAAAACAATCTTGAAGAGAATATTCAATACTGGATGTGGATGAGATTTAAATTGCTATAAAATTGCATAGTAGAGGTTGCAGGTTCATAACTGAGGTTTCCCCCATTCTATTTAGGTTGGAAGGGAACTCCCACTCCGACCCAGTGGCAGCAGACATATCAAGAAGCAAACATTTGTTGTACATGCTGGGACAGATACAACAGGAGATATTTTCTTCATGGAGGTAGAGTACTAATTAAATGTTAACAAAATCTGTGTTATAAATTGAGTTTTGCATAATGATTCCCATCTAAGAGTCTTTGTGCCTTCAGGTATGCGATGATTGTATTGTGTTGAGGAGTAACATTGGCACCGTGTATGAACGCTGGTGGTATGAAAAACTCATCAATATGACATACTGTCCCAAAACTAAAGTGCTGTGTCTCTGGAGGAGAAATGGCCAAGAGACCCAGCTGAATAAATTCTACACCAAAAAGGTATGTTTCCCACCATAATTTTGTCACAGTGAGAATGGAAATAGAAGTACAACGTTTAAATGATAGCGTTTAAGCTTTTCTACTTCTGGGTCTTCTCTACATTATTAATGTTGAGTTAACTAGTGCAGTTTGAGAATGGTGTTATCACTTGAAAGAGTTTCCATGGGTCAAGATGCATAATTTCTTATGTACAACAGTAATTTTAAATATAATTTCAAAAGATGAGCTTATTGGTGCCACGCTTCTAGTAAACTGCTAACATCCTAGCCTGGGATTTGAAATGTGATTGATGGCATTTTAATCTCTCTACATAAGAAGAGCCCTGCTGGATGAGTCCACTAGTCACAGAATCACAGAGTTGGAAGGGGCCATACAGATCTTCAATCCCCTGCCCAATGCAGGATGAGCCTAAAGCATCCCTGACAAATATTCATCCAGCCTCTTTTTGGAAACTGCCAGTGAAGGGGAGCTCACCACCTCCCTAGGCAGCTGATTCCACCTTTGAACTACTCTGACCATGAAAATTTTTTACCTAATATCCAGCCAGTACCTTTCTGCATGTAATTTAAGCACGTTGCTTCTATCCTCTGCTGCCAACTGGAACAGCTCCTTGCCCTCCTCCAAATGACAGCCTTTCAAATATTTAAAGAGAGCAATCATGTCCCCCCTCAATCTCCTCCAAACTAAACATTCCCAAGGCCCTCAGGCTTTCTTCGTAGGGCTCAGTCTCCACACCCCTGATCATTCTTGTCACTCTCTTCTGCACCCTCTCAATTTTGTCCACATCTTTTTTGAAGTGAGGCCTCCAGAACTGCACACAGTACTCCAGGTGCGGCCTGACCAAGGCAGTATAGAGAGGGACTATGACCTCCTGCAATTTTGATGCAATGGCCCTTTTGATGCAACCCAAGACTGAGTTTGCCTTTTTTGCCACTTCATCACACTGACTGCTCATATTTAGTTTACAGGTCACTCTTACCCCACGATCTCTTTTGCATACACTGCTACCCAGAAGCGTATCCCCCATCCTGTATTTGTGCTTCACATTTTTGTGGCCCAGATGTAATACTGTGCACTTACCTATGTAGAATTGCATCCTGTTCACAACCACCCACTTCTCCAGAGTATTCAGGTCTTGTTGAATTTTAACTCTTACCTTCTTGGGTGTTTGCCACTCCTCCCAATTTGGTATCATCAGCAAATTTAATGAGTAGCCCGTTTACCCCTTCATCCAGATCATTGATAAAAATATTGAAAAGTACCGGGCCTAAAACCGAGCCCTGCAGCACCCCACTGGACACCTCCCTCCAATATGATGAAATGCCATTGACCACCACTCTTTGGTTGTGGTCCTCTAACCAGTTCCCTATCCACCGAACTGTCCTATAGTCCAGTCCACAGTCTTCCAGTTTACCCATTAGAATGTCATGGGGAACCTTATCAAAAGCTTTACTGAAATCCAGGTAAATCACGTCGACAGAGTTCCCACTATCCAGTAAGCTCATCACTCGATCAGAGAAAGAAACCAGGTTGGTCTGACAAGATCTGTTGGGGACAAAACCATGTTGACTTCCCCAGATCACTAAGCAGTCCTTCAGATGCTTACAGATTGATCCCTTTAAATTCTGCTCTAATATCTTCCCAGCAACAGAAATCAGACTGACTGGCCTGTAGTTTTCCGGGTCATCCTTCTTCTCTTTCTTAAAGATTGGGATAACATTCGCTCTTCTCCAATCCTGCGGCACAGTCCCAGTCCTCCAGGAGGCCTTGATGATGGACAGAGGCTCCACAAGTTCTCTAGAAAGTTCTTTGAGCACTCTTGGGTGCACACCATCCGGCCCAGGGGATTTGTAATCGTCCAGTGCAGCCAGGTGCCTCTCCACAGCCTCTCTGTCAATGTCAACTAGCCACCCAGGTGTCCTGTCATGTCTACTACCATCTCTAGATTAGCTCAAGTTCTTCAGGGAGAAAACCGGCAAAAAAGTCATTAAGCCTGTCTGCTTTTTCTCTGTCATCCATCATAGTTTCCCCTTGCACTCCCAACAGCGGTCCAGTTGCCTCTTTTACCTTATTTGCTTCTTACATATCTGTAGAAGTTTTCTTATTGTAGCAAGCCCCCCTGGCCAGACCCAGCTCATACTGAGCTTTGGCTTCTCTGATGGCTGATTTGCAGTACCTAGTAACCCTCATATATTCCTCTTTAGAGGTCTATCCTTCTCTCAATTTCCTGAACATTTCCTTTTTCTCCCTTAGCTCATTCTGGAACTCTCTGTTCATCCATATTGGTTTTTTGGAGCCCTTACCATGTTTCCATCTTGCTGGAATAGTGAGGACTTGAGCTTGCAAAAGCTCATGTTTGAGAAGAGCCCACCCTTCACTCACTCCTTTCTCTTCCAGCACACTCCCCCATGGAATGACTCTCATCAAACCTCTGAGTTAATTGAAGTCGGCCCTACGAAAATGTAACCTATGAGTCTGGCTACGAACTTTCTTGGCCCCCCATAGCAACTGGAATTCAAGGAGGACATGGCCACTTCCCCCTAAGGTCCCCACCACCTTTACCCTATCTACCAATTCTTCCCTGTTAGTTAATATTAAGTCTAGTATGGCTGAGCCCCTTGTAGCTTCCTCCACCATTTGAAAAAGGAAGTTATCGTTCAGGCAAGTCAGGAAGTTGTGTGATTCTTGTTGCTTTTCCTGAGCTTGTCTCCCAGCACACATCGAGGAAGTTGAAGTCGCCCATAATTATAATGTTCTGATGTCTGGATACTCTACCAATCTGTTCAAGGAGGGCAGCATCCATTTCCTCTCCCTGGTCAGGCAGTCTGTAGCAGACTCCAACAACAATACCCTTTGTCCTCCCTCCCCTTATTTCCATCCATATACTTTCCCCTGGATTATCAACCACATTCTCCAGAACTTCCTGACAATCAAGCCCTCTCCTCACATACAATGCCACTCTGCCCCTCTTCTACCCTTCTGGTTTTTCTTGAACAATTCGTACCTATCCACTACCACATTCCAGTCATGGGAATCATCCCACCAAGTCTCAGTAATTCCTACTATATCGTAGCCCTCATGTTCATCGTCCCCTTCCCCTTGTGGCATCAGTTTAAAGCTCTCCTGATGAAGCTCTCCAGGTTTTTTCCAAACATTTTCTTCCCTGACCTTGAGAGGTGAAGCCCATCATGTGCTAGAAGGCCTTCTCTAAGAAAACTTATCCTGTGGTCCCAGAACCCAAAGCACTCCTGCTGGCACCACCACCTCAGCCAACGATTCACCTCGAGTATGGTCTGCTCCCTTTGCATTCCTCTTCCTTTGACAGGAAGGATAGAAGAGAATACCACCTGTGCCCCCATTGTCTTCAACTGCCTTCCAAGAGCTTCATGGTCCTCTTTAATTCTTGTGATGGTATTCATGGCCATGTCATGTGTTCCCACGTGAACCAGCACAAACGGGTACTGATCAGTTGGTCTGATCAGTTTTGGCAGTCGGTCTGTAATATCCTGAAGATAGTCCATTTAGTCTAGCATTCTGATTCATGCAGCAACCAACCAGTTGCCCAGGATAGAAGGCATAGAGGCAATACCTGTCCCTAATGCTGTCTCCTAGCTCTGGTATTGATGCCCTTTCCTTTAACTCCTCCACACTTGAGAGAATCACGAAGATAAACAGCAAGAAAGCAACCAAACAAACGCACCATGAAAACCTTACTAACAAAGTGAAATAAATTCTGTTGATATATGTACAGTGTCTCAAGAAATAAATACAAAGAATCAGTCAATAATACAAATTAATTCAAGTTCTTGTGTACAATAATTTCTGGCTGCGCAACAGCACTCTAAGGCATCTTATTATAATGCATTTGCAAGTTCACATGTCCTTTTGAAAACAAACTTAACAGCAGAATGTATGAATAAACGTAGACTTAAAGTGACCTATGCTTACAATGCTGAAGTGCTAGTGCCTTGAGTTATATAAATTTATATAAGACCAAAGTCTTAATGAGACGAAGTCCAATTCATTTCCAGGAGGAGATGTTCTGATGGTGGAGGTGTAGTAGAGGTGTAACTGCAACAGGGGTACCAGTATTTCCTTCCCATTTCTGTATTCCTTCCTCTGGCAGTTATCACAAAAACAACTACTCCATGAAAAAGAAGAACATGTCCATAATGATTCCTATGTCTACCGCAGCAGCTGAATTAATTTGTATTATTGACTGATTCTTTGTATTTATTTCTTGACACACTGTACATATATCAATAGAGTTTATTTCACTTTGTTAATAAGGTTTTCACGGTGCATTTGTTTGCTTGCTTTCTTGCCCTTACCTTTAAGCCACTATGGCTAGTAGCCATGGACCTCTCCTCCATGAATCTGTCGGACTCTTTTTTAAACACATCTGTGTTCATGACCATCACTACATCAGCTGACAGTGAATTCCACAATTTAATTGAGTAAAAAAAGTTTATCTTTTTTCTGAGTGCATTGCCCATAAACTTCATTGGGAGCCCCCAATTCATTCATTCATTCATTCATTCATTCATTCATTCATTCATTCATTCATTCATTCATTCATTCATTCATTCATTCATTCATTCATTCATTCAATGTTTTCAATTTCACTTAAAGATAGCACAATCTTTCCACTTCTAAAAAAGTTTGGTCAAAATTCAGTTCAGTTATGAACTGAAGATTATAACCCTTACTTCTCTCTTCTACCATGTGTCTCCAATCCTTTGTGTGTGGATTTGATTCAATACTTCCTCTGGGGGAGGGAGAAGAAAGCTAATAATTTAGCTTGCCTCCTGTGGCAAGAGGTCTTTGGGTGTAGTCCTTAATCTAGAAGCAGAAAAGTTCAGCAAGCATGCTGAGGTATCAGGTAAATGGTGGAAGAGGGCTTCTCAGAACAGCAGCTCAGGACTCCTTGGCTGAGTAAACTGGAACTGGAGCCCCCTCCCCCTTGACATGAAGCCTTGCTCTGACCCAAAGCTTCTTGGTTAGGGAGCAGGAATTGGCCATGTCTTCTGCAAACACTAGTAAGTATTTTGCTATGAGATGCCTAAATAATACCATGACTGCTCATGGGCACTGTGACATGGTAGAGTTGTCCAAATGTCAGAGGTGCTGTTTTAGCTCCATCTCATCTAGTATGATGAGGGAGTAAGGAAAAACCCACTGCTTTCTCCAGCCCATGCATAATTTTATAAACCTGTATTATGTTTCTCCCCTAGTCATATTTTTTTCTAAAAACAAAATCTCCAGTTTCTTAAGTCTTTCCTCATGGGAAAGGTGATTCAACCCCTTAATCATTTTGATTGCCCTCTACTCTTCTTTTTCCAGTTCTGCAGTATTCTTTTTGAAGTACAACAACCAGAACTGTATGCAATATTCCACATGCAGGTGCACCATAGCTCTATACAATCATCAAGACCCATTTATCTTTTAATCTGTAACCTGGATTAAATAGTAATTTATGTGCTGTTTAATAGTTTGTTTAACTTATTTAACTGTCACTTAGTCAAATATGGAATCTGAATCTTTCAGACCCACTTGACACAAATTGTTTGTCGTGTAGTATTCTCTTATGCCTACATAAAATAAACATTAATACAATATAAGTGTGGTCAAACCTATTTAGTTTCCCCGAAATCATATTAGTAAGACAATATTTTATGATATTCAGCAAATATAAAGCAACATTATTCCTGTTGTTCATGAACTAAAATACTATTATTTACTGTCCCTCCCGTCACATTGGGTTATTTTATTTTATCCTCTCAATAATCCTGGATACTCTGCCACTGCTACCACTGTACCAAATCTCAGAACTAAACTGTGTTTAGCCCGATCCCCCTTTTTTTCTTTCTTCCTTTGAAAAATGCCTCATTCTATCTAGTAGTGTCTGCATGTTCTTTTCGGGGAAAAGAAGGGAAAGGAGCTGGGGGAAATGCTGTTAAGACACAGCTGCTTCTATTGGCTGCTGGGAGAAGGAACTTCCTCCTTCTGTAGGATGTAAACCATGCCATAGGTTCTCATCTCCTTGACTTAGTATATTTCACTTCCTGTAATTCATCAACACTATCCAAGGACAGGACATTGTATTTCCATTGTAATTGAGAAACCAATGAAAGAAGATGGGGCCAGGGCCAAATGGTATTAACCCCCCATCAAGTTACCAAGCAACTCTGAATTGGTTGTAATAATGTTTTAGTTATCACATGGCTGGGATGAACGCATCTTGCTCAGCCATAATCAGTTTTGTTTTCTCCAGTCTTACAGAGCAATGAGATTCAATGTGATATAGTGGACAGTGCTGGATTTAAACCCCCCAGGCACACACCCCTTACCTCTGTGTATGAAGGACAGGATTAATGTACTAGTTAATAATGTCTGCTTAGATATCTTGCATTTTAAATGCCTTATTTTTACTTTACATTTTTTCTGTTGTAGTGCCGGGAACTTTATTATTGTGTAAAAGATAGCATGGAGCGGGCAGCAGCAAGACAGCAAAGCACAAAACCAGGTAAGAGAAGGGATGGATGACATTTGGCAGATACTCAGCAACTGTCTTACAATATTTTTGAGGTATATGTGGTGCTTTTATATTTAAAGAGTTTGAAACTACTTGTATTTACTACTAGCAGTGCTGAATGCAAAAAAGGAAGAAATTTTCATATTCTAAGTGTGTATAAGGATAGCAGTTAGGAAAGAGTTGGACATTGACATCAGGGATGAATGGTAGTTAAGTAACCAACATTGTGAGGTGGAATGGAGGGAAGTATCTAGTTTCTCTTGCCACATGCTTCTACTAACTCTGTACTGAAAGCCCTCATAGGTTCTCCCTTTTTCCTGCTTCTTTCTCTCTTTCCCACCCACCAACCAGCCTACTTTTATCTGCCGCCCTGTCTTCAGCTTTCCCTCCTGCTCTCTATTTGAAAGCCTCTCTGGAAAAATTCTGTGCAGTTCTGACCACCATACTGGGCTGGGCCCAGTTGTGCAACGGGGAACTCACAAGGTCTTGTAGGGGCATCTCAGTTTTTCCTGTATCCCCCTCGTAACATTTCCTCTTTTCATTCTCCTGGCACCTTTCTCTACTTCCTTTTCTTCTTTCACCCCCCTCACCTTTTTATCTGCCCCACATATTCAGCTATATTTATTATTTATTTCATTTATACCCCACCTTTCTCCACAATGGGAACCAAAAATAGTTGATATCATTCTCCTCTCCTCCATTTTATCCTCACAACAACCCTGTGAGGTAGGTTAGGCTGAGACTTTGAGACTGACCCAAAGTTATCTAGTGAGTACCATGGCAGGGTGAGGATTTGAACCTGGAAACCTAGTTTGAAACTCTAACCACTACATTACACACCATAAGGAGCTTGGTATGACAGTGGTTGCTGGTGGGCCTGGCCCCAATGAGTCTTCCTTCCCTCTATTTTTTACTGAAAACGCCCCCCTAAGGCTTGAAGGCTGGCAATATCAGTGTGGTTGCCTAGCAACACTCACAATGGCTACTGCAGATGGTGCCCATTTTCTCTAAAGGTATAGGTATTGCTTCTATTATTTTGGAGGGTTTTAGTAACCCATTTTTTTTTAGATTTCAAATTTTTCTGCAATGCTGGGACTTTTCTTAGGTTTATAGAAAGATCCAGTCTGTGGATTTGAGTGCCCACACATGGGGCCATGTTGAGAATTAGTTATATTGATTAATTAGTAAATTGTTTTTTGACATTACATATGTTTATTTTGTTAGCTTCTTTGAGCAAGCTAAATTTTGGAAAAGCAGGATATAAATAGTTTAATGTATATTTCGTTGTTTAGGACTTGTATTTTAAAATGTTACGATCTTTTAAGGCCTGGAAAAATAGCTTTAAAACTACAATTTTTAAATTTGTCAGATACCATGGACTGAGAGAGACTTTTTCTGCTGTTCTTTATTATCTATGGTGTAGAAAACAAAGAGGAATTATGGCTCTGATATGGGAAGGGAATTGCTTGTCAGGATTCTTCTGTAACAGCACATGCTTTGTTTTTCATACGTATGCAGATCACTCTCTGTTTGGGGAAAAATGTCCTTCTATTCTTGTTCTGCATTGTAGGCCCTGAATTGGGTGGAGAATTCCCAGTGCAGGATATGAAGACTGGTGAAGGAGGACTACTCCAAGTCACACTGGAAGGAATTAACTTGAAATTCATGCACAGTCAGGTGGGAAAGAACCCTTCATTATGCGTATTTGAGCATGAGGCTTTTTGAAGCGCACCAGTATCAATGTGTTTCCTCTTCCCTGTATTGACAAGGGGATAGAAAAGAGATTCAGCTTTTGTAATTCAAGGATCTCAGTGTTAGGTACAACATATTTAAAAGCTTTTCATGAGATATTGCCTCTAAGTACTAGTGGTGGGCAGAATTCATAAACTGCCAATCACAGACCTGTGAAAGTACAACCAAAAGTATTTTTAAAACTGAGTTTAGTTTTTAACTAATTAATATACAATGCAGTTGTTCGTTAAACTTTCCTTTATAATGTTATAGTTAAGGAATGCCTTTTTAAATTAAAGTACAGTTAATATGGTGTTGTGAGTTTGGCTGTGTTAGATTTCTAGAAATAACTCTTGCAACATTTAATAATTGTGTAATATTCTTGACCGATTGTGTGAACATGGCACAAAAAGTATCTTAATCATCCTAATAGAGCAGTTCATTCATAGTTTACCTGTAGCATATTCATCATATAAAAAATTGAACTAGAATTGGCATTTGAAAGTTATTTTTATAGCTTATCCTGAATCAAATGCAGTTCTTTTATTCTTAATAGTGGAAAGACTTATATCCAGAGAGACACAGTCTTTCTTATGAAAATACAGGTGTATTGTTTGCTTCTTTTGGGTGTAGAGGAAACACAAATGGAATTGTGTCACTTTTTGTTCTTTTCTCTGGATGCATTTTTATTTTTGCTTCTCTTGATCATTGTTTTTTTTTCTGTTTTTGCTTCATGTTCATGTTTGTGTTGCATATGTTGTAGAATAAGTTTCAGGACTGTATGTGCTTTTATGTGTATGAGATTGAGAGACCAATGGAGAGTAAAATTTGTAAGGTAGTCTCATGTGCAGTGTGTTTTCTTGTATGTTCAACATTCCCTCTTCTGGTGCCCATAAATTCCATGAACTGAGCTTCAACAAAGCTTTATACACATGCATAGGAAATCTAGGGATATGGGTGGAGGCTTTTTTGAAGTGTCTACTGCAGCCTTTTGTGTTACTAAAGAGGCAAGCCATATTTCAGTTTAAATAGTATAAAACAAATAGCTTTGTTGAATTGCAGCCCTGGTGTTTTACAAAAACTTGCTTTCTTATGGTCAAACATCTGTTCCTTTCTATATGTAGGGGTATATATGTGAAGCACAGAGGAGAAGTGATCAAAAGTCATTGTACAAATTTGATTTCCTTCCATTTCTCATCATTTAGGGTAGACCTGCATTTTTACTTCAACAAACTTGTGCTTTCAAACTTGTGTTGAAGTCATATAGATTTTAAGGGATTGGGCCATTAGGACAGAAGGGGGGTGATGGTATTTAACTCTTCCCATACCTGCTGAATATCCCCTATAAATGCCTCTTCCTTTGGTAATCTCTACTCTATCTTATTTCTGCCTTCAAAAACTATCTGAAGAAAAATAGGTTAAAGATGAATGAGGGAGGGGTATCCATCTCGCAGACAGATTAAGTAATTTTTCCTCCTCTGCATATCCCCCCAATTGGCATTATGAGGCAACTCTTATATTCATTCATTCATTCATTCATTCATTCATTCATTCATTCATTCATTCATTCATTTATTTATTTATTGGATTTTTAGCCTGCCCTCCCCGCAAGCAGGCTCAGGGCAGGTCACAATCATAAATAAGCTACAATAAGTAAAACCAATAAAATAACATCTCATGGATATCCACATTCCAAATGGGACACCCTTCCCCCTTCCCCTGCGCCCTTTACCTGCTTTTCTATGTAAGTTTCAAATATTTTCTTGATACACAATTAATACATCCTACTTTTTTTTTACATATTTAAGCTTTTCATTTGTTGGGAGAAGTATGTCAGTCAGTTGGGTGGTTGTTCATACATACTTGAGAACTTGATGTTTTTGAAGATCCAGATAGATGCTTCATCGTTGTTCCTTCCTGATATTCTTGAAGCTATCTATGAATGTTCTTGGGTCCCATAGCTTGATTTTCAATGGTAAACACTGTTGCTGTTAGCTGATAATATTTTACTGCAAATGAAAGCTAAATAAAATATTATTTAATTCAAATACCTGTTCTGCCCTTTCCCTTAGGCTGACAGCAGGTCACAATATTTCAGAAACATAAATATGAAAAAGATACAATGTAGGAGACAGAAAGTAAATAGTTATTACATTTAACAATAGCTAAAACCTGACACACTTTCACTACACATTGACACACTTGCAGACCAACTTTCCCTTAAACATTAAATGCGGCCCAAACAATAGGAACTTAAAATACTTGCATAAAATGCTCTGATTTGGATTTTGTTGATTTAGGGAGGGAAGTCCTTCATAATGAAAGAACAATCAGAAACACATCTATATGTGCGTCTATATACCCTTGGACACAAAGGAAGTGGTCTCTGACTATTACATTCTAAATCTGTTTTGGGACTTTATAGGGCAGATCAAAAACTTTAGTTACGCCTAGAAATAGGGCTGGCTGAAAGCATATTGCCACTCTACTCATCCTTGTCCCATCCTGTGTTGCCCCTGCCTTGTTGAAGGGGTTCTACAGCCCTTCTCAGCTGCAGTAACGCAAGTACAGGTGGTATGTGCTTCCTTCTGTGCCTCTTGTGCTGGATCCAAAGAAGTAGCAGTGATACATTTACAAGGAGTACATGCTCTTCCTTTGTTTTCCCTGCTGGGACCAAGGCAGGCATGAGAGGTACTACCTCTGTAGTCTGCCTTGGTCTAGGAGGTGGAGATAGGGGAAGGGTGCAGGGAGGAGGTGGGGAGTAAACCAACCCTGCCTAGAAAGCTAGTAGCGAATATCTGCTGATCCTAGATCTCTGGCTGTGTTCTGCTCTGTCTAATAAGCATCACTGAAGAGTTGAGCTTCTGTGTTTTGCGTCCGTAGTAGTTTATGAATTAAACTCAATGGATGTTGCATGCATTGTATTCACCTTCAGTAGCCTACTACATAAGTAATTGCCAAAGGAAGTGCAGCATTCTATGTTATCCCTAGAAAGTTAATGCTTCATTAAGAAGTTGCAGAATGTCCTGAGACACTAGAAATTTTACATCTAATTTCTAGGTCATTGATTTGCAATTCCTCCTTTGAAATATGCTTACTTTGAAACATTGCGCCCATTCACCAAAAATGAACTTAGCTACTTCACTATGCTTTTGTAATAATATTTCCTTACCTTTTGGAACACTACGTGAAAATAATGTATTGGTGCACAGGTACCAGTACAGGTTTAGCTAGCAGTGTTATAGAGAGGGAACTGCACTCAATCTGCAATGTCTGGAAAAAGCAGCAGAACTGAACTGAATTGAAATAAAGTGTGACAACAGTTGCAGTATGGATGTACTCTAAGAACGGTGAATATAAAGAATACTCAATAGGTTCATGTTCATAAGAAAAGGGTTGTACCTGCTTTGCGAGAAGGAGATTATGAACAGTATTCTTGACTGCTGTTGCAATCTGAACTTCTAGGGCAGTAATGGATTCAAAGGGCACAGCAAGACAGTAAACTCAAGTGGAATTCCACAGTAACTTGTAGAGTTGTCTTTCCCTCAAATCACAAGACCTCTAGATCATTATTGTGGTATTGTATTGGTTCAGGATCATCTTTCCCATTGCCCCAATTTTAACCAGGCATTGGGTGAGCATCAAGACTGTGTAAAATAGGAAGAGTACTAAGCTACGTGAAATCATATATATATTAACTTTCTTAACCCTGCTTTCTGATGAAAGAGTTATTTCAAGGGCCTAGTTAAATCTTCCACTGCAGTAGTTAGCGTGTTGTGAAAAGTACTTATGCAGGTATCACAATCACCTATTGGATGGTACCCTTGACACTACTGAGGATGTGCAACAACCATGCCATTTTTATTTTTTTGATGTAGTTTTTTATTTTGTTGCTTTGTTGGAGGCTGGATGTTCCTCTATTATACATTTGAAAACTTCTGCAGGAGCCTATGAGTTTTTAAAAAACTTTTTTGAGGCAGTGAATTCCCCCTCTCCCAATGCTGTACATCCTCTCCCTTGGAGTATTTTTCCCTACAGGGGACAGCCTGTCTTCTTATACCAAAGCAGTTCTCCTTTCTCCTCTCATCTACTGCTTCCTCAAGCATAAAGTGTATTCTCAACTTCAGCTACTTTGAAACTGCATATTACATTATTGGCAATTTATGTACACTAGTGACAAAACCCAGTACTGAAACACTTATATTCTGATTTCCCTTCTGGTTTTTTTCTACGTACATCATAAATTGTTCCTCACCCTGAATATTAGCTGTGGTCCAATTTCTTGATGTGGATGGATTTGAAAAAAAATAGGATGTTGAATGGGATCATTGTTATTGAAAAAGCTTGTTTATTTCCACGCAATTGGTTTCTAGCTCAAAGAGTTTAAAATCAATGCTGTTTCATTTTTCTCACTCTCAGTTTTGCCTTTTAGTATCAGTCTGCAATCACTAAATCTTAAGAAGCAGTAATGTCAGGTGTGGAAATACAACAAACTCCAGGACGGGGTGGGAAAACAAGGCACCTCTTGCCTGCCCTCTGTGCTGGAGGAGGATGCATGGAGAGGCAGACAGTTAATAGGCTGGGGCAAGACCACAAATTGGAAACTAAATTTTCAACAGTGTCCTTCCTTTATGTTGTATTTCAAGGTGTGTTGGTATTTCTTTTTGCTGTAATGCAGTCAAGTGCCTGAAGGGGATAGCAATGTTGGATATGTCAGAGTTACTAACTCCTTCGTTTCTCTTCCATGCTTTCTCCTCCTGCAAGGAGCGGAAGGTACTCCATCTTCTGCTGTCTTTGCTTCTTAGCCTTTTTAAGTTTTTTTGTTGATTTCTAGCATTGTGGCAGTTTTTGGATTTTTATTTTTGAATTTCCCTTTCCTTTGATTTAAATAGTAAATTATAGTTGAATTGGTAGTATGTGCTATGAAATTCCAAATTATAACTGCTGTGGTGTGTTTTGTTTTGTTTTTTTCAAATAGTTTTCTCGTTTATACTAATCATGGTTTTTCTTCCTCATGTTTTCTTGCAGGTTTTCATAGAGCTGAATCACATTAAAAAGTGCAATACAGTGCGAGGAGTCTTTGTCCTGGAAGAATTTGGTAATTACATTATTTTGATATTAGGTCTGTACTCACATGGCAGTAACTCAAATTTCTAGTCATAGTCAGGACTGTGTCTTTTAGAGAACAGGTTTATTTTTTAAGATGGTGTGGGATGATGAGGATCAAAAGTGGTGGTGAAGTATGTTGCATATGAAGGGGTTTCTGAGAAACTGGAGAGTGTAAGTAGATTTGTGGCATTAATTAAGCTCAGATAATAAGAAAGAAAAGATAATCTCTATGTGGAATATAGCATGAATCTCAGGAAGTTCTATGTAAACAAAAACACTTCAGTAGTGTTTTTTCAATAACACTGTTTTTTCTGCTTAAAGAAATTGGATGTGACATGCAGCAAGTACATGAGTTAGGATAATCTATTTTAATGATAGGCTCTAAACCAAGAAAGTTTGTGCCCCGATGCACTTGATGCAGGCTTGAGGTGCTAGAGATGCTTGTGTTTTCTACTTGGCAACTGTTCTGGAACTAGTATAATTTGAAAGAAATTGAGGCTAGCCATAAAACCAGCTTTCTGCTACTTGGCACAAGTTTGAATAGGGGTCAATTAATTGTTCTGCTACTTGGCACAAGTTTCTGCTACTTGGCACAAGTTTGAATAGGGGTCAATTAATTGTTGGTTTTGTTTTTATACAAAACATATTTTCTGATGGGGAACAAAGAAGAGATTAAAAGGGGCTTAAGAGGGGGGGATGAAGAATTTGTGCCGTTATGTACAGAATTTCACCCAGACAAGTTACAATTAAATATCAGCTTGAATGCAATCCTGGTATGAGTATATCTTGTCATATGATGAATTTCTGAAAGATGTGATCAGGTAATATAGAAGAAGATTTCAGAATATCACCTTCTGAAGGTGGTTCTCCAAGATATATTTAGAGTATCCACACAGGTACAAACCATCATATTAGTGAAGCCATAGTGCTCTAGATGGAGCGTAGAGTCCAGTAGCACCTATAAGACAAAATTAGTGGTAGAGTATGAGTTTTCATGAGGCACAGCTGACTTCTTCAGCTACAGACAGACTAATAGCTACAGACTCTTCAGCTACAGATGGACTAACGCAGCTACCCATCTTAATCTAGCTAGATGAAGTGTAAACAACTTGTCTCACCTGCATACCACTCTTTGTCAGTTCAGTTGTACATGGGATTCACACAAATGTGCTTGCAAGTGATACATACTATGCAAATGGCTGCCCAGAACAATTGCTAATGTGTTCAGTCTAGAAACAGAGCCCAAGCATAATTTTTCTGAGCTCAAAAGAAGAAATTACATCAGGGTCCTTTTCAACCGTATTCAGTCTCTGTGTTTTTTGGCAATTTTGCAGGAGAGGGTAATGGATGCCTGCACAAAATGGAGGTGGATCCAGTCACAAAATGCTGAAAGGTTGATGGAAATATGTTCAGAGTTCTTCTGAACACCTCCTGCCCCAAGGAGAGAGAGGAGGAGAGCCAGAATTGAGTCCTTGGGGAAGAGATTATGTTGGTTTGAGAAATGGGAGAGTTTGGTTTGGTGCCCTACCAGGCACAGAGGCATAAGAAAAATTGCATCTACAGCCAAGCAAAGGACACGGAGCTGTGACATTGCTGCCCAGGATGAGCTCAGCACTTTGCTAGTCAGCTGATAGGGAATTACTTGCAGCTTTGTTTTTTCTTTGGATTTTATCCAAGGCTCCTGTGTGCTCCAGAGCCTGCCTTGTCGTGTTGGGAATGATGTAGTTCCTGGCACAACAAAGAAGTTAAGGCCCCGTGTGGGGCTATATTGCTTAAAATTGGCCTGGTATGACAAGGGAGGTTCCAGAGCATGCGCACACGAGGTAAAGACTCCAAAAATGTGTCTCCCCACAGCCCCACAACCCTTGGTTTTAAGGTTGGGGGACCTAGCAACCCTACAGAGAGTCCACCCTCCAAAGCTGCCATTTCCTTCAGGGAAACTGATCTCTATAATTTGGAGATCAGTTGCAATTCTGGAAGAACTCCAGGTCCCATCTGAAAGCTGGTAACCCTACAAGTAAAATGTAATATGTAGTTCGGGCCTTAGGTATAGAAGTTACACTGAATTTTAGTTGCTAATGTTCATGTGGTCTTGGAGCAGCCAAGGGTGGTGGTTTGATTGCTGAATGTTTTTGGTAGAGAATCCATTGAGAATTGTTTTTTGAGTAGTACTAGGGCAGCACTGAGACTTGTGCCATTTCAGGTCTTCTAGACCAGACTGAAGATGTTACTGTGGAAGGCCTGTGAAAGTTTGATTTGTTGCTACCTTGATGTGTTTTAGTGGCTCGTTTCAGGATGTGGTGCTCCCCCTTGTTGGCTTGTCCTCTGCCATCTTCTCCTGTACTCCAAACAGGGTTATTAGGGCTTCAGATGGGCTTCAGATGGAACATCATCTTGTTCTTCCTTCTTCCTGTGGCCTGCACATTTGATCTGGGTACACATTTCCTCCTTAGCCTGTCACCAAGCCCTCCTTAAATGGGATTCCCAGTTCCTACCCCTCTCTGCTCCCCTCCTTCCTGCTTGCTTGCCTAATGACAATTGGAGGGAATGCCCCTTCCTCCTCTCTTCCACGGTTGGCATCCCAGTCTTCCCTTCACTGGCCCTTGCCTTGCTGGGCTGGTGGGATGACCATGTTGAGCTGGGGCATGCCTCATTTTGTAGGCTGCTGGCTGTGGCATGTTTTTGACCGCCTTTGTAGATGGCATGGGGGCAAGCTGCACCTAGTGCTGACATCATCAGTGTGTGGCCTGTTGTCATGGGTAAGGCTCTCTATTCCTTTGGGGCTCTCTGTGCTTTTGCCACTGCCTCTGCTGCCTCCCCCATGACAAGTTTAAGGTACAGCCTGTCTGTCACACTTGGTTTCAGTAGTGCCTCAGGTGACAGGAGTGCCCATCATACAGTTTACCTCCTTTGACCATCCTCATCATCAGCCGCTGTGAGCTCTTTTAGGTACTCCCTTCCACACACAGATAAAGACTGCTGTTCCTTTAAGTAGAGTATGCAGTTCCTTCAATAGTTTTGGAGCCTAATTGCTGGCCCTACCTCACCTAGAAAGCAACTGTTGCCTGGTCCTCACAGTCTCCAGTCGTAGAGCCTTGTTCTTCCTTGAGGGCTGTCTCTGCTCTCCTCTTGAACAAGCTGCCTGCAAGAAAGGCTTCCCTTGCCTTGCCCTTGGCAGCTTTCTTTCTTTGCAGTCGGTTCTCCTGTCTCCCAGCTAGGGCAGCCTTTTTATCAGTCCTCCCCTGCTCCCACCACAGCTGCTTTTAAACATAGCTGACCTGGTGGCAGCACAGGGCCTATGTGTGGCCCTCATACTGTCTCTTCATTTCTCCAGTCAGTATAGGAGGTAAAAATACATCCCATACTCTACTGCTTTGAATTTGGGATAAAATAAGAGTTTCCTGGTTACCTAGTTCTTAGGGTTACCAATCAATGCTTTTTGGGAGGTTATATTCTAAACTACTGAACGTAAGGGCTAAGGGAACAAACAGCTATACATCTGGCCATGGAAATCAACCATTTCATAGTATTGTGCTCTCTCCCAGTTTTTCTTTTACACACCCTGTGAGATATGCATTTGTGTATGTATATGGATGCACACATGACCTGCAAGGATTTGCAGGGTTGATTTCATTTCCCCATTCCTGCCCCTCACACTATCTCCTCTTCCCTCTATTCTGGAAGCCATACAGCTTCCACCTCTCCCATCTCTTTTTCTCCCACTCATCCCCTATCTTTATCTGCCTCCCCTCAGGTTTGTAGAAACCTGCCCCTGGTCTGTCCCGGGCCCCTATTTTGTGCATTTTTCAGTCTGCACTCTGGGGCAAGATTCAGCATTAGACATAAAATGTAAGTATGTAGAGAGAAACAGTCTTAGTTGGTGGGGAGTCATTATACAGTTATTCATTGGATTTGAGATATGAAAGCTACGACATGGAGGCCGTCATGTTAGATAAATCCCTTCGTCACTTCCTTCCTTATAGGAAGACTTTAGTTTCAAATAGCCATTCAAAAAATATGATTAACATTAATATGGAGGAGTCACTGATTAAACTTTATCAAAATATTATTCTGTAAGGTTCGTGGTGGTTTTGTATGTTATAAAAATTCTAAGGCCACTTGTCTGACACAGAACTAATGTGACAAACTGGAACTCGAAGATGGAATCCTAGGAACCAGGGATAGGCTGTGGTACACTACTCGGAGAAAGGATGTAAGGAAAGCAGGAAGAATTAGGCCTTTGGCTCTAGAATTTGAGTTACTGCTATGTACTTGTGCTTTACTTTTTTGTGGCCCCTTCACTGTTGCTACTATGAAAACCTTCATTCTCCAGCAGGTAAAGTGTTTTCCTAGTCCCAATTCTTTCCTAGTCCTTTATATTCTCTTTCACAGGACACGAGGCTGCAGAATGGCACTTATTTTCTTATTTCCTTCTAATTTAACAATGTCAGAAATAATTTTATTCCTAGATGAAATATATTGCCTTTTTATCCTCTGTTTAAAATTCTACAGTTATTCTCCCTTCCCCTGCCCAAATTCCTTTTAAAATTAATTTCCCTACCGGAGAGACTGTAAGCAGAGTCCTTGAGCTCGACAGAAGGTGGCTTCAATGAGCATGATGGTCCCCATGATGGTGTTTGAGACCAGGGTCTTTGCCGTTCCACTTCTGTCCTGCCTCATGATCCCAATTCCTTTCTGGCTAACCTTGTTTTTCAAAGTGCTATATGAATCTGCAATTGTATTTACTCCAATCTGATGTATGTCTGCTTCATTTTCGGTCAAAGTTACAGCCATGTTGTTTCGTACTGGAGACCTATTGGCATGCCTTAGCATATACTTCTTAATCTTTATTGTACAGTATTGTTTTTTTCCCATTTAGCCTTTATTTTCTCATACATGAAAGGATTTGCCGGACATTTGTGGTGTTTCTTAGAAGCATTTGTACCGACTTGTTCTTAAATTACCTTGCCCCCCTCTTATTAGGAGGTTTCATTGTTCATAAGATCCTTCCCCTAACTATATTCCTATGCAATCAATATATGGCTTCATTTTGAAAAATCTTCCTTACATTGTCTTGTGGTTAAAAATTCTGAGGTGATCTCCATTGCTTTGCAAGGAAAAGATTCCAAATTGTGCCTTGATTGTTTTTCAGATATTTTATGGTTTTTTGATATTGCTGATCTATGAAAAGCAGAAACTCTATTGATATGCAAGCTTTAAATATGGGAGACTTGAAAGCAATAAATCCTTTCTTTGGCCGTTACTTACTTTCTTATGCTGAAGGATGCAGAATTTTTATTATTAAGTGACAACTTGCTAGCTTAAATGTGAAGATTATATAATTATATAAGATCTGAAACTGAGTGTGTGAGAAATGTCAGATTGGCAAGTCATTGAACAGAAGTGTATGTGTTCTAAGGTTGACACTTGCCAAACATTTACTTTGGAATATTCTATAAACCCAGAATAAATAGCAATGCTGCAAATGAGCATAGTAGTTATCTTCTCTTAAATTCTGCTTTGAATTGTTATTATTATTTACATTTAAGTGAATTGTCATGCTGTCTGTTGATAGAAAGAAAATAGGATTAGTAAAGTGCCTTCTTCCTGCAGCTGTTTGTACGTCTCCCGTCCCCTCACCTTTGGGAACATTGTACTGTTCTCCTCATTTTCTTCCTCTCGTTTTTTGAACTTTTTGTTTTGTCTCTTGCCCGTCCGGTTTTAGTTCCTGAAACTAAAGAAGTGGTGAGCCACAAGTACAAGACGCCAATGGTGAGTCATCTGCAACTACTTCTGGTTATTTGCAAAGGTTTTTAGTTCTCATGGTTCTCACCCTGTGACATCTGAGCATTTAGACTGCTCTCCATCTTGCATTTTTCCAGTTTCTCAAAAGACCTTATCATTTATGGTTTTATTCCATAGGAAAGTTCTGTGCACAATGCTTATGATTATTTTCAGCACGAAGAGTATAGAAGACTGAAAGAGTACAATACCTAAAAGGTTTATAGAAGCATAAGTTTTCATGCACCAAAACTCTCAAATACCTCCTTCTTCAGTAATCCATATGGTCTTTAATGTGCCATAAGGCTCTCTCTTTTTCTCTCTTTTTTGTCTACAACTGATTAACATGGCTACCCCACAAAAACTGGCTTTTTATATTTGTCTTCAAAAGGAGAAATGCTGGGGCTAGTGAAGAAAGAAGGACCTTCAGTCGTGATGGCTTGAATTTTATCTGATTATTTCTACTATAAAAATTGACATAGTTTATCCATAGTTTCTAGATAGTCCTATCTAGAAAATGGGACTCTTTAATCTGCCAAAGCATAGAACTATTTGAAATGACATTTTATTTTTCTATCCCGTTTTCCAGAAATTAATAGGATATAAACTATTAAAAGTAGGAATATTGATCTCCATCTCTCAAGTCTTATATTAAAAACCTGAATGGACTTGCACAGACATAGAATTAATAATTCCATGTATGGATGGCTAATACCATGAGAGTGCTCTTGAGCCAGTTTGGTATAGTGGTTAAGAGTAGAAGGACTCTAATCTAGAGAACTGGGTTTGAGTCCCCACTCCTCTGCTTGAAGCCAGCTGGGTGACCTTGGGCCAGTCACAGCTTTTCAGAGCTCTTTCAGCCCCACCCACCTCACAGGGTGATCGTTGTATGGATAATAATAATACACTTTATAAACCACTGTGAGCATTAAGTTGTCCTGAAGGACATATAATTATGATAATTATGATGATGATTATTACATGGAACAATATTTAATCACTTTGGATTCTCAGGCATAACATAATTACTTTAATAATAATTTTACACTTGTTTATTTTTAAAGAAAATTTAGACAAACAGCATGCAAAATGAAATTTAGGGGAGTGACAAATATCAATATTAGTATTAATGTTTGTGTTAGTGTTTGAATTGCTCTCAGTCATAAGAAAGAGATCTTCCTCCTGACATTTTGAAAGTATATATAATTAATGTATCTGTAGCTGAAATTTCCTTCTCTTGGATACACACTTTTGAGGGGGTTTGAGTGTGTCAGAAATACTGAGAGCAACATCGTCAGGAGCACAGGTTTGACCAAAAGTCTAAACTCCTGGAAGAGTAACTTAAGGCGGAATGGTCAAAGCTGAGACACCAGACTAAGATGCATCCACCCCCTTCAGGAATCAATGGTCACATCAGCAGAAGAGAATTGAATGTTCCAGTGGTGATGGGAGCGGAAGAATTCTTGAAGGTTAGTTACTGTTCAGCAGCAGTAGTGGAAGGTGACACTGGCGGAGGATCTTTTACAGACAATGGCAGTGTCACTTCAGCTATCCCTGGTTAGTACTGCACAGAAGGAAATTTAATCAACTTCTGTTAATCTCTTACCTTGAAAACCCTATGGTGAGACAATCCAAAATGAAGATATAGAGCTGGAAGACAGGACCCCCAGGTCGGATGGCACTCAATTGACTACAGGGGAAGAGCCAAAGACAAGTACGAATGGCACTATTCTTAATGATGGGACCGGATTAAAGCCAAAAGGACATAGTTACAGATGTGAATAAATGCAAAAGGAATACCCAAAACTGTGCAACACACATAATAGGAACATGGAACATGGGAACTATGAAGCCAATTGCAGTCCTGGGTGTGAGTGAACTAATGTAGACTGACAGGACATTTTCAGTCAGAAAACCACAAAGTATTTTACTGCGGAAATGACAAGCTCAAAAGAAATGATGTTGCTCTAATAGTGAGGCGATACATAGTACAAGCAGTCAAGAGCTACAATGCAAAGTCTGACTTGAGTAATATCAATCAGATTTCAAGGAAGACCTATTAACATAACCATCATTCAAATTTATGCCCCAGCTACAGATGCTGAGGAGGAAGAAATCAAAAACTTTTATGCAAGTGTACAAGAAGAAATTGATCATACATCTAAACAAGATATGCTGATAATCATAGGTGATTGGAATGCAAAAGTAGGACACAAAGCAGAATCAAACATAGTTGGAAAATTTGGACTAGGATCACGAAATGAAGCAGGAGAGCAACTCATAGAATTTTGTGAGTAACGAGTACAGGAACCAAATAGATTACTTAATTGGAAGCAGAAAATGGAGAAGTTCTATTCTGTCTGCTAAAACAAAATCATAGTGCCAAAATACAATCTAAATAACATTCCTGAAGAATTTAAAGACAATGTAAAGAACAGATTTGCAATATTAAGTTTAATTGCTCATGAGCCAGAAGAACTATAGGCTAAAACCAGAGATATTATCAAGGAAGAATGTGCAAAGACTATTCCTGTAGACAAAAGAAAGGAGAAGCCTAAATGGATGACTGAGAAAAGTCTTAAAATTGCTAAAGACAGACGAGAAGCAAAAATAAAAGATAACAGAAATAGGTTCAAAATTCTAAATGCAGCTTTTCAGCGACTTGCATGCAGAGACAACCAAATCTATTATAATAACCAATGTAAAGAAGTAGAAGACAACAACACAAAAGGAAGAACAAGAAATCTGATCCAAAAGATCCGCGAAATCAAAGGGAAATTCAAGCCACGGCTTGGGATGCTGAAAGATCAAGACAGAAATACAGTATCTGATCAGGACAAAATAAAGGAAAGATAGAAACAATACACTGAAGAACTATACAAAAGAGATGGAAGGATGACAGATACCTTCAATGAAGAGTCTTTTGATGAAGAATCAGAAACCTTAGAAAGTGAAGTAGAAGCTGCACTCAAAGTGGTTGGGAGAAACAAAGCACCTGGAGTAGATGGAATACCAATAGAGCTACTTCAAGCTACAGAAATGCAGTCCATCAAAATCTTAACAAGAATCTGTCAACAAATATGGAAAAGAAAACAATGGCCCGTAGACTGGAACTGCTCAGTCTATATTCCAGTTCCAAAAAAGGGGATACTAAAGAGTGCAGCAACTATTGGATATCACGTTAATTTCCCATGCAATCAAAGTGATGCTCAAAATTATACAGCAAAGACTCTTACCATATATGGAACGAGAAATGCCAGATGTTCAAGCTGGATTCAGAAAAGGAAGAGGCACTATAGATCACATTGCAAATTTACAATAGCTAATGGAACATACCAGGGAATTTCAGAAGAAAATCAGCCTGTTTTTTATAATTACAGCAAAGCTTTTGACTGTGTGGATCATAAAAAGCTATGGAGAGTCTTAAAAGAAATGGGGGTGCCACAACATCTTACTGTTTTGATATGCAACATGTAATTTGGACAAGAGGCAACTGTCAGGACAGAATATGGGGAAACAGAATGGTTTCCAATTGGCATGGGTGTCAGACAAGGATGCATATTATCTCCCTACCTGTTCAACCTCTATGCAGAGTATATCATAAGGAAAACTAGATTAGATCTAGAAGAAGGTGGAGTGAAAATTGATGTAAGGAACATTAACAATATGAGATATGCAGATGACACCATGTTACTTTCAGAAAATAGTGAAGACTTGAAACAACTACTGATGAAGGTTAAAGGAGAAAGCACCAAAGCAGGATTATAGCTGAACATCAAAAAGACAAAGGTGATGACTACTGAAGAATTACACAATTTTAAAGTTGACAATGAGGAAATTGAAATTGTTCAAGATTTACTATTTTTTTGGCTCAATCATCAACTAAATGGGAGACTGCAGTGAAGAAATCAGAGAAGATTGAGACTAGGAAGAGCAGTTGTGAGGGAACTAGAAAAGACCCTTAAAGATCTTTTCTTGGTTCTCTGGGAACCAAGATCAAGATAATCCAAACTATGGTATTCTCCATTGCCATGTATGGATGTGAAAGTTGGACAGTGAAGAAAGCTGACAGGAAGAAAATCGATTCATTTGAAATGTGGTGCTGGAGGAGAGTTTTGTGGATACCGTGGATGAACAGAAAGACAAATAAGTGGGTACTAGATCAAATCAAGCCTGAATTCTCCCTAGAAGCAAAAATGACAAAACTGAGACTATCTATCATACTTTGGTCACACCATGAGAAGACAAGATTCTCTGGAAAAGTCAATAATGCTAGGAAAAGTGGAAGACAGTAGGAAAAGAGGAAGACCTAAAATGAGACGGCTTGACTCAGTAGAAGAAGCCATGTCCTCCAGTTTGCAGGATCTGAGCAAGTCTGTTAATGATAGGACAATTTGGAGGTCTTTCCTTCATAGGGTCGCCATAGGTCGGAGGCGACTTGACGGCACATAACAACAACAGCTGAAGTTTAATTACTTCCCTCTCATAGAATTACCTAGTGATTAGACACAAAATCACACAGGAAAATGTCTTGTTTTATGATTTTTGGGGATCATATAGGGAGACTACATACGAGAGAAAATGAGTTAAGCCTCTTAACTAACTAGTGCTTACATTTTGTTCATTTAAATCTCTACTTGGGTTGGAGATAGATGTAATATAAAGAAGATTCTCTGTTGCACCTTCATTCACAATAAATACACAGGTGTGCACATGAGCAAATGAAATATAGGTTCAGCTGTCAATCTTGTCCCATTATGCTTCAGGCAAGATACCTCTTTTCTTTTTTCCTTCAAAATGACATGCATGTTTATTCTTTTATCCATCACTTGGTTATGAAACTGTTCAAGGGAGCAGAGGTGTTATGGCTGTATATCACAGGTGCTAACCAATATCTGGTTTCCCATCCATATCTGGTTTCTGTCGCCAATGTGCAGAGCTACTATTTCTAGACCTTGAAGATGAACCTTCAGCTTGCCTCTACTAGTACAAAAATACTTTATTTGTCTTAACTCTCAGTTTATTGGAATCTGAAGCTGTATATGTTCCTTATCCTTAAAGCTACAGGAGATTGATGTTTCACCCACATTAAGACATACTACATCTATCAGAGTATTTTGTATTTCCTTGAGAAGTAAAGGATAGTGAATGACAGGTCAACAAGAGCAGTCTAAAATTTAATTGTCTAGAGTCTCATTATCTCCTTTTCTAATACCCTCTAGGCTCATGAGATCTGCTACTCCGTATTATGTCTCTTCTCTTATGTGGCTGCAGTTCGTGGGAAAGAGGCAGAAAGCAAAAGTAAACCTCCTCGTCCAGTATCCAGCTGATCCTCCTCAACACTGGGAAATACTGCCCTTTCGATTGATGCTACTGAAACTCATGTAACCATCTCCAATGAAAACTTGATTTATTTATTTATTACTCTGCAAGTCCCCTTAGAAGACTTCAGCTCTTCAGTCGTGTACTGAAACTGCCCTTCTAGATCATTTCAGAGTGATCAGCCTCTGTCTAGAACAGTATACAATCTGCTCTGCTCAATCCTTTGGAATTTGCTTCTTCAGGCAATTATCTCAATTGTGGTTCATCTTTTTTATTTTCATTGATACCATTGTTCCATATTTCTTTTGATAGATTTGAATGTTGGGTTTCAGGTTTTTAGTTATATGTGCAATGGAAAATGGCTTAGAGTCTTGCATGAATTATCTTTTGTTGTTGTTGCTTAAATGCTGTTGTTTAAGTCCTCATTATTTTCTTCCTTTGCTTCATGCACAAACCTGCTGAAATGGAAATCTAACCATGTGGCCCTTTTTTTTCCTTCAGCCCATTCTTTGAGCATCAAAGCAAATGCATACATCTATTTAATCACAGCATTTTCAGAGGAATGTCTAGGAATCATGGAGCAGGAAATATTAGGCAATCTTTTAAAAACTGGTATGCATGTACTGTACATATTCTTTTAAATGGGAGACTAATATTTTGCTAACATTCCAGTAGTTCATTAGCTCATGCTCGTAGTGGTAGCTAGAACTGTTCATGGTAAGTGTATAGCATTGTGAGGAAAGACCACAAAAAAGCCATTTTAAAAAACCAATATTGTGCTATTGGTTAAATCATATGGCATACTTATGTAAGGTTGTCTGGCGTGCACTTTGTAGTACCATGTCAGAAACATATCAGGTTATGAAAACTGTTGTGAGGATTCAGAAGTTCAAGTCAGTAGCGCTTATATCCTCATTCCAGATCTCCTTTTAGCCACTGCTTCTGTCAAACTGTACATGTATATCAAAGAATTTTGCAAAAACCGTGCTACTGTGCAATGAAGCCTCCTTTCCAGGTAAAGTATCCAATTGACCATTTATTTTTTAGTTGGCTGAAAAATGAATGTTTGAAATGTCTTTTTATTTTTCCTGGACTCTATTGTACAAAAATGCATCAGGGTACTTAGTGGTAGAGGATCTATACTATGTAATAAACTACAGAATATTTAACAGATGTCAGAGTACCATATGAGCTGAAATAGATGCTTGGCAACAGCCTTCAGAAATGACTGAGCCTGTTTTCCATGCAGCATGGTCTTTGTGGCTGGTGAATGGACTGTACTAAGAATGAGTGGCAGTGTGGGGGAGATGTAAATATTTCAGTACCACATCTATTTATAGAAAAGTGTACAGTTGTTTGAATGTGAAAATAAACGATCATTAAACCATCACTGAATCTTGTGGTGTAAATTCTAATAGTCTTGCTTCCTGTTTGGATGACTTAAATGTGAAGTGATGCTAAAACGTGTGAAGACATTTATAAAAATTATCTATAAAATAATTTCATTGTTAATACAAACAGCTATAAAACAGGTTTATTGCCTGCTGAATATTGGGATAATAGCACAGAGACAAGTATAACAATATTTTAAGTCTGTTCATTTTAGACATATTAGAAAGTGTACCAAAAAACCTTCCAAATTCATGCTTTACTAGGACTACAGATGCCTTTTAATAATGTGGGTAATGTGGGTAAAATAGCTAATTATAATATGTTCAGAGATCATTTATGACACATTCAGGTTATTTGTCTTTGTATATTAGTTTTTATGAAACTGGGTCTTCTTATTACTTCACTGTTGAAAGCCTTATAAAAATTAACAGGGCACCTGTCATTGGCCCCTTGAGTATCAGACCATGACCACTGTTGATCTCAGCAAAACTCTGCTTCAATATATTGTACCAAGGATAAGTAAGAAAAACATTTATTTGGAAATTTTTGTGCTGCCTCTCCAGAAACCTTCCTTGAGTTAGCTTACAAAATAAAAAAATAATAATAAAAAATAAACAATACTAATTAAAATCCAGCATTAAAAACAGCCCAGCATAAAAAACACACCACAAAAACATACTACAGCTTAAAACAACATTTTCCAGACTTGAAATAGTATTAAAAGATCAATCCTTTAATTAAAAGCCTGGATGAACAGAAATGTTTTGGCTTGGCACCTAAAAGAAAGCAATCTAGGCACCAAGCAACAGGACTTTTTTTCAGCTGGAACGCAGTGGAACAGAGTTCCGGAACCTCTTGATAATGGACACATGGCTGGTGGCCCCGCCCCCTGATATCCAGACAGACATCTCTGTCTGGAGATCAGGGGGCAGGGCCACCAGCCATGTGATCATTTCCACCAAGGGCAGTTTAAACTTTTAAAAACTCTCTTCTTGTTCCAGCTGACCCAAAGTGACGTTATTGGTCCTGGGAACATGTGCGCACTTTGCGTGCACACATGTGGCCCACCAAGAGTTGCCTCCTGTGCTGCCAACCCACTGAGTTCCACCACCTCTTTTCCCAGAAAAAAGCCCTGCCAAGCAACATAAGGGAAAGGGCATTTCATAAGCAAGGTGCTGCTCTTGCCATCTGAGGCAAGAGAGGTGGCAATCTGAGAAGGGGGGGGGGATTAAACGATTGCGCATGTGAGCAAGACGCATGTGTGATGTTTAAAGGAGGGATAATGATGAGAGGAAGGGTTGGAGATGTGTGAGAGAGCTCTTCTGAAGCGCAAAAAAGCCACCACATGCATTGAAAATGTATGATAATCATGCGGAAAGCCTGCATCAAAAATAAACACGGACCAAAACAGTTCTCACAAAAAACACTTAAAAACTGGGATCATTGTGAGCTGCTTGCACATGGGAAACGATAACGTGTGTAATGAGTGAGATAACCCTCCAGAGTTCCATTGGCAGGCCATCCCATTAAGGACATGTGGAAGTGGCCTTTGTCTTCCACCAGCAGGTGAAGGGTTTTTTTTGTTTTGTTTGGCATTCTTATTAGCCCTCCTCTATGCTTGAGTGTTTGTATTTATATTTTTGTGTATTTATATTGTTTTATTTAATTGTTGTAAATATTGTATGTATTTTAAATGCTTTTTAATGCCTGAACGTTTTAATGTTTGCTACTTGGGGGGCTGGGATTGAAAGCCCCGTTTCTAGTCGGCATCTGCCTCATCTCTGAAGGCGGGGGACACAGAGACCAGGGCTTGTGAGGCAGACCTTAAACGAACGGCTGGACAATATGGGAGGAGGCGGACCTTAAAGAATCCTGTGCCCATGCCATTTATGACTTTAAGGGTAAGAACCAGCACTTTTATCGTGCCTGGAAATTTGAGAAAGTATTGTCTGGAGATCTATGATGCCCTCAAATGAAACAGTGCTGTTTTTCAAGCTTTAACAGAGATCTCACATCTTTAAAGGCACAATAAGGTGTATGGTCACAAGCCCATTTTAAGCAGTCTGTGGTGGCTGTGTAAAGATGGCTGTTTTTAGGCACTTGTCTGTGAGGTGTTTGAACCATCATTTACCATGAGAGTTCATATTCACTGTTTTGCTTACCACCATTGTTCTCAGGACAATAAAATGTTCTTGAATGTCTGGGCATTCCTTTCTCAATAATACCACAGACAACCTTTTAAAATGATTCTAAATTGGTCTGAGATTTGGAAGCCTTATCAAATGTACAACCATTGCACCATAGTTAATAGTGCTTCTGGGGGCTAGTTGTAGCATTTTTAGAGTGCAATTTAATATAATGCAGTATACTGCAAGATCATTTTGGCAGAAGACTCAGAACATTGACGTATGTTGTGGCAACAGCATTAGCTCTACAATACTGCCTTTCAGCATGTATATAGCTATTATTACACAGTCTTGTAGACTTCTAGAATTCATCCAAATATAATTATTCTTCCCCTAAGAATAATTTGCTCTCTGAAGAGGTTTCTGTGGAGAATGTCACATTGAATTATCTGTAGTCAGCTGTCTGTCAGACTGCTCAAAATACTTGCTCTAAATTTTTGTGCTTTTGAGTTACTCTTGAATTCTGGGATATTGGTGCCTCTGGTGGCAAGCCATATTTCTTTAGTACGTAACTATATCTTGGACTTGCAAATCCTGCAATGATGATTTTTCTTTTCCGTTCTATTTCATAAGGCAAACTGCCTCAACTTATGGAAATACGGGGTATGACTTTTTAATCAGGGTATAGCAAGATTAGAGTCCAATGACACCTTAAAGACCGACAAGAGGTGCCTCTGGACTCAAATTTTGCTGTTCTACTGCAGACCAACAGGGCTTACCCACCTGAAAGTTTAATGTGTGTAAATGTGGTAAAGAGTGCTATCAAAGATTATGGATGTATTCTAATGATTAATTTGAATATCAGACCTTTTCTGACTAATCAAGAAAAGCTACTTTTAACTCCTTTGGGGGGCTGTTATGTTGTCTGTCTTTTATGAAACGGGTTAGTTTTCTTCTTGGACACTAGTCGTCTCTATTGGATCTGTTTTCCCCTTAACTAAAAATAATGTGCTGTACTGCAAAGGTTTGTTGGCTATTTGCTGGCTGGTTATCTTAAATTATCGAGTTATTTTAAGACTCTATGTACTGGCATCCTCTTTGCTTATCACCAAAAATTGATTGACATATTCTTCACACAGACAACTCTCCACCTTTCCCCAGTTCATTCCATTTTAGGATATGATGCTTATGACAAACTCTGTATACTTTGTACAAGTAAGGACCTGTTACTTGACTACTTGGTTGGCCTAAAATAGATGCCTGTACTTGATGTGGCACTTAAGAGATCAGTAAGGTTATTTCCAAAATTATTCAAGTTGCCCTCTTAAAATACTAAAGACAATAATTACGTTGATGTTACCAAGCAAAAATCACATAACAAGTGAACTCATACCTTTTTATTAGGACTAAGTAGTGTTCAAAATAGTTTTAGATCAGGCTGGATGTTGATTGTTCAAGAAGAGCTTTAAGGCAGTTGATAGAAGGTTCCCTCTCTCAACATGGTGTTAAACCCAGCTTATTCTTATATATAGACTTTCCTCTCCTTAGTATTAAGTTTTTGAAATGTTATTTTCACTTTGTGAACCTGCAGATTTACTGAATTCAAGTAGAGTTGGGCTTGTAATCTTGATCAGATTAAGATCAGGCTATCTGTCATAGTTTCAAAAGCCAGTGTAAAATATAAGTGCAAAATGAGGAACTGTCCTGCTCACCAGGCTGGAGGCAAATCCACATGTCAATCAGCAGGGGTAGTATATCTAATCATATGAAGTTGTGGATTCGTTTTCGTTTTCCCAGCCATGTCGGACGCTCCTCTCCACAGGTCCGGGAGGAAGCGCCCGAGCAGCCTGACCAGGTGGTTGACCTGTGAGGGTTAACCCCCAGGACTCCCAGTGAGGGGGTCAGGGTCCGGAGCGCTGCGGGAAGAGCCCCCTGAAGTCGATGCAGGGGGTAAATTGCCCGTTTGCTCCTACGGAGGCTGGCAGACTTGCGCAGCACATCGCGTGCTGCCGGGCCATGGAGAACGGCAACAAGCAGATTTAAGGTGAAAACCTGTAAGTAGCGAATCCCTTCTGTCATTCCAAGCGTATGCGTATGCGATTGGTGGGAGTTGAAGCTAAGAAGGTTCGGATATCTTCCCCTTCATTGAGTTTTGGAACTTAGTTGGCGGACTCCCCCCCCCCCCCCAAGATGGCGACGAAAAAGCAGAGCCCTGCTTTGGGCAAATCTGTTTCAGCTGCTTTGCAGGGGAAAGGAGAGTCTCTTGAAGAGGTGGTTAAACGGTCGATCGCTGAAGCTATGAAGCCCTTTGTTGATAAGCTAAATGAAATCGGTCAAAGGGTTGGCTCAGTTGAGAACGAAGTGAAAACCATCAAAGACGTAGCGTCTGGGGCAGAGCAGTCTGCTCGGGAAAACGCAGTACTCATAAAAGCAAAAAACAAAGAAGTAAAGCTTTTGGAGAATCAATTGATAGGGTTACAAGTGGATCGTGCTCAGATGGTTTTGCGTCTTCAGAATGTGAAGGAGGAGGAAAGTGAAAATTTAAAGGATTTGGTGTCGGAACTTTTGGCGTCATTCGCAAAGGCAACTAAAGAAGAGTTAAAAAGCGATATTCTGGAAGTCCACTGGACATCTTCAAAATATGCAACGAAGCATTAGCTGCCTCGCGAGATTATTATCAATTTTTCATCTAAGAAGACTCGGGACACCATCTTATATAATTCGTACAATGTGGACTTGGACTTTCTGGGTAACAAGGTTAAGATATTGAAGGACGTTCCATTTTTAGCCCGGAAAAGAAGATTTAAATATAAAAAGTTTGCAGCTCTTCTGAGGAAGCGTGAAATAAAATACAAATGGTTATTTCCGGAAGGTATCTGGTTCAGTTATAAAGACCAAGCCTACAAGATAACATCGGAAGTACAGCTGAGGGACTTTGTGTTTAATCATCAAGAGTTTCAGCAAGGAGAGGATTTAGAATCTGAAGGGGGGAATGGGGAGGAGGGAGTAAGCGCAGCTACTGTAGCTGCGCAGAGAGAACTGCGACCGAGACTCAGGGGGGGGGGGGAGAAGACCTGATCCTGGCTGTAGTTCGTATTTTATAAGATGTACCGATCTAATAGTATATTAGAAAGTTTAACTTTAAATAATTGTATTATGAAGGGAATACAATACTTGTAGATGTAGTGTATGTTTTTTATATGTTGTTTCTTTCCTTTCCCCTTGTTCCCTTTTTCCCTTTTGTAGTTTTTGATGTTAGCAATTAAAAATAAATTTTTTTATAAAATAATAATAATAATAATAATAATAATAATAATAATAATATGAAGTTGCCATAGGCTATACGTAGGAAATACCATCCGCCCTGTACATACACGCATACTAGAACATATGTCCGGAATCAGGAATCGAGTAATGGATGCTCCTTTGGCAGAGCATTTTGTTAATCAACATCCGAGAGAAACAGAATTTCAGTTTACTGTGTTGCATGTGGCTGTTAAGGGTCCCCCTGCTAACATGCAATGGGAACTATTGCAGAGAGAAGTCTATTGGACATACATTTGGAGAGTTTACATCCCAAGGGTCTGAACAACGAACTAAATTTAACTTTTTTTGTGAGAATGGTTTATTGATTTCTGCATAACAGCATGTATTTCGATTCTGTATCTTTAATTATCTATGGATTGTTGCTGCATGTTGTTTAAATTGTTTCCTATGGGGAATAATGTTTGCGTATTTGCCAATTTTGTGGTGCGCCGAGAGAATGCACTTGAGTTTTGCTTTCTTATTGTGTTGGTAAGTTTGAAATGTTTTGTTGTTAATGTTTGTTAAATTTCAAGAGTGTTGTATAAAAATGCTTTAAAAACTTTTTTATTTCTAGACATTCCTGTTGGTTTGCTGGACTGACCAATTGGCCCCCGATAAAGTGTTATTATAAGAAACAAGTTTAATTTTTTAACCAGCCACTTGTTGGGCTAGGGGATCCTTCAGGTTCTTTCCCCATCTTCCTGGCTTCACCTGAAACATAAAGAAAATAACAGTTTATATCATTGAAGCAACAATACTGCAGAATACTTACCTTTTGGATTAAAGTCTTCATTGGAGCATCCTTCTCTGGCACAGCTACTTAGATTTGAATTAAATCTGAAAAGTACGCTCTTAAATATTTTACCAACTAATGTAAGAAAAGAGCAAGGAGATCCCTTCCGTTATATGGTGACAGCAGCGAGAGTACTATTTGCAGGAAAATAGAAAACCGATGCTTGTCCTGGTCTCTCAGAGTGGAGAGATAAGATTCACAAATACATCTCAGTGGCCAAATTGACTACCTACTTATATAATAGACCAATAACTGAGTTCTGGAAAAAATTGAAGGATCTCTTTGGTTACTTAGGCAAAACTAGTTGATACAGAAACTTGGAGGGAAGGAGAGAGAAGGAGTAATGTTACGTATCTAGGCTTATGGAAGTCAAATATGCAATCTTTTGTTTATCAGATCAAAGAAGCTTAAATGTATTGCTTGTTTTACTCCCAAAACTATTATAACTGTACTGTTTATATACTTATTGTTTATATAAGATTGTATGTTTCAATTTAATGTCTAATTTAGAATTTGCATAACCTATATACTATGCACTTACTTTACTATATTTTCTTTTCTTTTAAATAAAATACTTTTTTAAAAAAGGAAATAAATAGAAAACCACACATTCAACCACAAAAAAAAGTTTTCACGTTGTTGGAGTAGGACTGACTGCTTTACGGTGGCAAGACTTCGATCCTTTAATAAGATACGGCTGATACAGATATATTTCAAAACTAGAGGTGGGCGTGGACTGGGAAAAATCCATGGGCTGTGGGTTCGTGGTGTTTTACAGACCATGGACCATGAACTTTTCACAGTCCAGTGCCGGTTCACAAACCAATCAGTTTGTTGATCTGGGCCAGTGCTGGGAGTGCTTTAACCACCCCCCTTGCTCCAGCTGACTGGTGAGCCCGCCAGTCAGTTGGAGCAAGGAGGGGATTTAAATGTTAAAGTGCTCCCAGCACTGCTTGCAAGCGGCATTGGGAGCACTCTAACCCCCGCAGTTCCCCGAGGCCTGCCAGTCAGTTGGAGCAAGGTGGGATTAAATGTTAAAGTGCTCCTGGCGCTGCTTGCCAGCAACACTGGGAGTGCTCTAACCTCCCCTTGCTCCAGCTGACTGGCCGCTTTGGGGAATTTAAATGTTAAAGTGCACGTGACGCCGCTTGCCAGTGGGGCAAGGAGGCTTTAATGGATGACAGACCGGCGAAAAGTCCATGGGGTCAGTGGAAAATGGGCATCCCATGATCCGCCGGTTCGTGAACGCCAAACCGGCCTGGTCTGTGTTAAATTTTGGTCCGTTTTCTGGTCTGTGCCCGCCTCTGTTCAAAACTAGTATTTATAGTGCTTTTTGTTTTTCTATAATGGTATGTGGACTGATTTTTGTAATGATTTTTAAATATTTATGAGTATTTATTACCACACGAGTCACTTTGCACTATTGAATTAACTATAAATTTTCATAAAAATGAGCATTTGTATAGCTCTTTTCATTCATATATCCCCTGAGTGTGGTTTTAACACCGTGACTTTAGTGGTCTTTACCTAGGGTGTCTCTCTTGTTTGTATAGGAGGCAAATCCTGGCAACAAATAGGTATCCAACAGTAGTGGTTCTAAAGTCACAGTCCAAAGTCAAAGTCTAGGATCAGGTAACTTATTCCAGAGACAAAGTCCAAGAGTCAAGCAACAGGGTTCCAAGAATTAAAAAACAAGCAGGTTAGGCAACCTGTGGGATAGTCAGCAAGACTGTGGACAAGTTGATTCCGCACTGGTTTCTTCCGTATATAGGAAGTTTCCCTTACAAGTGATGCTTGGTCCTCTATAAGGCTTCTTTCCACAAGCTGAGTCAGGTCCTCTGCTCATGAGGAGTAGAGCCCAGACCCTGTAATAACATACATTAGCACTTCCTCAGCAGAGGGAATGCCTTGGGTCACCAAGCATCCACTCCTGTTCTTGGTCAAAGCCTCTGCTCTAGCCCATTGCCTTCCTTGCTCTTGGGGTCCTTCAGGAAACTGGTAGGTTTGGCAGTGGGCAGGCCCATCCTGGGGCCTCCTGGCTTGAGGGTCATGTTGGCTCAGGGTCCTGGGGTGGGGTTACAAACCTGGCTCACAGAAGGGGTCTTATAAGGCATGGCTTGGGGACAGGGTGTCCTCTGATGAGCACCCTTCTTCCTATGTGATACCAGGGCAATCCAAAGAATTTTACCTAGTTCAAAGGGAATGTAAACTTTGTTTTTGCTTGGTTTGATGTGGCACTAAATTGCTTGATGTATTTGAATGCTGTACCTGGACATCTGAAAACAGCAGACATTGCAGCCCCCTGAAAGCCTGAGCCGGGACTGTGTGATTGTGTTCATTACTCCCAGTCATCTTTTGGGGGAGGGCAGGAGAGAACCAATTTCAGCCATCTGCTTCCCCTTTATTTCAGCCGCTTGTTCCAAGAGAGACTGTCAGTACTGCATATTCTGGCTTTTAGCCCAGCAAAGCACAAGTGCAGCTCTCCCTTAGGTTAGTAGGATTTTAGCCCAATGGCACCTTAGAGACCAACAAGATTTTTAGAGGATAAGCTTTCGAGAGTCATAGCTCCCTTCTTCAGACACCTAGAAAATCTACACTTTGAAAATCTTGATGGTCTCTAAGGTTCTAGTGGACTAAAATCCTGCTGTTCTGCTGCAGACCAGCACAACTACCCACCTAATTCTCCCTTTGGTGTGTGCCTTCCAACCCTAGATGTCCATGACATAAGATCTTGTGGAACTCAGAGGGGAATGTTTTCTAGAGAAGAATTTAGATCTTACTTCTCTGTGCATAAACTTAGTTATTGTTTTAAAATTCTGTAATCCACCTTGAGTCTCATTGAGAAAATGAGACAATCAATGAAGTAAATAAAAATAAATTGTTGACATAGTGAAAGAAGATCTGTACTGTTTGAGTATTATTATGGTATGTTCCCTTCCCTTGTGTAGATATCCAAACCAAGTATCAACTTGGTGGTGGTATGTTTTCAAAAGCAGTCTAGTACATTCTCCTATTTTAAGACTAGAACCATCTGTTGACAAAGATGAGTCAGACTAAAATCATGTCTAGGGTTAGAACATCCCACCAACAACAACAATATCCTGGAACAACTCTTAATAATCTATTATTTTTATCTCATGCTTCCTTTAAGGAGCTCAGAGTAACTTGTGTGATTCTTCCATCTCCTGTTTTGTCATCACAATAGGTAGGATAAGTTGTGAGAGAGAATTCACCTAGAGAACTTCAAGGCTGAGTTGGGATACTGTTTGTACAGTTTGTAACTGAATTTAAATTGATTGCAATAAAAAGGATTATTTCACTAGATTAGGTGCTAAAGACAGTGGTTTTTTTTAAATAGATGAACCAGTGCAGTTTATTTTATCTATCTATCTATCTATCTATCTATCTATCTATCTATCTATCTATCTATCTATCTATCTATCTATCTATCTATCTATCTATCGGATCCATTTGTAGAAGGGAGTCCATGGAACAGAAAAATCTTCTTCCATTTGCCCTTCCATTAGCAAACTTAACTTGTCAATTTCTGCAGTTTCCATTATTTTCACTGTTAATTCCTCTTGCTGAGGTATTATTGGATGTTTCCAGTAAGATGCTAATAGAATTCTGGCCGCTGTTACTACATGAATTGTGAGAGCTTCTGTTCTTAGTTCATATCCGGCGTATAGTTTAACAAAAATGTCTCTGGTTTAAGGGGAATTGAAATCTGTAAAACAGCTTGTAACAATGTATTATCCAAAATCTATGTACCTCCTTACAGGACCACCACATATGAAAAAATGTCCCTGTATGTTTCTCACATTTCCAACACTTATTTGGCATATTTTTATATATTTTAGTCAGTCTATCCAGTGTTAAGTACCATCTGTAAAACATCTTGTATAAATTCTCCTTAAATGCGACCGACTTAGTAATTTTAACATTCACTTTCCATATCTTATTCCATTGTACCAAATCAATATTATGTCTTAGGTTCTGTGCCCATAAAGTTTTACACTTTTCCACCCCTTCATTCGTTTTCATTTGCATTTAAAATAAGTACGTTTTCTTAATCAATTTTTTGTCTGAATCACATAATAGTTTTTCAAATTCTTTTTGTTCGAGATAGAAACCTCCCTTTTTAATCTTTATTATATCTAGTTTCAATCTGTACTCTTGACCACCAGTCTAAGTTAATATCTTGATTCTATAATTCCTCTTTTGTTTTTAGTACTCCTTTATCATCTAAAAGTTCTTTATATCTGATAGTCTTATCTGAGGAAAATACATTTGGTTGAGTAAATGCTTCTAATGGGGAAAACCATTGTGTAATTTTCAAATATATTTGTGGTGCAACTCGTTCCCATATTGTTATGAGAGATTTTCTTATCAAATGATTTTAAAAATATTTATGTCCAGTTACTTTTCCGTACCACATAAACGCATGCCATCCTAACTGTAGGTCATGGCCTTCGAGCACTAAAAGTCTTGAGTTTTCCAATAAAATCCAGTCTCTCATCCAAACTAAACAGCACGCTTGGTGATAGGTTTTCCAGTCAGGTAAGGCGAGGCCTGCCATTTCTTTCAAACCTTGAAGTGTTTTCAGTTTAATTCGTGGTTTCTTTCCTTGCCAGATAAACTTAGTTACAATTTTATTTAGTTCTTCAAAGAATGACTTGTTAATACTTATAGGGATGGTTTGATAAAGAAATATTATACATGGCAATATATTCATTTTGATAGTTGCAATTCTTCCCATCAATGAGAGTTGTAATCCTTTCCATCTCTCCAGATCTCCTTTTATTTCTTGAAGGAGCTTCATATAGTTGTCTTTCATTAATGAACTACGTTTAGAAGTCAACTGTATTCCCAGATATTTTACTTTCTTTTCTAGTTGAAATCCTGTCATTCTGATTAGGTCCATCTTTTGCTGTGTAGTCATATTTTTAGTTATCACTTTTGTTTTTTTGGTTGTAAATGGCACCAAAATTGTAGGATACCAAGCCTCCTCCCTCTCTCCTGAAGACCCCCAAGTTTGAAAGGGGTAGAAGTAGAAAAGGGGTCTGATTTTATGGACCACTGAACAAGTTGTAGCCAGCCATCCTGGCTTCTATTGTGTCCCTAGGAGGAAAAATGGCACGCCTCCTCCAAGACAATGTCAGGCAGCAACAGAGAAAAACCCCAAGGAGCATGTCCCACAGAACAGACCAAAATGATACCCCCAAAGTACCAAACCTGGTCAGAACAGCACTTCCTGACCAATCCACAGAGCCTAGATGACGTCTGAGAAATTAAAGCTTCCTTGGCAAGACTAGAGCCAGCTGTTTTAATGAGTTCTTCCAGCCTTGCTGGAGCTTCTGCTGAGTGGGAGATGACTGTGCCTGCCTGTTGCTTCTGCGCTGTGCTAAAAGGATATGAAAGCCTTTTCAGGATCTGTTTTATGTACTTGGGTTCGTGGTTGTGTAACGGTCAATTGACTGACTAGAGTTAGCAAGTGTGTTTCTTTTGCATTTTAGTGCTGTGGGTTTGGAGTTTTGTGGTTTTTTTTTTTTTTTGAAAATCTGGTTTTTGGCATGTTATATTCCTGATTAGCTTCAGGTGTGTGCGTGGGGGGGGGGGAGGATCTATCTATTTTTTCCCTCCCCACTTTTTTCCTGGTTTAATTTTATTTAGGTATTTTGCTTTCTCCCTTGGTTGTGAGTTTGGATTTTTTATAAAGGTAAAGGTTTGGTGCTTTTCAAGCTAGCTCTGTTGTGTAGGGGGTAACATTTTTTTTAGGGGGTTCTGTTCCTGTTGCTTATGCTGATTTGATTATAGAGTTTTGAGGCGTGGAGGGAAAATAGAGGTTGCTTTGATAAGTTATGTTGAAGGATTTAAGCATGGCATTTTCTGCATAAGAAACAATAGAAACCAGAATGGCTGGGGACATTTTGTTCAGAGGGCCTGTAAAATTGGACCTCTTTGTCCAATCCGCTTCAAACTTGGATGGCCTTTAAAAGAGAGGGAGGGTGCGATACCCTGAAATGTTTGTGCTATTTGCTCTACAAACACCCAGACCCCAGAAATATCCCCTATTCCCCCTAAAGGAAACAATGGAAACCAGGATGGCTGTAGGCACCTTGTTCAGGGGTCTGTAAAGTCAGACCCTTTTGTCCAACCTTCAAGCGTTTGTAGGGGAGATGGGGTTCATGTTTCCTTGCAAGTATGGTGCCATTTGATCTAAAAACACCTGCTCCAGCCCCTCAGGAAAATCCCCTATTCTGCTGGAAATGTATGAGTATTTTTGTAATGTTGGAGGGTTCTGTAATACTGTTCTTCATTCTATAAAAAAACAAAATGACCCAAAAGGACATTTTCTGGGTATATTTTCATTTCAGGAATTTTGGTGTGCAGATCCTAACGTTCCTATAGTCTTCATTTCAGTTTTTTTTTGGTCAGCTCTAAGTGAGGACCAAGCAATACACTAGGGCTTCTCCACATAGTGATTTCCCCCTGCGTGGAACATAGGGGAGCTCTGATTTAAATGGGTGCTTCTATAGAACATCACGCTCATTCTGAACAAGACTCAAGCTTTGCCATTTAAATTGGATCAAAGGAAAACCTCCTTTTATCTGCTTCAGAGGAGAAACTTGGGGTGTCTGTGAGCAAGAACAGTCAGCGTGGACCCCCATCCTCAGTCAATATAGGGAGGGGGGTAGAGCTAAGCTCTGTTTTAAAAATACTGTAGCTAATATCTAAATTTCCTCCCACCTTTTGGCTCTTTAAAGGACCTTTTTTCTTTTCTCAGCTGAGCTACAGTGCAGCTTTCCAGCACAGCTCAGCTGGAAAGCAGAGGGTGCTGGGCCATGAGGTGGGGGAACATGATCTGCTTTTGTGCAGAAGTAATTGAGGGAAAGCAAGTCTTAAAGTGTCATGCCTGCATCGTGACATCATGCCAATGGCACAAGGCAAATTTCCCTGGCCATTCCCCCCCCCCCTGCCAAGTTGCAGGAGGCAGATCTAGGAGGTTTCCTGCAAAAGCAAGATATTTGGCCTCTCTAAAGAACACGAAGGCAACAGCAAACTGCATGGGGGCATAATGTGTGACAATATGAACGTAGCTGTCAAGGACTCTGGATTTAATTAGAGCAGTGGCCATCGGTGAGGGTACATGTAACCTTCTCCCACCATTTGTGGTGGTGTAGCTGTAGTGTTAGGCTCAGGACATTAAACAAATTAGAAATTTCAAAAAATTAAAGCCATTTTATGAAATCTCTAATTATTTTATGCACAACAGAACTAGTGACAATTGGAATTTAATGTTTTTAGAAAAATCTGTAAAAATATTTTGCAACAGAAACCTATCCAAAAACCTTAAGAGCAAAACAATAGTTCAGGCAGCAGAAAGGTGATGGGAACAGCCACCCACACCATGTGAAGGTTGTGGGGGACACAGAAACAGTGGCAGTGGAAGAACAGAGTCAGCAGGAGGAGCCAGGTCTCCGGGGGGGGGGGGTGGGTGGGATTTTTCCTGCACTACAAATCCTTGTGTGTCCTCCTCACTTGTTCTTTTTAATATGAATTGGTGTTCTGTATAGAGATTTGGGGAGAACAAGTTGCCATAATGTATATTTTTACTGTTTGTAAAGGAACAGCAATTTGATGCTGTAATTGAAAGGTTACTGTAGTTCTTCAAAGTGTTCATAAGCTATATAATTTTATATCTAGTGATAGTGACTGAGGATTTTTCTGTCCTGTTAGTGTGGGAATATATTGTGCATGTAGTAGTAAGAAGAATGATTTTGAATTCTTAGTTAAGCAAAATTTCACTCTTGTGCAGCATTTTCTGCATACAGTTGTATTAAGAGTGGCCATGTAAGGAAGTGAGCTCTTTCTCCTCCTATACATACAAGGTGAGTGAAAACTGAAAACAGGCATTGAGTGAGATGCAAAACACTTGTCTTATCATGCAGTTCTATAGCCACAACACAATGGCATGTTAAGTGCCGAGGCCCAGGAAAAGCTTTGAGCCCTGCCAAGAGAAAGTAGTTTCCTGCATGTCAACACTTCACTAGTGCAAAAGACCCAACAATCTAGTCAGGGTTGTCACAGGTTTCTTGGTAATCTATGTAGCATGCTTGTGCACACTCCAGTGTGTGGTTACAGGACACTACTTAATGGAGGTGGGTTTTTTATTCAGTTTTTAAGCTAAGTATCACTTTCCCCTGAAAGTCAGCCTGTTGTTCATCTGCAGCTTCTCCTGTTTAATGCAATAAGAGCAACAGCTGTGAAGGTAATTTTCTCCACAGAACTAGAACTTGTGGAATGGAATGTACAACATTGTCCATAATATGTGGAATGGTTCTGCCTGTGGTATACTGGATTCCATGTTCTCAGATGTGAGGAAGAAATAAAAATAATGGTCTTTCCTTCTAATTTCCTTGCTTTTTGTTTAATAACAAGGTACATGTTAGGGGTATCCCTCATACCCTCATCATAAATATTTCAATACATAAATGTGTAATCAGTTATTTCAGACAGGTAACTCAGCAACCCCTTCATGAATGTTGTACAAATTAAATTTTATCAGTGTCCAATTGTACGTGATTTAATTATTTGAGATGTTACAAACTTTTCCACTAAATACTACTACTGTTTACCTACCTACCTACCCACATCATCCAAAACTCTCATTTAATGATAGTTGCTTTTGCTCCTAACAGTCTACTCTGCTAGTTCTAGCTGCATTCTGCAGCTGCAACAGCCAAAGGATTGTGCCAGGGCAGGTTAGCAGGATCCAACTGCTAGTCTGTGATGAAGAAAACACAGAAATATGCACATTTTGCTGTATCTTTATTATAATGTATGTAGTTCAAGGTTGAGATCTACTATCTGGAAAACTTAGTGTTGGCAAAGTTAGTGGTGATAGGAAAGGGGATACATTTGCTTCTAATTTCCATTTCCTTCTTTTTTCTGAAACAAAGGGCAGTACTAAACCAATGATAGGAAAAGAGAGCAAGGGGAGCAGGAGACTTTCTTTAGAGAGAAGAATTGCCATGTAGTTTATTTCACTAAAGTCAAGCTATGGCACACTTAACTAATTTAAGAGCAATGGGTAAAGATACAATGGTGTTTGAGAAGCCGAACAGTCCTTTTTCTGTATGTGGAAGTCATATTTTTTCTGTTTGTTTGAGAAAAAGAAACATTGCTCAAAATATGATATTCCTATAGAATCTGAAAAGAAATCAACCAAAGCCGAAGATAACAGCTGGTAAATTAATAAGACCAGTCACTTCAGACTCTTGATAGTTCTGCAGTTGTATCTTCCTGAACATTGAAACATGCATGCACAAAGCAGTGTGTAGATCGGGCCCCTCCACTGGGAACAATGAAGATGCCTGTGCAAATGAGAAATACATGCCCACGAGCGGCTTTTTTGAGCAGAGTGTCAACAGTTCTTCAATCAAAGAGAAGAAATAATTTTGTTATGCAAGATTTCCTTGAACTTGTCTTGTAACTTCATATTTTCTTCTTTGTGCATGCTTACTTTTAAATGCCCTTAAAGTCTAATAGATAATTAAATCAACTAAGGTTATCCTTTAGTCACTTTCGCATAAAATCTGAAAGACAGAGGATTGAATGTGTCAAGCAAATATGCCAGATTTTTCAATCACTATGTAACAAATATTTAATATATGCTTACATGTTAACTAAGTTAAAATGGGCCAACCTACAGTAGTTCCCAGAGATAAGGGGCTGAACTGTTTCCTCTTTACTAAAATGCCTGCTACTCACCCACATATCCTAGTGTAGCTGCCTTTCCAAGGAGGGGGAACAAGTCTACTTATGAACAGTTAAGCTGATGTTTTTGGTGTTTTCTCTACTTCCAGAAGCAGTTAGCTGATGATTTGTAAAAATCTAAAAAACTTCCTCCCTGGGTATTAGGGAGTTGTTCTATCTACAACCTCTAAGCTGTTCTTGTGATATCCATCTGAATTCTTGCCATCTCACTGTCTGTCTGTCTCTCTCATTTCTAGATAATTATTTGCTTCCTTACCTAGACTGGCTGGCAACCATTAGATCGGGATTCTATTGTGGAACTGCAAGAAACAAAAGATATTTTAAAAAGCAATATCAAAGAAAGAGCATTAATAATGATGTTACACAAGCCCCTTTTAAAAGCCTGATTCTTGCACTCCAACTGTGCAGAACAGGAATATGCACTATGTGTGATCCTGCCGGTATGTGTGGTTACCATTTTGTGTGAATGAGACCACACATAATTTTCCCATGCATATATAGCTTTGGTATATATGAATGGTACCCCAGATTTTTGAGGGAATGTGTCTACAAGTGCTAAAGCTGTATGCAACTGGAAATTATGAACACTGAAGTGCCAAAATTGACCATCTGAAAAGGGCTGCAATAAAATGTATTTCCTTGTCCTTATTTTACCAATGCCTTTCATTCTCTGTGTAGGAGAGAGCGAGAAAGATGTTCCCTCAAGGATGGGCTAGCACTTTTCAAAGAGTGCTGGACTGCTGGATCCAGATTAACTGGATGCCACTATTACGTTACAGTCACACTTTGTCAGCAGTTCAGCACTAGCATGCTAACTATCTGTGTGAGATGAAGTACTCAGATCACCTGTTCCCCCCAATAAATTCAGGCCTAACACCATTGCCCTTGTATAACAATTGATTTGCTTGTACAGCAGGGATTTTGCATGGATAGAACAGCCGCCCTGTGATTGCAGCTATGTATGTGATGCAGACATCCTTAAGAATGAATTTCCCCATGTAGTTGTGTGGGACCTGGGAGACATTTTTATTCACAGTCATGGAAGAATCAAAAGGTATTTTTGGTCTAAAAGATATGCTAGGCCAACCAACACTGTTGATTATTTATCCTTCTTTTAAAAGATCCCACTTAAGATGGACAGACGCTTGGTTTTGTTTTGGAGAGTATGAGATATGCACAATCCTTCTTACCTCTGACATCTAGCCTGCACTCTATTTCCGCTTCTCCACATTTATTCACAGCTTTGCAGGTATAAAGGCCAGCATCAAAGGGACTGGGCTTTCGGATTTCCAGGGTCAGCACTCCATGCTTACTGAACATGCGGTATTTGGCATCTCCAGAAAGATCCATTTTGTTTTTGAACCAGAAGATTTTTGGCTGAGTAAATGAAATCATGAAACAGCAAAAGTGAAGGACAGTTGTCTTCAAGACTAAGGTATTTGTATCAACTTTTGTTCCAAAGGAGGAGCAAGATTTTTTTTAAATGGCATTAACCCCTTTAATGGTTAAAAGTTTTTACATTTTTGAGGATATGTATTAATTCTCATTACCTTGTGAAGTTCAAATTTTGAGGTAGGGTACAATTTTTAAAGGTAGGGTACAAATGAAGCAAATTAATTAAATAGCAAGTTACTTGTGGCAGCTTAAGAGAAGGCTTGGAAAATGGCCTGGGAGGAGGCATACCTGGATATGCTACCCAATCCTCAAAGCAGAAGAGAAAGAAACCTGTCCTTATCCAAACCTCCTCCTCCTCCTCCTGTGAGCCATTCCCAGTGTTCCTAAAGGCCATGGGACTTCCTTAGTGGGATTTCTATCCATATACTATATCGTGCGCTGCTCCTGCCGTTTCCTCCCCCCTTCTTTTCCTTGCCTCTTTGTGCCAACTTCTCCCACATCTTGTTAACATCTCATAATGCTCAGGCTGGATTCTTTTTCTGCACTGAATGTAACTCAATGTTCTCTGATTTTGAAAGCTACTTTATACAATGTATTATTTCTATTCTATTATTGTTTGTGTAATCCAGTTTTATTGCATTGCTCATTGTATGCTGTATACTATTTCCTGTGTTATTTTTAACACAGCCTCAAGTCTCTGTGAGACTCAAGTCTCTGTGAGAATGGAAGACAAGAAATAAAGTAATAATATTTGGAGTAGGATGGTTGAAATGAAGGTATTTCATCCATTCTGCTTCTAAGGGGAAATCATGCCCCCCACTTCCCAGCTAGCTTTCCTGTCTGTTCCACCTGCTTGTAAGTACTTTTCTATTCCGTTGCTTCCATAAAAATGTAATTTATTATGTATTTTATATAGCTTATACCGCAATCCTATGCCGAGTTACTCAATCTAAAACTGAATTTAGTGAGCTTAGAGTACCTTTGCGTACAATTGCACTGTTAATTAACCAGAAGAAATTAAATTTTTTCCTGTTGGAACAGATCCTCCCCCTCATTTCATAGTGGTGGTGGTGGAGAGTGCCATCAAGTCATAGGTGATGCATGGTGACTCCTGCTGGGGTTTTCAAGGCAAAAGTTTAACAAAGATGGTTTACCATTGCCTGCCTCTGCATAATAACACTGGTTTTCTTTGGAGGTCTCCCATCCAAATACTAATAAAAGCCAACCCTGCTTAGCTTTTGAGATCTGACAAGATCAGGCTTGCCTGGGCTAGTACACGTTCAGAAAGTGAAGGCCCATGTGGTGTACTGGCTAGAGTGATGGACTAGGATTTGGGAGATCCACATTCAATTCCCTGCTCTGCCACGGAAGCTTGCTGGGCGATTGTGGGCCACTCTCATACTCTCAGCATAACCTACCTCATAGGGTTGTTGTGATAATATAATGGAGGAGAGGAGGAGGATTAAGCCACTTTGTGTCCCCATTGGGGAGAAGGGTGGGGTGTATTTATTTATTTTATTATTTTATTTATTTCAAATTTATATTCCGCCCTCCCCGCAAGTAGGCTCAGGGCGGATACCAACATATTAAAAATACAATTAAAATACAATAAAAAATGCCTGTTCATTAAAACAACATATTTAAAACAAGATGGTGGACAGCTTTCACAGGGAGGGTTTTATACACCCCTTTTTTCCAGGCTGGCGGAGGCCCAGCCTCAGCCATATGCCTGGCGGAACAACTCTGTCTTGCAGGCCCGGCGAAAAGATAGTAAGTCCTGCCAGGCCCTAAATGAAGTTAAGGTTTAAAAAAATGTAATGTGTACCTTTGGGCTTCCCCTTACTGCACAGCTGAGTGTAGCATTGTATCCAGCAATCACAGAACGGTCTGCTAGAGGATGCGTGAATTTGGGAACTTCAGAGAAGTCATGCTCTTTGTAGCTAGGGCGCTTGTAATCTGTGCCTGTAGTTCAAAAGGAGGGGAGGAATAGCCCATTAGAAATATACTTCTTGTCCTGCTAAGCATGATTTAGAACAACTTTTGAAATTACCTTATGAAATGTCCTGAAATATTAAGAATTAGGATAACAGTAACATTAATATACCTCACGGATTTTAAAAGATGTCCTCATTTTCTGCATGTGCACCCAGTTAAAAAAAAATTCTGATCTACTCTCCCATGATGTATTGTTTTCTTTTTTTGGCACATTAAAAGGCAGTTGTTTGATGTCTTTATTTTTAACCATTGAAGGGGCCATGACATTTTATAGGGAGGATGGGGTGAATGGAGAGTTCTACCCTATGGATTATCCATATTTTACTGGGGCCCCTGGATGCATCAACCGACTGTCAGACAGTGGCTTATTAAAAGTTGCAATCCAGCCTATCTCTTGCAATTAGACATGAGTCCATTGGTTTCAAAAGATTTTACTGAATATAAACAACCATTATAGTCCACTAACCAAGATGCAATATCTTGGCTGGTACACGAGTATTGTTACGAATGACAGGCAAAGGTTAAGGTACAGAATAGCATAACCCAGCAAGTCCTATCCTCCCCCCATAGTTCTCAAAACAAACGGCTTGAAGCTGAGAGAATGAAACTTTCCCAAGGCTGGAAAGGTTGTAGTCATAACATTCCTCTTCTTTGAGATAACTATTACTGGACTGGTTGTCACCTGCAAAAGAAGCACTTAAAACACTGACAGGATTAAAATGGAGTCTCTTTGGTTAGATCACATAAGAAACATAGTCAGTCCTGACACCGACTTCCACATATAAAGTTGCTCATACCTAGCTCTGCCAGGTCCACGGGTAGTTGCTCTTGGGTAGATCAGGAATTTTCTTGAACACTTGTTGCTCATAACCTATGGAGACTGAACTGGGCATGCAAAGCTTTGCCATGCCAGTCAGCAACAGTGCCATGTCAATGACTACTTTAGATGGGTAGCAGTGTTGGTCTGCAGTAGAATAGCAGAATTTGAGTCTGAAGAAGGAAGATCTGACTCTCAAAAGCTTACACTCCTAACATCTTTTTGGTCTCTAAGGTGCCACTGGGCTCTCAGCCTGTATATCAATGGCTGTCATTCATTCTTGGGCAAGGGTACAGTTAGGTAGTGCACTGAGGAGGGTAGAAGGTGAGATCTGCAAATATTTGAAATTTGCTAACTTTTGCAAAAATCCAGAAACAATTAGCTGCCCAATACCAATTAGTATTGGATAATACCTGTCAAATAAATGCTAGAAGATAAGTAACATGTAATGATAGTATTTATACATTGTTAAATACTGCCTGCTGCCCATCACATTCTATCACGTTTGATATAACAGTGCATTTCATGCTAACTTTCATGGATTCCTGGGTTCTTTGGAGCCTATCAGGGCTTCCTGAATGAGATCAGCTTTAACACACATGAGCCTGCCTTAAACTGTGTTAAACCAGGTCAGTATCAAGGTCAGTATTGTCTACTGTGACTGGCAGCAGTTCTCTGAGGTCTCAGATCAATTTTCACATCATCTAGTGCCTGAGCCTTTTAACTGAAGTTGACTGAATTTGGGAATATCTACAGGCAGAGCAGATGGTCTACCACACTCCCTTCCTTACCACTGCTGATCTTCCTCTAGAAGGTGCATCCTCAAAGGACTGTTTGGTGTGTTTTTAGGCCACATACTCAGCTCATAATGTGCCACTGTACGCAATAATGCCCCAGATGAACTGAGCATGGTTCACAGAATAGGCCCAAGGATCCTCTAAACAGATGGGTTGTTTGGCAGATCCTAAGGCAGGATGTATTCCATGAAGGCAAATAATTTGAAAACCCAGGGTAAGAAGTAACAGTTCTAAAGGGGTAGTTTTACTAGTTGCAGCAAAAATAAATAGTAATCTTAGTAATCAACTATAATGTTACCTGTTTTCTTAATGAAGGCAGAATTTTTGGTGATTGCAGCATTTTCACTCAATCCACATAGATTCTCACTGAAGATGCGGAAATAGTATTCATTTCCCATGATCAAGTCTGACACTACACAATTTGTGCGTCGATAGTGGTCAAACACAGTATACCATTCCTGAAATTAGAGAATCTATTGTCAGAAAAGAGGGCTATCTTGCAAACGGTCATACATAATACATATCTAGTCTGAATTTCTGAAGTGCCATGAAGAATGCAAGAACATTTTACTTGAGAGAAGCATATGAAATTGTGTGGGTGTGAGATTAGTAGATGTTCCCCAACCGATTGAATGTAAACAATTCACAAAAGCTATTTTATTGGCTTTCAATTCCTACTACAACCCCACCCTCCAGCCTCTGCTGAGACTCAGGGGACCCTGAACTATATGCCATGTGGTATGGAGGGAGGGGCAAGGTGAACCAGTGGGAGAGGAGTTATTCCTGCCATCTTCCTTTTTGGGGCAACCTTATGCTGTATGGCTAATTGTCTTGAGGTTTCCTGACTGTCAGTGGGAGGTAGAGAGGGTGGTTCAGAGTTGCTAGGGGGAAAAGGTGAGAGGATAAAAAAATCTTCAGTGAACTCACTCTGTTTATGGAAGTCTTGGATCCAACTCAGTGAGCAACAAATCAGTTTCCTTACAATAGTTATCTTTAGGAGTTCCATACAGCTATATGAGTACTATTGTCTCCATGATATGATTTTAAAATATCTATTTACTTCAGAAATAATTGAGAGTCACAGTAGTGGCTGTCATAAATAGAGGGAACTTTTGCTTCTAGAATGTAATTAATTTATACTGTTTCATAGATAAATATTTCAGGTGATTATGTTTCTACTCATTTATCATCTACCTGCATGTGTTGTACAACTACAGTTGTGACATTGGGGGGTGGGGTGGGACACTTCATTGGCTTGTGAACATGATTTTTGTTTGAGGCAATGGATATAAACTCAAGGCAGTATAGTGTTAGTTCTGCATCTCTTAGGGTAGTGGATTCATAGATCTGAACAAATTGGACCTTTACCATTGTTTTTTTATCTGCCTTCTGGATTGTGTAGCCAGTGATCTGAGCATTGCCATCATCCTGGGGTGGTTTCCACTCCAGTGCAACATTGAACCCCCAGACATCTACAATCTTCACATTCTGAGGAGGGCCAGGCTTGTCTGCACAAATAAAACCCATCATACAATATCTAGACGTAAAGATCTATCTTTAACACAAGCAATGAACAAACACATTTCTTTGTTTCTGTTATTTCCCTAACATATGTAAAACAAAACAGTTATCAGTTGCCACCCCTGTATTACAGTTCCCTCTTGTTTTCTAGGGTTTAAAAAAAGATTTCAAGCCTCCTGCAAATGGGATAAAAATAAGGGTTAGTTTATTTGTCACTCACTGTTGATCATTTAAAGCAAAGAACTCTTTCCTTCCCTCTCCCCTCAAAGCATTATTTCACTGCTGAACTCTGCAGAACTGCGATGCCACTTAAAAGTTTAATATACACATAAATGTTTTAAAATTTTAAAAAATGATGTACCCCTGTAGCAAGATATGCTACAATAATCCATATGCTGGAACAAAACAAATTGGCTGTCACAAGGAGAAAAATGGCACTATCTCATTCAATGAGGTTTTAGGAGCAAAATCACTCCAAAGCCATGCACAGAAGGAGGTAATGATTAATGACCATAAACCGTGTTGAGAGGTCATATTTTCCTGCCTATTTTCCAGGAGTCCTGGAGGACATCCAGAGCTATCACTGGAAAGATCAGGGCATGAACCCAACACAGAAAGAAGGGATAAGAACTGGCTAAGTAAAAGATTAAAATAGAGTAGTCACAGGCATATGACATTGTAAACACCAGTAACAATTCTGTCTTTATCTTTATTTTTAGGTTGTTGTTTTTTGCTTAGGAGGCCCCTGTGTGTTAGAGTTTTTGTGCTAAAGAAATTTAAAGATAAAAACATTTCAAGATCTGGAAAAGTTAAGGACTCCCAGTTTCTGCTGCTTAATACTGGCTAAATAAAAATGAGCCATCTTAGATCAAGAGCCAAACCACTTTTGTGGACCCTGGAGATTGTTACCATCTGATTGCTCCATTGATCTACCACATATAGGAATGTGAGCAAAAAAATGTGTAGGGGAATGCCACAATTCATTGCCCACAACAGTGTTGGACTGTTTCCAATTTTCACTGTATTTCTTCCTCACAACTTTTTTTTTTCTATCCTGTGACTTGGCAGTATAAGTGATTGTTAGTGAGAGGTTATGATTTTTTTAACCCCCTCTCTTGGAAGGTGATGGAGTTTGCTCCCCAATTGTCATATTTCTAACTTAAATATGGGTCTAAAAAGGAGGGAGATTAGCCCCCTCAATCCCTCTGTAAGTAAACATCTGTCAAGAAAAGTCACCTAACTCAGGATCAAGCAGGTTTTTAAAGAGCTGGCTCTGGGTTCCTCAGACCCAACTTGAGTTCCCTGCAGCCCCACAGCAGCTTTGGGGAATAATTGTTAAAAATTAAGGGAGAGCCCAAACATCCTTAGAATGCCTTTGTGGAGGGAAGGAGGGGCTCCTCCCTGCCTCTTCAGGTTGTTTACTTGGTCGCAATAGCACAGGGGAGCCCCCTCCTGTTTTTACTGCTCCACATGCACAGAATATTCCACATTCATTTCATTGGAGGAAGGTACTCCATGCAGTGGTGTAGTGTGGGGAAGTGAGGGGGGCGGTCACCCTGGGTGCAAAATTTTGAGGTGGTGCCATGTCCACGGGAGCACTCCCTGCCTGCCTCCCTGCTCCTTCACCGCAACCATCCACACTGCCGCCACTAGCTTGGTGCCCAGCGAGCCGAGCACCCCAGCAGCGTGCCAGGCAGCGCGCCTCCCCACACCCTGAGCACTCCTGCGGTTTGGGCCACTTGTCTCCCCCACCCCTTACCTCTTCGTTGCAGCTGCCCGTGCTGCCACCATCAGCTTGGAGCACAGGCAGCTGCGGCGAAGTGGTAAGGGGCGGTGAGGCAAGCGGCCCAACTGTGGGAACACTCTGGGGGGGACCAGAGTGGCCTGCCCCTGTGGTCTGCCACAAGCTCGGCCGGGCACCCTGCCAGTGCGGCAGGCAGCCCACCTCCTCACTTGTCTCCCTGCCACTCCCCGCTCCCATGGTTCGGGCCTCTTGCCTCCCCCGCTCCTTACCTCTTTGCCACAGCCACCCACGCTGCTGCCATCAACTCAGCGCCTAGAGGTGGCGCAGGCAGCTGCAGAGAAGAGGTAAAGGGTGGTGAGGTGAGCAGCCTGAACCATGGGAGTGCTCTGGGGGGTGGGGCGGGGGGCCTGCACAATGACATCACAGAAGTCCTAGAATGATGTCACGGAAGTTCTGGCATGATGATGTCACAGAAGTCCCTCCTGCCTTGGGCACCCCTAACCCACGCTACACCGCTGGCTCCATGTTCCCAAAATATAACTGGAAGGCACATGATGCAGCAATCTTGCTGAAGCTAAGCATCTGGGTCAAGATCTGGATAAGCTACCTCCATGAATGGTAAATATATTGCCTTGAACTCCTTGGAGGAAGAGAGGCAGGATATAAATGTGCATAGAAACCTGCATGTGGAACCATCCCCTCTAAAGAAGTGGATGGGGATGCTCTTGGAAGCACTTGAAGCATGTGCCTCATTCTTGCATGTATGACAGATTCTTGTATTGGCATGACTGCTTAAAGGAGGAGTTCCCAAAGAGACCCCAACACTCTCTCACCCATAATCTGCATGGTGATAGCAACTTTATCACTCATGTTTTCAATTTGCACCTCCACTTCATATATTCCAGAATGATGCCGCTCAGCCTTTCGGATAAACAGGATTGTATCTGTGGTGCTATTCCGAACTGCCACCTCCTTGGAGTCTAATGGCTGGCCATCCTTTGTCCAGACAACTTTAGGTCTAGGTTTACCCTGCAAAAGACAAACAACTAGTTAATAATTTAATAATAATAATTTTCAAAGTATTTGGTGGATTTTATTTACCTCCTTTCCAATGTGGTAAATAAAACCAAACAATCCATTTCAGTTGCAGTTCTGAGATGAGCAGTTATGAATGCATAACTAAAGGACATGAACAGAGGCAGTCCTTTAGGGAGACTTCTTTTCTTTTTTTTGAAAGGACATGCTAGTATGTGTATATGATATGTGTCTCAGAAGCATACTACAAAAAGGAAGGGAACAATTAAATGATTAAGCAATGCTGCAGTAGAAGGAAGTTGCATTGCTGGCATTTGCCACTTAAATGTATAACTGCTGCCTTTTGTTCTCCAGAAAAATAAATTTCTATTTTAAAACAGGCAAATGCATTGATAGCTGGTGGAGATGTGCATCTGAACCCTGCTGAAATGGCCAGAGCACCTTTTGATGCAACACAGAATGCATATCCGCATCAAAGGGCTCCTAGTTGCATATGACAAGTTGCATGAACCTATGCCTGAATTGTGGTCCTAATGTTCAATAAAACAATTAAGGAAGAAAAGTGAATTAAGTAACTGTTCACAAAAGTAATATGGGACATAAAATGCTATGGGGTGGAATTGTGTGTTTCTATTTATGGTTATCTTGCCGTGTCCTATCAGTGCTTGTATCTCATCTTCAACAATATTCTATATATCAGTAATGTCATGGGAAATTTTGGAGTTTGGCCCTGAAAGACCTAGGCCCATAGCAGCATTCCATCTAGAAATTACAAGCGGCAGTTTAAAACTCTCCAAAGCGGACGTTTTTTCCCCCTCTACTCCTCTTCAACCCCTCCCTTTCTCTTTCCTTAACCTTCGGTTTTCCCTTATCTCCTTTTACAAAGCAGCCTGCTAAGGAATGTGTTACATTTGGCACACTATAAGGGATAGGAAAAAAAGCAAGGTCGTAGGCCTGAACTAAAAAGTTGCACATGCGCACAAGCCACTACGTTCCACTTCACGTTTCTGCTGACTTCAGCAACGAATTCCTAAGACTGTCTTGCAGAGAAGGCTATAAGGTAAACAAGTATTTTTGGTCACCCTGGATCAGGTCCATTAGCCAATAGGACCACTCCAGTAGTGAAGACACACTGCCCATTGGACCACTAGAAGGTTACAAGCCACCATAAGGTGCTCTGGACTCGGAACCTGGGAGTCTAGGGGCGGCACCTGCCTGCCTGGACAGCTAGGGACTGGACCATCAGAGTGTCCCAGCCCGTTGACGCTCTGTCAATGGAAACCCGGGCCCAGCGGGACATATTATCGTTCCGCCGGGCCTGTAAGACAGAGCTGTTCCGCCAGGCGTTTGGTGATTGAAGGGGGCGGTGCCATGTCGGCCTCCCACCTTTGGGGTGGGGAAAGTTCTCCCCACCACTGCACTTTGTTAATTTGTTTTATTATTTGTATATTGATTTTAGTTTTTGTTTTTATCGATTTTAACTGTTCACCGCCCAGAGCCCCTGGGGATGGGCGGTATATAAATTGAATAAAATAAATAAATAAATAAATAAGTAGCCAGGGAGGCTCTCCCTTTTTGGGGAGCCTCGCTGCTGCACTTTGGCTCCAGCCCAGGGAATCCTCAGGTTTTTCTGTAGTTGTCTTAGGTTTAAGTGTTAGAATATAAGTTGCCTGTATTCATTTAGTGTGTCAAGTGTTAAGTGATTTCTTAGGATTTTAGAAGTTAAGTTGCAAGCTGTAAGTTTGAATTGTATTCCATTTGTAGCAAACTGCTTTGTGTTTCATTTTATTCTGCTTCAATAAAACCCTTCTGCTTTAGCATTATATTGTGTAAGTGTTAAGTACCCTTAAAGGTGGGAGACGAAGGCTTACCCCCAAAACCAGGATGACTGGCTGCAGAAAACCATAAGAACGAACCCCAGAGATAAAGCTAACCGGCAGGATCTGGTGAGGGAGAGGGAGAAAGTGGGAGTCAAAGGGGAAAGGGCTGCAGGCAGGTTCCTGGGATTCCCCCCTGGCACCAGTTTCTCTCTCCCTATTAAAGGTGGGAAGGAGCCACCCACACACCCATAAAAAAATTCCCACCACAAGTAATAGTGATAATTGAGACAGTAGCTGGGTAGTGGTGGGACAGGATAGCTTTTTCCTGGTGTTTTGCTGGTTGGGAAAATATGAAACCTTTCAGCAAAAGCATTGCACGGGAGTAAAAAGAAATCTTTCTTCTATGTAACAAAAGAGAAATGTTTATTATATATTGATTGTCTTGAAAGCCGTTAAAATTGATTTCAGTGAAAGTAAAGCTATCCTTTTAGTGAAAGCAAGAGTAGAGCTAGGAAATCTGTAAGGGCCAAAAATTTAACAGGTTAAAGAAATAGAGTGCAGAGTATAGAGATGCATGCATTTCAGTGAAGTTGCAATTTTGTATGAGTTTTTATTTTCAAAGAATTCTAATTACCCTAGAGAAAGTAATGGTATGGGAGAGTTGCAAAGGTGTATTGGTTTTTCCAGGAATTGGAGGAAGAGATTTTTTTATGATCAAACAGATTCAATCACGTACCTGGAAAGGAATCATAGTATTTACAGTATCACCCACTTTCTTCATTAGGGTCTGCCTGAGGTTGCGTGGCATCCAGATTTTGGGGCGTTCTGTAGATCAAACATTGATTTCAATTTACAGAATATTTTTACATGAATGAAGGAATTATGTTGACAGTTAATATAAAGTATTTATAAATCCCAAACAAACCAGAATGAAAACTGTCATTACAGTGCTAAGGATTGTTCAGTGGTTGAAAGCCATTGTACATTATTGGGTTCAAATAAATTTAAATAAATAAATTCCAGAAGCAAATTTTATTTGAGCAGTCAGTGCCACAGTGGAGATGAGACTAGACAAGCAGAGCTGTTGCTGAATACGAGATTGAGGCAGAAACCTGTATCTAGTGGAAACCCACCATGATATGAACACAGGGAAGTTGTAATGGAGACAAGGGCATAATGAACGGGGGCCTTTTTTACATGGGCAATTTTTGCTGCATTTGGCTCCATGCCTCTGGGTTTTCTTCCGAATTCTGGATAATTAACTCCTCCTCCAGATTTCAGTGCAGCATTTCACGGGTTCTCTTCCGAGTTGTCCGCCTGCACTTTTTCTGCACAGGGAGAAACTTGGAAGAGAACACTTGAAATGCCGCACTGAAATCTTAAGGAGGAGTTAATTGTCTGGACGTTGGAAGAAAACTTGAAGAGGTATGGGGCCAAATGTGGCAAAAACCTCCTGTGCAAAAAAAGGTCACGAGGTTAAAAAATCTTCTATTTTCCACTTTAAAAGGGCAAACATCTTAATTTTGCTATTGTAGTTATTAACTTAGTTATCAGAGAATGTTTTCCACAATGATTTGCCTGCTGAGGAAGTCCCTATGATTACCATAGAATCTTGTGGAAGATTCCTAAGTGTGTTTTAGGTTACAGATGCAGTTCATTCAGCCTGCTGTTCATGCCTTACTGTCATTTTGCATGAACACAGAGTAGACTAGTACCTTCTGGGACACGTGCAAAACTTCTGTAAAACACTACATTTAGGGGGAAGGTCATTGGTAGTAAGGTACTTTTAAGAGAAGTTTCTCCATCATTATTCATCTTCTCATTAAGGTATTCCTGATGAGCATCCCAGGAAACCCAGAACTTAATCTGGCTGATAACTTCAGTCTGGGGTTTTCCAGGGAACTCTGGGATTCCTTGGAGTGTTGCATGCCAGTGTTCCACATCTATTTGATGTGTGAATTTCTTCACTCAAGGACTGTACCTCCTCAGTTTCACCTGTAGAGGCATGAATCCCAACTTACTCCCAAACCAAAAACAACAACAACAACAAAACAGATTTTATCATGCAAAAGAGGAGGTTAATTTTTAAGCCTTCTCTCTGGAAGTTTTCATAAGTGGTGCAATGTCTGTCCAGCACTTCCCTATGCAAAACTAACTCAATCCATGAGGACCTCACGAAGTGTTATTAGAAGGAGCCAACAAACACAGACCACTCCTTCCTCCAACAACCTCTTCAATCCTCTGAAAGCTGATTGCTGGAGGTCACAAGACAGGTGCAGGCAAAAAGAAACATAGCAGGAAAGAGGGGTGCAGTAAAAAGGCAGAACTAGGTATCAAAGAAGACTTTTTTATAAGGTTAGTTTGTTTTGGTTGTTTGTTGCCAGGGCAATCCAAATGGTGGAGAATGAAACCTACTAGTGTTTGGGAAGCTCTATAGGTCACATATGGCTTGCCACACTGTTTTTAAAGATGATATAGACTCTGTGTCTGGTTGAATATATCATATATGTAAATGTTTCTTTCTACAAGAGAGATAAAATGGAAAGTTTTTTTATGTGGTGGGTTAACCCCCCTACACAGCTACCTTTCCTTTAGGAAAAGCAGCCCAACAAAATCTTGTGACTTTCTTATGAGACCAAGACCTTTTCAGTATGTCTCAAGAGTTCTGCATTCAGACTACAAAGTGGAAAAGAGAGAACCAAATAGTATTAAGGTACATCACTATAACTAAAGTGGCCCATCTGTGGATACTTAAATGCAGAGACTGGGGCCATGAACAGACAAGACAGATCATTTTACAAATCTGAGAAAAGTCCCAGATTTGTAGAAAAATCTGAAGTCTAATAAGCAAAAAACATTGGTTAGGGGATTTACCAACCAATAGAAATAATAGAAGCAATGCCTGTACCTTTAAGAAGGAGATTTTACTGGTTGTTGTGTGAGTTGCTAGGCAGCCACAACAACATCACCCATCCTCAAACCTTGGGTTCTGTCAACAAAAGGCAGGAGCGGGGGCTCTTTTGAGGGCTGTTTTGGAGCGGGGGCTCTTTTGAGGGCTGTCTTGGCCTTGAGTGACCAGGCCCTTCAGCAACCACTGGGTGATTTGCTACCACATGACCTGCATGACTCACCAGGATTGGCTGCTTGCTACTGTCCAACAGCGGCTACTCTACGAAAACCAATGCAGTGCAGTGTCTAGAGTTTCAGACTAGGATCTGGGAGTCTCAGGTTTGAATTGTCGCTCTGCTATGGTGCTCTGTCATCCTGTGCTAGTCATACTCTCTAAGCCTAACTAGCCTAACAGTGTTGTGAGGATAAAATGAAAGAGAGGAGCATGATATAAGCTGCTCTGGGTCCCTGGTCACTTCCACATGTTCCAATTTTATCGGGTTTTTCCCGTCTCAAAGTCACGTCTTCCTGATCTGCTTCTAGAACTCACCTTTCATATGCAACTTCCTCATGCATGTTTTGTGGGTGTTTGTCATAGAAAAAAAGGTCCCCAAACAGAAAATGTGTTCTTTATATGCGCCTCGTCACATATGATGTTGGCGCATCCCTGTCCAACATTCCTTTTTTTTTTGTTGAGCGCATGCAGGATTGCGCTATACTGTTGTCCTGTCTTTCAGCTTCTGTAGAAACTGGGCACGTGTAGTATTCCATTCTCTACCATTGCTTTCCCACTCAAAGTTTTAAATGCAAAAGTGTTTCATAAATATGCGAACAGTAGAGTAGTGCATAGGGGTGTGCAGTTCGGGTTTTGGAAACCCGAAAAAAACCCAAATCACCCCGATTCGGGTTGATTCGGGGAAACCCGAATCGATTCGGGTTTTCCGAATCGCCATAACCCGAATCGATTCAGGTTGATTCGGGTTGATTTGGGTTTTTCAATGGGAAAATGCCTCCGTCTTCCCGGATGCCTGGGGGAGGCATTTTCCCACCGAATCAAGCCAAAATTGGTGGGGACCTTCCTCTAGCTCCTCTCTAACAACCCCCCAAGGTTCAGACCGATTGGACTTTGGGGGGGCCATGTTATGGCCCCCCACACCAGGTCCCCCTATCCTCGCCTAAGAAAGGGAAAAGTGAGCGTCTTTTTAGCTTGCTGCTGCTAATCTTCTTCATTATTTCCTATGGGGAAAAAATGAAGAGGCAGGCTTCCTTTGCCAGGGGTGGCATTTTGCATGCAAAATGCCCCCCAACCCTCAGGGGCCCTTCTCCCACCTCTACTCCCACCCCCACCAAGGCTCAGCCTGCTCCCACTTGGGGGGGCCATTTCATGGCCTCCCCAAGTAGGTGCTCTTTTCTCTACTATTTACAGCTGGGGGAGGCTTGTCCTGCCAGGGGTGGCATTTTGCATGCAAAATGCCCCCCTACCCTCAGGGGCCCTTCTCCCACCTCTACTCCCACCCCCCACCAAGGCTCAGCCAGCTCCCACTTGGGGGGGCATTTCATGGCCTCCCCAAGTAGGTGCTCTCAGCCCCCAAAGTCCACCCCCTACAGCCCCACACAAACCCAATTCCCCCCCAGCTGCCACACACAGACCCAAATCCCCACATTAGCCCCTCACAGACCCAAATCCACCCCCAGCAGCCCCACATCCATAACCCCAGGAACAGGCTGGCAAAGGCCAGCCCTCTCCCTTTGTTCCCTATGCTGGGAACTTCTAAACTCTCTTTCCCTGGGCAATTCTGCACTGCCCAGGGGTGCCACAATGGTGGGCACACTTCTGAGTGCCAGCTTGTCCCTGTGAAAGAGCACCTGAACCACAGACACCCTCCCTCAAATTCCCCCACCACCTACAGAGATGGCTGGCCAGCCAGCCCCATTGTCCCCTATGATGGGAACCAACTGCACAACAAAGAATAAAACACGAACAACACAAAATAAAGTTTTTAAAAAATTATTTTCTCCCTTTCAAAGTACAAGTAGGCAAAGCATTATGACACATTACACCAGCAGTCCCCCACACAGAAAAATAACACATCTCACTTAACATCAGAGAATCACAAAAGCACAATTCCTGTCAAAAACACTTTATTTCTTGAACAGCTTTAGGTTACACAGCAGAGGGGCACACCAAAGGGCATTCCAGCATTCCACCTCACAAAAATAACACAACTCACTTAACATCAGAGAATCACAAAAACACAATTCCTGTCAAAAACACTTTATTTCTTGAACAGCTTTAGGTTACACAGCAGGGGGGCACACCAAAGGTCATGGCAGCAGTATCTTACACAAAAATAACACAACTCACTTCACATTAAAGAATCACCCCAAAAAATTGCTGTCAAAAGCACTTTATTTCTTTAACTGCTTTAGGTTACACAGTAGGAAGGCACAACAGGGCATGAAAGCAGTGTACTACACAAAAATAACACAGCTCACTTCACATCAGAGAATCACCCAAACACAATTGCTGTCAAAAATGGTGAAGTGGGTTGTATTATTTTGTGTAGTACACTGCTATCATGCCCTGTTGTGCCCTCCTACTGTGTAACCTAAAGCTGTTCAAGAAATAAAGTGTTTTTGACAGGAATTGTTTTTGTGATTCTCTGATGTTAAGTGAGTTGTGTTATTTTTGTGAGGTGGAATGCTGGAATGCCCTTTGGTGTGCCCCCCTGCTGTGTAACCTAAAGCTGTTCAAGAAATAAAGTGTTTTTGACAGGAATTGTGCTTTTGTGATTCTCTGGGCGATTCGGGTTTCTGCTATACCCGAATCGGCTTCTCAATTCGGGTTTGCCAGATTCGGGAAACATGAACCAGGGTGCCTTTGCACACCCCTAGTAGTGCAATTGCGCGATTTCATAGCCTACTATATAAAAGGCAAACCATGTTCCTGACCACTCACTCCTTATCGCCATGCAGCCACAGTACGCAGGGATAAGAAGCGAGTCAGGGGCAAAATGGTTTGCCTCCCCACTGCCTCCTCAGGGCTTTCAGATGCCCAGAAAGGCTCAGCGTGGTGGCAAGGCCCTCCCAAGGTTCTGCAGCAGCCAGAGGGACTCCCTGCTGCCTCCACAGAGCCATGCACAAGCTGAGCAGTGGCTAAGGGACTGGAGGGGGAGGGAATTTGCAATCTCTTCCACGATCCTGCTTCAACTGATGCCTAGGGGGAGGTGCGGGGGGAGGCACTGCTAGGGCCCATTGTATTTTCTCAAACAATGGAACTTATTGCTAGTTTAAAATAAAATCAGAAATGGCATTCTGTTCTCAAAGCTGTTCCTAGACTGATAGTCTGATTGCTGAGTGGTCCAATGTAGCAAGCACTGCAGTATGATTCCCTTTATATACGTAGATATCATAATAGTGCAAGGACCATTAAGAGATGTAAAAAGGGGGAGGGGAATTATACAATTGTGCATGCAAGCCAGATGCATGTGTGAAGTTTGAAGAAAAGGTAATGGTGAGAGGAGGGGTTGGAGATTTGTGGGAGGACTCTTCTGAAGCACAAAAAAGCCTTTGCATGCATTGATACAGTGTTGAATCGTGTGAAAAACCTGCATCACAAATAAACACAGACCAAAACAGGCCTCACAAAAAACACTTAAAAACTGGGTTAATCACGACCCTCCTGCACATGGGAAACAACGACGTGTTTCAGATAACCTGCCAGAGTTCCATTTAGGGCCCAAAACGGCCTGGATCGGGCTGAAACAGCCCAGATTGGGGCCAAAATGGCCAGGATCGGGCCGGTGCTCGGCGGGGGAGGGTTCAGTGCCCATTCTGGGCCATTTCAGCCCCATTCTGAGCCATTTTGGCCATTTTGGTCCCAGATCAGGGCTGAAACTGCCTGGATCTTGGCCAAAATGGCCAGGATCCAGCCAGTGCTGAGCAGGGGAACACTCCCCTGCCTGGCAGCGGCCCAATCTTGGACGTTTTGAGTACCTTTGGGCTCAATTTGGGCCTGAAGTGGCCAGGAATGGGCCCGAAATGGCCAGGATTGAGCCTCTGCCAGGTGGGGGAACACTTCCCTGCCTGGCAGCTGCCCAATCCTGGCCATTTTGGGCCCTTTTTAGCCATTTTAGGCTCAATTCAGGCCCAAAATGGTCAAGATCAGGCCCAAAATGGCCAGGATCGTGCCGCTGCTCAGCAGGGGAGTACTATCCCATGTAGCAGCAGACTGTTCCAGGCCAATCCTGGCAATTTGTAGCCCATTTTGGTCCAATTTGGGCCCAGAATGGCCTGGATCAGGCCCTAAATGGCCAGGTTTTGGGCTGCTGCCCTGCAGGGGAGCATTCTCCCATGTGGCAACAGCCTGTTCCAGGCTGATCTGGGCTGTTTTGGGCCTGTTTTGGCCCAATTTGGGCTTGAAATGGCCTAGATCTGGCCACTGCTAGGCGGGGGAGTGCTCCCCCACGGCGGAGCGGCCCATTCCGGGCCGAATTGGACCCCCCACTGGAGCATGGAGTGCTCCTGGGGTGGCCATGCCTGCATGATGACATCACTTCCCAGAAGAGATGTCATCATGCAGTCTCGGGAGCACGCACACAGTGCATGCTCGTGCATGTATTGAGAGGTGCACCACTTCCTCCCGGGAGTTGCCCTGGGTGAGAGTTCCCCCACCTCTTTTCCCAGAAAAAAAGCCCTGTGTCATATCTTTTTGGATTCCAGTCAAGTGAATTAGACCACTTGTCCCTTTGGCCTGCAGACAAGGTGATGAATAATAACCTCGATTGTGGACATCCAAGTAACAAAACATTTGTTCTCACAACCTAGGCAATGTCACTGTTTGGCATTAGGATCACACTGAACACCAAGTATGAACATAGCATAGCATAGCAACTGTTCAAGTAGTATAAAACTTATTCTGAGGAAGAAAATCCAACTTCTTAAAAAATCATGTACAATCTAGTTCTTAATAATCAGAAATACTATAAATGAGAAACTTTTGTGAACTGATGACTGGCAGAATAAATTATACATGTTATGCAAACTGAATTTGATCTTCTGATGTAATCAAGTAAAATTACAAGATAGTTCACAAATTCAAGTTAGGTTAGGTACATGGCCCTAACTGTTCATTAGGGCAACCTAAGTAATCACAGAAAAGAAGGTGATATGGGGCTTACTGATATTTTATTATATAAAAGTAGTAACAGAAGAGAAGGGATTGAGATTCATAAGGAAAGGATATAAATCTAGAATAAGTGAAGTATCTCCCAAACCCAAAAGGGATCTTTATTCATTAAAATCCAAGCAGAATTAAGTAACTAAATTAGGGGTATGCACATCAATTTTTTTCAGATTAATTTCCAATCTGGATTTGGGGACAGCATATAATGGGTCCACTATTTCTTGGGGGTGATAGACCTAGCCTCCAAGTCTACCCAATCAGCTGTTAGTGGTTGTCTCCAGTCTCTTTAAAATTTAAAGTGCCATTATTTTTCTATGGGAGGACATGGCCTTCAAAATCAGAGGCCAGGTCTACTCCATAGACAGGAATGGCTCTTTAAATTTTAAAGGGCTTAGAGATGCTGACTAACAACTGATTGGATAGACATGGCCTTGGAGGCTAGGTCTATTATCCACAGGAAATAATGGACCCATTAGATCCTATAGGTGGTAGAGAGGCCATGTCTACTGGCCTATACACTGCCCATAGGAAATATGACTCTATTATTTCCTATGAGCAGTAGACCTAGCCTCTGAGGCAAAGCCCACCAAATCAGCTATTAGCTTCTCCAATCCCTTTAAAATTTAAAGAGCCATTCTTTTCTATCAGGGTAGACCTGGCCTCTGACTTCTCCTGGATTTTGGGAGAGTTTTCAGTCATTTTGAATAACCCTGAGTTGGTCCCAAATAGCTAATTTCCAGTTTACTTTTGGCTCAGGTATATCCAAGTGCACACTCCTAAACTAAATATTTACTTGGAAATTGGATTCAGACCTTTTTAGGTAGCCCCTTTAATAGAGAGAGGTCCTGGTCCCTTTATGAGTGAGGTTTATTTATTTGTTTGTTTTAAACATTTATTAGCAACCTTTCTACCTTGCAGGAACTCAAGGCAGCTTATATAATATATATAAAATAACGATCACAAAATGAATAAAATGAAGTTTTAAAACACATTAAGCCAGCCAATAGGATTGTTTCCTAAAAACAAACAGCAGTCCTAAATAAAAGGGTTATGAAATAGGTTTCTGGACTGAGGCTGATATGTGCCACATTGAACTGATATTGGATACTATCAGCTTTTCATGGAAGTGGAAGGACTGAATCCAATGCCTTACTGTGTTTGGGTTGGGGGAGTCAATGCTTTCAACAGTTAAAGTTTATCTCTGTGTCCATGAATGCTAGCAGTTGTTTTATACAAATGGAAATCTGACTAAAAGCCTTGATTCTGTGCAAAAAGCTAAATTTTAAAATGAATGGGCCATAAATAATGCAATCTTAATGGCTTCCTTGCCATTGAACACCCTTGTAGTATTTCTATAACCAGTAATGAAATACTTTTTGTGTCTAATATATAACATGAATTTAGTATTTGGGAGTATAGCTTTGCAGATATCCTAGAATGAGAAGATTTGTGCCTCCTTTTCTTTCTCTAATAAAGTCATCACGATACCATCAAATTCCCTATTTCTTCATTAATATCATTACAAATGGGCTCAGAATGAAGGATAGTGGCTGTGTATACTTACGCAAGACTTCTCGGATAGTAACTGGTTCTTTGGTAATTGCTGGTTGACTTGTACCAGCCAGATTTACAGCTGTGACACGAAAATGAAGTTTTTCTCCTGTCACCAAATCCTTAATCAAGGCGTTGGTGCGCTCGGTGGGGCCATGAAGAGCTGGAATCCATTCTGTGGCTGCAAAAATACATTTCTCTCACTGTAAAGACTAAAGAAGAGTTTTGCTCCAGATTTTCTAAAGCTATGTCTAAAAGGAATTCAAATGGAACGTGGTTTTTGCAACTGGTTGAAATTGAGAAAGAAGTTGGCTTTTTAAAATGATTTTAATGATAATTAGAGAGCTTGGAAGAGAGATCTGTGTGGTCAGTTATGTTGCTTCACATGGTAGAAATATGTCAGTGATTTTAATGAAAGCGTATCAATATACAGTCATCTCCTTACATTACAGACTGGAAATGGGGGGACGTTCAGAGATTGTGGCTTGCCTGAAATTATCCTGGGACTGCATAGCTGAACTTAGATTTCCATTACGGATTTCCTGTTCATAGCTTATGCTCTTAACTCCTATGATACATTATCTCTGTAATGATTCTGTAGAATTATAGGCTGTGTTTAATTTCTGCTAGGAAGACATTGACAATGCTGTTTCCATCCCATCTCTTTCATCTTTGATTTGCTTAATAGCTGTTGCCTTCTTTACCAAAGACAGCCCAAACTCCTGTACTTAGAGGTGAAGATGGTAATTGGCTTGGATGGTTTTGAAAGGGGATTAGAGAAATTCAAGGAGGGTAGACCTATCAACTGATAGTACCTGTGTTTCATGTCCAGAGGTAGTATGGCTGTGGGGGGGAGCAGGGAGGCAAACAGTGAGGTAAGGGTATTGTCTTCATTTTGTGTTTGTGGGCTTCCTAAGAAGCATAATATTGAACCAGATGGTCTGATACATGTGAGTACTTAGCAGGGCCGGATCGAGGGGGGGCAGGGGGGGTAGTCTGCCCCCAGCGCCACCAGGGAGGGGGTGCCGGGAGCAGCTGCCAGCTGCCAGAGGGCGCAGGCAGCAGCGCGGGCAGCCTTGAAGCCCCCCGCGCTGCCTTTTGCCTGCCCTGCAGGACAGGGGGCGGCTGGCTTAACGCGCACCCACTGTCCTGCAGGGCAGGCAAAAAGCAGCACAGGGGGCTGTGGGGCTGCCCGCACCATTGGCCTGCCCCGCAGGACAGGGGGCGGCTGCCTGCCCCCTGTCCTGCGTGGCAGGCGAATGGTGCAGGTGGCTGTGCTGCTTTTTGCCTGCCCTGCAGGGCAGGGGGTGCGTGGCAAGCCAGCCGCCCCCTGTCCTGCGGGGCAGGTGAAAGCAGTGCGGGGGGCCGTGCTGCCTTCTGTCTGCCCTGCAGGGCAGGGGGTGCCCAGCAAGCCGGCCACCCCCTGTCCTGCGGGGCAGGCGAAAGCAGCGTGGGGGGCTGCAAGGCCGCCCACGCCATTCGCCTGCGGGGAGGCAAATGGCGCGGGCGGCTTCCCAGCCCCGCACGCTGCCTCCGTTCCGCCCTGTGTGATGACGTCACTTCAGTGACGTCATCACGCAGCACGAGGTGGCCGGCCAAGGGTTGCGCCGGGTGTGGGCAACCCTAGATCTGGCGCTGGTACTTAGGAATATGCTGCCTGCACTAAGGTTTACTCACATCCTTCTTTGCAGTACTCAACGTTGTAGCCATCTAGCCCTCCTGCTCCAATCCGTTCAGGGGGCCTCCACTTCAAAGTAACAGAAGTGTCGGAAATGTCTTCCACTGTAAAGTGTGTTGGTTCACTCGGAGGAGCTAAACAGCAAAGGAAACCCAGAGGCTTTGGATTATTGTTTTGTTTAACGTTTATGATGCAATCTCCCAGTTCTCTTACTATCAAGATAGTTTACAAATATTTACAGCTGTGCAAAATGTAATCTGAAACCATAACATTAGCAGTACAACATAAAAACTAATAAAAAACCATTCCTCAACACATGTCTAATTGTGCATCTGAATAAAAACAGATTTACTTGCTTGCAGATTTCCTGTGATGATGGATTTGGAGGAAGTTCAGCAAAACAGGGACCATAACAAAGAAGGATCTCTTTTGAAGATATTAAAGGGTGGGATGGCCCATATGAAGAGGCAACTGATGCCTAAGTTATGCTTATCCCATTTACAGCTCTCTATAGGTTAACACCAGCACCTTAAATTGTGTTTACAAGTTGATAGGAAACCAGTACAGTGTCTCTGTATGCAGTTGATGCCCAGAAGGAGGCTGGCTGTTGTATTTTGCCAGACCCCATTGCTTCTAACTGCTCTTCAAGCCAAACACTAAACATTATAACATGGAAGTCTTTCAGACCACAAAAAGGTACATGGCAGTGCTGAAGCATTTGACATGGTAATTACTGTTCTCTGAAATAATGGCACATGGTATAAGAAAAAAGTGCTAAGGATAATCTTGAGTGTGTATGAGACAGAGTTCACAAAGGCTTCAGAAGATAAGCTGGGTTAGTGGATGTTGGTCCATTTGTACATTGTAGGAAGGGCACTTCCCACTATGTATTTTGGGAACATACAGACTTACCCATTATGCTTAGTTTACGTGCTCAAGTTGCAAATAGGGTTGCCAGCTTCTAGGTGGTAGCTGGAGAGCTCTCAGCATTACAACTGATCTCCAGGCAACAGAGATCAGTTTCCCTGAAGAAAATGGCTGCTCTGAAGGGTGGACTCTATGGCATCATACCCCACTGATGCCCCTCCCCTCCCCAAATTCCTGCCTCTCTAGGCTCCATCCCCCAAATCTCAAGGAATTTCCCAATTTGGACCTGGCAACACTAGTTGCAAATCCATTTTTTAGACGTGCAAAATTATTTTCCAGGTTAAGAGCGACCCATGCTATTTTTGTGAAACTAAATACCAGTGCTGCCCATTTATATTCTTTTGAAAAAAATCTTTTCTATATCAAAGGAAGCCTGAACTGGAGAAGCAGGCAAAACATTTTGCAGAAGACTGAAAAGGGTTTTATAAGTATGAAGCAACTTACATTCTTTAACTCATCCACATGCCATTTAGATTACACAGAAAGGCAGAAGCAATTGCCTTAATAAAGACAAAAATGGCTATGGAGATTCAATTTGGTTAGACTTTGTTAGATGAAAAGTTAGATGCAACCTGAAACCCTTTTATGTTCAGTATTGACTAAATTAAGTTTGCATAGTACCTCCTTTGTTTCATTCTAAGAATCTTTCTACAAACAAGTTTGTAGTATGCTCCAAAACGACTCCCTCCCCTCTGGTCTTTTTTGGCTTGACATTGAGCTTGTGGAAGAATTCTGGGGACCTTATAAACTTATGTTAGCTATTTCTAATAGATTATTATCAACACTTTAATGAAATATGTGTGCTTATCATATCAACACTATGATATTTAAACATATTGTGTGCATTATTTAAAATATTTCATTATGCAGAATGTTCTGTACTGTATAACCCCCAACCATATAACAGATGGAGATCCTAATGTCAGCATCCCACCTTGTTGCTTTCTTGTTGCTACATTTAATCAAAGCCTATTATTAAAAAAAATTTAAGATCACATGCCTCACACAGAGGAGAAATGGAGATGTTTGCTCATTGCTACAATGCACACTGCAAACTCAATACCTCCTCGCCAAAATTATCAGCTGGAGTTTTATTTCTAGGCCAGTACATTTTCCTTATTCCATGACAATCTTTGGACCTTTTAGAGCAGTTTCTTCCTACAGGGATTCTTGTATGACTTCTTTCTCCACAGCCCAATTGTTGACTAGTAACGGAGGACTGTGGTTCACCAACTCCTCTTGCAGTTTTTCCTTCTCTGCAGGCTCATCACCTTTAGGTGCTTGTAGTTTCACACAGTCTCCTTTAGAAAGTTTTTTCTCTTAGCCTGCTGTGAGCTGGAGCACCACTTCAGTCATTTCTCTTTCGGCTCTATCTCAAGAAGTCAGGAACTGATGAAATGCTGTATAGCGAGGTTCATAGAGATTATTGACTGAAAATACCACAGCTGTTTTCTTAACCAGTGATCACTGCAGCTTCACGGGGACTGGGATTAAGGGAACACTAGCAGTATACTCTGATATTTGCACCTGTCATGAAACAGGGAAGCTAAGAGAGCTGAGAGATCACTGTCAGTTAGTCCCCATCACTCATCCAGATGTAGCTTGCCTCTCACACTTATAATTTCAATAGTTAGAAATTCATCAGCAAGTTCCTGAAATTGAAACCTCCCAGTTATAGAGAAAGGAGGGGAGACTAGAAATTATTACAAACATATTCAGAATGGTTCACTGATTACTCATCTGTCTGAAAAAAAAACCAGTGTTTCTTACCAGTAACTGTTGTTCGTCGAGTATCTTCTGTGCAGACACACATTGGGACTGCGCATGCGCAGGCCGGCCGCGGAAAGATTTGACTAGCTATAGAATCGTGAAGAGGGGGACGCTCGCCGGTTCCGCGCGTGCGCGGTTCCGTTCCCGCCAAAACCGGCATACTTAAGGCGAGCGTCCCCCACATTCCCTCAGTTCCCCTGAGCCGCCGGAGGCCAAACAGTACGAAACAGCACTCACAGCGGGGCAGGAGGGAGGGAATGTGTGTCTGCACAGAAGATACTCGACGAACAACAGTTACTGGTAAGAAACACTGTTTTTCGTCGTCGTCCTTCTGTGCAGCCCCACATTGGGAGTATAGCGAGCTACTCACCAATGGGGGCGGGTGTGAGTGTCACTGAAACAACGAGTGCAGGACAGCAGTCCCAACTGCCGAGTCACGTCTCGCATTCACGTCCACAGAGTAGTGTTTGATGAACGTCGACGGAGACGACCAGGTGGCAGCTTGACAGACGTCCCGAAGCGGAACTCCTCGCAGGAATGCAGCAGAAGCAGCTTGCGCCCGGGTAGAGTGGGCGATCACGGATAAAGGACACCGCCCACCAGCTTTAGCATAACAAAGTTTAACGGCAGACACCAACCAGCGGGAAATGGACTGTGGGGAAGCAGGCAGACCCTTACGGGGTCCAGAATAGCAAATGAACAATGCAGGGGACTTCCTACAAGTTGCTGTTGCATGCAAATAAAACAATAAAGCACGTTTCAAATCGAGAGTGTGCAAGGCTCGTTCCCCTGGGGAAGAAGGGTTGGGAAAAAATGTAGGGAGGATAACCTTCTGTTGCAGATGAAACTTGGTTACCACCTTCGGGAGGAACTCCAGACTAGGGTGCAGGACAACCTTATCAGGGAAGAACTGAAGAAAAGGGGGATCAGCCCGAAAGGCAGAGATCTCCCCAACCCTTCTGGAGGAGGTAATAGCCACCAGAAACACCACCTTTAATGTCACCAATGCCAGCGGGCAGGTAGCCAGTGGTTCAAAGGGCGGAAGCATTAACTGTGCCAGAACCAAAGGTAAACTCCACTGTGGAACCGGGGGTACCCTGGGAGGGAAGGTTTTGAAAAGCCCTTTGAGAAACTGCTTGGACAAGTGATGGCTGAACACGGTTCTCCCATCAATCCGCTCATGAAAAGCGGAGATCGCAGCCAGGTGGACCTTAATACTGCTCACAGCCAGATCACGTGAGTGCAGATCCACCAGGTAATCAAAAATTAAAGGTAGGGGGCATACAAAAGGGGAAGCCCCTTTGGGAGCCAACCAACGGGAAAAACGGGACCACTTGCGCTGGTAAGACAGCCTAGTGGAGAGCTTTCGTGAGTTTAAAAGGATCCGCAAGACCTCAGCAGAGAAGGTCACTCTGGGGCCAGCAGGAGCCAGGCCGTCAACTTCAGAACCCCCACATTGTGGTGCCACACACCGTCCCGCAGCAAGAGGTCCGGGGCGGTTGGGAAGGGTAGGCAACATCCCTTCGAAAGGGAGAGCAGGAGGGGGAACCATTCCTGGCGAGGCCAATATGGAGCCACCAGGATGCAGTGGGTGCGATAAGCTCGAATCCTGCAAAGAACCTTGTGCAGGAGCGGGGTTGGAGGGAAGGCATAAAAGAAGCCTGGGGACCAGGGTATCTGGAAGGCATCTCCCAGGGATCGAGGATCCACCCCAGCCCTGGTGCAAAACTGCGGGGCCTGTCTGTTGGAAGCCGTAGCAAAGAGGTCCACCTCCGGAAACCCCCACTGGCGGAAAACTGGAAGGAGATATTTGGGCTGAAGGGACCACTCGTGCTGCGGGAGAAACACCCTGCTGAGGGTGTCTGCGGACACGTTCAGCTCCCCCGCGATGTGAATCGCTCTGGGGTAGACATTGTTGTGGGCCGCCCAAGACCATAGTCGTGCGGCTTCCTTGCAGAGCCTGAGTGAAACCGTTCCCCCTTGCTTGTTCACGTAGTAGCAGGCCGTCGTGTTGTCGGACAGGACCTGGACCCGCTTGTTCCGGAGCACATCTGTGAAGGAAGCAAGGGAGTACCGGATTGCACGGAGTTCTAACACATTGATGTGCAAGGAGGCCTCAGAGGGCGACCAGACATCTTGCACTGTCAAAGAACCACAGCGGCCACCCCAGCCGAGATTGGAGGCATCAGTGGAGACAGTAACGTCAGCCACGAAAGTGCCAAATGGAGAGCCCCGGGATAAATTCTCAGGGAGGGACCACCAAACCAGGGAGCGCAGCACACCCCTTGGGATGGAGAACTTCCGCTGAGGGGACATCAGAAGAGGGTTAAAACGTCGAAGGAACCAGGTTTGCAGGGGCCGCATATGGAGGCGTGCCAGAAGCACTACACTCGTAGTGGAGGCCATAAGCCCAAGGAGTGTCTGAATAAGTAAGGCCGTCTGGTAGCGATGAGACAGGAAATAACGCACCAGAGAAACCAGGCGGTTTAAACGGTCCAAAGCTAGGAACGCCCTCCCTAAAGAGGAGTCCAGAACTACCCCAATAAACCGTATCGTTGGCGTAGGCAAAAATATGGACTTTCCAAAATTAATGAGAAGGCCCAAGCTATTAAGCAGGGAAGTGACAAGGGAGAGCTGATCCCTGAGCCCAAGGGCAGATGGCCCAACCAGGAGCCAATCATCTAAGTAGGGGTAGATGACACATCCTTGAGAGCGTAAAAAGCCCACCACCACAGCCATACATTTGGTAAATACTCGGGGGGCGGAAGCCAACCCGAAAGGCAAAACAGTGTATTCATAGGCCACTGACCCACAGAAGAATCTGAGGTATTTCCTACAATCCTCACGTATAGAGATGTGAAAGTAGGCGTCTTTCAGGTCAATAATGGCCATCCAGACTCCAGTGTCCAAAAGCTCTATAACCTTGGACAGGGTGAGCATCCTGAATTTCTGGGTCACAAGGTAGGAGTTGAGACCCCTGAGGTCTAGGATAGGGCGAGAACCACCATCCTTCTTATCCACTAGGAAGTACCTAGAATAGAAACCATAGGGAGAGGTGGAAAGATCAACCACACGCACAGCACCCTTTAGAAGCAACTCCTGAACATTATTATTCAACAGTGAACCAGAAACAGGTGTATAACGAGGGGGCAGAGAGAGTGGGGGGGTGCAGGTGAACAACAATTTGTAGCCATGCTCTACAATAGACAACACCCAGGAGTCAGTAGTGATAGTCCGCCAAACGGGCAGAAACGGTCGGAGCCTCTTCCCAAACAAGGGGGTCTGGCCAACATCCTGGGAGGCAGGCAGGGCAGCGTCCAGATCTAGTCAGAAGAGCTGCTTCGGACCCGACGCCGGACCTTTCGGGGAGCGTTGAGGTCCCTGTTTCCCTCGGTTCCGAGAAGACCTTTTAGCAGCACCCTTCTGCGAACCGGAGAAGGAACGGTGGCCGTAGTAAGTGGAAGAATAGCGGCCTTGGCGCTGGTGGTAGGGCTGGGAAGACTGGTAGGGCGTTTGGAAGGACTGGAACCGAGGAGCACGATACCTCGAGGCCGACTGGTCAGCAATCACGCCGAGGGACTTAGCCGTTTGGTGATTTTTCTTCATGAGGGACAGGGCTTCATCCGTCTTCTCCGAAAATAAGAGGCTCCCCTCGAAGGGGAAATCTTTAACCTTCGTCCGCTTATCCAGAGGCAGGGCCGTGGAGCGGAGCCAAGCATGCCTTCGGAGGACCACAGAGGAAGCCATGGAGCGAGCCGAACAGTCAGCCACATCTTTCCCGGCTGTCATCTGCTGTTTTGCGAGCTTCACAGCCTCAGCTTGCAGAGCCTTGACCAAGGGGCGACTGGCAGCGGGCAAGTCGGCAATGTAGGTCGACAGACGGTTCCATAGGAACAGGTTGTATGATCCCATTATCGCTTGAAAGTTGGCGATACGAAAAGCAAGGGACGCGGAGGAGTAGACCTTGCGACCCAGGGCATCCAGTTCCCGGCCTTCTCGATCCACTGGAGCGGATTGTGAGTTTCGACGGAACCGAGCGTTGACCTCGTCGGCGACCAGGGAAGAAGGCTTCGGATGGGCGAAGAGAAAAGGACAATCCTCCTGCTTCAGCCGATAACATTTTTCCAGGTTCCGGGCAGTCGCCGGAACCGAGGCCGGTGTTTGCCACAAGTTGTGCGCGGCATCAACGAGATCCTCCACCGGAGGGAAAGCCACAGATGCCGAAGAACCAGAGGACAGCGCCTGGAGGACCTTACTCTTGTGCTTCGTGGCAGAAGAAGTGACATCCAGCTCCAAAGCTTCTGCCATTCGGATCATCTGCTCAGGAAGCATACGATGATCTTCGGTGGGAGAGGATGCTCTGGACTCACCGACGGCGTCGTCAGGGGACGGATCCCACGCCAGGTCGGAGGAAGCTTCAGAGGGGGAAGCCAGACCCTCCTCATCCTCGGAACCGGAGAACTCCGGCACCTGCGCAGAGGCAGATGGCATCGGTTCCGCGCGGGAGACCGGAGGCAGTGTCGGAGGAGCGACCGCGTGTCCTGGCTGTCTCACGGACGTCTCTGGCACGGCCGATGAGAAGGCAGGTACCGATGGGACCAGGCCAGCGTGCTGGACAAGCGCCGCCGATGACTGGAGCCAGGACACGAAGGATGACCAGGTCGCCACATCACCTATGCCCGGGAAGTTCTGCACCGGAGGCAGCCACGGGGTCGGAACCGAACGGGCGTCCGGGACCTGCTGTTGGGGCCAGGACGGAACGGACGGATCAGTAGAGGCAGGAGCGGATGGCAAGCCATGTTCGAAGGCCACGATCGGATCCGGGAAGTTCGGAACCGAGATGTAATCATCCTCTATATGCGGTGGAGGCGTGTGCGGCGGCGACGGCGTGTGCAAGGCATCAGGCGGAGGAGCTGAAAGAGACGCCGGCACAGGCGAAGGGCCGCGAGTGGCGGGAGCGGAGACGTCTCGTTTGTGATGCTTCGAACGAGACTTCGACTTTTTTGCCGGGGGCGCCGAAGCAGCCCGTTCCACAGCGGAGCGCTCCGCCGAGCGCTTCTTCGGGCGGGTAGCACCCTCGGTCACAAGGGGGGTAGCCGGTACCGCAGCCGGTTCCGAGGGGGTCGGATCCGAGGAACCACGAGCCGGGTCAGACGAAGGCCCGGGAGCGGGAGAAGCGGCCGAACGAGGCGCATCCTGCTTACCCGCCTGATCTTGGGGTAGAAGGTTAGACCCCCAGAGGAAGGCCTTCAGCCGAGCAGAACGGTCGTGGCGGGCCTTGGGTGTAAACGACTGGCAAATAGCACAGCGCTGAACAATGTGCCCTTCCCCGAGACAGAGGAGGCACAAGTCGTGCCCATCGGAGTGGGTCATCTTCATCGAACATTTCTGACATTTTTTGAAGAGGGCCATAATGAGAGTTGGAAAAAGAACGCTAGCAGAACCAATTCCGACGGCGGCGAAAAAGGAACTGAGGGAATGTGGGGGACGCTCGCCTTAAGTATGCCGGTTTTGGCGGGAACGGAACCGCGCACGCGCGGAACCGGCGAGCGTCCCCCTCTTCACGATTCTATAGCTAGTCAAATCTTTCCGCGGCCGGCCTGCGCATGCGCAGTCCCAATGTGGGGCTGCACAGAAGGACGACGACAAACCCCAAGGTTGCTTTTAGAATGTATGGAACGTCAGTGTGTTTGTAGTGGCTCAAGTGATGGACTAAGATCTTTGTGACTCAGGGTTCATTCCCCTCTCTGCCGTGGAAGCTCACTGGGTGACCCTGGGCTAGTCACAGTCTCTCAGCCTAACCTCCCTCACAGGATTTGTTGTGAAGAAAAAATGGAGGAGAGGAGTATGATGTAAGCCACTTTGGGTCCCCGTTGGGGAGAAAGGTGGAGTATAAATGAAGTAAAATAAAATAAGAAAAACAACATAATTTCCTCCTATCTCTCTCTTTTTGGAAGCTTCAGAAGCAGTGCAACATGTTGGGAGACTCACCAATGGGCATGAAGGGCTGTGAGGCAGGACTAGGTCGGGACATGCCAACAGAGTTCACTGCATAAACACGCATCTCATAAACAACTCCTTCAATCATTCTCTTTGCTTCATAGGACAGATCACTCAGAAGGTCAAAATTCAGCCTCATCCACCTGTAGCTTTTTTTCTTCTTCCTCTCTAAGATATAGCCTGTATATGAAAAGACACTACAGTCATGCAGAGGAACTGGCCTGGGTAAAAATCTGATCTGCCAGAGACACGAATATGGTCATTTTCTTCATAATGCATAGAAATTTCCAGTCCAGATTTCTAGTTATCAAATTAAGTATATTTCATATAGAGTTGGTGAATGGATTACTCCTTTGGATCTTGTTTTGTACTGACCTCTCTTTGTAACCCCCTCCCCCCACAACTAGATATAAAAAAACAAGCCCATTGGTTGTACACTTCATGTATCGAAAGAAGTGAGCTCTGACTCATGAAAGGTTATGCTGACATAAACTCAAGTCTTTAAAGCATTAGTAGACTCCTAGTCAATTTAAACATATTCACGTTTAATCAAAACTTCTATATGCAAGTCTTTTTGAGACACTCAGTGTATGGTAACTTGCAAATTAATAACCAAAATAATGAGATAGTAAACTCATTGTTAGGGGGAAAGGCCATCTTTAATATTTTATTTTTAATCCCCCATTAAGAGCTAACAAAATAACAACAACAACATTTGATTTATATACTGCCCTTCAGGACAACTTAATGCCCACTCAGAGCGGTTTACAAAGTATGTTGTTATTACCCCACAACAATCACCCTGTGAGGTGGGTGGGGCTGAGAGAGCTCCAAAGAACTGTGACTTGCCCAAGGTCACCCAGCTGGCTTCAAGTGGAGGAGTGGGGAATCAAACCTAGCTCTCCAGATTAGAGTCCCGTGCTCTTAACCACTACACCAAACTGGCTCTCATAATAAAATAAAAATACTATATCCTTTAATTCACTAACTTACTGGTTTAAAATTCATCCTCATCACCTAATCATCTATATTTATTTGTTTAATCTGCTAATTAAACTCAACGTTGAGCTCCTTGCATGAAAGATATTCGAATATGATGTAGACTATTTGGAGTCCAGGATAACTACTTACCCATGAACAGATGACTTGACCTGTTCAGCCACCAGCAATAGATCTGACTTCAATTAAAAGATACCCCCACTTTGAATCTGCCTGGACACGTCAGGTTTGGCGTAAGGGAAGCCATTTTAAGCAGGATAATTTCACTGACTGATTACGAAAGAAGCTCCAGGAGTAGAATGAATGTTTATTTTAAATTTTACTCAACAGGTGATGACAATTTTTTTCACAGTTATGCATAAATAGCAAATGTGATATATTAAGAGAAAAGGAGCTAGATTAAAACCCAATATACAATCTAATATACTGAGTTTAACCTTTTAATTAAATGTATAGGTGTAGAAACTGATTTTACAGGTCTAGTCCTTTTGCCAGTCCATATCTATGGTGCAGTAGCAATTTTTGTAGCCTTACTATAACTATGGGCACAGTTGTGGAGTGCCTAATTTTCCACTGGGACAGTTTCTTCTCATCCTCCTTTCTTGATGCTTGATATCTACTCCTTAGTGACCTTGGACAAAGGTAGTCTTGGCTCAATCAGAGAAATGTGTCCCTGACTTGAGAGCAGCTTCACACATTACAAATGAGGGCCAGCGGAGGAATTTCAAGTCATGTTTTTGAATGTTTTGTGCGTTCTATGTAACATGTAGCAGTACTGGTAGACATGAGGAAATGTACTGCTTTCACTCTGTATGTTACATGGGAAGCACATTTCTCTGCATATAATGTTATTAAGTTGTCTTTTGACCGTACAGATGGTGGCCATCATACTTTAAATGATCAAAAACCAGAACATGTGAGAAACCAAAGAGATGACTGAGCATCCAAATGTATTTTATAATTTCTGATTCTTTGAGAGCAGACTATTAAAGTCTTTTCAATCTTGGTATCAAGAGTTTGTTTTTTAAGTCTTTTGGTGATGCTGTATCAGTATGGACTCTTACCAAGTATTGGCTGTCCTCCATTGTACTTGGGAGGCTGCCAGTGCACTGTGCAGTTATCTTCACCAACGTTAGAGATTTGGGGAGCCTCAGGAGGGTCAGGTACATCTGGAGAAAGAAAGGGAAAGGGAAGTAAAAAAGTTTCCCTTTCCACAAATGGTTTTGTATAATTTCCCCACAGCATCTCTGTCCACACAACTAGATTTATTATTGTATTTATTAAGATGCAATAAAATGCCTTATATAAAATAAAAACAAATAACTTAGACAAAGAATAAGAGACAAAAGAGAGAAAAATTTTAATTCAGGTTACTCCTTCAGTTTACTCCTACAGTTCTCTAGCTCTCTTCTGAATGTGTTATAACCAATTATACAAAGCCCTTCTTTATACAGGAAGTATCTTTACCTGTATTGTTTTTTGTTGATGCTTTCTTTCGTAAAAGAAAGAGAGCAGCTGAAATGAAATGAAATGAAATGGATTCTTTGTATTGATGAAAATGTCTTAATACTGGGAGATTCATTGTTTCTGCAGATTACCCACTAGAACTGCACACCCTTTCATGCAGTTTTCATCACACGCTGTTCCTAACAGTCACCTGACCCTCAGGATCAGCTTTTGGGATGATGTGGGGAGCTGCAGAAGATTGGGAAGCATGAAAATGCTGTTCCATGAGTGGAGCTCTGCTTGCAGTACTTTGGCTCCTGTCTATAATGGGCTGAATCCAAAAGTCCCATTCCTCTGACAGTGGAGCTTTCCTTCAGTGGAAGAGAATGTTATGACTGTAGGGAAATAGAAAGGGGATTAATTTCTAAATCAAAATCACCAGGGAAAATAGCTCTAAGGTATGTTTGCCATATTAGGATATTTGTTTCTCTTCTGATTGTTGAGGGTCTATTCTTGGCTCATTGCAGGTCATGGAATTAAAATGAGCTAGGAAGTTCCATATTATGACCTGAAGATGCCAAATCTTTAAATCTCTCAATGAAGTAAGCAGCAAACACAGAAAGTGGGGCATCTCCTGGGTTTTTTTCCTGGTGCTATCCCTTTTCCTGACTGCTGTGTGGAGGGTTGCCAGGGACCTGGAGTCCCTTGACAGGGGATACCCAGGTCCCTGTAGTCTCCCAGCGGGGGATTGGGAGCCAGTACTCACCCTGGCTTCCTATCTCCATGCATGCGTGCTCCCAGCTCGCATGATGAGTCACTTCCGCGAGGGATGTAATCATGCGGGGTCAAAAGGCGCACCCAAGTAAAAGAGGGCCCTTGTTGCTGCCACTGCCTGCTCACTCGCTTGTTCACTCTCATTTGGCGCACAGGGGCCACAGCGGCGAGAAGCGGCGGTTGCGGTGGCAAGAGCCGGTGGCAGTGGTGACAGTGAGAGTGAGTGGCTGCGCTTGCAGTGAGAACCTGCTCTTGCTGCTGCCACTGCCGCCCACTCTTGTGGTGCGGGAGCATGCTCCCTGCCCTGGGGTGCACTGCACCACCTGGGGACGGAGCTCTCCAGGGAGCGTGCCCCCCGCCAGCCAGGTAAGTGGGCGCGGGGGAAAGTGTGGGATCTGGGGATCCCCCGCCAACAGTGGGGGAATGACAACTCTAGCTGTGTGGCATGCCTGAAGTCCTGCTTATTACAGTCAGTATGGAAAGGGAGCGGACAACAGTACTGAGAGGAAGAAAAACAGGAGAAACTGCAACAACTCAAATGAATAAATGTAGATTTTGCAACTGATGCAACCCTTTGCCAGGCTGGCAGACAGATGGCTGGAATCCTTTGGAAAGTGAAAACACATGTGACAATTCAGAATATATTAAAACTAGCAGCCAAGCCTGTTGTAAAAACAATAGGTTCTGGAAAACGGCCTCTGGAGGGCTGGGCCAGTGCTCCAGGCCTTCCTGCCACTGCTGAGCCTTCCTGGGCCTCTGGAGGGCTATGCCGGTGTGCCAGGCCTTTCTGTCGTCATGCCGGGCCTTTCCAGGCCTCTGGAGGCCTCAAGGAAGCTGCTGTGGTGGTGAGAAAGCAAGCCATGTTGCTGATGACTCACTTTTTATCCCTGCAATTGTGCCTGCATGGGGATAAAAAGTGAGTCGTTGCCAACACGGCTTGCCTTTTACCTAGTAGGATTCAATTTTCCTATGGAAGCTAAGAATATGTTATTAGGAATATTTCCTAATAAACTGCCAAATGTTTTGGATGAGATATTTGAATATATGGTGACAGTGGCTAGAATCATTTACATAGCAAAATGGAAATCAGATATCTGTCCAAATTTAGATGAATGGGAAATAAACTTGTCGAATAAGCAGCAATGGCAAAATCAACAACCTATTTGAGAAATATTACCATGAAATTTGAGGAGAGATGGAATGTGTATTACGAAAGCAGGAGACATATTTAGAATCATATTACGAGCTATATAACTGATTTTCTTTTTGTATTTTGATATATTATCTATTTGTTAAAAATTACAGTGGTTACCTAGAACTGGTGAAAGTATGTAATATTGAATATGTAGTAATGTTAAAACCAATACTGTAGTTGTAAAACAGATTGGCTATGAAACTTGAAACAGAAATGTATCCTAACATAAGTAATATATTACTTATATTATATTTAGATACCATCTTTAAACATTTAATAATGGGGATGTTGGGGAGATATATTTTCTGTTTTATAAATTCTGCTATATAATTATTTTTGATTTATACAAATATGCTATACAATCACTTTTTTCTTTTCTGTATCCCCTTTATACTATTATTTTGCATTCTTTTTCAAAATAAAAAAATATATAACAAGAGAGTGAAAATGGTCCTCCTTACCAATAACTTTGACAGTGATATCAGCTGTATCTTCTCCTGCTGGGTTCTTCAGTGTGACTCTGTAGACTCCTTCATCCTCTTTCTCAGTTCCTTCAATGGTGAATACACAATGATCTTCAAACATCTCCACGCGGACTCTACCTTCAGAATCAGCAAGGAGCTGTGAGCAATTAAAAACAGTTAATATGGGTTGGGTGGTGGGAGGAAAGCCAGTAATACCATTTGAAGAGATTAGGTGCCAAGTGTGACTGGGGATCTGTTAGTCCCAACTAGACATGGGCACGAACCGCAAAAAATCCCTGAACAGTATGATTCGTGGTTTGTGGCATTTTCACAAACCAGGAACCAGGAACTCTCACGAACTAGGGCAAGTTCACAAACCAGTTCGTGGTTTGTGCTTCGTTGGGTTTAAGTGCCCCTTTTCAGCCGCTTAGCAGTGGCAGGGAAAGGGGCATTTAAACCCCTGGATCAGCTGTTTGTTGGGGAGATCCCCAACAAGCAGCTGATCATTTAAACAGGGGCTATTTAAATGGATGGTCCCAGCAGTGGGGGAATGGCAATTTAAACTGTGGGTGGGGCTTGGCTGGCCGGCCAGGAGTTTAAATTGCTATTTCCCTGCCGCTCTGATAGGTGGGAAAATGGCCATTTAAACAGTGGCGCTTGGCTGGCCAGCTGGAAACTCCCAGCTGGCCAGCCACGCCCCATCCACAGTTTAAATGGCCATTTCCCTGCCGATTGGAGCGGCAGGGAAATGGCCATTTAAACTGCGGGTGGGGCTTGGCTAGCTGGCCGGGAACTCCTGGCCGGGCAGCCAAGCCCCACTGTTTAAATGATCAGCTGCTTCTCGGGGATCTCCCCAACAACAGCAGCACGGAAAGGGACATTGCTGGTTTAAAATGAACCAAACGAACCAGTAGACCAGTTCGTGGAAGTTTGTAGAAACGAGCTTCCACGAGCCACTGGTTCGTGAACCATGAACTGGGCTGGTTCGTGGGTGTTTTTGGTTCGTATTCAGGTTTGTGCCCATCTCTAGTCCCAACAGAGGTATATCACTGTTTCAGATATATGCACACACAGAAAGAGGGAGAGGGAGCAGGAGAGGGAGAGCCCTGTCTTTAAATAGATTTTTCTCTTGCAGATAGTAAAAGAATAATATCTATAGAGTTCCATACCCTTTGCATCTTCTGTTGTACACTGACTGTGTGGCTAGAGGGGTGACTCCAGGACTGGACATAAGTCTATGAATTCTTTGAGATCTGGCTCTTATTTAAAATGCATTTTAAAAAAATAGTTAGCAAAAGGACTACTCCTCTTACCAACTTGTGAATTTCTGCATGCTTTAATAGTCACACAAAGGCCAGGCCCTTCACTGGCAATCTGTGAAGAATGAAAAAACTTGCCTTATTGTCATTACTCAATTCTCCGCTTGTGTCCATAGGAGCTGTGGATCTATCATTTTTTAGTACCATGTCCTTTTTCTAGAAGAGATGCAGGATACAGGAAGAATTAGACTTCATCAAAGGGAACTGGTGATCTAAACAAACCTATGCAACTGTTTAAACCAGTACTTATAGGGACAGCAGCCCTTAGGTTGCAGCTGGAGATGGAAGGAAGTTAGTGTTTCCTTTATTTTTTCTTCAGTAGCAATCAAAGGGTTTGATAGTGTGATTGGGAAAGTAAGGTTTCTGGCATCAGAGGAGGACATCCTGGCCAAACTCTCAGTAATTAATTTCTAGAAGACGAGTTACCAAGGGCTAGTGCAGTGGAATGGTTAGGGCCAGACTTGGACAGGGATTCAAAGCACCATTCAGCCATGTACCTCACTGGGTCATCTTCTGCCAGCCACATCCTTTTACCCCTCTCCTCAGCCAAATCAGCCTTGTAGAGGTGTTGTGAGGGTAAAAGAACTAGCTGCTTTGAGCTCCTTGGAGAAAGGGCCAGAAAATTGGTTTATAGATGGATAGAAAGACTAGAGCTCAACCTCTGACATGGCGTTTTCTAAAAGCTAGATGTGCGAGTCATAGAACTGAAGTGTGAAGCCAAGGTATTTTGAACATGCTAAAAGGAACTACTTTTTATATTTAAAGGAAACCATTTCAGGAATATGCCCTGATGAACTTTGGGTCAAGCTGAGCCTTGACCTTCCTGCGAAGGAGAAAGCCTGTTAGGGGTGAAGTGGGACCCAGATAGTAAGAAACTGCTGACTGACTTCGGTGTGGGAAGGTATTAGGAATGAGATGGCGACCCATCATGGATCAATGATAGGGAGAATGGAAAAGGAAGGACTACTCGTCTCAGACTTCGTGGAAGAACCATGGTCCAGCAGTTGCATGAACTATCATTTGTCACTTTGGCAGTGTATACTATTGTGGCGAAATATAAAACAAAACTCCAATTTCCCCCCATCATGCCCACAAATGCTCCTTGGGATTATCTGAGTGGTAACGAGTTCATTCAAAATAATCATCAAAATATGATAAGATTATCCCTTGCAGCTTGACCACCCATTTGTTGAAAAAAAGTTTAAAGTCACAAGCAGCAATGATCCATGATGCAAGATGGTGGTAATTTGCAATAGTATGTCTGCCTGTTCAGGTTCTCCAATGATACGTGCAGGGTTCAATCACAGTCATAAGTGAAAACTGCTGTTGCTAAGATTGCTGTCCTAAGTCTACTCAGACCTATGCTCTATTGCAGGGATCTCCAATGTGGTGCCCATAGGCGCCATGGCACTCACTGACACTTTTCCTGGTGCCAAGTGGGTGGGGCCAGATGGGATTTTGCCCAGCAGAGCTTTTGACTGCCCACTTAAGATCTGATTGGCTGTGCACATTTTTAAAAAAATTGCCTCAGCAGCAGCTGCCACCACAGCACAAAGATCTTCACTGTGTGACTGCAGGTAAGCTGTATGTACGGAAGAACATATTTTTAAACAATATGTTCATTTTAAAAAGGCATTTTGTTAAATAGGGTGGTTGCCTCCAATGTTGAATGGTTACTATTATAGTTTGACCTCATTTTCTGACATTTTGTGGTTGGTTTCACCTCCTGTAGTATCCATTTTGTGGTTGCACCCACTATCCCATGTCAGAATTCCCACAGACTCAGAAAGTACCCACAGATTCAGAAAGGCTGGAGACCTTTGCTATAGTGGCATCTACAAGAGTCACTTCCAAGTAAATGTGACTACTTGCAGCTGTAAAGAAGAGTTTCCAGTTTTGAAAAGTACTTGAAAGAAATGTGTCAGCTTCTTTTCAATTTACATTTTTAAAACCCAGAAAAAATCAATTGAATTTTGAATTAATTAGTATTAATTGAAGTAATCTCAGACATAATGCATGGTGTTACCTTGTTTATTTTCTGCCAGATCACAGTGGGGACTGGATCTCCTGATATGGGTACATCCAGTCTCAGTTTGTTTCCAGCCACCACAATAATGGTGTCAGGAGTCTGGCCCATGAAGTCCAGGTGGATTTTGGGGGGTTCTGCAGTAAAAATATAAAAGCAGAGTAGGATTTTCCAACATATCTAGATGTCATTCTTTAAACAAATTGAGCAGATTTTTGTCTAGCTCCATTTTACTGGTATGTAGAATACCAAACATTGTCCTTACCTTGTCTAGGCACAAAGTCAATCTTTATTTCTAGAAGGGAAAAAATGGAAAAGAGATAAAAATGTACCTGAAGTTTACTAAACTGAATTAATTTTATGATTAACCTTTTAAAAAAAATAACCACCACCTCTCAGGGTCTGAGCTGTCAAAATAAACAGAAGCATCTGTGATGACAGGAAAAACAGTTTATAATCTATACATACATAATCCAACCTTTTTTGTGGTAACATTTGATCTTTGCTTATTTGTCATAGTTCCTTTCCTCAACATTTTTGGTGGCTTTCTGACAATAAAATTCCTGTAGTATGTACATAATCTGTATGTATTTTCCATTCTACAGGAACAACACACAGGCAATTTGCCCACTTGCCTTTTAGCTCCCAGAGCTGCCTGTCTCCTCCTTTCTTCTTGCTCCTTGACATTGGGCTAAACTGCTCATATTTAAATAAAACTCTTAGGGTTTAAAGTCAAAGTTAAACATCTTGTCCCATCCATTTAAATGGGAAACTTTAAGCAAATGCTGTTGAAGTAGTAGGACTTCCAAGGGCTTTATTTTGGTTGGGATGGACCAAAATTAGCCTAGTAGAAGTTAATCTACACTTTACAGAGATAGAGCTGGTAGATTTCTGGGCCATATCACTTTGGACTGCAGGTAAATAAATAAATTTGGAAGGACCCCTATGTTAAAATAAATCTCCTCTACATGTAAATAAACAAGCATACAAGAGATTTCTCTCTGATGTACTAGCAAACTACCTTAATAAGGATGCTTTTATATGGGAAGCATTCAAGCACTCACCTCCCATACCTGCAATCTGAAGTAGAACCACCTCATTCACAGTAAGGTATAGATGGGGTATTACCTTGGGATTAGGACATCATCACTCCACAGAAAGGTACAAAGAAGATGCTGTTATGATCACCCCTTCCATGAAGTCTATAGGATTTGAAGGCATTTAAAAAAAATGTTTTCTCTACATTTTTCTTCACTTCTGCTTTTTTGTCATTTCTGCTTCCTTATGCACGGTGCTAATCTATCTTTGCTTCAATTTGAGTAAAAAACTTTTCCCTAACTAAATTTTATCGTAAATCTGCAAAAGTGCTCCAATATATGATGTTTCTGGTCTGTCATCCTTGTGCCCTGTTTTCTAAGACTTCAGTGGGCTTAGACACTATACACACAACTCAGTTAAGCCATGCATGTGGTAGCAAATCAAGGTGCATGTCAAAGGACTTTTAAAATTCCTGTATTTTCTTTTATTCCATTTATATTCCAAGGAGTTCAAGGCAATGTGGATGAGCCCCTTTTATCTTCACAACAACCATGTGAGGCAGGTTAGGTTGAGAAAAAAGACAAATTGGGTAAGCTTTACACGTTCAATTTCTGCATCTCCTTGGTTTAAGCCAAGCATTCTAGCCACTATACAACATTATCATCTTTTTCATGTTGGCTTTATATCTGGCATTTTCTTCCTTCTTGATGGCATTGACCCATTAATTGTCTTGAGCTACCTTCTATCAGTAATTTTTCATGCCTTTTTTTTGCCTGCATGTGCACACTTTTTTCTGAAAAAAGTGTGATCGCTTAAGATTTTCCCGTTTGCAGTGTTGTGGCCACTCAGTCCTCCAGCTGAGCTATGTGCTTGCTAGTGTGATAAATTTTAACAATGATCAGTACTTAAGTGCTAAGCCCTGTACATTTCCATAGCCATGACAGTCTCTGTGCATTTGGCTGCTTTTTCTTCTTAAGGATCAGATTCTCAAGGGACATTAGATAGTTCTTGTCCACCCATTGGCTTCAAGAGCTCCCCAGGAATTCCATCTGCCCCTGCAACTGGACTCATGTTTCTTTTCAATGTATCTTCATTTTCAGTATGAACAACTGTTGCTCCATTTGCTCAACTAGGAAGCTTGCCGATGAAAGGTTGGCATGTGCACCAGCTCAACACACCTGATATCCCCACTCCATGGGAATTCTGGTTCCTGTGCTGACTATTTCAAATTCAAACAGTGGACTAGACTCCAGGGAGATCAGTGTGAGTGATACAGTCGAAAACAGGGACTGATGTGCTCTGCTGCCCCAAGTCTATTTGATATCTCATCTAGTGGGGTACTTTGTATCTTTTCAGGTTTAGCTCTCTAGTGCAAAAAATCATCCACCAAGGAAGCTGACCTGAACACAGATCTAGGCTCCATATATCCCTGCTATATGTTGTGCTGTCTGATACTGGATTTATAGAAGGATTTTAAAAATTGTATTGTCGAAGGCTTTCACGGCCGGAGAACGATGGTTGTTGTGGGTTTTCCGGGCTGTATTGCCGTGGTCTTGGCATTGTAGTTCCTGACGTTTCGCCAGCAGCTGTGGCTGGCATCTTCAGAGGTGTAGCACCAAAAGACAGGTGTAGCCCCCTTCAGAGGTGTAGCACCTCACTACATCTCGACACGCACAGAAAACTATGCAAGACTGAAGCACAGCCACCTAGACTATATGGACTCCCCAAAATACATAAGGATTCAGTCCCACTCCGACCCATTGTGAGTGCCATTGGTTCACCGACATATGAATTAGCTAGACATCTGGCAGATCTCCTGCAGGACCACATCGGGAAAACCTCGTCTTACATCAAAGATTCAGCAGATTTCATCAACAAAATCAGTTCTCTGAAACTCAATCCACAAGACATACTTGTCAGTTTTGATGTTGTATCCCTGTTTACCAAGGTTCCAGTAAAAGACACTATTGCACTTATTAATCAGATTTTCCCAGAGGATGTAACAGCCTTATTCCACCATTGTCTGACAACCAGTTACTTCCAATGGGACAACGAATTCTATGAACAGATGGATGGGGTGGCCATGGGGAGCCCACTCAGCCCAGTTATAGCAAACTTCTACATGGAACATTTTGAAAAAACAGCTCTAGAATCAGCACCCCACAAACCTAGTGTATGGTTCCGGTTTGTGGATGATACATTTATCATTTGGAGCCATGGGGAGGAAGAATTGGTGGGGTTTTTGAATCATCTCAACAACATCCACCTGAACATACAATTCACAATGGAGAAAGAAATCAAGGGAAAACTCCCATTCCTGGATACCTTGGTCATCCGCAAAGCAAACTTTCAGTTAGGTCACAAGGTCTACAGGAAACCAACTCACACTGATCGGTACTTACACAAAAACTCCAATCACCACCCCCGACAGAAAAGAGGCATAATGAAAACATTAGTGGATTGTGCAAGACGGATATGTGAGCCGCACTTTCTCAATGAGGAAATTAATCATCTAAACCACACACTTCAGGCAAATGGCTACTCCAGAAATGAAATCCGAAGAGCAATCAAACCCAGGATGAATCAAACAACCAAGGAAAAACAGTCTCCTACAAGAAAAGTGTTTTGCCATATATCAAAGGAATTACTGATCAGATGGGAAAGCTTATGAAAAAGCATAACCTTCAAGCAGTATTCAGACCCACCCGAAAAATACAACAGATGCTACGATCAGCAAAAGACAGTAGAGACCCCCGCACTTCTGCAGGAATATACTGTATACCCTTCAGCTGTGGACAAGTTTACATCGGGACCACAAAGCATAGCATCCAGACAAGAATAAAAGAACATGAAAGACACTGCAGAGTTGGACAACCTGAAAAATCAGCAGTGGCTGAACATAGCCTAACTCAAACAGGGCATAGTATCTTATTCCAGGACACCAAAATACTGGACAACACTTCCAACTACTTTGTCAGACTGCACAGGGAAGCCATTGAAATTCACAAGCATAAGCAAAACTTCAACAGGAAAGAAGAAACCTTAAGAATGAACAGAGCATGGTTTCCAGTTCTGAAAAACACCAGGCTAACAAAACATTCTATCCCCGACAATAGCCCTGCAGAGAAGATTAGCACATCAAGTACCAATCCATATGCAAAAGAACCTCCTCAGGATACAGTGAAGCCGCCCGCCATTAGCATTCCACACCCTGGGAAACTCTTACAGGATGACTCAGCTCAACCCCACCCCTCCTGAGTAGATACAAATGACCTACATCTTTTCCACACTGTGACACAGAGAGATCTCTGTCTTTTGGTGCTACACCTCTGAAGATGCCAGCCACAGCTGCTGGCGAAACGTCAGGAACTACAATGCCAAGACCACGGCAATACAGCCCGGAAAACCCACAACAACCATCGATTTTAAAAATTGTTTCTGTGTAGTTCCTGATGCTACTCATCGTCACTCTCCAGCAGCTGGCGTTGGCTCAAGAGGTGAGCACTGCACTGTCTCTCCTGCAGTTCCAGTCTCTGGCGCTGCCTGTGGCGTTCCTTGGGCGTGGGTGAACCTGGGGGGGTGGAGGCTCTTGGCTGCGCTGCACCTGTAGAAGTCCCTGGCTGAGCTTCCCCTGTGGTGTTGGAGCTAGAGGGTGCTGGTGTCTCAGCTGCTGGCTGCAAGCTCTGATCAGCCAGCAGCTGTTGCTCCTGATTGCTGGCTTCTGCTGAATCAGGGCTAGGGCTGGCTACACAGGGCTCCTCTTCTCCTGAGGAGTCCTGGCTGGCTACACGAGGCTCCTCTTCTCCAGAGGAGACCTCACTCTCAGACTGGGCCATGACAAGTTTGGACATAACACCTATAAGTAATTTGAAATGGCTTCCTGGGAAGAAGAAGTATTTTCTAAATTGCAAGAAATTTCTAAATTAATGACTGAACTATTAATTAAAGCAGACAGGACATTTGGAGTAGAAATGGATAAAAGTAAGACAAAAAATGACAATACAGAAGAAATCTCTAAAGAGACAGAACTAACTGAAAGAAAAATAGAGCGAAATGAGAAAAAATATAATCTACAAAATGAACAATTGTACCAGTACGTCTTCTTGAAGATACAAGGCAGTAGCAAGAAAGGGGTGGAGCCATGAAGCAGGCCTGCAAAGAGAGAACCTAGCATTCTACTACTGAAAGGGGAAAAAAGAGTGCAGAGGATTTTAAAGCAGAAAAATACACAGAGAAGTGACAACATTTTTATTGACCCTCGTCAGAATTGGCTGGAAGATAAGGACATCCACCTTTGGTGGCGCAGATGGAATAAGGACTGGATGTACCATTTTACAGGAAGAAAGAAGAAAAAACAAGGATAAGACTCAGATTAGGATTTAATCATGCAGACCTAATCCCTTATCGCTATGGTTCCTTCCTTTTTTTTTCTTTTATAACACCATATATTTTGTATGTGTTCTGAAGAGACAAGAGGGGGGGGGGGACTGATGGAGTTTTTTGCTTTCACTACTGTCCTCTTTTTTCCTTCTTATTTTGAAAAAAAGAAAGAAGGAGAAACACGGATTATGACCTAGATTTCCTCTATATGTTTAATTATATGCAATACAGATTTAATGAAAGTTTTAGAGGCTCTATATTATAATAGATTTTGAATATCTACTGTCAAAGGGATAGTGATAATGTGATAACTGGGCCCTTGGAGCTTTTTAACTATTCTTAAATTATAGCCCTTCTCTCCAGAATATAAATGAGTGGTTAAGCTAAACGACTATCTGCTCTTCTCAACCTCACAATTATGAGAACCCAAGTAAACAAGTGCAGATGGTTAAGACAAAACAGATGAAGGAGCTACTCTTTCTAAAATGTAAAACTGTGCTTTACCCATATAGCTATGTGGCCATTCCAGCCTCATCAATATGAAAACACAAGGAAATAAGTTTGGCTGGAACAAAATAGAGGAAAGAGATATTTCCTATCGAATATAAAATTGTCTTTAAACCAAATATTGATTTGGCCTCCCCACCCTTGTTACTATGAAAATCCAAGTACACAAGTTTGGAAGGCTTGGCCAGAACAGATGTAAGAAAGAGGGAAAATTAGCACAAAAATTCTCCCTTTATATATTGAGGTATATCATTGTTTTGCTGGTATCTTTTGTTCTACTATTTCCATCTCCTACTCCTGGAATGACTAAGGGATTAATATCTCTGGCTAAAATGCAAAAGATGGGAAAGGTGATCTATCTATAGTTTATTTTTATTTATTTTATATTTCAATTTATATACCACCCATCCTCAGGGGCTCTGGGCGGTGAACAAGTTAAAATCAATAAAAACAAGAAAACAACAATACTAAAATCAACATACAAAACAATAATGAAATAAATTAACCACGTGCAATGGTGGGGAGTCAGCCTCCCATCACGTGCAATGGTGGGAGGCTGACATGGCACCACCCCCTTCAACCACCGAACGCCTGGCGGAACAACTTTGTCTTACAGGCCTGGTGGAACGATAATATGTCCCGCTGGGCCCTGGTCTCCATTGACAGTGTTCCACCAGGCTGGGGCCAGGACTGAAAAGGCCCTGGCCCTGGTTGAAGCAAGGTGGGCTTCCTTAGGGCTGGGGACCACCAGTAAACATTTATCCGCTGATTGAAGTGGTCTCCGGGGAACATACAGGGAGAGGCGGTCCCGAATAGTACAGGCAGTCCCGAACATACAGGGAGAGGCGGTCCCGAATAGTATACACAAAAGAAAAGATTATTAGAAATGACATAAGGAATAGAGTAAGTGGATTAAAAAGCATAGAAATTAAATAATGACTACAGAAAATAAAAGGGAAACTTGAAGGTATATGGGGAGTTAATTATTTATTTAGTGGCTTTTTGTATTTGGATTGATGGATATGTGTCTTGTATATGAATCTGCTAAATGTTTGTGTCTTGTTGTAACCCTTCCCTGTTTACTAAAACCCAATAAAACCTGATACACATAAAAAGAAAACCATGGCAGTTTCCTCACTTCCTTTAAATAGTGGCATGCTCCCAGAACACTGGCGGCTTCTTTGTGTGATTTTTTTTAAATGGATGTGGGGCATTTTTTCAGCACATATCGCATCAAGAAGCTGCCAGCATTCTGGGAGTGTGCCGCTATTTTAAGGAAGTGAGGAAATGGCCCATGTTCCTTTACATTTCAAAGGGGCTGGGTTTGCTGGGGCCAGCTGCCTTTCCCCCTTCCCAATCCAGACTTCTGTGAAACCTGAGACATTGGCAAAATTCTTAGAAATAATTTTTTTACTCCCAGAACTTTAGGAGTGGTTTGGGTCATTTCAGATATCCCCAAGCCAACCTGAAACAGCTAATTTTGGGTATTTTTTTGTCTCAGGAATAGCCATTGACATCTCTCGTTGTCAGATCTATCCTTTTTATTCGTATGTAGAAGCATTTTTCTTGTATTCACAAAGCAAACATTCTGTGGACATAAAAAACTACTCGTCACATCATGCTTCGTTTATATCCATTCTCCCCAATGGAGACTCAAAGTGGCTTACATGTTCTCCTCTCCTCCATTTTATCTTCATGACAGCTCTGTGAGGTAGATTAGGTTGAATGTGTGTGACTGACCTAAGGTCACTCAGCAAGCTTTCATGGCACTGTGGGGATTTTAACCTGAGTCTGCCAGGTCCTAGTCCAACACTTTAACCATTACACCATACTGATTCTCAGTACTATGCAGGTGGAGCAAGGCATTTGTGTTGGTTCTAAACAAGTAAGTGCTAGCTAGTTTTTCCAAAATTCCTACTAAAAAAATATTGTTACTCTTCTAGTTAATTATTATACCAAGTGCTCAATTTCACCTTCAAGTTTTAGCTATTAAATATATATCATCAACACAAGGAAATACAACAATTCTTATTTAATTCTATTATCCAAAGCTCCTAACTACAGCCTAAATCTAGTAACCTCATCTGTAGGGCTTCCCATTTGAAAATATGTACATTGTACCTATTATCTTTCTGATAACCTGGCACAAAAATGTGCACATAGAATTGTTGCATATGGAAGGGTCTCTGTTCGTTTCAATATAAGGATAGATACAGAGATGGGATCATTTCAATTACATCAGCAGGGAAGTAGGAATGTGTATCTGGATATTTCTGGTTTGTGGTGCATTTAGAATTAAAACAAATATTACTTTTCCTCCTGTGGATTCCAGAATTAGTTATTCCAGGAAACAATAGTTTATATTGTGTAGGACTGTGTCTCAGCATTACACCCAGACATGACCTTTACATAGTGGCCATAATCCAATGCATAGTTATGCATACATAAATTCCAATGAGATCAGTGGGCTTAAGTGTGCTTAACTCTGTGCAGGGTTGTAGTTAATCTATGAGAACTGAAGTTATGCACTATCACTGTGTTTGTTGTCTCTCTAGCCTATTTAATCTCTCTCCATTTTAGGCAATCCCTGAAATAATCCTCAGACTACGATCAACAGCCCAGTTCTCCCTTAAATTTTCTTCATTAGGACATTGAGAGACAGTGTTGTTTGTTTTGTTTTATGAGTTTATGTATGCCATCTTTGAGGATCTGGAAGTTGAAATGAAAGCTACAATGAACTCGGTCCAGTCCACCAGGGCTGTACCACTTATGCATGACGAGATCCCCAAAGGACACGCAGAGGCGGTTTCCTCCTCTCCCACTCTCAGTGCATGGCAGACCTTGTGTCAGCAGTTAGTAAGGTGGGGCAGGTGCCCAATCCTGGGGGCTTCCCAGGGGCTTACCTGCTGTGAAATAATTGTTTCTTTTATAAAATGGAAGTTCAGTGTAACCTTAAAGACTAACCCCCTTTGCCATTGTAAACTGCAGTAAAAGGCTGAGATTTAGGTTTCAGATCGCTGCAGACAAAGGACCAGGAAAGCAGGAGGTAATAAAACAATTAATCTTGTTAACAACCATTCACACCAAGCCTTCGCTCCTTCTTCTCCCTCACAATAAGATCTTCTAGTATAGTTTTCCTTCACGTATCTAAAGGGATGCAAGGCTCAGAGTATAAGAGGGTACCACTGGGAATAGTAATATAAAGGTTAATAAGTTAGACTGACAGAAATCTTTACAATGAAAAGTAATAGCCAATTTTATCAAAGAGTAGTGGGAATTATTTCTCAGTTTTAAAAGTCTTATGAACACAAGTTAGTAGTCAGGATGGGAGTGATGAAGGAACAAAAAGCTTTTTTTTGGTAAGTCTCTTGGGTTGCTTCTGTGGAATTTTAAAGATCTTGCACATGACAAACTGTGGGATCCAGCTGAATTAGGAAACCACATGAGCTGTTTTTCCATGTTAACTGCACAGTGTAGTAATATACAAAGCTACTTTTCCACGGAAAGTCAAGCACTTACACTATGGCTGAATCCACAGGGTGATGATTTTCTGAGTTGCTTTCATGCAACCAAGAATGCAATATTTTGATTTCTCTTTACTAGAGTAAACAAATGGAATGGAAAAGGGTGAAGTTAAAGAAAAAAGGGTAGATCTAAAGAGGAGGGGCCTAATTTAAGAAGGTGTGTGGTTAGAGGACAAAGTGGGTGTACCAAAGGGGAGCTACACTTTGTTGCTCGTGGCACATGAAAAGCTGGAAGCAGCCCTGGTGCAGTTACTCAGCATGCAAGACTGTTACTGGGAATGGGGCCCAGCTTTCCGCTCTGGGCTCAGTCAAGGAACACAAGCTGTGAGGATTGCTCCATGTAAAATGTCTTGGGCACATTTGGGTTGAGAGTGCAACCTAGAAGCAGTTTGAATAAATCAATAAAGAAGCTGTACAGGTAGTGTGTGCATGATGCATTGAATTAAGCCCAATGCTTTCAAAAGAATGCCACCTCTGGCATACAGTAAAAATTCTTCTTTATGATGCCATCCTAGCTTTGTGCTGATGCCATTCCAACTTCATGTTTTCATCCTTCCAAGTTTCTGAGATGCTCATCATGTCAATCATCAATTTTCAACATGGCCAGATCTGCAGAGACTTAAATCCATGGATCAAGGGCCACACTGGTTTGCAGAAAATTCTGAAACCTTTAAAAAGGTGTGTAAAAAAGATGTGCGTGTGTGTTCGCAATCCCCTAAAAACAGACAGCAGTTGTCTGCATGAGTGCAGACAACTGTTTCCTAGGATCCCCCTCCTTTCAGCCTGCTGTTTAGGCAACCTCGCTGGAACCATGTGGCCAGCTGGGCAAAGCTCCAACATCCCCCAAATTGAGGAGGCAGGTGGGTAAGTGAGCAGGAGTGGAAGCATGAGTGAAAGCGAAGGAGGCAGAGAAGGAGTGGGGAAGAAAAAGCAGGGAGAATGGGATGCCCCCTCCCTGGAAATTCCTTGTGCATCTCTGCTTGTTATATCTAATTCTCAGCATGGCTAAATCTGCAGCTACTTAAATCCAGAGACTGCAGCCATGAACAGACAAAACATTTCTTTCTTACAAACCTGAAAACACCCTAAGTTTGCAGAAAAATCTAAAATCTAACAAACGAACAAATATTGGGAGGTTAAAACTACCCAAAATAATAGCAGCTGCATCTGTAGCTTTAAGAAATGAATGCCCTCAACAGTCATTACTAGGCAACCACAATAGTATTGCCAGCCTTCAACCCTACAGGAGGAGGGGTGTTCCATGGCTGTTTTGGCCTTTGAAGGAGGACTCTTTGGGCCCAGAACCCACAGCAACTCACCCAGGACTAGCTACTTGGTACCATTCAACTGCAGCCACCCTATAAAAACAGTGTAGTGTATTGGGTAGAGTTTCAGAGACCCCGAGAAAGCCAGGTTCAAATCCCCATTCTCCCATGGAAGCTTGCTGGGTAACCATGGCACCACCTGCATATTCTCAACTTAACCAACCTCACAGCACTGATGTGAGGATATAATGATGTAGATAAAATGGAGGATAGAATGATATAAGTTGCTTTGGGTCCCCATTGTGGAGAAAGGCAGGGTATAAATGAAATAAATAATAAATATAGCTGAAGTTTGCCGGGGGGGGGGGATAAAAAGTAGGTTGGGTGCTGGGTGAGAAGGAAGGAAGCAGGGAAAGTTGAGTATATGGGGGTTCCCGGGAGGATAAAAATATGAAATAGTGTAGGGAAGGGAATATAAGGGAAAAGGCGCTTCCCCCTCATAAGTTCTTGTAGGTTTCCACCCTTGCAACTGAGCTGGGTCCAATGGCTGGCAACACGCCACTGAACCCAGCCTGGCAGCTGGCTCAGTGCAATTGGGCTGTAGTGTTCCAGGCAGAGTCTGCCAGGGGAGGCAAGGACTCTCTGGAGGCTTTCAAGGAAGGGAGAGAGGAAATCATGGTGAGAGGAAAATGTGATGCCCCCTCAAAGTCTTTGCTGATCTTCCCGTTAGCAGTCAGATCCCTCTTCACTCTAAGAGGGCAGTGCATTTATGAAATATCATAAACCTCATAATTCCAAGGCACTGCCTGGCCCAGAGCAGTTGCCGGCTGGGCAGGAGCTTGGAAAAATACTAGAACATGGGTCAGAGGCAGATGACTGACTGATGGCCCCTCCACACCCTAGAAAGACACAGAGATAATAAGGTTTCCTAAGAAAACTCTTCTTTAATCCCCTCGATGCCTTACAATACCCCCACCTTACTCAGCAAGCCTGGTAGAGCTTTCACATCTCGTACTTATCAGTCCATCAAGCAAAATTTTCACTTATAGTCCACCTTAGATAGATGTATAAAGCCTATCCCAACTTATTGTTATACCTCTGGACAAACAATTAAGTTATTGTTTTGGGGCGAAGATACCCATTTTGCCCCTGGGTATGTTTTGTTCTATGATGGGGCTCTCCAGCCATGTGCTGTGTGTGTAAGTTCTGGATCCATACACCTACCCTCAAGTTCACTTGAGTTGAGACTCTTCTTGCTGTGAAACACTGGTCATTTTTGCTGCTGCCTCTGCGGACCCCTCCTATCTTTGAGACTGGTAATTATTGCCCTCCCTGAAACTGTTTTCTCCCACTTTCCTCCCTGATTTTCTTAGTTAGCCTTGCATGAGTGCTGTGTGTGATTTTCTGTATGTTTGTCTTTTATTTCTCTTTAATTAAAAAAAAGCTTTCTGGTTGAACACCTGCCTGATTTATTTGAGAGTTCTGTAAGGGAATAATCCCCATAAACATTGGTGGAGATTCTTAGTTACCCCCTCTCACTTGCCTCCTTAATGCTAATTTCCCCAATCACTTAAGGAAACCTATTTGGGTCCCCCAGTTGAATCTTCTGATCTTCTAATTCAAACAAACAAGCAGTTCCTATTGCATTCCTCCATAAAGTATTAAAATACAGAACACTTACCCAAAAATTGAAGATGGGCTGAGAGATTGTATGCAAATCCTTCAGGTACAAATGAATAATCAGCCTCATCTTCTGGGGTTACGTCGTCAATAGTAAGCTTATGGATTCTGGAAAACACACACTGTAAGACTCCATTTGCCCCTATATATGTAAACCCCATGCTTAGTGAGAATGTTGATGTACAAGCCTTTGAGTTATCTTTGCTTAAATAAATATAGCCGTGAAAGCTTATACTTCAGCAACAGTTTAAGGTGCCTCAAGACTCCTTTTGGTTTGTGTTGACTAACACTGTTATGAACAGTCAAAATCTGGTAATGTGGACAGCTGTATCTGATTGTTTATAATCCAGGTGAATGCTATAGTCAGCTAAATAAACCCATCAGCAGTATATGTCTGAAAAGTGGAGGATTATACATTATTTTTGGGACATTCATGAAATTCCTTGGAGTCAACAGAATTTAGGTAGTCACTGTATCATAACACTACAGCAGCAGGTTTAAAGTTTGAGGGTAATCACGGACCAGCCTGCAGAGTGATGGAGGTAGACAAGAGCGCCTTCCACCAGCTACTTTTGGTTCACCAACTTTCTCCTTTTCTTGACTCAGCCAACTTGGCCATTACTGTAACACGCTCTATATTGTATTGCCCTTGAACACAACCTGGAGCTTGCAGCTAGCTGGTTCAGAATGTTTTATTATTTGACTTTTTAATTATAATAACATTCATGACATTCAATTTTTTATGAATTGTAAGCCACACTGAACAATGTGGAAAGGCAGAATATAAATTTCTTAAATAAATGATATACACAGAAACACTTCAGAATGGATCCAAACACATCGCTCATATCTACTTTACAACCTTTAGTGAGTGGAAAGTATTCTCCTAAATCGGCTTGACCCTCCATTCTCCCTTTTAGTACTAGTAGTTGTAGTTTATTGTATCGACCATAGGTCAATTTAATACACCATAATACAAAACACAGCCGGACAGGGTCAGAACCAGATTAAAACATATTCACAACACAATTGTTCTATTATACCATACATTTCAATCTAATCTTTCTTGCCGCTTATGCATACAAAGCAACTCTATTAGAACCCTAAGAGTCCTCATCAGCTAAAAAAAATATTACTTTTTCCATATGTGAAACCCCTTCCTGCAAGGACAAAATATTAGAAATAAATTTGTTTCTGGGGTCCAAAAGGAGAGGGCATCTCAGGACATAATGAATCAAATCATCTACTTCTCCTATACCACACAAACAAAGACGTAGAGAGGCGGGAACATTTAAAAAGCAGCCACTCTTCATTTTAACTAAAACCATTACAGAATCTTGGTTCATACCACCTCCCCATGAAGGCGACTTTAATGTTCTGCCCTAGCCCCTTGAAGAATGACTTACCTGCCAATATGGGAGATTTTAATCCTCTCATTTGGGATCACCTCCTTCCCATTTTTCAACCAGATGCCCTTCACGTTCCCATCAGAAACCTCACACTTGAACACAGCCTGGTCCCGTGCCTTCACTGTCAGATCTGCAATACTTTGGTACACTTCCAGTTTCTTCTCTGGGATCATGAATTTGGGGAAGAAGCGGCATAAACACCAGCAGGTCAGACGTCAGCCAAACACTGATACTGTTGATATTGCTTTTACAAAAAGAAGAGGCTAAAGAAACCACTTTTGGAAAAGGGGAAATTGGAAGAGACATCCTGAGCACGTGAGGCTTTAACAGGACTTAATAACTGGGCACCTGTTGTTATTAGGATTCTATTACATCTGGCATATAGGCTTAACAATCCCCGTAATAGGCTCTTGAAGGCTTGTAGTATTAGCTGTCATACAGTTAGCTATCTCAACATCAGCCGTTATTACAGAACAAGTTACAACCAACTCAGGACATTGTTTTTAAAGAAAAGATAGTATTCCTCCTATCTCACCTTGTACAATTAGTTCAGCAACTGATTCTCCACCATTGGTCTGCACTTTGTAGTGCCCATTATCTTCCTTGGTAGATTCATTAATGATGAGGTAGTGCTTTTTCCCATCCTTTTTGAAACGATATTTGAATGTCTCCTCCCGGGTCAGCTCCACTCCATTCTTCTCCCTATAGGTTTCAAATATCGTTAGCCTGCATTCATTTTCGTAGCTCAAAAGCCATGCACCCTACTCCTCCTGTCTGGGCTATCATGCCCCAGCCTGCATATAGCTTAGTTGCAGCTACGTACCTAACCTCTATATATGAGGAAAGGATTGTGCCTGTTTTCAATTTTATACAGATGGGGTATGATGAGTGGGCATGCGATGATATAACTTAAATAAAGATAAATAATGTTCCTGTTGTTTCCTCTGTGAGTTTGATGCAACCAATCATTTCTCAGTTTCTTCATATGCAAAATGAACATGATTTTTTTTCCTAGTAGGTGATATGGGAAGGAATTAATTATTGCTAATGAACTTTGCAGCAGCAATAGGAAGGTATCAGACCATAAATGGACTAAATGTTTTAATTGTATTTTAATTCGCTTCTGCATTGTGACAATTTTTCCATATGGATTTTTATATTTGTACTTCCTTACTCTTGAGGTTGAATAGTAATCATTTCTAGCATTCTTGAATTGAGGGAAAGGGATGATAGACAAAACCTGCCTACAAAACCTGTAGGCAGCTGTATTGATCCAGGGAATAAGTATAATAATAGATTGTTTAAATATTAGGACCAATGGAAATGTTACAAAATAGGGAATACAAGCTTTTTTGTTCTCAGAGCTCTTCATCAGGTTGGATGTTAAGAACACACATACACAAACAGAAGGTTGGGAAAAAGTTGCTTCAGGGAATGTTTGAAAATCCTGAAGTCTGTTGTCTGAAGTTTCTTAATATGGAAATCAAAAGGTGCTACAGAGGAATTAGATTATATGCTGCTGGGTGCAAGACCATTTTCCAGATGTACCAAAAGTTCTTGTGGTAAAGTTGAAAATATGGAGCCTCACCCTTTGAAAACAGAAGAGCCAGCTGCCCATCACAACCCTGCCCAGTGCCATTTAGAATGTAAGCCCCACACTCAGTATTCTGTGGTAATTGGGTTGGTCCCAGTAGCAGCATGCATGCACTGTTTTAGAGATTTACTGTGGAGTCGAGAGGTCGACAGCTGCACTTTCACCCTTGTCTGATTTCCATTCCACAGATATCAATACTCTATAATGAGTATTTATATTTCAGGGAGTAGCTCTGAGCCACAGGATCAGATAGTGGCAGCTGCATTGTGTTTTGGGAAATATTAGATAGATACCCACCAGCACACCCCACATATTCAGATACCCTTAAGTGAATGCTATATGGCAAATGTATATTTGTGCTCTATTGCCTTCGGTATAATGTATGCATAGTGAATCTACTTAAATTCTTGCACCCTTCAAAGAATAGATAAGAAATTTGCTTTTGAGAAAATAAGAGTTATATAAGGAACAGTTCCTAGTTTTGATCTTGCAAATCTGAATAAGCAGATAACTATTTCATATGAAAGGGGGTATAAGAGACGTATTATACTTTGCTATGGAGGATGCTTAGAACAAGGCAAAAAATTTACTTGCCCTTCATTATAAAAGTAATGGTTTAATTACCTTTCCTACATAAGTACAGACAGACAATCTCATGAGAAACAACCTTTAAAGCCTCTTACCTTTAAAACTCAACTTGAAAGAAAGCTGGATAAAACCAATACTTGTCTTGCGGAAAAAGAAGCGGGTGCCCCCATTCTGCTTACTGCCTTGGAGGCTGAGGAATTACGGTCACTTACATATGGACAGTTTGCCATGGCTTGGATGCTATTGAGAAGGCCCCCCCCCTCCTCGACTTGTGCATGGGAGTTTGTTTCATTTTTATTATTAATTCCCAAAGGGACTGTTTTGCTATTGGGTTGTTTCATACGGTTTTTTCCCCATTATTGTTTCTTTTGTTATTGCTGTTTAGTTTTCATAATTCTATTTTCTTATTATTTCCCATTGGTTTAAATGGAAGTAAATCCTCCCTTTTCTTGGGTCTGTACCTTCCTAGCTTTCTATCTGAACTAGACAAAACTCAGTGGGATCGCAGTACTCTGCTATAACATCTACACTGCTCAACATCAGATGGAGAGAATAAAGTAGTTCCTCCTTTTTGAGGCAATGAAATGTGCCCATGTTTAACATTACAGTCTATGGGAGAATGGTGTCATTCAGAGCCAAGAAAAAAGTTCCCTATAGGGAATAATGGAAATGCTGAGGCTCTTGCTTACTTCTTCTTCCCACCCACCTTTGTGGAGGCAGCCTTTCTCTCTCTCTGCAAATAGCATGGCTCAGTACACCTTGTTCAGGGACCCACAAAATTGGACCTCTTGGTCCAATTCACTTGAAACTTAGGGGTTCTTTAGAGGACAGGCTGCACTAGCTCTGCTGCAAATTTGTGTCATTTGGATGAAAAGCAGCCACTCATCCTAGGAGAGGAGTGACAAGTGGAGAGTCACAGGGATCTGTCCTGGGTCCTGTGTGTTTCAGCATCTTTATAAATGACTTGGATAAAGGAATAAAGAAGATGCTCATTACATTTGCTCATTACGATTTGGGAGGAGTAGCTAATATTGTATACGATAGAACCAAAATTCAAGATATTCCTGGCTGGAAAACTGGCCTAAACTAATCAAATGAATTTCAACAGAGATATATGAGGAAAAATTGAAGAAGTTCAGTATAGGTAGCCTGGACTTGAGGTGACTGAGAGGTGCTATGATTATTACTCAGTATGAATTTAGGCAGATTGTGAGAGGGAGGGCAGGAAGGAAAGAGCCAGTGCATGGCTTTCATGGCTCTTCCTTATGTGCCCAGGGTAATGCCAATCACCACTTTGGGGTTAAGAAGGAATTTTCCTCCAGGCCAGATTGGCCAGGGATCCTGGAGGGGTTTTTTTGCCTTCCTCTAGGCATTGAGAAGGGTTCACTGGGGACTGTGTGGGTAGGACTGTATTGTGAAGGGGGTTGGAGTAGATGGCCCTTGGGAGATCTTCCAGCTCTATGATCTTCTACCCTCTCATCTCAAACCCTTCCAGGGATCCCAGGTTTTGTTTGCTTTCTTACCATTTCACAGCCGCTCCTTCTTCAGACACTTCAAGTTCAAACTCCACTCTTTCCCCAACCATCACTACTTGGTCTTCTAGAGGATGAACAATCAGTACAGGAGGCTCTGGCATGATAAAGCAAATGGTTTCAGAGAGGGTATACAGAGGGCAATCAATTCCCATTAAGTTCCAGTTGACATTTAGCTGTGGCAATGTGTTTTTTCCTTTCCCCAGAATGCAAGGAAAGCAGATCCTTGTTCCCCACCCTGAATTATTGCTAAAACATATGTTCATACAAATAAGGGAGGTGTGATGCTGCATTACCTCATGGGTTGCATATCTGAGAAACTCTAAAACAAGGGAGTACTCATTTACCTCCCCTTCTTTTCTTGGTAAGTATCCATCAGGAATGTGGCACACTTACACTGCAAATGTAATTGGGATAGTGCTCTTATTACGTAATCTAAGAACTAGACAGGAAGCTTATGTTTTGCTTTTTCAAAAACTAGATTAAGAAAATTTTGACACAAGCCAGAAGGGCTTCAAAGGGGCAGAAAGGATAAAAACTGGAAAGGAAGTAGAAAGGGAGTGAGGTCGGTGGGACTGAGAGTTTGCCATTTTCTTCCTCCAGTGTCCATGTTTTTTAAGTTGACTGTTTCTGCAAATTCCAAGGATGCCTGAAAAGCGAACAAAAATTTATTCCATCATATGCTTTCATGGGCTACAGCCCACTTCTTCCGTTGCAATATAGTGGCTTCTCACAGGAAGACCTTTTAACTAGGAGGTATGAAAAAGTAAACAAAAATAGCAGACTTAAGAAGCCATGAAATGAAGGAAGTACCAAGTAAAAAAGCAAATCTGATCAAGAAATGGAGGGAGACCAGTCATTTATTTTGCTAAACACTTGTTTAGCAAAACACACACTTTGTGTTACCTGTCTTAAAAACTTGGACTAGAGTCCAAGGTTTTGTTAAGACAGGTAACACACAGTAAGACAGGTAACAAACAGAGTGAGTAATAAATCTCAAGTCTTTGTTCTGTTGGAAGTTAAGGACTTTACACAGACTCCAGAGGGGGAAGTATTCGGAACCAGAGAAAAAGGTCAGGTGTCCTGCGCACCCTTCCTTTCTAGTGCTCTGATGCTATCCCTCTGAAATGTAGATTGCTACCCTGATGGATGATCTTCCTTCTTTCTGGCTAACACCTCTCTCTCTCTTTCCTCCACTTTCCACCATGAAAACAGGGCATGCTTTCTTCACCTCTCTACATCGTAGTATAGTTTTTGCACGATCTTCCGGATTGTTACGAGCAGCGGGGAGCCGTGTGGAAACGGCCATAGTATAGAACTACCTAATAAAATCTAATTTTGTGCCTTCATGCTGGATTCTCTCTCTAAGATCAACAATAGAACAATCAGCAAAAGGATTATTTTCTTGCAAAAGACCTGCAAGGGGAGAATGATAGATATGGCTCTGCAAACAAGTTCTCTCCCTTCTAATAGACAGAAGGGACCCCATCTTAAAATCAATCCAGAATGTCATTCTAAAATCCCAGCAGTTAATAAAGAAATCAAATGCATGATCAGGAATAGGCATATTTTTTGGAGTGCTTCTGTGAGACTGACCTATGTTATAGTCCTTATCTCGCATTTTCCATTTGTATTCCACCCTTATTCCAAGTCGAAGTTTGTAGTTGATTTGAATAGAGCTTAGCTAAACTGCAGAGATGAGCTTTATAAATATTTTTTGCTCCTTTCAAAAAAGCACTGACTTTCAGCTATTTTGGAGTGTGTACAAAGGGCATGAAAGTATGCAGTAGAGAGAAAGAGAATGTGTCCTGTTGCCCTGGCAACCGAGCTGATGTTTTACTATACTGTGCTGCAGCAACAAAGTTTTCAAGGTATAATGCATCAAAACATTGCACATGGGCACTCCTCGGAATGCGTACTTTTTCATATGCTCACTGTGAGTCTAATGAATGGGCATTGGGGTGGCATTGTAAAGGCAAGCCATGCCTCCCTAATCTATACATATTCATTGGATCATATGAATAGTGTGGGATGTGGTGTAGTGGACAGAGTGTTGGACTCGGCTCTGGAACACTCAAGTTCAAATCCAAGCTCTGCTGTGGAAACTCACTGGGTGATAGGGTTGCCAGCTTTCAAACTGGTCCCTCTCCTTGCTCCTTTAATATTGGCTGGATCTGCAGCAAATACCAGGTGATGTTATTCACCTTCATGCCATGAAAAGCTTCAGCTCCACGTCTGCACACATTAAGTCTCTATTAAAGGGACAAGACACTCTGGGCCAATCACACACTCTTAACCTAACTTATCTCACAAGGTTCTTGTGAGGATAAAATAGAGGAGAGGAGAATTATGTAATCTTCTTTGGGTCTCATTGGGGAGAACAGCAGGAAATAAAAGAAGTAAATAAATAGATCTTTTGTGCATATGTAACCCCTGTGAGGTAACAGGTTTAGCCCATTAGGGCAGAGTCAGTAGCTAAAGCTAGGCAGCTGAAGAAGAAGCTGGTTGCTGGGGAGCTGAATAATATTTAATATGCTCTTATTACCTTGAATAAGGTAATCAGAAATTTTGTATGTGAACAATAAGACTAAAAGTGGTGTATGTGTCTTGGTTGGTGTTACTGGGATTGTATTATTTTTGCAGGGCTGTAATTCCCCAAGAAGAGGACAGAAGCCTGGGCTACAGTTGCTTCACATTGGAAGGATTGTGAAAAAGGACTCTACCATTTGGTGAAATCAGACAAGTTGAACTGTTACCTTTTCAAAGACATGGTTGGTTTCAAGTTTCTGTATGGCTGCACTTATGAGTTTAGTTAAAGAAAAAATAGTTGTATTGTATAAATTGTTAAAAGGTTTTTAAAAATATTTCTTAACATAAAATTGTGTGAAAGTTTGCTTCATAAGCCCCATAGAACCCATACAAAGAGAACTTACACATACAGGTGTAGGCATACAAGGACCTCCCCACACCATCAGAAACCATGCTTGTTAGGGTCTTCAATCACACAGAAAGAGTGGTGTACACATACATCCTCAGGCTTTATCTGTACAGTGAAATGAACATGCCTAGATTGGGGGCAGAACTTGCCTCTTCAGTGCCACTCCCCCTCCCCATGCACTTTGACTCTACTCATATTGAATATTTGAAAAGGACTCTTGTTTATTGTTCTGAATCACATGTACATTCTGGCAGAACTAAATCTACACAATAAGGACAATGTGGCTTCATTTGCTCTTACTGACATCATCATATTGCCCAATCATGTTGTCAGCTCTTTAATGATATGTTCCCTGATTGGCTGGGAACACATATTGATAGAGAGAAAAAATAAGCACTATTATAATTTTTTTTAAAAAGGCATCAAAGCAGCAGCAGAGGTTGGAGACAGGCTAGGGGGGGGGAGCATGAACCAGTGGAAGAAGTGGGCTTTTCAGGAAGCTTTTCGCATCCCTCTAAAACATCCAGTTTGAGGGCAATCACGAGGTTTGAACGGGGACCCCAGCTTCCAACGCATCAATGCTAATTATACTCACCTCTAACAAACAGCTCTGTGAAACTCTTCTCTTCACCCACCACACATTGATATGCTGCATCATCAGCCAATGAGCAGTGGTTGATGGTCAAAATCCTTTTATTTCCAAGGGCTTCAAAAATATATCTATGGAAATGCAAAGCAATCCCAAAGATTATCAAGAGAGAACTGGTACCCCAAGGGATTGGTCACATTGTTTTTGGTCACGTCAGAAAGGATGGGGAATGTTTGACTAGCTGCCTGAACCTTGTCTGGATTATGCAAAAAGATACAATACCTCTACCTAGGACCCTGAGGACTACTAAGGAAATTATGAATTTCTTGGAATGTGAGCAAAGAAATACCATTAACCTACAACATTTATGTGCAAATAGACACTTATAATGCCCTGAAAGACTGCTTAGTAAAGCAATATTCACCAGGGTCCATCCCAGGCTGATTTAGGTTTAGTGTAGTGGTTTGGTGTAGTGGTTAAGAGCGGCAGGACTCTAATCTGGAGAACTGATTTTGATTCCACACTCCTCCGTTTGAAGCCAACTGGGTGGCTGTGGGTCCATCACAGCTCTCTCAGAGCTCTCTCATCCACACCGACTTCACAGGGTGATTGTCATACTTTGTAAACTGCTTGGAGTGGGCATTAAGTTGTCCTGAAAGATGGTATATAAATTGAATGTCACTGGGGGTAAAATCATTCCCTTGGGTTTATGGGCCATTCATTATTCTACAATATCAGTTAGCTGTAGTAATCACTGGGAGCCAGAGGATCCTACAAACAATGTAACCTCCCACCAGTTACTAAGAAAAGATTTCCAATAAAATGATAAAAATGGTAGAATGGAGGGTTCATTATACAAAAAAACCCACCATTATATTGTAAGAAAGAAACATTAATTGCATCTGAAAGATGAAAGGATAGGAAGGAACTTACTTGCTAATAGAGAGATCATTGGCCAGGTTTTGTCACAAGTGCGGAGATTGAATAGAGGGAGAAGAAAATCAGACAGCTGTGAAATCTGACATATTGATTAGCAATGTCACACAGTAAAAACTGTTTCCCTCAGAACCCATGTATCATTTTTTCCTCCCTTTCTTTATATGCCCCCCTTTTTCCTTCTCTCCCCTGAGAGTGGCTGAGCTTTCCACATGTTCCACAATGATATACTTTCCCATGTGTATTATTTCTAATTCAATCTGCTTTTCTCTCTGTTACCTGCCGCTCACTTGAATCTCCTGTCCGTTCTTTAGCCATTTCACTTCATCATCTGGGTTAGCAAGTTCCACCATTAGCTTGATCTTCTGGCCTTTGTCTATCTGGTAGGCAGGATCTAGTCTCTTGAGGAAGGCTAGGGTGAAAAGGGTTTACCAAATCAAAATCTGTCATATTCAGATTTTACAGGTTTCTCAATGTAACTTTGAGTGGGGAAATGGAGATAGTGCTGTGGAATCTTTTCATCTTCCATTTAGGACTTGTCTACACAGAAGTTTAACATACTACAGCTTTTGTTTAACTAACACCTGATGGCTGGTTGATTTGAAAAGCCACTTCCTTTCTTTTACATTTGAGTTTTAGTGGGAATGTCTGCCTATCTATTTTCAAAACTGATAAAATCAACTCAGTATTGAATTATACCAAAATCCCAGTGCAAAGAAGCTCTGAGCTTTCCCATCACTTAAGCTTTATTCTTCTGTCTCAGGGCCAAGCTGCAAGTGACGAATGGCACTTGAACGGCAAGTGAACAGACTGGAGTGCAAGTGAATGGCAAGTGAACAGGGAGGAATACACGTGAGTCTGTTCACTTGCTGTTCAAGTGCCATTCGTCACTTGCAGCTTGGCCCTCATTTCCTAAAAGTTCCTGCTATCTCCTCCAATTTTTCTACTTTTCTCTTTACCTGGTACCTTTCTAATCTTCCTTCCTTCCTGGACTCCAGTTGTTTTTCTTGTATAATAAATAGAATTAATAAAAAGAACCAGACAAAAGATACAAGAATTTGAAATGGGCTGTTAGGAATGTTTTTCCATGTAGAACTGGAGAGCTGCTTCATCTACATGGAAAAAAATAAACAAAAGACATCTTGTCTTACATGTGCTTTTCTTTTCTTCCTTCTTAATGCGTTTTAGACGTTTCAACAATCCTCGCAGATCTGTGATACCATACTGGAACGCAATTTTCTCATACTCTGATGGAGGAGCATTCCGAAGGATTTCCCAGACATCTACATCTGGCTGTGATTCAGTTTTTGTATCACTTCTGATAAAAAGGGAATACAAAACTATATTAGAAGGCTGGCAACCAGGATGTGGTTCTATAGCATGATTTCCTCCCTATATGTAAATGAAAATTTATTCAGCTGTCTTATCATTGGTAGGTGACTCAGAAGGATTAAGTGTCTTGATGAAAGTTAAACAATAATATTGTCTTAGAGCTAACAACTGGGCCCTTATTTCAGATTCCCAGACGGATTCCTTAATAAAATCTGCCTCTTTTTTTGCAATAGGCCAAGTATATGAGACATACAATGATTTGGGCAAGAGATATTCTATTATGATTGCTGAGAGGGGAAAAATAAGAGCATCTTGAGATTGCCTTAACCAGTAGATAAAAGAGGTGCTTACACCATGGCCATAGCATTCTACTATTGCAAAAATTGTGACATCTCATGGAGACACAAATATACATTTACCAAATAAATAAATAATTGTGGATGCTTCTAAATGTGTACTTGAGAACTGCTATCAGCTTGCTTGTTTACATATGTGTACATTGTTTTTCAGACTCCTCAGTTTACACAAATATTCCCATTAAAATACAATAAAGCCATAATAAAAATAACTCTGAACTCAACAATTAATCAAATAACTGAAAACAGGTACAGGTCAACAGTTCTATACTTCCATATTTACTAAGAGCAGACTACCATAAGAGCCCGGTCTTGCCCCAGGAAAGAAAAATGTTCTTCATTCCCCTTCTGAAAAGCTTACATGAGCCAGCAAAATTCATGGAAAGGAGTGCAACAGCTAGTTGCCCCTAAAAAGGCATCCGTGGGTCTCATGGTTACCTGTCAAGCTTCTGTTGGCAGGGCACTCTCAGTGGAGTTTCTCCCCATAGTTTGGTGGGATGTGTGCAGGGTACATTTACAGAGGTGCATCTCTACTTCAAATGTGGTGATACACCTGTTGAAGCCTTCCTCTTTTGCTTTACACAGAAATCACAGCAGGAGCAAAGTGAGAAGCATTTGACCTTGCTAGGGATTGTGTAGCCTTTCCATATGATTTTTGAGGTCCATACTATAGTTATGAGTGTCTATAAAGGTCTCTTAACCTATGACACCTGGTTTTGGATGTGTGTGTGTGTTGTGTTTTGTCTCTCTCTCTCTCTGTTGTCACCTTGCAATAGAAGAACCATTGCAAAGTGATGCATTTAACACTCCCACCCCCCAAACCCCCAACTCCCCCCAAAGAAAAAAACCCTCAGAGTGCAACTGAAAGAGGCAGACCAGTTAACACATCAAAATCACGAACTGGGGCAGGTCCATGAGTGGTCCATGGTCTGTGAAAATCAATGGACCACGGACCGACAGTTCATGGTTTTTTCCCCGGCCCATGCCCACCTCTACTCTCAACCTATGACACTTGTTTTGGGATGAGTCCGTACCTCCCTTTTTGTCTATATGTGTGTTGTGTGTGGGGGGTCCCATGTAGTGAGAAATAGATCATTCAAAAATGAATCTTAGGAAGAACCATTGTAAAGTGATGCATTTAACACTCCCCCCCAACCCCCAACCCCCCCAAACCCTCAGAGTGCTACTGAAAGAGGTAGACCAATTAACACATAAAAATCACCAATTTAAAGCTGCTTTTACCCCCAAGAGGGAAAACTAGCCAATTTAGAGAGCTAACTAAGAACATGAAAGAGCCCTGCTTGATTGGACCAGAGGCCCACCTAGTCCAACATCTAGATTCACATAGAGGACAACCAGTTGCAGTGGAAGGCCAACAGCAGGGCATAAAGGCTAAGGCCCTCCCTCGACGCTGCCTCTTAGCACTGGTATTTAGAGGTTTACTGCCTCTGGATTGAAGGTTCCCTTTAGTCACTATGGCCAGTAGCCACTGATGGACCTAACCTCCATTAATATGTTTAATCTCCTTTCAAAGGCATCTATCACTGTGGCTATTGCTATATCCACTGGCAGGGAATGCCATCATTTAACCACTCATTGACTTAAGAAATAGCTAAATATTAAGTTTTCTAGGCAGGTGCATCTTTTGCAAACTTATGTTATGTTAGCAGAGGAGTTAGCCTGAAAAGCTTACCGATTTACTGAGCGCAAGAAGCTTCTGAACTTGAGAACGATGCAGAGAAGCATTTGGAAGAGCATGCAGCATCCCCACGAGCAAGAAAAGGGCAACATGTATTAGTGTCAACAACCTTCACTTGCCCTCAGCAGGCTTTAATAATGCAGAGGATGCAGAAACATTCTGCCCTTCTGTAGCCACCATATGCAAGCGCGCGCGCACACACACACACACTACAATCCAGTTCTATGTAGTTTCACGCAGTACATAGTTTCCCTTTGCTCTTTATGCCAGCCTAGAGGGAGCATTTGTCTGCTACCTGGACTCATGGATACTTCTAAAACGGAGCCTCTTTTAAGTGCATGTCTTTCCCTTAAGGGAATATAAACTGACAACTGTTGCCTTGGTTGTATGCAGGCAATCTCTTTCAACTAGCCTGTAATGCAACCTAATGTGCTGGGCATATGACTGGCAGCAGATCTCAGGGCAGAAGAAAGCTTCTCCCACTACCAGCTGCTTGAGACCCTTTACCTAGAGATACCAGGGATTGAACCTGGGACTATCAACCTACAAGGCATGTGCCTTAGCAAACAGCCCCCGTGCTGAATGTCTAAATTTATATGGGTTCCCACAGATTGTCAGTGCATTGTTTGTAATGGCTGCAGCTGGCCCAAGTTTTTTTCAGCCTCAGGCAAGGCCATTGAGAACAGTGTGGTGATACCAGATAAGGTGCCTCACTGAAAGAGACATTTATAAATAACACTTCATGAGGAGTCATCATGTATGCCTGCACTCCAGGCCAGTTTCATGAGGATTTCTGCAGTGCAGTGTGAAAGCATACTTGGAAGAATGGAGGTGTTCTATAGAGACTCTAGCAATGCTCCAAAGAGAACAGAGGTCTCTTAGCATATTCAGCTCAAGCAGAATAAATCTGCACATGCTTTCAGGAAAGGTCTTCTTAACAATGTGCTTCAATGGACCAGACATAGCACAGGCTATGTGGCAGGTTTTATTACAGATGATTTACAGCTTCGTAAATGAGTGGGTGATTTCCATAAAAATCAAATTGCCTGCAACACTAGAGCTCTGCTCCAAGATACCTTTGAGCTTCACTGGCCATCCCATACCAGTTGTGTGGCTTGCTCCCATTGGTGTGACCCACAGGTGTTCCTGTGCGGTTGAAGTGGGAAGCAGAATCTGCTCCATGCTGGGAATGATGCTGACACTGAACTCCTCCTCCACTGAGTGGGCTTTCCTGCGCTCTCACTTTGGCCTCAACAACTCACTAGTGCATGCCTCTCCCTATTGTGAGGGATCTCGGCAATGGAACTCACATTATTGTCTGTCCATGAACCAGGAAATCTTTGGGTGTGACTGGCTGAAACTGAGACACCTGAAGTAAGCTGCTAGTGTGTTCGAAGCATATGCAGAACAGTTAAAAATAGTTGCATGTGTCCCAGTGATGGACATTTCCTATCCTGTTACCTGGGATTGATTCAAACCTGTCAGCTGTCACCTCCTTCAAGGTCTCCCCTCACCATCCCGTCCAACAGCACAGTAACAACTGTTCTTTTCCTCCTGATGACATCTGAACACCAGTGTCATCTAATTAGATTATCCTGCTGGGAAATACTGATCCAGAACAAAATTAAATGCATTTCCCCCCTCCCCCTCCACCATGATCTCCAGGAAATGCGTCAGTGGCTGATTATGACGGGAAAGAAGCAGAGGATAACAACCGAAGGATCTATTCTGCAATCATGCTGCTTTGGGGGGCATTTAAATGGATTTCCCCCTGCTTGATTGCATTTCCACCAGAGAATATTTCCATTATTTGAAGAAATATCACATCCTTCATGAATTACCACTAATATGGAACGTAAGTCAGGAACAGCCAGTTGTACTGTGTAACTATAAACCTTCATTTCCTGGTCCAAAGAACTAACATAAAATATGGATTTGTTAACTAACTCTGAAGCTTTCTTCTTGTTTAATTGGGAATAAGACCCTGTGAATTCAGTGGGTAAACAGGCACAGAATCAGGTTGCACACCAAGTTATTAATGGTTTATTTGGGTAACAACCAATGGCTCAAAAACCTATAAACCCATTGATTTTACCGAGATTAGAAACAATTCTCTCTCTGACTCTTTTTCACCAGATTGAAAGCACTGTTAAGAATAGTTCTATTTTAGAATATAATCTCCATAAATACACTTAATTACTATTCTAAATAGAACCATCAAAAAGCAGCAGTAAATAAGAGCTGGTCAGTTATTAAGTATGTTAACTGATTTTTTAAAAAACAGGTGCTATAGCTAAACTCTGTCTGGAAGCAGTATCTGCAAACCAGAACTGTCCAACAACTCTAGCTACAGAGTCTGATTCAGTGGTAAGGAGTGGGCAATCTGTACGTGCTCAGAGGCATTTTGTCAGCCATCTGTTAGATGCGTAACACATGTGATAAACTAGTTGGATTTGAACTGCAGTTCAAATGTCAGCTCAGGCCATGATGTTCATTGACTGTCCTTGCACCATTCACCATCAACCTACCCCACAGGTCTGCTGTAATGATAAAATGGAAGGATGCTTATCTCATCAACATGAGCACTCTGAGCTCCTTGGAGGAAGAGCTGGACATACTACTTCCCACAAAAACTAAAATCATAGTATGACTTCTTAATCAGAATGACAGCAGTCACTTATTCCATTGGTCAGGCATGCTTGAGTGATAGGATGGAATTATTCTAACAGAGAAATCTCTATGACCTTCACAGCAAGCTTTCCTTGGCAAACAATGGAAGCATGTTATTGTTTGTACTATATTAGACAGAGCCTTGGATACTACAATATATGGAGCAACTAGGGTTGGCAACCTGAGTTGGGAAATTCCTGGAGATTTGGGGATGCAGCCTGGGGAGGGGAGAGGCCTCAGAGTGGTATAATGCTATAGAGTCTACCCTCCAAAGCAGCCATTTTCTCCTGCAGAACTGATCTCTGTAGTTTGGAGAACAGTTGTAATTCTTGGACATCACCTGGCGCCACATAGAGTTTGGCAACCCTGGGAACAACATTGTATCAGTTGCTAGTCTATTGTCTTAAACTGTGAACAACAAACCATTCAAACCAGGGCAGCTGAACAAAAGCAAAGTCAATGTATTACTGGAGAAGGATAGGAGCCCTAGCACACCTAAAACTTACTTAAATGGGAACCAGATGAAATCAAGACAACTTGAAGCACTGGATGACTGAGTTTGGATAACTGAATTTCTATAGCATAAAAATCCCAAATATCTTGCACTAGTTTTAAAACTGCCTTCAGAGAGATTAGTAGAACCCTTAGGAAAGCTAATGAACACAATTGGTTCACAGCTCTTTCATCTATATTAGCTGTTTAAAAATAATGTTTGGGGGTAACTAACTCATTGTGCTCCAATGGCTCCTATAGGGAGAATTGTCCAAATCCTGTAATCCCTTTACTTCATCCATTCCATGCATTTTACAGAGTAATTAAAAAGACATCTTACTCTCTGTTCCAGTTGTCAGAATTCCAAGGAGATTTTCCAGGCACAGATGCACGAGAGGATAAAGATGCAGACAGGCAGATTATCAGACAGACACAAATAGAGGAAAAAGGGAAGAGGAGACATTTCAAAAAAGAAAGAAACTCAAGATGTCAAAATGAAGAAGAATCTCAATGGAGGGAATAATTATTTGTCCCCAAACAGATGACTTGTGCGCTAGCGCAGAATAGAAGCTAATAATGTGAGTAGTGAATAAGAGGGCCTGTGACCTCTGATGATCCATTCTGCCTTTCAGCTTCCACACCATCTGCATTCCCAGTGATAATATTGGCCTACCTCACGAGGCCATGTAAATGATAAATGAAATGACATATATGTTCTTTGAACATTAGAATGTACTAGATAAAGTATATGCGACCTATTTTGGCTCTTCAAACCCACTGATAGAGTAGATTTTCTACCACCTATTTGTTCATCTTGCACCCCTTTCCTCAGCCTCTGCTCATTTTTAATCCCTAGAGCTCCATTGGGAACATGTGAACTTCCTAACCAGGCAGTTCAATGCACTGCCTCCAAGAGTGGGGGCAGGTGGGGACCAGGGAGACAAAATTCTAGTCCAATATAGTCCACTCTGAGTAGCAACAGCTCAGGAGGGCTTCCTCCATCCACTGCTATCTAGAAATGGTAGGACACACTAGGGATTGACTTTAACTGGAGATGCTAATTTTGTACCTGGGATGTTTTGTATGAAAAGAATGTGCTCTATCACTGGTACCCTCCCCAAACCTCCTTCCAGAGATCAGAACACTCCAAGGGAAGTAGGGCCACCCCTTGAGTCCTGGGTTGCTTCCACACATCCTGAATGAGACAGCCTGCCAACGGAACTTTGGTGGGTTATCTCACTCATTACACACATCATTGTTTCCCATGAGCAAACAGGTCATGATGATCCCAGGTTTTAAGTGGTTTTTGTGAGACCTGTTTTATTCCATTTTCATTTTTGATGCTGCTTTTTCTGCACGATCATTACAGTATCAATGCATGTGGAGGCTTTTTCGTGCTTTTGAAGTGCCCTCCCACAAATATTCAACCCCTCCTCTCGCCATTACCCCTCCCATACATGTGTCTGGCTCGCATGCGTGATCGTCTAATTCTCTCCCTCCCCTTTTTTCACTTTTTAAAATGGCCCTTCTGCTATTACGATATCTATGAATACAAAAGGAATCATACTACAGTGCTTGCTACATTGGATCACTCAGCAATCAGAGTATCAGTCTAGGATCAACACTGAGAATGGAATGCCATTTCTGATTTTATTTCAGACTATCAATAAGGCCCATTATTTCAGAAAATACAATGGGTCCTCCCCCCTTCTCTCCCCACAGCATCAGTCAAGGGGGGAATCAGGGAAGAGAGCAGGGGTTCCCTCCTCCTTCAACCCCTTGGGTGATGCTTGGCTTGTGCGTGACCCTCCCAAGGCTCCATGGAAGTGGTGAGGAGCCCTGCCCCCACTGCTGTGGGACCTTGGAAGGGCCTCGCCACCGCGACTCGCTTCTTATCCCTGAGTACTGTGCCTCCGCGGGGATAAGGAGTGATGAGTGGTGGGGGGACACAGTTTGCCTTTTATATATTAGGATATGAAATTGCACAATTGTGCTACTCTGCTGTTTGCATATTTATTAAACACTTGCGTTTAAACCTTTGAGAGGGAAATCAATGGGAGAGAAGGAGTACTATGCATGCCCAGTTTCTACAGAAGCTGAAAGACAGGGGTATAGTGCAATCCTGCATGTGCTCAACACACAAAAAGGAAAGTTGGGCAGGAATGCACCAATGTCATTTGTGACGAGGCGCAGATAAAGAGTTGGTTTTCGGTCTGGGGACCTTTTTTGTGAATGGGTCCATCCATAAGGGCTTGACTTGGTATTTGACAAAAGATACATAATGTTTCTTAGAAATGGTAGATATTTTCTCAATAGGCCTTAAGTATTAGAAAATTATTCTGCCCACAGACCTATCGGGACTTGGAGGCCATGATCCCCTTCTCCTAGATGGAGACAGAGAGGCAAATGGAGCAGTAAGATGGTCAGAGAATCTTGGGGTGCAGATTCTCTCAGGGAATCTAATGTGAGGTGACAGATTGGCTGCTCTGTAGGAGTGCCTTGTGTGCCTCCACCCCAGGCTCTGTGTATACATTTGTCAATAACACAAATACCCAAAAAATCCACAAGGGGAATGGTCTTCAAGACCAAAGAAAGGAAAGGACAAGCCAAATAGACCATTGTACTGCAAAAATATGTTCCTTTTATAAATTTAAAGTATTGAATCTCATATACAGGCAAAAATCATCAAAACCATAGTTGTGAGCTTGCTTGAAATAATCAAACTGCCCGGAGATAAAGAAAAATGCATTGTGAAATGGAAGTTTATGAAGATTTTGAATGAATGGATCCACTTTGTATCTGTCTTAAGGCAGACAGTGAACGCTTTTGAAGAAGTGTGTTGCTGCGAAATGGGGCATCAACGTAGCCAGCAAACCCGTTGCCATCCTCCTGCCGGGAGTTTTGTCCACTATATTGGATGCTCTCCGGGCGGTTTGATTATTTCAAGCAAGCTCACGACTATGGTTTTGATGATTTTTGCCTGTATATGAGATTCAATACTTTAAATTTATAAAAGGAACATATTTTTGCAGTACAATAACACAAATACTACAAAAACTCCATAAGTCTTCAGGGCTATCTTCTCCAAAGGAACAAGCCCAGCTAAGAACTAGATCTGGAAATTCTTGCTACTTCGAGAATTGAAAACCAACGACAACAGCACTTGGGAATAGAATTGAATTAATTACACAATCAAAGTGACTTCACAAACAATTTTTCTTCTATTAAAGTGCTCAGTGCAAAATATATCACATTTCACTATACGTAGGATATATTTAAATATACAGGGACTTATACATTCAAACAATGCAAAGGGGAATTATAAGTCATTGACCATGTCCCTTTAAGAGAATCTCACAGTGGAAAATTAAACAGTCTTATGATGTTGTTTGTTTTCTAAATAAACACCGGAGACTCCCACATGGAGAGCTATTCTCTAAGCTTAGAGGTGTTGATGAAAACCAAAAGGAATGTCTCTTTTCTTATCCTTTTCAAGCAAGGGAAGACAAAGGGAGGAGGTCTGGCTTGTCCCGGGCACTCCTCTCGTCCCCGCAGTGGCAAGGTAAGTAGGTAGATGAACTTAAAGTTGATCTAATAACTATTTTCTTTGCAGGTGGATACCAAGGAAGAATGAGGAGCCCCGAAGAGCCCCCTGGCCTACAAGCTGCCAGCTTGATCATTCAGCTTGTTTCATCCCACATACACTTCCTCAGGGGCCAACAATACTTCCACCAAAGAGAGTAAACTTCTATAAATAAAGCATTGATATAATCAAAACCATGTTGTTCTCAATGAACTGATCTAGCCTTAATGAGGCGAAAAGAAATGTGGTAAAAAGTAATGAACTCACCACCATCAAATAGAAAAAATCTCACGTGCAGAACATTCAATGCACAAACAGGATGGTCGCAGTAGGGAACTGTCTGACTGTCTCTTTAATAACATGTGGTAGCTGTGCATTTTGTATTTAAATCTCCCGTCTGGTGGGGTTCCCTACTGTGAATAGTTTTCCATGCGGGAGTCTCTGGTGTTTATTTAGAAGAACAACATCATGAGACTGTTTAATTTTCCACTGCAAGACTCTCTTAAAGGGATATGGTCAACGACTTATAATTCCGGGCTGAATTGCCGTGGTCTTGGCATTGTAGTTCCTGACGTTTCGCCAGCAGCTGTGGCTGGCATCTTCAGAGGTGTAGCACCAAAAGACAGAGATCTCTCAGTGTCACAGTGTGGAAAAGATGTAGGTCATTTGTATCTACTCAGGAGGGGTGGGGTTGAGCTGAGTCATCCTGTAAGAGTTTCCCAGGGTGTGGAATGCTCATGGAGGGAGGCTTCACTGTATCCTGAGGAGGTTCTTTTGCATCGTTCTCCGGCCGTGAAAGCCTTCGACAATACGACTTATTTTGCATTGTTTGAATGTATAAGTATATATTTAAATATATTCTACGTATAGTGAAATGTGATGTATTTTGCACTGAGCACTTTCATAAAAGAAAAATTGTTTGTGAAGTCACTTTGATTGTGTAATTAATTCAATTCTATTCCCAAGTGCTGTTGTTGTTGGTTTCTGATTGTTATCTTGGGCATGCCTCTGTATTTTGTATTACTTCTAGAATTGAGGCATACACTACAGTACCTTCTTATTCCTTCTCTACATTTTTAGGTATCGAGTAACTTCTGCTGATGAGAATCAAACAATTCATATGTTAATCTCTTCTTCTAAATGACCTTTTTATACACTTATAGGTTGATAACAGCATCCTAGCGGATTAAAGTGTTTGGGGCAATAAAAAAGGTCATAGATTTATAAGAAATATTTATTTTTCAGTTTTGAAAATTATTTATAGAATCAGAGAGTTGCAAGGGGCCTTACATAGGCCATCTAGTCCAAACCCCCAGTCAGTATTGGAAATTCAGAGTTAGAGCGTCCTAATAGATGGCTATCTAGCCTCAGTTTATTTAAAATGTTTAGATACCTGCCTTCAGGGCATCTCGAAATGAGAGAGAGAGAGAGAGAGAGAGAGAGAGAGAGAGAGAGAGAGAGAGAGAGAGAGAGAGAGAGAGAGAGAGAGAGAACAAGACCTTTTCAGCATGCACTATTTTTGTAGGTTCTAGCCTCAGGTTTTCTTCTGAATTTTGCATGCTTAACTCTTCTGTCAGATTTCAATGCGGCTTTTTCAAAGTTTCTCTTCAAATCTTCTGCCTGCACTTATTCCCTAATGCTTTTCTTGTTACAGTTTTGCTTCAGCTTTTTCAATCATGCAGAATTTTCCTTTTGTTCCCCCCCCCTGCTCTCTGTTCCACCCCCTCCCCTTACAGGCCACTTCTCGCTGATTGATGTCTCCATCCTCCTCTCAGTTCCTTCCTCCCCCTTCCCTTGTCCTTCTTCCCCATGTCCTCCTCCTTTCTCAAGACACACTTTTTTTTGTGTGAAGAAAACGTAATGGTGTAATGTTGTAATGTCATTATTGCATTGTGTTGGTTTGTCCCCTGGTGCTGGCCTCTGCCTCCCAGCTCTGGGTTAGCCTGGGTGGGGTTCTTTGGTTTGGGCTGTGAGGGGGGATAAATCCTAAAGAAAAATGTCTGCTCAGAGCATGGCTGCTTCCACACATATAGAATAATTCACTTTCAATACTCTTTAGTGAACATTTGAAACTGATTTTCCATGTGTGGAACAAAAAATCCACTTCAAAAGGATTGCGAAAGTGCATTGAAAGTGCATTATTCAACGTGTGTGGAAATGGCCCATGACTGTCATGTATCAGGGAACTTTTTAAAAATCAAGCATAATGATGTTATAAAAATTTCTCCATACACAACAGCCGTGCTCCAAGTAGACATTTTTGTTTAGGACTTATGACTCCCCTGTGCCCCCCCTCCCAATCCAAACCAGAGAGTCCTGCCCTGGCTGACCCACAGATGTGAGGCAGAGGCCAGCACCAGGGGAGTCAACCAACACAATGCAATAACTACATTACAACTCTACATCATTACGTTTTCTTCACACAAAAAGGTGCATAATAAGAATATAATGACAGGTTTAATTTGTGTTGTGGTTACATGGATCTCTTTTAGGTTTTCAAAGATTAACTATCTATGCTTTTTGGGTACTGTATTTGGGGCTACTCAGTGCCAACACTGCACATGTACTATATTGGGTTTCCTTGTGCTTTCATTACGCTTTTGTTTTTCTACCACTACTAATGCCTTAGTGCTGGGCGCCTTTGGTCATTGCAATGTTATGACATAATAACACAATTGGGCATATATGAAAATTTTAAAAAGAGATGGTGGAGATGTGGTGGGTCTGGCAATGCTGACAGTGATGCCAATGATGATGTCCACGCCTCATCATATAATCATATAATCATATAATCATATAATCATGGTGGTGTGGACAAAAAAAGCTCACTCCAGCTCACTCATACAAGGCGTTTGATCAAGCCAGCTTTTACACCTGTCTTTCTCAATTCCCCTCCATTCTACAAGCCCTCATCTGACATGGCTTTTATATCAATCCCATGATTCTCATCATAGCCCTTTGTCAAAGAGGATGCCTCCTTTCTTTTTCGCCAGCAGAAAATCTGGTGGAGCCAGTCCAAGGGTTCCCACTGGTCCCCTAGTCAAAGTACAGATCAAGTCCGTGCCTACTTGCTTTAACAAGACTGCAGCATCAGATGCTCCCTCATCATTCAGTGGGTCATGTAATTTGCTTAGGAATGTTTTCCAGATATCCAGCTAATCATGAGGGTTAGAAATTTATTTTTATAGTCGATTTTTAGAGATGCATAATTTTCACTTACCTCTTTCTCAGCAAAGCACTGAAATCCAGCTCTCTGCCTTCTTCATCAACACTGAACAGTAATGAGAACAACATCATTAACAGCAAATAGTACAGAAACAGAATGCAGTAACAGGAGAGGGGGAATGGCTTCACAAAATGATGTGGATGGTTCACATTCTTCCATGCTGAAGGTAATGGCTAAAAAGATTTCCCATGATTTCTTAGAACTTTTCCAAATAATTTGTTTCCCCGTATTCCTGCTGATCCATTGTCTCTAGCATGTTATCTTTGAGCTGATGTCTTTGAGGACTGAAATGATGTTGGGGCTTGCTTCCTTTGATGCTGTAGGGGCCATGATGAGGAGGCTGGGGCTGAGGGAAGATCTTTTATGGAGCAAAAAATATGCACACCAATTATTGTGCTCCTACGGCAGGAGTGCCCACCTCATCCCATGCAGACAAGAGAGAGGAAGAGCAGGTAAGGCTGGAGAAAGCTACTAGATTCCAGGTTCAGCATAGGAAAACCTTACTCTGATATTGCCTTTCTTCCCCTTGGGTATTTACTGAAGAACGATACACAATATCTATCCACCTATCACAACCATTTATTTACAACCAATTAATTAATTGACAAAGTTTAAATCAAACAATTGACACACATGCTACTTCTTAAGGGGAGAACACTATGTAAAACATTTAGTATTAATTAAACATAATATTTTTTAAAAAACAAACTATTTCTGAAAATGAAAACTGAATCAAACTGCTAAAGAAACAGAACATCATTCACTGATAAACTTTCCATGAATCAGGGATGGCTTTTCAATGTCTGCATAAAGGAGAAGGGTGGCTTTTAATATCCCCACGGATTTCATGACTTTTCATTAGATTTATACAGTCAATGAATTTCAACAGAAACAGAAGAAAGCAGAAAACATGTACATATTGACTATGAAATTGCTGTTTTAATAAAAACAATGTGTTTTTATGACCTGCATGTTCTCATCCTGCAAATGAATATCCCTCAGTGAAGCACTACCCGGGCCAAATAATTAGTTCATGCTTTCTATATCGGATTGCCACTCCAGGTTGGAAAATTCCTGGAAATTTGGGCATTGAGCCTGGGAGGGGGAGACCTCAGCAGGCTATAGTGCCACAGAGACCACCCTCCAAAGCAGCCTTTTCCTCCAAAGAAACTAATCTCTGAAGATCACTTGTAGCACCAGGAGATCTCAGGGCTCGCCTGGAGGCAAGCATTCTTATTTCCACAGAACTGTGCGCTAAGACTAATTAGAACTATAGCTAGTGGATTGTGACATATGTATTGTTCAAAATGGGCCATAGAGGTTTCATTTTAACTGACCAATGAGAGGCAGTTCATTATGAGGACTGAGTCTCAGTTTTGAGGTAAATGAGGCTACCTGGACAGGGCTGCAGTTGTCCGTCTCCCTCCTCCCAGAATGCTCCTAAGAGTCACAAACACAGACAGAAGTCAGATTGGCACAATAGTTTCCAGCCTACTTTTCTCACCTAACATCTTAATGTTTCCAAATCCCTAATTTCAACAGGGAAATGCATAGTCTCTCTAAAGGGAGCACATCTGCAAAAAAGACTTTCTTATGGAGTTATTCATTCAGGGGTATGTGTATGCATGTGTGTGTGTGTTCATATCTATATGTGTGATATCTACTTTGACTGCTAGAGGGTCTCCAAGGTTTTTGACAACCCAGCTATACAAGATCCTTTTAACTGGAAATGGCAGAGTTTGAATTTGAGGCTTTATTTATTTAGTGGTGGTAAGATTGATGGACTATGGATCTGGGAGACTTAGGTTCGAATCTCCAATTTGCCATGGAAACTTGCTGGGTGACCTTGAGCCAGCCTAACTCACCTTATATGGCTGTTATAAGGATAAAATGGAGGAAAGAAGAATGATGTAAGCTGCTTTGGGGAGAAATGGGGTATAAATAAAGAGTATATAATAATAACATACTCTATCACTGAGTTATATCGCCAGTTCTAATCTACCACGTTATGGTTTAGAGTATAGTTACTTTATTTGTTTGTTTAGATATTTATACCTTTCTTTTCTCCCCAGAGGGGCTTCCAACATTGTTCTCCCCTCTTCCATTTTACCTTGATATCAACAAACCTTTGAGGTAGGTTTAGAGGTAAGTGACTGGTCCAAGATCATCCAGCAAATTTCCATGACAGAATAAGGAGTCGAATTCGAACCCAGATTTACCAGATCCTCGTCCGACATTCTAAGCATGGCATCATGCTAGTTTGCTTCTCCAAATAGTCTACCAGTGTTCCATTTTTCCCCTAATGGGAAGAGCACAAAAGGATAATAAGATGAGAGCAGCAGCAATCTGCCTTGAAGCGGGAAAGTGTAAGGGGAAGAGTGTGAGGGTGTCTTGGGCAGAAAAGAACAAGTTACTTTGGAAAGATGGTTGTTGTGGGTTTTCCGGGCTGTATTGCCGTGGTCTTGGCATTGTAGTTCCTGACGTTTCGCCAGCAGCTGTGGCTGGCATCTTCGCCAGCAGCAGCTGTGGCTGGCATCTTCAGAGGTGTAGCACCAAAAGACAGAGATCTCTCAGTGTCACAGTGTGGAAAAGACGTTGGCAGGTCATTTATATCTACTCAGGAGGGGTGGGGTTGAGCTGAGTCATCCTGTAAGAGTTTCCCAAGGTGTGGAATGCTAATGGCGGGAGGCTTCACTGTATCCTGAGGAGGTTCTTTTGCATATGGCTTGGTGCTTGATGTGCTAATCTTCTCTGCAGGGCTATTGTCGGGTATAGAGTGTTTTGTTAGCCTGGTGTTTTTCAGAACTGGAAACCATGCTCTGTTCATTCTTAAGGTTTCTTCTTTCCTGTTGAAGTTTTACTTATGCTTGTGAATTTCAATGGCTTCCCTGTGCAGTCTGACAAAGTAGTTGGAAGTGTTGTCCAGTATTTTGGTGTCATGGAATAAGATACTGTGCCCTGTTTGAGTTAGGCTATGTTCAGCCACTGCTGATTTTTCAGGTAGTCCAAGTCTGTAGTGTCTTTCATGTTCTTTTATTCTTATCTGGATGCTACGCTTGTGGTCCCGATGTAAACTTGTCCACAGCTGCAGGGTATATGGTATACTCCTGCAGAGGTGAGGGGGTCTCTACTGTCTTTTGCTGATTGTAGCATCTGTTGTATTTTTCGGGTGGGTCTGAATACTGCTTGAAGGTTATGCTTTTTCATAAACTTTCCCATCTGATCAGTAATTCCTTTGATACATGGCAAAAACACTTCAGGCAAATGGCTACTCCAGAAATGAAATCCGAAGAGCAATCAAACCCAGGATGAATCAAACAACCAAGGAAAAACAGTCTCCTACAGGAAAAGTGTTTTTGCCATATATCAAAGGAAGATGCCAGCCACAGCTGCTGGCGAAATGTCAGGAACTACAATGCCAAGACCATGGCAATACAGCCCGGAAAACCCACAACAACCATCGTTCTCCGGCTGTGAAAGCCTTCGACAATACTTTGGAAAGTCCTTTGCAGTTTACATTTGAGAGGTGAAAGCAGCAGGAACTGAGGACAGGATTGCTGACTGTGCATTGTAGCTCTTAGAATGTAGTTCTTGGAATCTGGAACTTTGTCCACACTAGTTATATACTGAAATAGAGCCTATTATATACCATTAGAGAAGCAGTTGCTGCCACTCACTCAATCTTTTAGTTTTAGAGAAATTTCACAACTTCTTATTGGCTGCAGGCCCAAACTAAGGTCTTATGCTAAAGGTAGCTGAAGAACTTAGGGTTACAATAAACATTGTGTGTGTGTGTGTGTGTGTGTGTGTGCATGCACGCGCACATGCGCAGGATCCATGTCTCTGGTAACTGGAGTTGTGTGCATGGTTCTTTTGGGGACCTATATGCACATAGGCTCAACAGGGGATACCAACATCCCGATGCAATCAAGCCAATGCAATTCACATCATCTTTGATGGTGCATGTGGCAATTAGTGTTGCCAACTGGTCTGGAGAAAAATGGCCTGTCTCTTTGATGGAGGTTTAATGGAATGTTATCAACCAGGTGACATTATTTGCCTCTGTCATTAAAAGCTTCAACTGCCCATTTCTACATATTAAGCCTATAATAAAAGGACAGGACATTTTTTTTCTCCAGGCCAGTTAGCAACCCTAACGACAATGCATATGAGTATCACCTCATGTATTTCTAGCCACAAACAACCCTTCTTGCATGCAAATATCTCTGAATCTTAGCAACAGAACCAATCTCTGCTGTGCCTCTGAAAAACAGAGTAGTCTCTGAGAATTCAGAAACTGGACATCTGGTTAGAATGTTGGACTATGATCCTGGAGGCTCAGGTTTGAATCTCCACTCTGCCACGGAAACTCATTGGGTGATCAGTTACACTCTTTCAGCCTAGCCTACCTCACAAGGTTGTTGTGAGGATAGAATGGAGGAGAGGAGAATGATGTAAGCCACTTTGGGTCCCCATTGGAGAGAAAGGAAGAGTATAAATAAAGTAAAATAAGTAATAAAGAAAAATTCATCTCTGGTCTGTGGTGATCTTCCTATCAACTACATTTCTAAAATCTCTCTCTCTCTCTCTCTCTCTCTCTCTGTTGTGAGCTGGACAGTTAAGCCATTTGTAATTATTACTCACGCCCGTCGGAATGTTGAGCGGATGTCCATGTCTCCCATTGCAGGTGCTTCTACAATGGCATAAAACAGAAAAAGCAGAATAGGGTGGTCTAAATAGTTTGCATCAATACATGTCTGGAATTCTCCCCCTTCCCTGCTGAGATTTTCATAGCTTTCACTTTGGCCGTTCTTTTGCAAAGTGAAGTTTCAGATAGTAAAGTCAAATGAAGAGGCAAATTGCAACCCACCCAACTAAACAGAATGCCTACATTTTATAAATGAGAAATCCAGCTTAGTTCTCATTGACATTCCGTGCAATCTTAGTCATGTCTACTCAGAAGTGGGTCCCAGTATGTTCAGTGGTGCTTGCTCCCAGTGTGCAACTGGGAGTGTGCAACTGACAGGATTGAGATCTTAAGATGGATTTTCTGGAGGTAAAAGAAAAGCTTTTTTCTTTTAATGGTAATGTCAATCCTGTCTAATTTACTCCATGAGAGCAAACTGTAAAGTCACTTGAATAACAAAGACTTACAGTATTCACAGTTGAAAAGTGCATAAGCTGCATTGCAGACGGGTGAAATTGACTTCTGTTTCTTACTGGCACTGTCTCAGGGTAGAGGGAGCTCAAAGCAGAAGACAGGAAGTACCACTGGCCATTTTCTTACAAGTAGTCTGTACTGGCTTTCATTGGTTTACTGACCCTGAACCAGGTTCTGCTTGTATGAAGAAGGTTGCTAGAAACCTTGCCTATTGTTCCAATCTCTATCAATCTTTTTTGACAGCTCAGTTTTTCAGCTTCTACAGAGGTCAAGCTCAAATGAGAAACTACAAGTAAAGGAATGGTGGAAACATGTTCACACCAGCTTTACATGATCGCCTTGCTTCAAGGTTCTATGCAACTGCTGTATACTAAGTTGAACCACTGGACAAGCTCTGAATGACAGCAGATGTCTAGCTAATCTTCCCCAACCTGAGAACCTTTTTAACTGGAGATGCACTTGATTGAACCCAGGGCTTTCTACAGTCAAAGGAGCTGTGGCTCAGTAGCAGAACTCCCCAGTTTAATCCTTGCATCTGCAGGTTAAAAGGATCAGGTAGTAGATGATGTGATAGATCACACAAATGGTGGCAGGTGATGTGAAAGAACTCTTCCCAAGACCCTGAATAGCTGCTGCCAGTCAGTATAGACAACTGACTGTGATAGGCCAACAATTGATCTCAGAATGGAGATTCACATGATCATGTACTCTATTGCAGAACTATGGGCATAATATACTCATGAAGTTCTCTCTCTCTCTCTCTCTCTCTCTCTCTCTCTCTCTCTCTCTCTTTCTCTCATATACACACACACACACACAGGGCTGTTGTGAGGGTAAAATGGGTAGTGGTGGGCAGGAGAACTATGTGCCTCTTTGAATTCCTTGGAGGAAGAATGGAATAAAAATGCAATAGATAGATATAATGGTCCTAACTCCTCTGGATTTTTTCAGTTATTTTTTTTCTGTTTTACTGTTATATGTAGCTTTGTTGGCCAATATATATACCCTGAGCAAAAAGTTATTGTATGCAATGGAGGAAGAGTGCAGCTACACCAGCTCTACAAACCCTCCCCCTCCCCCCCACCTCAAGACATCTTACCATTGACAATGAGGCTGAAATTACAGCTATCAAACTTGTCTTTAGTAGACACTTCACATCTATATCCACCAGCATAAGTCATTTTTGCTTCGATAATGTTCATTTCAAAGATGTAAACCTGTAAAAATGGGAGAAATAAATGGACCATTTTGATTAGGATTATTCCATATCCTGGTACCCAAGTACAAAGTATATGACACTCTACCATATGCATGCCCTGACCAGGAGAGCCTGATCTCATCAGATCTCAGAAGCTAAGCAGGGTTGGCCTTGGTTAGTAATTGGATGGGAGACCTCCAATGAAGACCAGGGTTGCAGAGGCAGGCAATAGCAAATCACCCCTGATAGTCTCTTGCCATGAAAACTCCAGCAGGGGTTGCCGTAAGTCAGCTATGACTTGAGGGCACCACACACACACACACACCACACACGCACAGAGTTAAAAATCCAGTAGCACCTTTAAGACTAACCAACTTTATTGAGGCATAAGCTTTCGAGAACCACAGCTCTCTTCATCAGATGCATGATGAAGAGAGCTGTTCTTGAAAGCTTATGCCTCAATAAAGTTGGTTAGTTTTTGCAACTACAGACTAACACGGCTAAGTCCTCTGGATCATATGCACAGAGCTTCTCTTGGGTTGTCACTGCCCAGTAAGCATCCTGAACTCTCCACATATCTACACAGTTCCTATTTCTTCTTCTCCTCTCCTAGTTGAACACGTCTTTCTTTGAAGAACATAGGATTTTCCCTGCAGAATCAGAGCAACTATCCCTCTATCCCAGCCTTCTGTTTCTCATAATGACCTAAGCATTTGGAGGACATGGGCAATTACTGTCCTTTGCTGTCTGTCTACCACCAACCAGCATCTGAACATAGAGACCCCAGTTAGTCATCGTGGCTAATAACTGTTGACTCACCAATCCTCCATGAATTTGCCTAATCTCCTTTTACATGTATCTAAACCAGTGGCAAAACCACATCTTGTGGCAGCAAATTCCACATGTGTGTGTTATTTAAAGATCTCTTCTTCCCTATTTCACTGGGTGATGTAAAGAAAATTCTATACAGCCACTTCCTTTATCCCATGGATAATTTTTATTCACCTCTATCACACCCAGTTATGGTTTTTTTTTCCAAACTGAAAAGTGCAAAATGCTTCAGCCTTTTTTTGTAGGGAAGGTGCTCTGATCACTTGATTGATATTTTAGTTGCTCTTTTCTAGTTCTACAACATCCATGGCTGAAACAGGGTGATCAGAACTGCACATAGTATTCTAAATGTGGCCACGTGACAGCTTTATATAAAAGCATTACAGTGCCAATAGTTTCATTTTCAGTCCTTTCCCCAATGATTTCATGTTTTATTTGTTGTAAGCTACCTCAGGTAGGTCTCTGGAGGGCAGCGTATACATTTTCTAAATCAATAAATAGAATTTGTTTCTTGTTGCTGCACACTAAATTAGCATCTGCCATGATTCAAGATCTCTTTCCTGGTGAGTCATTGCCTATTTGTATCCTATCACTGTATAAGTGGTTAAGATTTTTTTTGCCTTACTATGCATCACTTACACTAATTTTGTCATGTTGTTCTCTGCTCATCAGGTTTGGAGAGATGATTTCCTAGCTCAACACAGTTCAGTATAGATTTGCACTATGCTGAACTATTGTGTTAACTGAAAATTTGGTTCCTTCTACTCACACCCTCTCCCCTATAATTTATGAACAAGATAAACAGCACCAGTTTCAAATAAAATAGCTTCACTGAAACACCAGTTTATACCAATGAATCTGCATGAAAAATTGGACAAAATTGCTGCAGTACAGAGTTTCTGGTGCCTGAGGCTGGGGGGGGGGCAGCTTCAGGGCTGTTGATGCCCTCGCACACACACCCAGACTGCTCAGTTGCCCCACACCGCCCTGGCCACCTGCTGCACCTGGCCCACAGCTGTGTGCTAGTGGCAGCAGCAGCAGCACAGGGCAAGCTAGAGCCAGACCAAACGAGACGAGGGTCGTGCAAGTTTTCTTGGGAAATGTAGGAGATGCCTTCCCCTCTCTGCCACTGCTCACTGCCCTCTCTGAACATGTGTGTTTGTGTGTGTGTGTGTGGGGGGGGTGAAGTCCCAAAGCATCCCCCCCCATCTCCTGCCTGTCGCCTCACAAACTGAAAAAGGAGCGGAGGAAAAGTGATAAATTTCTTCGGAGTGGGGGGGAATGGAATAATGACAGAAGAAAGCAAAGGGGAAGGGAAAGGAGAAAGCGGGAAGGACTTAGAGAAACAGTTGTGCCTCAGGGTGTGTGCTTTGAATGAGCTGCTGAAGACGTAAATCCTTCTTCCAGGCACAAGCCCCCCTCCCCACCCCCGACTCTTCAGCAGCTCATTCAAAGCTCACACCCTGAGGCGCAGCTGTTTCTCTAAGTCCTTCCCGCTTTCTCCTTTCCCTTCCCCTTTGCTTTCTTCTGTCATTATTCCATCCCACCCACCCCAGTCCCCCAAAAGAAACTTATCACTTTTCCTCCACCCCTTTCCAATTTGTGAGGCGACAGGCAGGAGATAGGGGGGAATGCTTGGTGTGCATGCGTCCTCCCAGCCCTCCTGCTTAGTTGCTCCACAGCGCGTGAACCCCCCTCCCCCCCCCCCCGTGTCTCTGTGCTCATGGTGGTTGCTGGACTTGCCTCCATGGACATGCCGGTCCTGAGTACAGCCATAACAATCTTTTGGAACATTTTCATGCAAAGTATCCAAGAAGGGCTGCAAGAGGTTTGGGGATAATGGGCACAGTTAACAATAACAATAACCTTGTGCTTGTATACTGCTATTCAGGACAGATAAGTGCCAGACTTAGAGCAGTGAACAAGTCAGTGTCATTATTATCCAATAGTGGGTTGGATCTTATCATTCTGCTCATCTAACAGTGCAGTCCTTAGCAGAGTTCTTATTGATTTTGGGAGCCTGGGAAAAAGTCTAAGATGGGGCCCCAGTATCATGGCCACCCCTGCCAGCTTCCTGTCATGCCAGCCCCACTGCTGCATCACCACTGACCCATGTGAAAGGAAGCCCTCAACCTGTGTGAGGCAAATGGGAGTTGCTGCTGAAAACCTGACCCTGGATGGGACGGGCACGACTGGCCACTGAGCCAGCTGCCTGATCCTTGGATGTTGTGAGTATGAGAGGCTTCAGGAGGCCACATTTCCCCAATGTGGGGGGGGGCGGCAGGGCCATATATGGGCAAGACCCCTCAACACAGTGCCCGGGTAAGCTGTCCCAGCTGCCCATTGGTTAAGGCCGCCCCTGCATAGTTACACCCTTCTAAGTTCACTGAAGTCAATGGGCTTAAAAGGGAGTTACTCCTTCCCCATGGACTAGTATGAATTCATTATTTTGCGGCAGGATATAATCAGCATCTAAGTTAAATGGTCATCAGATTTTGTCTGATATAAGCAGTAGGTGTGATGTTCTTTTTACAACAGAAGACTTGCTGTTTATGCACTTTATGCCACGGAAAATATTGAATCAGCTAAAATCAGGCTAAAAAAAGGAGGCCAGGACTTTGTTCCATTATTTGTACCTTGTTATTTCGATCATAACTATCGTGAAGCTGGAGATGTTTCCCCACTTTGCTTGCAAGGTCCATCCACTTTCCTTTGAACCATTTCACAGAAGGTTTCTTCAGCAAGCTTTCTCCTGCCACTACGGCAGTGAATGTGATATTCCCACCTTGAAAGGGAGACACATTAAGGGGCATTTGTGACCTGAAGTTTAAAATCTCTGTTAAATAACTATTAGACTGAACAGTTGGAAGCATCGTCTGTGGTAGGCTGGGCACTTACCAGTAGTTACTTCTCCATTCTGTGGACGAGTCACAAAGAGACCAATAGGATCAGTGGACACCTCTTGCTGGGCTTCTTCAGGGAGAGCTGAAAATAAACGAGGTTTTTAAAAATGTGCATTATCCGTTCCAGAATATGAAGTGGGTCTTTACACAAATCCAATAGTAAACTTAATATATATAATATGCACTAGAGTGTGGTGTGGCCCAGGGTTTAGATGGTTGGGTTTGACTGGGGTTCCAATAAAGCTTACTGAATGACCTTTGGCCAGTCACTGTCTTGCCTCATCAACCTCACAGGGTTGTCATTACACTACATAAGAACAGCGATCCATCTAGTCCAGCATCCTGTTTCACACAGTGGCAAACTAGTTGGAGGGCCAACAAACAGGGCATAGCAGCCCTGCCATTACCTTCTCACACTGGCATTCAGAAGTTTGCTCATAAAAGCAATTGGAAGAGAGCTGGTAGCTTGGATGAGCGGTGTGAGCAGCAGGGTGGTAGACATGGAGAGTGGTCGGCATGGGGCTGGGGATCCCGGTCCTCTGGGGATGGGGGAGGTATGGTGGTGGGACCCAGGGAAGGGTGGGAAGGACACAGAGATATGGTGAGGCTCAGTGTCCTAACCTGCGTCCCATCCCGAGGCATGTTGGGTGTGGAGCTAGGAAATATACCCTCCCCCCTTCGACACTGATGTTGTGTAATGCCAGGTCCATAAATCATAAGACCAGAACATTACACAATTACTTTGTGGCAAATGATGTGGACCTGATATGCGTGACCGAGACCTGGGTGAGGGAGGGCAAGATGGTTGCTTTGAATGAACTGGCCCCGCCTGGGTTCTTGGTCCTTCATCAGTCCCGAACAGGAGGCCGGGTGGTGGGGGGGGAAAGGGGTGGCGATTCTTGTCCAAGAGTCTTTCTCCTTCAGGCTGCTCCCCGTCCCGGAGATCCTCAGCATTGATTGTGTAGGTCTGGTGTGGGGTGCCAAGGAGAGTTTAACCATCTGTGTGGTGTACCAGCTGCCTAGCGCACCAGCAGATGCCTTGCCACATCTGCTAGATGTGGCGGCTGGATGGGCCTTGGAGCACTCAAAATTATTGGTGTTGGGTGACTTCAACGTCCATGCTGATGATGACGCCTCTAGTCGGGCTGTGAACCTAGTGTCCTCCATGGCCACACTTGGACTTTCCCAGATTGTTTTGGCCCCTACACATCAAGCAGGCCACACGCTGGATTTAATTTTTGGAATGAGGATGGGTGTGGTACTAGAAACAACTGAGTTGGTGCCATGGTTGGACCACATGGTCCTGAAGGCTCGGCTGGAGATCCCACCCCCCCCTGCAAGAGCGGTGAGCTTATTTATGCTCGCCTGCGGAGACTCCAATTGGCTTCCAGAATGCTCTGCGGGATCTAATGCTCCCTGGCGGTTCGTTGGATGAGCTGGTGGAAGACTGGCAAGTCTATCTTTCCAAAGCCATCGATAAAATCGCCCCCCGTTGCCCTCTCTGCCCCCATACCAGACTAGCTCCCTGGTATACAGAGGAGCTACGACGGAAGAAGCAGGAGCTGAGACAGCTAGAGCAAGTATGACGGCGAACTCGCAACAAAGAGGCAAGAGCATCCTATAGGACGTTTATGAAAGCCTAAGAAATGGCAGTGAAGGCTGCAAATAAAGAGTTTTATGCAGCCTCCATTGCATCAGCTAGCTCACGCCAAGCAAAACTGTTTAATGTGGTTCGGTTTTTGGTCTCCTTGTCAGGAGGGGACCGTCAAAATTTAAATTCGGATATTGGCTGTGAGGCTTTTGCGAGCTTTTTTGCTGATAAAATCTTGTCTCTCCACCGCGATCTCCCAGGCACAGTTGATACAGTGTGTGAACTGGAGGCCCCTTGGCTGCCTTCTGGGATAGTATTAGATCATTTCAGTCCACTCTCTGGGGATGAGATTGACAGGATCCTGCGGGCAGTTAGGCCTACCACATGCTCTTTGGACCCATGCCCTTCGTGGCTGGTGAAGGCCAGCGTAGATGGGCTACGGGATGCCCTGGAGGCCATTGTCAACATGTCTCTGAGCTCCGGGATTTTTCCTGAAGCGTTGAAGGAAGCTGTGGTTAGGCCTCTCTTGAAAAAAACATCTTTGGACCCTGCTGACCTGGTCAGTTACTGCCCAGTTTCGAACCTCCTGTTCCTGGGTAGGTGATTGAGTGGGCGGTGGTAGAGCAGCTGCAGGTCTTCCTGAATGATTCCTCATCCCTAGATCCCTTCCAGTCCGGCTTCCATCCAGGATAATGGACAGAGACATTACTGGTTGCCCTGATGGACGATCTCCATAGACAGCTGGATCAAGGCAGGTCGGCGCTGCTGATATTGTTAGATCTATCAGCAGCATTCGGTATGGTCGATCATGACCTGTTAATCCACCACCTTGCCGATGTGGGGATACGAGGGACGGCCTTGCAGTGGTTTGCCTCTTTTCTCCATGGTTGGGGACAGAGGGTGGCACTCGGGGAGAAGTTGTCATTCTGCCACCCGCTGGTGTGTGGTGTACCTCAAGGGGCAATACTCTCCCTCTTGCTATTTAACGTATATATGCACCCCCTCACCCAGCTGGTACAGAGTTTCGGACTTGGGTGCCATCAATATACAGATGACACCCAATTGTATCTGATGATGGACAGCCAGCCTGACTCTGCCCCAGATGTCCTGGAACGTACCTTCGAAGCTGTAACTGGATGGTTGAAGCAGAGCCGGCTGAGATTGAATCCCATGAAGACGGAGGTCCTGCATGTGGGTCTAGGGTCCATGGGTGCGGGACTCTGGCTCCCTGCTCTCTATGGAGCACCGCTTATGCCGGTGTCGACCGTTAGGAGCCTGGGGGTAGTTCTGGATGCTTCCCTGTCTATGGAGGCACAGGTCGCAGCGGTTGTTTGATCCTCATTTTTCTACCTAAGACAGGCTCGGCAACTTGTCCCTTACTTGTTGACCCATGACCTTATGACAGTGATCCAGGCAACGGTCACCTCCAGATTAGACTACTGTAACTCACTCTACATGGGGCTTCCCTTGGGTTTGATCCGGAAACTGCAGCTGGTACAGAATGCAGGTATACGAGTGGTTGCCAGAGCGCCAGTCATGGCACATATAACACCCATACTCCATCAGCTGCACTGGTTACCGGTTGAGTACCGGGTCTAGTTCAAGGTTTTGGTGTTGACCTATAAAGCCCTATGAGGACTGGATCCAGCATACCTTCGGGACTGCCTCTCCCCATATGTTCCCCGGAGGTTGCTTCAATCAGCTAATAAGCAGTTGCTGATGGTCTCTGGCCCCAGGGAGGTCCGTCTGGCCTCTACCAGAGCCAGGGACTTTTCAGTCCTGGCTCTGACCTGGTGGAACTCTCTGTCTGAGGAGACTAGGGATTTGTTATCTTTCTGCCGGGCCTGCAAGACGGAGATGTTCCACCAGGCATTTGGTGGGGGCTAGGCTGTCCTCTTGCCGGCCATACCACTGAAGACCGTCCACCACCCATGCAGGAGCTCATAAAGTGTGATGCAGGTCATTATGTAAGAGCCAAGCCCTGCCCCTAAAATGCTGAATTTTAATATTTATACCTGCCATTTGAGAAATTTTATTGCATATGGAATGTTTTAAATAGTTATTTATAATGCTTTTATTGTTTTAAACTGTATGTTATAAATTGTATGTTGTTACACTGCCCTGAGCCCATCTGATGGGGAGGGCGGTCTAGAAATGTAATAAATAAATAAATAAATAAATAAATCTGTGCTCAGCACCATCACTTTAGCCACTGACAGTGAGTTCCTTAATTTAATTACTTATTGAGTAAAGAAGCATTTCCTTGTTTGCCCATCAACTCCATTGGATGACCCTGAGTTCTAGTATTATGGGAGAGGGAGAAAACACTCTCTGTATTCACTTTCTCTACCCACTCCACCCCCAGTCATCTCTATCACCACCCCCAGTCACCATCTTTCTGTATTGAAGAGTCCAGACTCTGTAGCCTTTCCTCAGACGAAAGTTTCTCCAGACCCTTAATCTGCACTCTTTCCCGCTATGCAATGGCATTTGGTGACCTGATCTGAGTATTCTAAATAAGGCTGCACCATAGATTATACTAGGCTATTACAATGAACAAAGGAGGAAGGGAAAACCTTGGGCACTGCCCCAAACTTCTTTGAGGAAGAGCAGGATAAAAATTTCATTTCACTAGGGCTACCTACCACTTCTCAACAGGTTGCTTCATATGTTAATATAATCTCTGTGTGAGAAAATATGCTGTAGAAAGTTTCATCTCCAACACTTTAGAGATGAAAATAGTGACACTATGTGCTTGTGACATCTCTTTTTTCACATCAAGGACTACTGCCTGAGCACCTTCCTATTCCTGTCTCACACTGTGGAATGCTCTTCCCAGCCAGATGTGTGCTGTGTTCATTTACTCTGCAATAGCCTGCTCTAGTTTGTGCTAATTAAAAAGCAAAGAGGGGAATTTGTTTATTTGATCAAGGAAATACCAGAGAAATATAATAGTTATCCTAAAAAACAAACCTCACCAACTGAGCATGTGAAATGTCAGGTTTTGCATCAGATAGCATTCACGTCATACTCTAAAGAGTTGATCCACCTGTTGTGCTCTACAAAGGTTATACCTGGGTTCCCCATGCTGTGTTTCAGTCAGACTTCAGTTTTGGGTCCCCCTCAAGTCCTGCCTAGATGATGCCAGATGTGGACTGCAACTGTGGCACACAGTGAGAAGGGGTTTCAACTTCCCCCCACCCCTTGCCATTTTCCTGAACAGAAACAGCCCTAAGGGGCCATATTTATTCCTGCTGTGGAAACCCATAGTGCACAGGAATTGACAGCAACCCACAACTCATGTCTAACTAAAAGACAGAGTAGGGAACCTGGATACAGCCTGTGTTGTAATCCATAATCAGCCCTTTACATGTGTTAGGGTTCACAAATACTGAGAAGTTTAATTTCTAGATAGATTTAACTTTGCAAATGCTAAATCAAGTATACACATGTGCACATTAACATTTTTTAAAAAGCATCTCCTAAATGCAAAACAGAGGCAGTGATTTACCAGGGTCAGATACTAGAGAACAGGGAGTGTCCCTGCGGGATGATTGGAAAATACATGTGTAGCTACACTGTGTAATGTAAGGTGCAGCAAGCATTTTGGGAGACCAAGGGGGTTGCTTCCAAGCACATTCACACTTGTATTACCAACACGTAGAGAGCAATATGTACACTTGACTCCCGGTCTGAGTTTTTTCTCCTTCTAGTTACTATTATTTGCCTTCTTCCAATGTTTCCATTGATATTAGCCATTCACATTTGCTGAGCAATATGTCAAGAATAGATGCTATCAGTGCTACTCCTTTTTTTACCTTCCAAGGTCTTGCTATCTCCTGTTGGTTCAATATCTGCTGCATTAGGCACGTTTGAGACACTTGGTTCAGGAGGAGCTTCAGAAGGGATGACCTCCTCTACCTTTTCTAAAGAGAAAAGAACATAAAGAAAGATACAAAAAGCTACATGCTGTTCTGGGGAACATGATGGAAGTGAGATGATCTTTACCAAAGCGGAAGAGACCTGATAGGGCACCTGACATTCAAAAGCTTGTTCCAATTCTGCTGCAACAAGGAAAGCTAAATTCTCTTACCAGAATGCATTACCAAATTAGGGGAAGGGAGAATAAAAAGTTAATACATTTAGGTAACTTTTTTCTACAGAATTTGTCTTCCTTTTGAAAAAAGAATTATGGATAAGATTGGTGAGCTTATTCACAAATTAAATTTCGATCAGCAAGTAATTTCCTAGACATTTGCACATTAGAGTGTTGCATTCAAGGTTATTTAAAGGGTGGTGCATTGTTACCCGGTTCATAATGGCTGTGACTGCCATCTATTTGTAAAAAAGTTTCTGCGGCAGGCAATCTACCTGGTTCTTTGACTTTGAGTTCAAACTTGACCTTGGAAGTTCCTGCGATGACAGCATATGTCACATCATCTTCTTTCCCAACATTATTAATGGTCAGTGAGTGCTTGTTCCCCTCTGACTTCATGACATACTTTTCACTTGTAACAATTTCGACACCATTTCGCTGCCACTTCACCTTGATGCCTGTCTTCTCTGTCTCAGCTTCAAATACAGCCACTCCTCCTGCTACAACATCTGTTGTCTTTGGTTTCTTGACGAAAGCTGAAGCTAAAGAAAAAGATGTTTATTTTACATCAGCAATTGTTTTAAAAAGTCTGTTTGCGCCTTTCTCCAGCCTTCTTCTACCCATCTTACATACGAAGTTTCCACAGAATTATTTAGATCTAGAACAGATTACTCGGGGCGGGGGGGACAAAATGTATTAATTACACACAAAAACCTGGTCTAATCTTACTCCAGCTATGAACTAATTTGGACAGGCCAGCATGATAAGATCAGGAAGGTGGTATGCTGTTAATACTTTGCTGGATATGATTTATGTCTCTGTCAGTCACACACTTTTCAGCAGTCTTCAGCCAAATGTGTGGTAAAGTTCAGGAAGGCTGAAGTGTGTTTGTAAATCAGTTGTCTTATATGGCCATCAATCAGTTCAGAAACCAGATACAAGCACACATGTTTTTCAAAAGCTGGAAAACCAATCCATGTGCACCTACAGATGAAACTGCTTTATACAGAGTCAGACCATAGTCTTAGCCCAGTAATGCCTACTGACAGCAGCTGTCAAAGGTCCCAAACAGAGAAATATTTGCCTATATGACATCTAGTCCGTTGTTGTTACAAAGGGACTGTTTCATTATTGGGTTATTTTGTATGGTTTTGCTTTGTTATTGTTTCTTTTGTTATTGTTGTTCAATTTTCATAATTCTATTTCATTATTATTTCCCATTGGTTTCAATGGAAGACCCTCCCCCCACTTGGGGTCTGTAACTTTCTGGTTTTATATGTAGAGTGGACAAAACTCAGAGATTGCTCTGCTTCACAAGGACATCTCTACACTGTCACAGGTCAGAGAGATAAAATAAAGGGGTCCCTCTTTTTGTGGCACTTAAATGTGTCCATATTTAACATTAAGATCTATGGGAGAACTGATAGGAAACACTAACATATAAAGCAGCTTGAGGAATTGCCATTGCAGCCTCTTAGCTTGAAGAATAGTAGCTTAAGCTTGCAGACTGCTGCTACTATTGGCTGCTGTTGCTTTTTCAAAATCATGCCTTCCTCTCCCTTTGCCAGAACCAGGGCCGGATCGAGGGGGTGGGGGTGGGGGTAGCCTGCCCCCTGCACCGCCAGAGGGGGTGCCGGGCATGGCTGCCAGCCACCATGAGCGTGCCATGGCTTGCTGTGCAGGATGCTGAGCATAGGGTTGGGAGGCCCTCGCCTGCCCCACCAACGGGGAGGATAGTTTGCCGTGCGCGCAGGACCTCCCAGCCCTGCATTCAGCCACCCGTGCAGCAAGCCAGCTGCCCCAGTGCACACCTGCACCACCGCCGCCGCCACCAGCTCCGCGGCACACCGTGTTCTGGGGCAGCCGGCTTGCCACGTGGGTGGCACGGGGCAGTGGGGTAGGTGAACTGTGCAGAGGGCCTCCTAGCCCTGCACTCAGCCGCCCGCAAAGCAAGCCGGCTGCCTCAGCGCATGCATGCACCACCACTGCCAGCTTCGCGGTGCACCGGTGCTGGGGCGGCTGGCTTGCCATGCATGCAGAACGCCTCCTGCCCCTTTGTGATGATGTCATGGAAGTAACATCATCATGCAGCACCGGGAGCGCGTGTGTGCAGCGCTGGTGCACAGAGGGCCGGACAAGGGTTGCACTGGGCGCTGACAACCCTAGATCCGGCCCTGGCTGAACCATGCTGCACATTCTTCCTACCAGAGCCAGAAGATCCCCCGCCAGCCTTGATGTGCTCTGTTCATGCACAGATGTCACATATGACACTGTAATGTGTGTATGAAGTTTATGTAATTTAATGACTTTGTGTAATAAAATAAATAAAATTAAAGTGTTGTGGTTGGGTTACATTTGAAACACCCAGATATACAACACACACAAGATAAATGAATCCCAAATTAATTGAAAGAACCACAGCATCTTCAGTGGGGATGGGGGCACAATTAAAATTGAAAGGGCTCAAGAACACACTCAGGCAACACAGCTACTGCCAGTCACAAACTGAAACAATAAAGAACTAATGAAACAAATAAGATTGAGGGTGGACTAAACAAAAAATGGGTCTCCAAAGAGCCAGTGTACAGGAGAAAGCAAGACAGAAGGCAAGCCAAAAAAGCAGGGAAGATGTGTGTGTGTGGGGGGGAGCAAATCCCAAGTAAAAACAGTAGAAAGAATTGGAGACACAGAGAGAGAAAAAGACAACACACACAAAACAGAATCTATAGTCAAGGTGTCCAGTGGAGTGCCACAGGGCTCAGTTCTGGGCCCAGGGCTTTTCAAAATTTTTATAAATTATCTGGATGAGGATGTGAAGAGATTCCTCATTAAATTTGCAGATGACACGAAACTCGGAAGAGCAGCAAATACCCTTGAAGACAGGAAGAGAATTCAATGAGATCTGAACACACTGAACAGAATCTTGGGATACGGGTGGGTGGGAAGCTAAATATGAGTAGTCAGTGTGATGCAAACACAATCTTGGGGTGTATTAACAAAGGCATAATATCCAAATTAAAGGATGACATTATCCCATTATGTACCACATCGGTCAGGCCTCACCTGGAGTACAGGGTGCAGTTCTGGAGGCCTCACTTCAAAAAGGATGTGGACAAAATGGAACAGGTGCAGAGGAGAGCAACCAGGATGATTAGGGGCCTGAAGCCCTACGAGGAAAGACTGAGGGACTTGGGAATGTTCAATTTGGAGAAGAGGAGGTTGAGGGGAGACATGATTCCTCTCTTTAAGTATTTAAAAGGCTGTCACTGAGAGGTGGGAAGAGAGCTGTTCCTGTTGGCAACTAGGGATACCATGCCCCCACCCTTCACACCCCGCCCCCACTTACCTGGCTGGCGTGGGGGGGCACGCACCTTCTGTGCATGCTCCCTTGAGGCACTGTGTAGTCCCGTGCACAGGAGCCACCTGGATCGGCCTAGTTTGGCCTGGATCGGGGCTGCTGCGGAGCGAGGTAGCACTCCTGTGCTCTGCAGCGGCTCAAAAGGGGCCCGATCCATGCCCAAACAGGGCTGTTTTCAGTGCTGCAGAGGGTAGGAACACTCCTGCACTCTACAGCAGCTCAAAATCAGGCCCATTTTCGGCACTGCAGAGGACAGGAGCGCTCCTGTGCTCCGCAGCAGCTCAAAACAGGCCCAATCTGCACTAAAACGCGCTCGTTTTGGGCCGCTGTGGAGGGCAGGAGTGCTCCGGTGGTGGGGCGTGCTGCGTGATGGTGTCACATCCCGGACTCCTCCCCCCCGAAAGGTGAGTGCTAGGCCCCAATCCCTCCTGCCGGGAGGTTGAGGGGGCCTGGCAATCCTATTGGCAACAGAGGATAGAACTTGAAACAATGGGTTTAATCTACAGGAGGGACGGTACTGGCTGGTTGTTAGGAAAAACTTCACATTAAGAGTAATTCAGCAAGGGAATCAGCTGCTTAGGGATGTGGTGGGTTCCCCCCCCCCCCCGCATTGGCAGTCTTCAAGGAGCGGCTGGATGAATACTTGTCATGCTGTTCTTGCATTGGGCAGAGGGTTGGACTAAATGGTCTGTAAAGCCCGTTCCAATTCTGTGGTTCTATGATTCTAAGGAAATAAGAAAGGAATAATATACACTAAAATACTACATTGTACTTCGTTGCAAAGAAATTTGCAAACAATATCTCTCTTTCTGAGTTAGTTCTTACAAACATGAATGCTCCAGAACATGAAACCAGTTCTTCTCTGATTCAAAGTTCCACCCCATATGATTGGACTACCTCACACATATATGTAATCTTAATGGCTACAGTCTGCAATCAGTCAAGACCCAGAGCCCTGCTCCCAGGAACACAGCTTTACGCCCTTATTAGAAAAACACAGCAGATAGAGGAGATACGTCAGCTCAGCTAGAAACAAAAGTTGTACAAACAAAATGAAGGAGAATTATGGTGTCTCCCCCCCCATTCTAGGCTCTTAAGATAGGGAAATTGTTTTGTTTTCATATTCATTACTAAGTTATGTAACACTCAGTTTTTATAATTATTGTAATTAATAATGAAAAAAATGCACAAGTCTACCACATTTTTCTCCCCAATGGGGACTCAAAGCAGCTTATATCATTCTCATCTCCCCTATTATATCCTCACAACAACCAATTTTAAAATGTACTGCTCCAAAAGGGGCAATAAAAATATTATTAAGTTTTCAACCCCGCTTTTAAACCACAGATACTTGGGAATACTTAATCATTGTAGCAGGCTTTCCCCCTCATGTATCAAGCCCACACAAACTGTAACACTATTGATGGTTGTTGTGGGTTTTCCGGGCTGTATTGCCATGGTCTTGGCATTGTAGTTCCTTACGTTTTGCCAGCAGCTGTGGCTGGCATCTTCAGAGGTGTAGCACCAAAAGACAGAGATCTCTCAGTGACACTGAGAGATCTCTGTCTTTTGGTGCTACACCTCTGAAGATGCCAGCCATAGCTGCTGGCGAAATGTCAGGAACTACAATGCCAAGACCACTGAGAGATCTCTGTCTTTTGGTGCTACACCTCTGAAGATGCCAGCCACAGCTGCTGGCGAAACGTCAGGAACTACAATGCCAAGACCACGGCAATACAGCCCGGAAAACCCACAACAACCATCGTTCTCCGGCCGTGAAAGCCTTCGACAATACATGTAACACTATTGTTTCACACTTAACTATTTTCAGTTTTTATAAATTCAGTTGTCTATTTTTCTTGAGCTGCTCTTACTAATTCTTGGCTAAACCCTGCTGAGAATTATCTTTTGTTTTCCATATTATTTTTGTCTATTGAAAGAACTGATGTCTGAAATAATATTAACATTTAAATTGAATATATGTTTTCATAGTAATTTTGGCTGAATCCACACTTACTGGCACAGCGCTAAGCAGGTGGAGTGAGAGCGTCTTTCTGGCACGTTTTATGATGTCATCGCGCCATGATGCTGCTCTCTGCCTGCTTAGCGCTGTGCTGGTAAGTGTGGATTCAGCCTTTGTTTTCTACATGGCTGACTCCAAGTTCATTATTTGGTATCAGGTGCAACCTAGTCAAATGCATGTAAAACACCTGAAGTTGCTGCCAGTTAAGAAGGAACAGCAACCAAACTATATAAACCGCACCCTACTAACTAAGTTATATGAATATAACAACCGTTTAATAAAGAACTCTCATAAAGTTAATTAATACAAGCATAATACAAATTCACATCATCTGAGGATAATCATCCATCATAACCCAATTTCAATATATAATTTCTTGTCGTGCTGTGAAAGGCTCAAAGGTAACTGCTGACGGGTTGCCAGCAGGAACTCCCGTTCCGGAATCCCTTTATCAAAGCAGTTACTTCTGTAAAATACATACAAAAATAATTTTTAGAATTCATATACAATGCACAATAATACCCATATAATTACACTACTACATACTCACAAACAGTTTTGATGGATGGTATTTCAATAAATACTGTAAGATAAAAAAGCCACATAAATACACTCTCAAACCATTTCTAATACCTATCAATATACCCTGCTAAAATTACTATTGCAAATACTTACTAGTAGCAGCTCAATACATTTTTCAAAACGTTAAAGTGCAAAGTGGCAATCCGCTCAGTGGCGTCAGCAATCTCCTAAACGCATCTCAGATGTTATATATCACTTACAATCATCAAATTGCTCTCAATCAATTGTATTATTTAAAGTGCTAGTGCTTCTGGTCATATCCTCATAAAAAAGCAGCCAAGTCCAATGTATTGTTCAGTCCTCTAGGTTCCATAGATTGTAATTTAAAAGTCCACCAAGCTTCTTGTCGCAGAAGGTCCCGTTGGGCAACCGTGGGTTCCTTATTATGGCTTACATATAATACAGTATATACAAAATCAGTATCTCTATGTCCCATATTCCTGAAATGTGCTACTAAAGGTGCCTCCTCGACATTCCTCCGTATTCTCGACCGATGTTCTTGGATTCTTGTTTTAATAGGACGTCCCGTACATCCTACATACATTTTACCACATATACAGACTAACAGATACACCACATTCTGACTATTGCAATTGGAGAACTCCCTCCAAAACAGACCTAAGTCTTTGAATTGTTGTGGTGACATTACCGAATCACATGTATTGCACTTTCCACATTTAAAATGCCCCGTTGGTAATCCCCTATTAAAAACCTTCTTGACAAAATCCGTATGTATTAATTGATCTCTAAAACTTTTTGTACGGCGTAAGGCAATTAACGGCTTTTCCTGACAGCCCGGTAAATTCGCCACTAGAGGCCAGTGTTTATAGATAATTTTCCTAATGCTTTTCGTTAGGGGGGTGTAATCTAAAGCAAAACAAAACCTGCTCTCCCGTCTCTCTACCCTATTTCTTAGGAATGCCTGCCTGTCTCTTTTAATTGCTCTATCTTTACACTGGGCTATCACTTGGGGTGGATACCTTTTATCAACCAGCTGTTCTTCCAAACGTGTGGCATGTGCCTGGAAATCCTTTATTGTTGTCGAATTCTGTCTTAGCCTTAAAAACTGACCATACGGTAAATTGTGACGTAAATGAAGGGGATGAAAAGAATGAAAGTGCAATAGTGCATTCTTATCTGTAGGTTTCTTGTATGGGCGTATCTGTACTGTATTGCCTACTGACCGGACAACTGATACATCTAGGTAATTAATTACATTCTCATTAGTTGTCCAGGTGAATTTAATATTATTATGCAGTGAGTTCATCCAAAAACATAAATCCTCCACCAGATTATATTCATCCAAAATTAAGAAAAGGTCATCAATAAAACGACAATAGAATATAATATTTTTAAAGTAAGGGTTCTGTGCAGGGTTTTGTATGAAAAGAGCCTCCAAACGTCCCATAAATAAATTGGCCACACTCGGTGCCGCGGAGCAGCCCATGGCCACTCCGCGGACCTGCAAAAAAAACCTATCTTGAAACCGAAAATAATTCTGTGTTAAGACTATATCCAAAAGGGCCAATAAGAAATGTGATGGAGGACTTGATGAGGTCCTTTGTTCCAAGACTGTGCGAACAATCTCCATTGCCTCCTCATGGGGGATATTTGTGTATAATGAGGCTACATCCAAAGTAACAAAAATAGCTCGCTGGGGGATAGATAGCCCTTCCACTGCATTAATAAAAGCTCTTGTATCTTGTATGTATGATGGTAGTTGTTTTACCATTGGCTGACAAAAACTGTCTAAATACTTAGCCAATGGTTCCAAAATCGAGTTTGACCCTGATATTATTGGGCGACCTGGTGGAGGAAAGCCTGGCTTGTTAAGAAGGAACAGCAGGGATATGAGCAGATCAAAGCATTAAATAGGTGGATAACACAGTGTTGCAATGCTGGGTTCTAGCAGCTTCTTGAGAGGAAGAGGGAGAGAAAATCTCTATGTAGCAAACTCTGAGTGCCAAGATCTACAAGTGTCTAAAAACAGCTATAAGCAGCACAGTTGGGAGCCAAGCCAGTTTGGAAGAGTAACATTGAACTGGCAACTACCAGTTGGTGCCTCTCCCCATAGCACTGGGGATAAAAAGATTTAGAGAAATATTTTTGGAGAAGCCCGATCATTATCACTCATCCTCAGTGTAATCCTGAGCATGTATACTCAGAAATAAATCCTATTGACTTCAGTGGTACTTACTCCATATTAAGAGTGCTTAGGATTGCAGCCCCTGTTAGCCACAAAAGAATCCATAAATATGTTAATCACTTGACAACATCGTACTCTGTAAAAGTTCCAAGTTCGGGTGGCAACTTTTCAGGCTATCTACTGGCAGGAATTTACTGCTACGCATCTGTGCACCATTCACAAGAGGGAAGTCTTCTATATATACACTAACTATAAATAGGCAACTTAGTAAAAAAGTGAAAATGCACCTCATAATCTAGAACAAAAATTCATGTTTTTACTGTGAATGTCATGTTACGTATATTTAGATGGTATATCATGCTACATAAAGAGTTTTATATATATCCTCCAGCCTAAGGAACTTCCCTCCAAATTAAGTGCCTCTTCCACCAGAAGAAGAACCGCATATGTGAAGGAACGTTTCACTTGTTGCTGAGCAGAATGAAAGGATCCATGCTATTAGTTTTACTGCACATTACTTCTGTTATTCTGTAATGGATCAACTGATAAGTAAATAATAATCTCCTTTTGCCTTAATTAATCCAATTAATTATCTGAAACATCTTCAAAAGACCAATTTTATTCCATTTAAGGGGATTATCAGTTCCAACAGGACTCTATCAGTGCAATCCTCAGAGGGGGAGGCGAAAGCACTATGGGAACCGACTAGGAGTTATGCTGAGGTATCCTGGACTTATGACGGCGTAACCCCTCTTACGCTGGCACAGCAGCCCAGCGCCTCTCCACCCAGGCCCTCCAATGGTGCACAGGTGTGGGCATAACCATGGTGTAAGTCCCTGCACTAATGGGCAGTGGGAGTTCAGGGGCTGGGCATGAGTTTGTCAGATCCCTAAGCTGTTTTGGGCACAGGCACGCCCCCAGAAGTGGCAGAAAGTTACACTATGAAAAATGACAGCGCAGCCCATAGGCACCCATTGTGCGACAAAAGTTGACACTCTCACACACACCTGGCCCCACCCAAGTGGAGCATAGGATGCTGCCATGGGAGCCAATCTGCTTCTGCCCCTGCAGAGACTGAGCCCCCTTCTCCACACCTAATCAGCTTCCTGGACACCCTACATAACCTCCAGCCAAGGTGGCCATTACCCTAGGTAAGTGGGAAGGTGGCCAGAGGATCTGCTCGAGAGCCCCTTGCTGTGGAGACTTAGAGCATGAGGCGAGTGAAGGGGCTCACAGTGGCTGGGCAACAGTGTACAGGGTGGACTTTGCAAAATCTGGGGTATCCCTCACACTCACAAGGGAGGAGAGTCATGTCCAGAATGTTCAACTAACAACTACCACCCGAGTTCTCTTGCAGGTTACCTGTCTCCTGTGTTCTGGCTCAAGGACAGGTGAGGGTGCACCAGCAAGTAAGAAGGAACAGGGGAGGTGACCGCCCCGGCTTGCTTGTTCACACTGGCCTCCCTTCTCCATTCACTCACCCTGCCCGACACAGATTTTTGGGGGTGGGCCCCAGGCAGCACATAGCAGGGCTCTGCTCAGTCCTCTTTGGCCTGTCCCTCCCAATGGACCAAGGAGAGGTGCAACTGTGGGCTGGGGTGACTGGGTACTCACTCGGGCAACTCTCCTGTGACTATGGGTGCATGAGCCCTTGACGGTCTGCTTCACAGGATCACAGTTCTATGCAGCTACAGCAGTGGAACAGTCAGGGCAGACAATGAGCATCAGAGGGGCACCCATCATCTGGTTGCTGGCAGTACCTGTGATGATGAAGCTGTCACTGCTGCCCCCAGTCATGGACACCCACCCAAGATGCGGCAGGCCTGGCCGTGGCATGCATGGGGCCCAGCCCCTCACCACTCCTGTGTCTGTTTCCCTCCCAGGCAGATTGCGACCTGTCAGGGAAGCCAAGAAATATGGCCGTTCCAGCCCATGGTAATCCATTCTAGATGCCATCTGATCCCAACCCACAGAGCCATTACCCAGGCAGCCCTCAACTTGATGCCGCTCCTGAGAAGTAACGTGAGGAATGGTTCCAGAGCTTCCAACAGCAGTGTGAACAGGTGTAGCTCCCATCCCAGATGAGGAGAATTGGCAACACATGGCCAGACATCCTCCTCACCCTTGGCAGCTCAGTAAAGTCTGTTTCAAACAACTACTTACTCCTTGCCTGTTTGTTCACCCATGGCTGACTGTGCCCACCCACTACCTCCTGAGGCAGCCCCGCACCACATCCTTGGAGATGGTCCTCAGCCCTAGGCCACCAAGGAAGTGATGGCTCTGAAGTTCCATCTGGTGCCTCTGCCTAATTGGGTGGCTCAGCCCCCACATGAGGCAGGGGCCATTGGTCCCATGGGGGTGGGGTGCTGCTGCACATGGCTGCATGGAAGAGCTCCATGCCCTTGGGGGGTTCCTCTCTTCACCAAAGAAAGTGGGGGTCCGGACAGGTAGCTGTCCATCATTCCCCCATTCCGACTGGGAGCATTAGCCCAGGGAATACCAGAGGAAAGAAACAGGTGGCTGAAGGACCGAGATCCCCCTCCTCCATGGGCAGCCCAGCAAGGCATCCAGGAAGCTGTGGAGACAGTGGCTCGTGGAAGACAGGGACACCTCCAGGACCTCAGCCACCACACTTGGAATGACCTGGTGGCCAGGAATTGAAGGGAGAGCAGCACTGTCTGCAGGATGGGAATGACCCTGGGGACTGGGGCTTATCCCTGGAGCTCTGATCCAAGCTCAGGACCAGCCCAGGTAGCTTGAGGGCTGCCTGAGCTAGATGAGCCCCTCACTCGCAACCTCCCTGCGCAATGTCTCTAAGGAGCTTCAGGGTCGTAGCAAATGGCCCTTCCACCCTGGCACAGGGACACCTGCCAGCAGCTGTGAGGGATGTTGGGGTGGCTGTGGCGGCCACTGGAGCACAGTTCCTGCAGACACCTCCCCTGTGTGAACAAGATTGGTTCTTGTCAGGATGCCCCCTTCATCCACATAGAGAGATCCTTTGTGGTGGCAGGAGGGGCAGGAGCATCAAGAAGACCACCCCCTTGCACCCACATGGGTGCAGCTGGGCAGAGAGGGCTAGCCCTGTCCAGTGGACCATGCAGTGCTGGCATGGCAGGTTGTTGCTGGACTCCAGGCACCATGGATGGAGCAGGATGGAGGTGGTGACAGGTAGCAGGGACCGTGGCCCATGCTTTAGCTGCGCCTTTCCTTGACACTTGTGAGCCTGTCAAGCCTGGGATGGTATAGCCTGATCTTATCGAATCTCACATGAGATCTGGCTATACCTTGCCACTTTCCTTCCCCTTGAACTGCATTCAGTAGGAAATAGGATGCCAGCAGAGATGAGCCACTTCATTTTGCTCTTCTGAACTCTTTGTGTTTTCAGGAACTCTACTTCCTGAAAACACAAACATACTTCCCTTAAATATGAAAATGTTTTATTTCAAGAGATGGTAACTCAAAATCTGGCACAGATACAGAAATATGATTTTTGACACATAACCCAACCACTTTAATGTTTGTATATATTGTGAGAATGTAGGTAGCAAGGTCTGACATTCAGTCATTATGGGTTTAATGTGTTTACCCAGTGGTCTATTGTTTGTATTGACCTGGAAGAAAAATCTGGCACACAGCCAATAGCCTTATCTGATTGAAAGCCAGGGAAACTGAGATGTGTTTGTAAACTGTTATCGGTCAATAGGTCAGGTGATTTCTCTCAGGGGTCAAGAAGGAGGAGGAAGAATCTCCATTACTCACTGCTGTTTAAGGTTGCACTCCATACCACAAAGATGTAGGGAATACAGTTCTTTGTTTTGTAGGAACCCGTGTACTTTTTTCTTTTAGAAGTAAATTTTCTTAAAAGCAAACAAGCGTCTGAATCTCTATTGATTCAAGATCCATTGTAACTCTGAATTTAAACTATTTTAACCCTTTTCCCCAACATCACTTTTACTGCCTTTCGTGTTAATGCTAATTTGAATACCAAATTTTACAATTATTTTTTATATCAGAAAAATATCTGGCAATTAGTTTGACTTCTATAGATGGAAGTACTAAATGTATTAGTAAGGAAGCCTGTAAGCATTTTGCTTTGGAACCATATAAAGTCAATGTAAATTCAATAGCCTGCAACAACAAATGCACTTACAAGCTTAGCTGGTCCTTGATCTCAAGTTGTTAAGTCTCTCTATCGCGCATTCTTCTTCCCCTTCAGCAGCTGAGATTGTAAATTCCAGTAACATGAGTAAAATTCTGGCAGTGAGGCATGCAAAAGCACACATTGGATTACTTGATAACATTTCATATGTAACAGTTCTGAACATCTGTTATACTGCTGCTGTAATGATGCATAAAATAGCAGTATTTTTATCTCTTTTTAGAGTTTTTTCAGATGTGCATTCAGTCAGTTTGGTATAGTGGTTAAGAGTGCAGGACTCTAATCTGGAGAGCAAGGTTTGATTCCCCACTTCTCCACTTGAAGCCAGTTGGGTGACCTAGGGTTGCCAGCCTCCAGGTAGTGGCTGGAGATCTCCTGGAATTACAACTGGTCTCCAGGCCACAGAGATCAGTTCACCTGGAGAAAATGGCTACTTTGGGGAGGGGGGTGGACTCTATGGAATGATGCCATGCCAAGGTCCTTTCCCTCCCCAAACCCCACTTTCTCCAGGTTTCACTCCTCAGATCTCCAGGAATTTCCCAACTTGGAGCTGGCAACCCTAGGGTGACCTTGGGCTAGTCACAGTTCTCTGGAGCTCTCTCAGCCCCACCCACCCACCTCACAGGGTGTTTGTTGTGGGGATAATAATGGCATACTTTGTAAACTGCTCTGAGTAGGCATTAAGTTGTCCTGAAGGGCGGTATATAAGTCAAATGTTGTTGTTGTTATATTGTTGTTGTTGTTATATTATAACCTCCAAAAGTTCAAAAAGAAATCCGTCTTAATTTAGTGAACCTAGCAAATATATACTAACCTGAGCCCCTTAATAGTATTAATTTCATATTTCAGTTGCTATTCAAAAAGCACCTGGTCTCCTGAAAGATGAACAAAATTGTTATCTCTGTCTTCCCTACTTCTCCTGGGCATACCAAAACAATATGCCTCTTTGAAGCCGATTCACATTACCTACTTTAAAAGATTAATGTTGTTGCTCCATTAGTTCCCATCTGTTACCAGTAGGCTTGCCAGTCCCCCAGTGAGGGTGAGGGATCTCTTGCCCCAGCCTCCAATCCCTGCTCCCTCTCACCTGGCTGAAAGGGGAAAGAAAGGTGTGGGAACTGGTGCTGGGGGTAAAGTATGCTCCCATGTTCTGGAGAGCCCCCACATGCACCCACATAGTTACAGGAATGATGTAATTCCTGGCACTACGCAGAAGGAATTAATTGCGCCGGGGCTGACTGAGTGAAAATCAGTGCCAAATTTAGCGTTTGGGGCTGACTGAGTGAAAATCAGCCCCTGGAATGACCCATTACATCCATGTCACACTAGGAATGACATCATTTCCCCACATGACTCCCCCTGTGCCCCCCCATCCTTGGTTTGTCCCCCATGGGACCTGGCAACCCTCATTACCAGGCTCAATTCAAGGTCATGAGACTCACGACTATCACATTCAAAGCCTTTCATAGCCTCAGTCCTTCATTTCTGTGCTACCACCTCTCCCTCATGTTCCACCATGGCAGCTTCACTCATCTGGACAGGACCTTCTGCAGATAATGCCCTACAGTTGGGCAAAATCAACAGTTGCTTGCATATGTTCTTTCTCTGTGGCAGCCCCCACCTTTTGGAATGGCCTGCATGAGGAGGTCAGGAAAGCTCCCACTCTCCTAGCTTTCCACAAACTATGCAAAACTGATTCAGGAGGGCTTTCTACCCAGATTATAGGGCTATGTCATACGGAGTAGCTCAGAAAGATGCCTTGGTAGGGACAGGGACTATATGCTATTCTGTGGGCATTGTCTGCTAATATATGCCTACTAGGAAGCTTCATTGCTAAATGTAAATTAGTTATGCTTTGTTTCTGAAACATTTCATCCCTGTGCTTGGCTCTATGCTTGTTTTTTCAAATTTTCTACTACCATATGCTATTGTATCTTTTTTTCACTAAAGGTCCAAACTATTGTTAATTTTTGCACTTTGCTCAGTGAATGTCCTAGCTGTTGATTATGTTGTATTTTCCACTTATATTGTGTAATCCACCTTGAATCTTAGTGAGAAAGGTGGATTATAAAACAAACAAAATTGTGGTTACCACAGATAATCAGATTGTTCAGTATTTGTGATACAGCCAGTATTTTAAAGAGTTCAGATCATTTTATATATATATCAATATTATATATCTGCTTCTCTGCATGACTGCATCAGAGATTGGAGCCATGAACCAGACAAGACAGATCTGTCTACTACCAACCTGAGAAAAGTCCCAGATCTGAAATCTTAAAAAAATACATTGGGAGTTAAAATCCCCCCCCCATATAATAGAAGTAACATCTGTACCTCCAAAAATGAATGCTCTCTGAGATTTCAGTGACCATTGTATGCGCTACTATACAGTAAAAGGCAGAAAGAGGGCCCATTCCAGATCTATTTTAGCCTTCCAGTCCACTTCTGCTCCCCTCTCTTCTGACCTGGAGGGAGAACTCATCAGGTCCATAACAATCAGCAACCAATGGGAAACTTGCTACCGTACAATTTGTATGACTCACCCAGGTGCAGTGGTGGCTACTAGATGACTTAATAACACACAAGTCACTTGAACCCAGCAGCAGCCACTACACAACTTGCACGACTTGATTGGGCCTGGCAGTGACCAGCACAAAATTCACCTGAGCTACTGGCTACTTAGGTTTGCCAGCAATCCCTGAGATCAATTAGGGGACAGGGATTGGTGTACTGGCATCACGCCAGTGCACTGATGTCACTTCCAGTAAAAATGGGAAGTGATGTCATGAGGCACTCCAGAATTCCATAGAGATGTGCAAATCCTAGAGCGTCCCATGATTAGACATGGGCATGAACAGAAAAAAAAATGAATATAGTGTTTGTTGCCATCCACGAACAATGAACAAATATTGACGGACATGATCCTGTTCATGAACATGTTCGTTGTTCGTTGTTCGTTGTTCATGGGGGCCAGCAGGCTCTCCTCCAGCCATCAAGGTCCCTACTGCACCACTCCCAGAAACCCTACCTGAGCAGGCAGCAGGAAAGATACCAATAATAAATAATAGCTTGGCCCCAGAGCCTGGCAGCAGCCCTGGAACTTGTAGGGCTAGATCCCTACCGCACCACTCCCAGAAACCCTACCTGAGCAGGCAGCAGGAAAGGTACCAATAATAAATAATAGCTTGGCCCCAGAGCCTGGCAGCAGCCCTGGAACCTGAAGAGGTAGATCCCTATCCCACCACACACAAAGAAAATTCAAGCTCCAATGCACTCACCCTGTCTCTCTAACAGCAGCTGTCTCTCCCTGAAAGCCAGAGCTGGGAGCCCCCCTCCCCCCCGAGTCTTTTCCTCTTGTAACAAATTTGGAGCTCCAGTCCACACTTGGAAGAAAGACCTGCCTATCAAGCTAAATTGGGCTTAGATTGGGGTTTCCAGGGCAACAGCTGGAGTTCAGACAGAGTTCAGATAATCCCTGCCTAAATTGCCAAGGGAATTGATTGCAGGTGCCAGACTGTCTGGCTTGACGAACAGCAACGGACAAGCCTTGCAATGACCACCTGTTCGTTTAGAATGGGGCCTCACGAACAGCTTGTTCGTGAACAGCAGATTGGGCTGCTTGTGGGTTTTTTCAGTTCGTATTGCTGTTCGTGCCCATCTCTACCCATGATGGCACCAGAAATTATGTCTGTGCAGCAGGGTGAAGCTGCTATGTTCCCCCTTTTTCTCCCTCCAGCACTTCAGGTCCCATGGGCAACAAACTAGATTGTCTGGCAACCTGTTGCTACCACATGACTGTTGCAAGTTGGCCAGACTTTTCCCAGGGAGAGGCTACCGGCAAAGGGGGAGAGGACGGAAAGGGAGAGCCAATACAGTATGATTAGAGTGTCAGACTGGGATCTGGTAGATGCAAGCTCAAATCCCCAGTCTGTCGTGGAAGCTCACTGGCTGACCTTGGGCTAGTTGCTCTCTCTCAGCCTAATATACCTCATACAGTTATTGTAAGGATAAAATGGATGAAAGAAGAATGACATAAGCTGCTCTGATTTCCTATTGGGGAGAAAGGTGAGGTATAAATGAAATAAATAAACAATAAACCTGAAGGACAGGGGAAGATAATAAAAAGGTTGTTTGGTGGGTGAGAAGGAGAGAAGAAAACAGGAAAATGGGAAAGGATATGGGGGCTTCCAGGAGGAAAGAAAGAGGAAATAGTATGGGAAAGGGGACACAGGAGAAAATGAAGTGAATCCTGCTATCAGGGCTGGCAATTCCTTGCTAGGGGCTGGGGGTCCCTTGTCCCCAGCCTCTGCCCCCCCCTCCACTCACCTGGCTGGCAGGAGAGAGGCACCTGGGGGACATTGCGCCAGAAAAATCACATCATCTTGTACAGCAGTCTCTTAACTTTTCTTCTAGAACTAACTACAGCCATCTGATTTTAAGGCAAGTCCATAAACTACCAGTTCTTTAACACTATTAAATGTAAGGGAATGTCTCTAAATTGTAAATTCTATAACTACAAGTACTTATTCTTACCTCCACTACAGTGAGTGCTGCTGCCAAAGTAACCAGGAAATACTGTGTGTGTAGGGGAGGGAATAAAAAAAATGGATTATATAGGGAAGAAAATATATGTGCTCATGCTCCATTAACTCGAGGGATTGTGTTTGAGTTGTAATTGAACACTGTACCTTTAGTATATAACAGGGAATTTTAGTAGATGCATTTTGTAATTTCATTAGCCCTGTTCACAACTTTCAGTGAATGCATGTACAATCAGTGTCCATTGAATAATACTTACGTTACAGTTAATGCATGATACAAACTTTATATTTATCCAGGTACTGGTCCCTGCTTTCATTTATAAAGTGAAGACATACTGGCTTTTTGTACAAACAGATTTATACACATACAGACAAGATGTAAGTGCTTTACTGTAACATGTGAACAGGGCTATTGTTTTAGCAGGGATGGAGAAAGCCTAACATCCAGAATTTTTTATTCTGCATAATTATCAGAGGTCAAGAAATAATCTCTGCCAGATCCATAGCAAACATGCCAATTATAAATACAATTGGAAACATATGATTGTTATATTCATATCCCTTTACTTTGTGTATAAACATTCTACAAGTATCCTTTAAAAACATGTGAAGCAGTCATACATAGTTGAATCATGTCTTTCAAGCAATTTGGCTTGAAACCAAGGTACAATGGAATATCCTGTAAACAAACAGTCACTGCAATATTTGAAACAACAGAATATTTATTAAAACAGAATAATCAGAAACACTATAGAAACAATGTTCTAAAACTGGTAGAACATCATATGGAATTTAAGCGTGGAAATGTTGCTTTTAATTATCTACTGATGAAAGTCCCTTATATCAACTCATGTATTACATGTAATGTTTCAAGCAAAACAATGAACTCTCTCCTTGCACTTACAGTGCTAGACCTTACAAGAAAGTATATACACAGCTTTTCAGAAAGACAACAGTAAATATTTTAAAAATCAGGCCCCAATATTGTAGATTTTTCAGCTATGTATAAAGAAAAGGGAATGCAAGGAATCCTCTCTCCCCACCTAACATCTTTTGGGGGGTAGCATCAATGCTTTTCTGACAATAAAATTGAACCTGTTCTCTTATCAGAGGCTACAAGACCTAATTTTTGCCAGAGATACCAAAATCCCAAATACGTTATTTCTCACTCAGTTGTAAATTAACATTTACCCAAATGACAGTGGAGAGACGAAAAAAAAAGTACCCGCTCCCCAAATATTCAAGATCACTAAGCAGCTTCAAGGTGATGAGAATAAAACAATGAGGTGAATGGTGGTTGTGTGTCTGATTGCCCTTGAATTATGCATCTATATGCTTCCTTCAAAATCAAATCACCTGATTTCTCCCTTCCTTGTTGCTAAGGCATCTGTTTTTGCTGTATTATGAGGAGAGCTGCTCCACCTAGCAGTCACTCTTTCCAACAGACTGGCTACATTTCTTCTTTCTGTCTTGCAGTCCTTACCTGGTTTCTTTGCAGGTTCAGGCATCTTAAATTTCCCTCACAAGCTAGAAAGCTGGGATCTGAGTAAGACTGCAAGGAGACTGAATGACTTTCAAGACTCCCCACTACAGAAATACTGCTGGGATGCCCCCATCCTGCTCCTCCCCCTTGTTCCCCTCTTGTTGTCAGCAGCCGCACCTTATCAACAGTACAGTGCACTTGACAGAATTAATCAGCCTGGATATATATAGCTGGCGTCCATGAGTCAGGGAGCAAGAACTACCCAGATTGGCCCTGCTGAAGAACTTGCACAAATCAAGTGCAGAGAATGATTCTCTTTGTTGGGTCTTCTCGGACACATGTAAATGCATCTTCCCAGTTGCCATACACACAGGGTTTTATTTTATTTTACTTCATTTATAGCCTGTCTTTCTTGACAATGAGGACTGAAAGTGGCAGTTACATCATTCTATTCTCCTCCATTTTTTTGCTCACAACAACCACTCTGTGAAGTAGGTTAGGCTAAGAGAGTATGACTGGTCAATGTCAACCAGCAAGCTTCCATAACAGAGCAGGGAATCGAACCTGGGTTGCCCAGATCCTAATCTAGCACTCTAACCACTATACGATGCTGGCTGTCAGGGCCAACAGCCTGCAAAAAAGATGTTCTGCCACTTTAATAGAGTTAATGGGATATAATTTACAGGGTGGTGCTCTTTATCTCCATGCCATGGAAAGCTTCAATTGCCTATTTCCGTAGATTAAGTCTCTATTAAAGGGACAGGACATTTCCCCCTTCCAAGCTGCTGGCAACCTTGCATATATACAAAACTCCCTGTTATGAGTGTAACATCAGGCACTATGGCAGTAATCCTTGGTAGGTCTACTCAGAAGTAAGTCTCTTATATTTAATGGGACTTACTCCCAGGAAATTGTTTTTAGGATTGAAGCCTTGGCGTATCATTCAGCCACAGTTAATTGTTCTGAAGTCACATTAATTTAAATGAATAACTGCATGGCTAAATCTTCCTTACTGAAGCCACTAGGATTTTAAAGTGCTTCGCTTTGACTGATTCTTGTCCTATGTTTTTGAACAGTTATATATTCTAGGCTTTTATAGCAGCTCACTTATTTTATTATTTTATTTATAGCAGCTCACATTAGTTACTGTTTGTTTTAACACTAGTACCTGTTTGGGTCAAACTAAATGGGCTACAATAAGAGAGAAGGGTGAACCTTTCTCCACAGCACAAAAACTAGTAGCATAGTAGGATAAGTTAAGCCCTCTCAGCTGTTCCTTAGATACTCAGTTTACTTTGTTGCATGTCAAAAATCACCCACTTTCCATCTGTTATAATTATGGCCGTTTGTCTAGTAACAATTAACTAATTTCTACCTTTTTTATTCTTACAAGGAGCATGAAACATTCAACTCCAGGATTCTGATGTTGTGGTTTCTGCCTTCTCAAGTATCCCCTTCCCTCCTACATTCCAAAAATTGGGCTGGTCCAGGAAAACATCCGTATTATATTTGTTAATCATATATAAACTTCCTATTTCTTTGGTTCAGATATTGTTCTTATGTTTAAAAAAACAAACTGATACTATCTTTTGATCGCTGTTGCTACTGTGCTGTTGGCTACCAGATGGCAGTGTTGGGATGGCAATAATATTGTCTGATCTGCAGACAACCTATGGCCTATTGTGGACACACCCTGATTACCGGACCTCATTCACCTCCCTCAGCAAGGGGAGTTTTCAAGGCATTTTCTGGATACTGAGCCTCATAAAGCCGGCTTCAGCCTTTCAAGGCCAACTTTGGCTGATATGATGTACTGAATAAACTCTGTTTTGTTACCCCTTCATTAGGGCAGAGAGGGTGTTAGTTCATGGTTCTATGTATTTCTTACAGAAATACAGATGGGGAGGAAAGCTCCCGGGGAGGCCTCATCAACTCTGTGGTGTCCCCACCTTAAAGAACAGCCTGCCTGAAGAGATCAGGAAAGGTCCCACTTTCCAAGCATTCCACAAGCTGAATTATTCAGGAGGGCTTTTCTATACAGGTAATAGGGCTGTGCTGTAAGGCAATGGTTCAGAGAGATGCTTTGGTAAAACAGCAGGGACTGTAGACTTTACTACTGAGTACAGTCTGTTGTTACAAGTATGCTCCTACAAGGTAGTTTCTGCATTTTTAATATATTGCTTATGTTTTGTTTCAGCTCTATATTTAGATTTCTGCTTGTTTTCAAATTTCCCTATTCTACTGTTTATTGAACATCCCATCGGTTGATCATATTGACTTTTAGTGTGTAATTTGTCTTAAGCAACACAATAAACAACACAAATAAACAAGGAAAAATGACTTGGAATTCAGAATCCAAGGTCATTGAGAACAATCTGGATCCACTTCATTCAGCATGTTGTAGGGTATAGAGCATTATGTGCTGCACAGGCAGGAAATTCATTGGAATGTGAGACAGGCTTGGATTGAATAAAAGGTGATTTTCAGTTCCTCTCCTCTGTTGGTAGGTATAAGTGAAAACCAGAAGGGTTATTTTAAATGCTCTTGTACCAGGTTTCAGACTCAATTGCTAGCTATGCTGGAAGGCTGATTTAAAACCACATTTCACTTATTTTTTGCATTACTATGCATCTGATTTTGGCCATTGTAAGACTACAGCACACCTCAGCAGGGAGGGAACGGGGGGGGCCCTTTACAGGGCTAAGTGGTTAGGGAATGGTGCATGGCAGCAAGTTGTACTGTGCCATTTTAAAAGCTGAACTTAGCTCTACCCATTTGTCATACTGTGGGGTTGCCAGTACTTGCCCTTGGTGGGCAACTCGTGGGGAGACTTTGGGGGGTGGAGACTCACCAGTATGGCATTCCCAATGTCATTATGTCATCTCTGGCCATACAACCAGAAGCGACATCACTGTATCTCTGGCTGCTCTGTAGTTTCAAGTGAATGTGTAGCTGGCGATACAGTATCACCACTTCTGGCAGATATCCTTCTATCTGCTGAAATGCTCCATTGGACCCAAGCCTATGTTGTAAGCTCACTCCTGTGCCATATGACATATCTTGAGTCTGCCTGAGACACAGTTCCCTATGGACACTCAAGAGTCATTTGTGGGGTGTTGTGAAATAGCCAAGAGACTCCTGTGGCACACTTGGATTGGTTGTATGGCAAGAGTTGCCAACACACCAGGAGAAAGACGTCCTGTCTAGAGATGGCACGAGGTGGGAAAATGGCAGTTCATGGTTCGTGAAAAGCGACAAACAATGAACCACTAACCACCATGAATTTGCCCAGTTCGCAAACCAGTTTGTTCGGATTGCGGTTCATCACTTCCCAGCCAGCAGCTGTAGCACTTTTCTAGATGTTTGTGTTTGCAAACAGCAAGAAAAGTTTCAAAATTCCCACCCCGCCACTTTTTTCACTTGGTGGGAGGAGGAGGAATGTTGCTGCTTTCAAAGCTGGCAGCTTTTTTCAACTGAGGGGAGGGGGAATTCCCCTCCCATCAGCTGAGAAGTGGCAGGTGTTTGAAAGCAACACTTTTCTTGCAATTTGCAAACGGCGAGAAAAGTGCTGCTTTGAGCTTTGGCGTGCTCCCTAAAGATTCCTGAATCTGTATGGAGCATACCAAAGTGTTTAAACACCCTGCTCAGAACTTGAGGGGGTACACACCTCTAGTGATAAACACGAATCAAACGAACCAGCCTAAAATTCATTGCCATTTGTCAGAAATGGGCACTGAAGAACCGCCAGTTCACGAACAATGAACTGGCTTGGTTCGTGACAAACTTTGGTTCGTATTTCGGTTTGTGGCCATCTCTAGTCCTGTCCCTTTAATAGAGGCGTCATAGGATGTTATTTACCAGGTGACGTTATTTTCCTCCATACCTTGAAAAACATGATCAGTTTATTTCCATACATTACTTATTAAAGGGGCAGGACATTTTTCTTCAGGGATGTTGGTAACCCTACTAACAATACCATCAGAATACTTTATCTATGTTTTCGGTCTGATTTTTATCATTTTATTGTAATCTAATTAAGATTACAAAGTACAATAGAAATAACCCATAGCCCACTCCCTATTTTCTTCCCAACCAATATAGGAAAGAAGATTAAAAATAAATTTTAAAAATTAAAAAAGCCCCCAAAACTGTAGGATACCAGAACAAGCAATGAGATATAGTAAGAGTTGGAAAAAGACAAGAAAAATACTAGGTACCAAAGAAGAAATAGATAAAAAATAAAAATGAAATACAGGGAAGCAGTAAAGTGGAAGTCTACAGCTATCTTAAAAATTGCAAATTGTTTTCTAAGTACCAGCCCAAATCATTAACAACTATAAAGTGAAATGAGGCACTTAGCTTCCAGCCTGTTTCTATATTTTGTCGAAGGCTTTCACAGCCAAAGAATGATTGTTGTTTTGGATTTTCCGGGCTGTATAGCTGTGATCTTGGCATTGTAGTTCCTGACGTTTCGCCAGCAGCTGTGGCTGGCATCTTCAGAGGTGTAGCACCAAAAGACAGTCTTGGTGCTACACCTCTGAAGACGCCAGCCACAGCTGCTGGCAAAATGTCAGGGACTACAATGCCAAGACCACAGCTACACAGCCCGGAAAATCCAAAACAACCATTGTTCCTATATTGTACATGTTTTGTTTCTCCAACACAACATGGCATTTATTTCTTTGGGAATTATGTTCTATAGCTGACTGATATGCAGACTATAGTCCATTACTGTAGCCCTAGGCCTTTCTCAGTAATTCCACGGCATGTCTGTTGTATATACATTTATATGTTCCAATAGATAATACAGCAAATCGTACAAGGAATTGTCACCTGTATAATATGAAAACAGGAAAGTCCATGCTGGAACAGACCAAAGATCAATCTAGTCTGATATTCTGTTTCTAGAAATGGCCATCTATATGATTCTGGAAATTCAAACAGGTTATGTTTGTTTGTTCTCATATTGTTTGTCCCCATACTCTGGTAGCCAGTGGGTTACTGCCTTTGAATTATGGAGGTTGTCATCAATAAGACCACTAATAACTTCTTCCCCATTAACTAATCTGATTTTCAAAAGCCATATAAGCTTGTGGCCATCCATATTTTGTGGTAGCAAATTTCATAGAATTATGAACGGAGTGAAGAAATTAATCCTTTTGTCTGCTGTGAACCTACCACAAACCAATAGTGAAGGTGCTCAAATGCTATCTGCACAATCGATATATCTACGACTACCCAGTAAGGTTTCCATGCTCCAAATGGAGCAAGATAGCAATTTCAAAAAGTATTTAATTTCTCTAATAAGAATGAAAAGTCCAAAAAAGGGTGCAAAAGATGGATAATGGTTGGCAACTAAGACTTAATACTGATTCTGGAAATATCTATGGGCACTCCCCATAGCATCATCATTTAGCCTGAAAGCTTATTGCATATTTCAAAAGTGGCACAGTCAACTATGACAGGCTAGGTTTGTGACACTGGAAGTTCATTTTTAGACTGTAAAATAGAAGCTCTTTAAACTCTGAGCTTTGTGGGCATTCTTCCTCATTAAACTGAAAGAGGAAGCCTTCAGATGTATGAGAGTTCCATCTGTGTACTGGGTTCTTGGTATGTGCATGCAAAGAACCACTAGATTATGGTGAAGGAATAGCTGACAGCATGGAAAATGCAACTAGTTAAAACATGATGGCAGATGCACAGCCTAAAAATGCAGGTGGACAAAAGAGAGGCAATGCTTAAGTTATTTTCTTTCCTTCACAGCTGTGATTCAGAAATGGTAAACAGGTGGAAACTCTCAACCAGTCACTACTAGATGAAGATTTTAGGGCAGCCTCGTGTAAAGCCTTTTACAACAGACCAGATAAGGGTTATAAAAACATGGATCAGCCTGACCAGATCAATTGAATCTAACACATGATAAACCAGATATAATTTCTAGAAGGTGCTTCTAGCTTAGGGTTGCCAGCTCCGGGTTGGGAAATTCCTCGAGATTTTGGGGGTGGAACCTGGAGAGGCTGAGATTTGGGGAGGGGAGAGGCCTCAGCAGGGTATAATGCTACAGAGTCCACCCTCCAAAGCAGCCATTTTCTCCAGGGGAACTGATCTCTGTCAGCTGGAGATCAGTTGTAATTCTGGGACATCTTCAGCTGCCCCCTGGAGGCTGGCAACTTTGTTCTGGCTATACCACCAACCTTTTTGAGCAACAGAATTGGGTCCATAAGCACTCCCAAACTCATCACCTGATCTACAAAAGACAGTTTAACTCCATGAAAGAGTAGCCTTACCAATCAGCATCATCTATCTTGTCTGGATTAAGCTCCAACCTGTTCTATCAGAGTAACTGGCCCACAGCCTCAAGACTCTTGTTCAGAAGCAAAAACCAAGAGAGCAAGGGCTGGCAAATGGTACTCTCTGTAAGGGATGCAGTTATGAAGCCAAGCTGCATCAAAAGCCGGGTGTGGAAAAGCCCACAATCTCAATCAGCAGCCTGACACGCACGTTAAAGAATGTAGTAACAACACTGACCCTTTCCAGCACTCTTCAGGTCAGGACCCAATCTCATAACTCAGTGTCTCTGATGGAAACACTCTTTGTCCATTAGACCTGTGGCCAGAAATTGTATGGTCAGGGGACAGGAGCACATGGGGGGGGGGCACTAGGATTGCCAGGTCCCCATCATCCAAAACCCTAATACTCATTTAGCAGGGCCTGATGATATAATGGATGGGGATCCAGCAGTGCTGTGGAATGGAGCCTGGTGATGGCACATTGAATAATTGTATTAACTAAAGTATTTCTACACACCCTAAGTGTGAAACCGTGATACTGCACAGTATCAATGTGGAGTCACAATCATGTATTTTTGAAAAGATGTGATAAAGGCTGCCAAGCCCCTCCTGGGGATCCCCCACCATGGTTCCCATTTCCTGCTGCTGGAAAAATAAACAAAATAATTGCTATTGGCCAACTGCATAATGTCAGATTTGCAATCTCCCCACCTCCCCTGGAGCAGAATTTGATGGGCTGGTTTCTGTGAGAGGGTAGGTCAGGAAGTTCCCTTCTGTGAACACTCCAAGCCATTGTTCTAGATATTTGAATATTCACACTTGGACAATTAATAAACCAGTTTTGGCATAGGTATGTACTCAACTACTGTGAAATGTATGTTCATGAACCAGTCCTTCATTAATGCAAAGAATTTGTCTTCATTACTCTAGATTTTATTAAATATATACATGTTATTAATATTAAACAAGTATATTTTCCAAGATCTGCAAACTTCTCTCTAGCCATGGAGAGGTTTAGCAGAGCCAGGATTAATGCTAGTTTAAAAGCTGTGAGCTAAGGTAGTATTCCAAAGGTAAAACAGTACTGCCTGTGAAGGACAACAAACTGTATCAGTTGCCTATTTTAATTACAGCACAATAAAATGTTTTCTGAAAATAATATATCTATACATTTAAAAAACTCCTACTATGTCCAGCTTGATTGATGGAAGCAAAGAATTCTGTAGGAATCTAAAAGCTGAAGAAGGAAATTCGTACCAGAAATATTGGACATTAAAAAGCCTCAACAAGACAGGGATGTGGGCATGGAAAGCATACTAAAAGTTGTGCTCAGCCATTCTGCTAAGTCCAACCAATGTGTCTTTATGGCTTGGCTTTTCAGGATTCCAGGGTCTAAGCTCAAAGAGGATAGTGCTTCCTCTCGATGCCTCCCCTTCCCATCACCTCTCCACTAAATTGGTACGTCAACTTCTTCTTGACTTTTTTGACCTCCCCAGTCTTGCCGTAGTTTCTCAATGCCCGTGCCATCTTTTGGTAGGTCATTTTCTTGCGGTTGCCCTTCTGGATGCCCCAGCGATGAGCCAATGCTTCTTTGTGTTTGGAAGAGAACTGGAAAGTGCCTTTTTCTTTGTCCACCCACCAGATGCTATCTTTCATATCTCCACTCCGAAGCAGGTCTAGAAGAAACTGGTACAGTCGAATTTTCTTCTTACTCCCTGTGGAAGGAAGCGCAGAAAGAATGCTGAAGCCTCACTAAGGAAATCCTGTCCTTCAGTGGGACAGGATTCATACTCCCCAGGTATTGATTGGGGAGAGGAAATCATATATATATATATGATTTTTTATATATATATGATTTTATATATATATAAAATGTATTTGTTTGTTAGATTTATATTCTGCCCTCTCCCATTTTGATGGATATCTTTATATGACATAGTAACACTGGATGCTGTAATTATAACCAAATTGGGATGGATAGATGGGAGTTTTTAAAAGCATTGACACTTTTCTGTTAAAAGAATAATGTTAATGACTCCTCCTCCTCCTCTTAGAGCTATCCATGTACATGGTGCTTTATACAGTGACAAAAAAAAGAGGACCACAAAACTCAAATACATATATTGAAACAAGGAAAAGCTTCACCTGAAATTCAAATTACATACAGAATATCCAAATGCAATTGTATAATTGCTTGAATAAAGTTCAACTATTACATACAGGTTTTTGATATATTCTCTGTGGGAAGCTGGTCTAATAGCCTTTTTCATTTTAAAAATTTAGTTGTAAGTACTGTATTGATAGATAAGCATCCAATATAAATGCAGAGTCTAATATGCAACAAATTACCTGTGCCCTTATAGACATCACAAAATGGCTGACTGTAAATATTTCTGGTTCTGAAGTGAGAGCACTTTTCAGAAAACTAATGAAAAATGTCCTCTGTCACTGAGAAAGAACCAGATGTAGAGAATATTCATTATTGCACCAATATTTGCTGAGGTCCACTGTGATTCCTATGAGGATATGGAGATGTTCCCATATTTATATCAGTATAGCCCTTATGATTAAGGCGGGGGTCTTCAACCAGTGAGTCGAGAACCAAACGTGACTCAGTACCGAACCAAATATGTTTCCTTAAAAAAGACAATGAAATGAAACTTAAAGAAAATGAAACCTTTAAGTTAAATACTGGAGGGGTAGGTGGGATGCTGGAATAACAAATATGTGAAGGGAATGATAGGCAAAGATTTTTATGGGACTAAAGAGTTTCTTAGAAATATTTGACAGAAAGAGAAATGATGAAGGTGAACAGTGTCCAGCAATCCAAGTATGAAACATGGAGAGATTTATACCACTGCACTGAAACACATAGGGTGCCATTCTACATATTTATTATTTACTGAGAGACCTCCTGTGGGCCACTGCCTAATAATGGACTCTCAACTTCCAGGTGCAGAAACATTATGGATTATTTATTAATCAACCTGTCAGTTATCAGTAATGTTATGTAAATTGGCTTTCTTGTACTGGCTCTTTGTTGATCTCTTGTTCTGAATTTTTATATAGTTTGGCACTTTAATTAGGAAAGGTAGCTGAACTGCAGGGCTATGGGATTCAGCTGAAGCAGATTATTGTACTAATCTCCTATTGAAGAATTACCACAATCATATTGTAATATTTGGAAATTATCAAAGCTATTATACATTCCATACAGCATGTTCAGCATGTGCTTTGAATTGCAGGGGCACGTTTACCAAGTATCTCAAGCAAAAAAGATAGGTCTTTGCTATGAGGAGTTTACAGTCTATAGTTCCATAGGTTGGGGGGGGCATAGATTATGGTAGCAATGAATAATGCAAAGGAATTTGTTCATATACTTTAACTGAAACTGGGGATGAGAGCTAAGGGGCCAAAGTCTTCTTTAGAAAAGATGAGTTTGAAGGGAGGAAAGGAGGAAAAAAAGATGTAGGAATCCAGTGAGAGCGGAACTACAAGTGACAAAAGGCACAGGTTGGACACTTGTCAGCTTCCCTCAAGTTTTGATGGGAAATGTAGGCAGCTTGGCGGAAAGTTGAACAAGTGACAGTTGAAAAGTCCATTGGACAGCAGTCAGAGAGCCAAGCTGCAAGACTAGGATGCCTACATTTCCCATCAAAACTTGAGGGAAGCTGACAAGTGTCCAACCTGTGCCTTTTGTCACTTGTAGTTCTGCTCTGAGAAAGTATAAGAAGTAAAGAGCAGTAAGAAAGTGATTTAAGGGAAGAGGAGGCTTTTAGAGTAGTATGGTTGCATGTGGGAAGTTTGATCACAGGAAGAAATAGAACAGGAAATAAGGGCAGAGCCAGTGTGAGGTAATGGATGGACTAGGACCACCCCTCAACCTTGAAGCTCACAGGATGACCTTTAGCTAGTCACTGTCCCTTATCATAACCTATTTCACAGGGCTGTCGTGAGGATAACTTACAGAAAGGGTGAAATAAAAATATGCTCTAGGCAAGGTATTACTGAGTAGACTCCCTCTGCTGTTTTATTTACGGACCTGCTTCTCCACCCATAATCCCAGGGCCAGGCTCGCCAGCATCAGTTTCTCCATCTGATACTTCCAAGGGGGGGCTCCGTCTCTCTAGATCTTCTTCATCAGAACTGCGCTGGTGAGGAGAGGGAAACTGCACACACATGCGAGGCACATAGGTAACCTGTTGGAGACAGAAAGTGTGTTGGAGATGAAGAGGAAGAATAATAGTGAAGTGAAGCAGGTGGATGTATAGTTCAACACAGCAAAGGAACTTATGGCATTATTGATCAATGGAATTACGTTTGTATGCTAGCTTTCACTCGCACGCTCAGGATATCAACAACATCAAAACTTCAGGAAGAAATTTCTTTAAATCCATGCAAAATAAGAATAATGGTAAGAAACTTATGCTAACATCATAATAAATAATAATAAATTAGTGGGATGGCTCTTCTCTGGTACTGAGAATGTATGTTGAGGGCTACAGCAAAGATGGTGAATGGAGGATAGTCTGTGGCCCTTCCTTCTACTGTGGAAGTTGATATTTCCTATGCTAGAAACCAGGATGCCAGATTGAGGGCATTCCTGGGCAGATGCATGGAAGACATCTCAGTAGCAGTTTAATACCTGTTTCAATGATGGGACGGGATCACAGTCTTCATGTACAAAAAGTCCACCATAATGCCTTCTTGTTCCCTTTGGCTAAAGGGGGACTTTCTTCTGGCTGAAGACATTTCCCCTCTCTACAGCTGTACAATTGGCATGAAAACCTACCCTCATCAATTGTGCTGAAGGATAAATTTTTCAGCTACATTGCTGAAAAATCCATATAAGAAGATCAGTTTCCCATCACAATTAGAAACTGCTCTAATTTTTAATAGAGCCTGCTAGGTACTGTGGTAGCAGACCTGGGTTCTGAAAGATAAGAAGTGGCACTTTGTCCTTGGTTCATGCCACCTAGTGGGATGGGCCTTGGGCGTCCGATGTTTTTCTGTTGCTGTGCAAGTTATTCTGAAATGCCTCAATAAGGACTGTGCAACTGGGTTGCTTCAAGGCTAGAGAGACAGGCGGTTAGTGACTAGGCAGATTGACAGGAGATGAGTATGGTAGGAAGAACTAGGATTGGGTAAGAGTGTGTGTACATTTCCTGCCAAATCCTCAAGTGTAAAACTACTGACCTCAACCATGGAGTCATACTGAACATTTTACAGTTGAACATAACAGCTGCCTGACTGAGGAAATGGAAGAAATGGTCAGTGGAAAATGGAGACACAGCAGATCTTCCATCAAAAATTTATGAACTGAGGGGGGTGGGGGTCCTCCTCATGTGAATTGTGAAGAATGTCAAGAAAAGCTAAAAGAGATTAATTAAGTTTACCAGAATTTCTCATAGGTGTTCTGTATTTCCCACGATGAACACCACATTTTGCCTGAACTACTTCTTAAGGCAGCCTGAAGCATTTTGAGAGAAATTAAAGTAACTTTATTGATACAAATTTTAAAAATCAGCAGTTTTGCACATTCTCAGTAATGCCTATTATGAGGTAAAGTAGGAGTGGTCTCAGAGTAGAAAATTGCAGGAATATGCAAAACACATTTTAAAAATGCTGATATGGTTCCCAGGAGTGGTGTGGGTGTCTGTCAATAGAAAGAGAAAATGAGAATTTGTAGAAAAAAAATCTTGCTCAGACTTATTTGTATCATCCTGTCTCCTCTCTCCATTGTCACTGGATGAGTTTCTCTTCTTTTCTCTCTCTGTCTTGCTGGTCAGAATCTATATGTTTTCCATTTTTGCTTTTTTTTGTAACAGTGATTGCACCAGTGCATGAAATTCAGGGTACGCAATAGAACGATGTTCTGAAGGTATTACAAAATAAGTCACAATGTTACTACCAAGGCATCTGTTGGGACAGATGATTAATGAAACAATGCAGAGGGATAACATTTCGAAGCTGTATTGTATTTTATACGTTCTGTTTTTTCCTCAGCTGTAGTGGGCCTCACCACCACCTTCACATCAGTTGTGAAGAATGCCAAGAGAAGCTAAGAGAGCTTAAGTTTACCAGAGTTGCTCATGGGTATTCTGTATATTCCAAAGTGAATACCACATCATTCTTTTTTTTCTTTTTGGCTGGTCCTATATAAGATTAATATGCTACCCCAGCATTGTAGGAGACAATTTCCTTCTGTTTATGGCCAAATGCAGATAGTGCTGCAATCAGCACTGGACTTTGGGGCAGAAGTCCAGAGCCCCAGCTCACAGGTTCAGCAGCCCCACCCATGCAAGTTCTAGTGAGCAAGCCCTGTGGAGCCCTGTGGGACTTATTTTCTCGAAAAGATACATAACTCTAGTGACAACATATGTGTTTATCTATGGCGATGGCGGGATCAGATGATGGAAGTTTGTTATTAATGGTTACTGTTGCTTCTTTCCCCTCTCATTGTTCCTTCCCTCTGACAAAGTTTGGATTGAGAGCTCATTGGGCAGAGAAAGGGCTTTTTATTTATACAGCACTCTGTATTAATGGCAATGAATAAATAAGAACAGTTGTTCAGCTGTGTAACAATTTATCACACCGATCAATCCATAGTAGTATCCCAGGCTGCTTCTGGGCAGGGCATGAAAAAAACCCCACCTCCTCTTCCACGGTGGCTACCAGTGGAATGTCCAGACAGATGCTTTACCTTCAGCTACCCCACAGTTCCCCCTTTTAAAAAGGGGGGAAAGATTTTTTTTTTAAAAATCAGATTAATGGGGAAAACCCTGGGAATGCCATGCTCAAAATCAGCACAATGTCATGTTCTCCTTAAATCCAGGGGCTTTCTGCATTCCATGCAGGAGAAATCCCCATATGGAAGCAGCCCCAGACTATTCTAGCACTGCCCTGATTGTTTCCTTACCTGTAAATAATAAATACTGTCTGTAAATACTGTTTGGGTGTAACAATGGCCACATTATGCTTTCTATGCTACATTCAGAGGACCAATTTTGACCCCCTTCTCACTCCTTACTGCAGCCCCTCCAGCTTGAGTAGCTACTAATCCATGAAGATACTATGACTCCAAAAGCTAAATTTCCAGGGGTCAGAAGGGATCACAGGGATGAGGAAATTGTGGCAAAACTCCATGTTCCTTGTGGTGACAGTGACAGTGTCAGCTAGGGTTGCCAGCTCCAAGTTGGGAAATTCCTGGAGATTTAGGGGTGGGGTGATCCTGGAGAAGGCAGGGTTTGGGAAGGGAAAGAACTTCAGCATGGCATAATGCCATAGAGCCCACCCTCCAAAGCAGCCATTTTCTCCAGGAGAACTGATTCTCCAGGGGAACTGGAGATCAGTTTTAATTCCGGGAGATCTCCAGCTACTACCTGGAGGCTTGCATGGCAACCCTAGGGTCAGATCAGAACAGCTTCCTTCAGTAGGAAGCTGAAGTACCCAGGCCTGAGATGAGCAGTGGGTTCATTGGCAAACAGACCATACCTACTGAATATCCAGTAAGTTCTAAGGTTGGAGGCATGGTTGAGGGAGCAAACATTTCTATTGTTCATCCAAATATTTCCTTCATTATCACTGCCTGGTACCTTTTTTCATTGTGTATGTCATACTAAACCTGTTGTAATAAAACTACTAGGCAGAATTATTATAAAGCTGGGAGGTGGCCATACCGGGTGATTGAGACCAATGTGTGTGGCAGGAATCCCAGAGTCTAGGACGTGCATCTGTTCAATTTCCATATGCCGATAGAGCTGTTGCAACTGAGGCGCCTGTACACTTTGGAGCTCTGCAAAGTGGTTGTCCCCAAAGTTCTCAAACTCAGGGTGCAGGTGGTGTGGGTGATATTCCCAGTAGTGCTCTGATGGACATAAAAGCAGTTCACCTGTTAATACAGAAGTAGGAAAAATCAATCCTTTCTTTTTGCATAATTCCAAGAAGTTAGTTGTATTGAGTTGGTTCAGATTTATTCCCTGGAGAGCTCCCTTCCATCTGGAAATTACATTCATTTCAGTATGGAGTCAAATGTCTAGGGTAGACTTAGGGTTCTGAAAATCTTAATTTTCATTATGGAAAAAACCCTGCAAGCTTTTAGGCCTGATAATTTGTGGCCAGAAGATGTAGAAAACAGCTGAACAGAACCATTTTATTATTTATTTAAAACATATTTATCCCACCTTTCCACCCAAATAGTGCCCTCAAGACAGTAAATAACTTTAAAACAACTGTAAAAACAAACACACGCCCAACAGGAAGGAGGGTAAGGGGATGCCAAATAAAACAAAAAAGCCTTCACCTACTGGTGGAAGATAATGATAGAGGAGAACAGTCAAATCTTCCTTGTGAGGGAATTTCACAGTTTTGGTGCCATAACTGAGAAAGTCGTTTCTCAAGTTGTTGTCACCCATCTATGCTCAGATGATGGGGCCCTCAAAGAGGACTGTAATTGTCAAGTAGGTTCATATTGGAATAGATGGTCTTAAAGTATGCTGGTCTCAGGCCATATAGGGCTTTAAAGTAGGCTTGCCAATCTCTGAAGATTTGGGGATAGAACCTAGGGAGGGTGGGATTAGGGGAGGGGAGGGACCTCAGAATAGTATAATGCCATCGAGACCACCCTCCACAGCAATCATTGATATCTGTTGTCTGGAGATCAGTTGCAATTCCAGGCGATCGACACATCTCTCCTGGAGGTTGGTAACTAGATTTGGAGGGTAGACTTTGGCCTTGTACTCTGCTGAGGTCCCCCCTTCCCCAGACTCTGCTCTCTCTAGGCTGCACCCCCAACACATCCAGGAATTTCCCAACCTGGAGCTGGCATCCTTACTTTAAAGATTACCACCAGTACCTTGAAATGGGCCTGAAAGGAACCTGGAAGCCATATACATGAAACAAGACTGCAGTGATATGGTTCTCTATGGCTGTCTTCAGTCAACGTTCTTGTGACTGTAGTTTCTGGACACTCTTCAAGGGTAGCCTACATAATCATTGCAGTAATCTAATATTGATGTTGCCAAAGCACCATGGCAGCAAGATCTTTTTTACCCAGGAAAGGCAGCAGCTGACTCACCAGCCAAAGCTGGTGAAAGATTCTTCTGCCACTGCTACCACTTCTTTATACAACAGGATGCCTGGGTCCAGCAGAACCCCCACACCATAAAACTGCTTATTTAGTGGGGGGTGCCAACCCCATCCCCAACTGGAGACTCATGAATACCCAGGGAAGTCCTTCTGCCCACCAGTAGCACCTCTGTCTTGTCAGGATTAAGCTTCCATTTGTTAGCCACCCGAAAACCCTGCATACACCAATTCAGTGTTTCCACAGCCTTCCTAGGGTCCATTGGAAATGTGGAATAGAGTTTAGTATCATCTGCCTACTGGTAACAACCCAGCTCAGATCTCCAGATGACCTCATCCAGTGGCTTCATAAAGATGTTAAAAAGCATGGGCAACAAGATGGAAACTTGTGGGACAAACAGGCAGAGGCCAAAGGGCCAAGCAGCAGCCCCCACCAGCACTACCTTCTGGTAGGACCAAAATCACCTCCCTTCCATGGCTATGCTAAAAGTTATTTCCCTGTAGCACAGCTGCATATCAGCTAATTTGCCATGGGAGAGGTATGTATCTTTCAAAACACCTTTAAACACATCCATACAATGATATCTTTTAAATATGATAGCAGCTAGGCCAGCTATATGAATACCGGGCTGACTAAAGTTCTGTGATGTCACACCATCATAGTCCAGCTAGCCAGCTTTGAGGATTAAGGTTATGAATGCTAGACTTCATGAACATTTTATTTGTACAGCACTCAGAAGCCAGTCCTTTAGATAATAAATACATCAACACACAATGCTTGACATTCTTGATGAGAATACCAACAGAAGCAATGAGTACATAATCATGTGTGCCATATCCTTAACCATGGAATTACCCACAATGTGTAATAACTTCCTCTGATTAGATGAATAGTTAATTTCATAATATGTAATTTTAATTGTATAGTGTAAGGTAAAAGAACGGTGTGATTTTATATGAGTCAGATACCAACTAGCCAGTTCAGTATTGTGCATTGAACCTCTTGATGTTTAATTATTCTGGAAGTTGCCAGACTGCCAGACTTTCATTAGAACAACCAAAGCCGAGACTCTAGTCCCCGTGACTTTCATTAGAAGGCAGTGACTGTTTTGTCTACTGTTTGAGATTTCCTTCATCTGAGATATAGAAATGTTCACAAATAGAACAAATACATTATACATTCTCTTATAATATTACAGGAGCGCCATGTTCAAATTAAAATAATGTTCTGTATGGGGGAAATGTATATAGTCTCAAAATTAATCTGTTAAAAAGGGTAAAATAATAGAGAGCTGACTGTCTTTCTAGGTGAAACAGCTCTATGTTAAAGCAGGCTGTTTGGCCATCACTGTGTGTCAAACTAATGGCCAAACTCAACCCACAGCCTCAACATGCTAATATGATTGCATTGATTGATTGATACTGTACAAACTGTAACTCAGTAGTAAACTGTGGCTTATTATGCAGAATGATCCAGGCCCAGGCTCTGGCAGCTTTAGGTAAAGGATTTCAGGCAGCAGATGCTCAAAAGGCCTTTTTCTGCCTCAGAACCTGGAGGGCTGCTGCAGGTTACAGTGGACATTGCTGAGCTTGATGGGTATATGGCCTGATTCAGTGTAAGGCAACTTCATATGATCCCATAATTTAGAACTGAAAACTTCCATGGTTATGAAATATATAGAAATCTAATTAAATAAATAAACAGTAATATTGTAAATATGTATTATTACATATATGTTTAAAAGGATATATGAATAAATGAAAGTGCCTTTTACTAACTACTGCTCCATTTTGCACAGTACTGCCTACTGCTACTGGCAACGACTCTCTAGCATCTGCAGCAAAACCTTCTGCAGCCCTGCTACTTGAGATACTATACCTGGAAGTGCTAGAGAATGAACCATGCATATGCATATGCTCTGCCAGTGAAGCTGAACTATGTATTTACAGTGCAACTGTATACAGAGTTTGATTTCATTGGGCTCTGCATACGACCACACTATTGTACGATCACACTGTTATATGATCTGCATACGATCACATTATTATTTTCCTATATAGCTCCTGTAGCTTTCAAGTGTTGTCTAGCGGGTTGCTGTTGTTCCTTTTCTTCAAATTCCAGTTTTAACATGTGGCTGATTCTTATAATAGAGAGCACTCAGGTTGGGTCCAGGCAGCAGCTCATCCTGCATCCTGAATGTGGAAGTTCTCCTCAGTTCCCTCATGCATAATACCCAATTTGGATTGTGACTGTGTCATGCCTAGAGAAAGTGCTTAAACTCCTCCACCTTCCCAAGCAGTAATGTGTTGTTTGGCTCATTGGGGAAACCCGTGTGTAGGCACCAGGATACAGTAGTGCCCTGCATGGACATTTCAGGTTAGGAAAATGGGGAGTGGTAGGCTGAAGCCCTTTTCCCATGCATGCTTCTGTCACAATTCAAAATGGACACCACATGCAGGGACATTGAGAAGAACCTTCAACTTACGTGTGACTGTTACACAAGATGCGGGGGACCCTGCACCCAAACTGCTCTCTGTAATGTGTGAATCAGAAAAAGGCTTCTTGTGTAAAGGAAATATCAGTGAGAATTGGGTAGCTTTTAAATAACTGGAGTCATTCTGAGAAATGTAATGTGAAGTGAAAGAGGATGTGAGAGAATACTTTGTTGTAGAGATGTGGAGAATATTTGTCTATTGTGTAGTGAAAGGTTAAAGAAAGGGCAAGGTTCACTTCCTTCTCCCTGTTCACAGGGAGGATATTCAACTGTCAGGATGCAGAACTACTACTGCTACCTCCTTCTAAAGTATAGGATCTCATCCCACCTATAAGAGAATGTTGTTTTTCCTACCTTTGATTCCGTATTTCTGAAATTTAGAAAGATCAGATTTTCTGCTCATATCTCATCAGTACCATAATTACATTTTAATACCTGAGGGACTGCCTCTCCCAATATGTACCCCGGAGAGCGCTTAGATCAGCAGGAAAACATCTACAGGTGGTCCCTGGCCCTAAGGAGGCTCGACTGGCCTCAACCAGGGCCAGGGCATTTTCAGTCCTGGCCCCAACCTGGTGGAACTCGGTCGGAAGATACTCAGGTCTGCCAAGACCTTGTGTCCTTCCAGCGGGCCTGTAAGACAGGCATTTGGTTGAGGCCAGTACTCAGATACACCAATTGGCCTCCTGCCTGTCTCCTGTTAGTGGGGGGGTTTATTGAGTCATCTGTCCCATGTAGGAACGGTGGCTAATCTTGCACCAACTCACGTCCCCACCCCTCTCTTCCCTTGTGGTTGGCAGGGAAGGGTGAAGTGAACCTGGGACATAGTGCAGAGTCAGAACATAGTGCGGAGTTTGTTTTTATGCTATTAAATCTGGCTTTTATCATTATTTAATGTACCGTTTTATCAATGTGTTTTTATCTGTAGGTTGTAATCCTCCCTAAGCCCATCCACGGGGAGGGCGGACTATAAATTTAACAACAACAACAACAACAGAACCACCTGAAAACAAAATATGAATTTTTGAAGTTTTGTCATATGCGACTGTCAGATTTTTGTAAGCAAATGCTTTCCACTTAGTGTCCTAAGCTGTTGGTATACTTTGGCTGTAGTTTTAACCTCATTCCATACAAATCTTAGTTCATGTTGACACTAATGAATAAATTTGGAGCAAGAAGAGAAAGAACCAGGAAAAAACTGAGATAAGCACAAAGAAGAGGGAACCCCTCCCCCCTCCGTCTGTTCAGGATATCTAGCTTTTCTGCTTATACCTAGGATTACCAGATTCAAGGTAGGGCCTGGTATTCTCCCAGAATTACAACCAATCTCCAGACTACAGCGATCGGTCCCTCTGGAGGAAACAGCTACTTCATAGACATGATATACCATAGAGTTTAAGAGAAATGGAAGTTCCAGAGGGGCTACAGAGAGTGGATAGACTTCTCCTATGATATACCACAGAGACTAGGAGAAACTGACTGATTGTCACCTGCAAGGACACGAAAGGCCAAAGGATGGTTGGGGATTGAAAGAGGGATGGGAGTGGGACTACTGTTGTCTGATGCTTCCTTTGGATCTTCAGAGTAGTCCTTAACCCTGAGAAAAACCTGAAGAAGATTTTGAGAGACATTTTAAGGTCAATGAAACATAGTTGAATAGCAGCCAGTTATTCCGGTACAAACATTTAGGATCAAAGGGTAAGCATGAAATACAGAACACATGCATACAGAAGTTTACAACTACTGTAAAATGAAAGAAAAAGGCAGGAGGAATGATACAAGATAGGAAATGTAAATTTTAAATTTGGGTTTTGGTGGAAGGAAATGACCTCATAGGAAAAGAGTTGAAAAAGCTGAATTTTGACCTGGATGTGATATCATAGGATGCAATATCACAGGACATATCATATCCTTACTGAGCTCCCTCCCCTCCTCAAATTAACCCTCCCCATCACTGCCTCCAAATTTCCAGGAATTTCTTGTGCCTGAGTTAGTACCACAGCATCAAAATCACTTTGTAGAAGTGTTCTTTTGTTGCGCAAATTTCTTGTTTTGCCATTTAGAACAAGTAATCACCTTGTACATACTATCTGGTCCAGCAATGTCTCACAAACACAAGTATGGCTGCCAACCTCCAGGTGGGACCTGGAGAGCTCCTGGGATCACAGCTGATCTACAGGCTACAAAGATTGGTTCCCCCGGAGGAAATGGCAGATTTGGAGGGCAGATTCAATGTCATTTTACACAGCTAAGGTTCCCCCCAAAGCCCACCCTCCCCAGGCTCCACTGTCAAATCTCCAGGAATTTTGCAAGTTGGAGTTGGCAACCCTAAGACTAAATATATAGGGAAGCTGTTCTGAGTAGAGGAATTCTATGCATGCATCCAGTGCTAGATTAGTCTATATAAACTCACTTTAATCCAGAGAGCTATGGGAGACCCAATTAAGACATCACCTTTTTGCAGATATGCATGGGTCCCATGCTCTGGTCTTTTCTTTGAAAAGGGACGTTTACCGTTGATTGTGGCTACAAATATGCCACATTTATCCTCTTGTGGATGAGAAAATGAAGCCCCTGAACATATGGACTTCCACAAATTTCCCATAAACTGTGTCTCTTGTGTGAACTGGTGACACACAGGCTTGATTAACTGACAGACTTGAAAGATCCAGAACTCCTAGATGAGCTCTGGTGCAGTCTATCAGCTGCACCAACATGTTACATACATATGCTTGGCTTTTGCCTGGATCAGGCAGAAAACACTTAGCAATTTGGCCTGCCCTCCCATCCTTGCACCAGGGCTGGCGGGAGAAACTTTGGGGGTCGAACTGGAAATGACATTGCAAGATGAGTTAACATCCCAGAAGTGATGTCAGTGCAATATCATAGAGAAAATTCCAGAGCGTCGCCTGATGTGCTGATGATGACACACCACATGATGTCATTTCCACCCCTTGCCCTGCCTCCGAAGCTCCTGGGCGGTGCAAGCCAATGGCTTGGCACTGGCAACTCTAATATGCTGATCATGATGAAGGAAGCAAGCTTACACGTGTAGATTTTTAGCAAGTGTGACTGAAGAAGCCTGGATACTAAGTGGCACCAACCCTTCAAAGTTATGAATGTCATAAATGGTTAGCCCTGAAGGAATGATTGTGATTATCTGTCTTGGGCTACCATAATGTTTAACAACAGTTTTTGAGTAACAAGCTCATAGGATCTGACAGAATTATAACATTTTATTTCTATACACTCTAACCGTTACTTTGTTCCTCCATTAATCTGAAGTCTTAGGCTGCAGGACTATGAATAACTTTTTGATCTCTTTGAGAAATCAGTGTCACACATGTAATTGTGCAGTTTGGTCTGGGGAAAATGTCTTAGCTGCCATTGCACAATGCTTTAGTTTTATTCCTGATATTTTTAGCAGTCTATCCACAAGCATCAGAATTGGTCTGGGTACAGTTCTTCCACATGCCTATCTTCCCTCTGCATTTTTACAGTTGTGGAGTCGGTTTATTCCTCACATGCCTTAAATCATCAGGATTTCAGGTGAGGGTGCTGTTGTCATTGGTGGCATCATCAGTGATATCACAGCACCTGTGTTACGATTTTTTTACACATGCTTATAAATTTTTTAATATAATTTTTATTGGATGGGTTAACATACAATTAAGATTATAAGTTACATTTTCCTTCATTTCCCATGATTATATGCTTCCCACCCCCTCCCCCTTTCTGCATTGACTTCCAACAGCACTCCAACCCCCTGTTTTCTAATCTTATTTCTAAATCCTAGTTGTCACTTTTTTATTACTGGTAAAGATCTAAACTATATATTATCTTATTTAATAACTTTCAAAAGACCGTAATTGTCCTTTAACATCCCATTTTTTCTCTAAATATTTTCTCCATTTCCCCCAGTCCTCAAAGTATCCCTTTGGATCTTGATCCCTCAGTTTTCTTGTTAATTTGTCCATTTCCGCCATGTACAGCAATTTTTGTGTCCATTCTTCAATTTCTGGTATTTCTTCTCTCTTCCAATATTGTGCATATAACGTTCTTGCCGCTGTTATCGTATAATACAATAGTACTCTATCTTTTCTATTAACGTCCTCTAAATGCAAGGATAATAATAACATTTCTGGATTCTTAACAACATTACATTGGAGTATTGAAGACATTTCAGCACATATTTTAGTCCAAAAGCCTCTAGCCTTGCCACAAGTCCACCACATATGAAATAGAGAACCTTCATGCTCCTTACATTTCCAACACTTGTTAGATAGCTGTTTGTTCGCAATGGCTAACTTCTTCGGTGTTAAATACCATCTATATATCATTTTATAGCTATTTTCTTTAATACTGGTACAAGTTGAAATTTTTAATGTATTTTTCCACAATTGCTCCCAAGCTTCCATCATAATTTCATTATTACAATTTATCGCCCACTTTACCATTTGAACTTTCACTGTCTCATCTTCTGTATACCATTTTAATAACAATTTATACATTTTAGAAATTGCTTCGTTATTTTCCCCCAGCAAAAGTTCTTCTAGCTCTGAATTTTTAGTTCTAAAACATGTCCTCCTTTGATTTGACTCAAATAAGTCTTTGATCTGTCGGTATTGTAGCCAGCCATATTTGAATGGTAGTTCCTCATTTAACCTAAGTTTTAACTCATTATTTTCTATTTCTATAAGCTCTTTAAAGGTAAGCCATTCTTTTCCCTTATACTCTAAGTTCGGATTGATTACTTCAGCTGGAACAATCCATAGTGGTTTCTCTTGATCAATGAACTTTTTATATTTTAGCCAGGTTAGAAACAAATTTCTTCTCAAATAGTGGTGCTGGAACATTGCGTTCATTTTATATTTATCATACCACAAATATGCATGCCATCCAAAAAGCTTGTTATATCCTTCCAACGTTAACAATTGGATAAAGACACCCATTCTTTTAGCCATACTAGACATATTGCTTCATGGTATAATCGAAGATCAGGCAACTGCATTCCTCCTCTTTCCTTTGCATCACAGAGCACTTTCATTTTAACTCTGGGTTTCTTTCCTGCCCACACAAATTCCGATATCTTCCTCTGCCATTTTTCAAATTGTTTTTTGTCTTTAATAATTGGTATCGTTTGCATCAGAAACATAATTCTAGGCAGCACATTCATTTTAACTGTAGCAATCCGACCTAACCTTGATACATTTAATTTGTTCCATTTTATCATATCCCTTTTGATTTGTGTCCAAAGCTTTTAATAATTTTTCTTAAACAAGTCAATATTTGTAGCTGTCAGCTCTATTCCCAGATATTTGGTTTTGTGTACCACCTCACAGGCTGTTACTTCCCCCAATTCTTGTTGCTTCTTCTTGGTCATATTTTTGGTTATTATTTTTGACTTTTTTTATTTATGTAAAACATGCCAAGTCTCCAAATTCTTTAATCTTGTCTAGTAATCCTGGCAGAATTTGTATTGGGTCTTCTACTATAAACATCACATCATCTGCAAAAGCTCTCAACTTGTATGAAGTTCCCTTTATTTTAATTCCTTTTATATTTTCATCATCTCTAATCTGCCTTAACAATATTTCTAGGACCATAACAAACAGTAACGGTGATAGTGGACAGCCTTGTCTTGTTCCTTTTCTTATTTAAAATTTCTCTGTCAAGTCGTCATTGACACAGATTGTCGCTCTCTGTTTCTTATAAATTGACTTTACTGCTTCTATAAATTCTTTTCCTAAATCCATCTTCTCCATCGATGCAAACATAAAATCCCAGTCCAAGTTGTCAAAGGCCTTCTCTGCATCCGCAAAGAAGAACCCAACTTCTTTATCTGGACGTTTATCAAAGTACTCAATGGCGTTTATGACCACTCTCAGGTTGTCTTTTAGTTGTCTGTTAGGCAAAAATCCAGCCTGTTCTTCTCCTACAAAATCCATTAGCCATATTTTAAGTCTGCCTGCTAGTATTCTTGCAAATATTTTGTAGTCATTATTTATCAATGAAATTGGTCTATAGTTTTTAACATCAGTCAGTTCCTGTGCTTCCTTCGGTATCAAGGCAATACTCGCTTCATTCCACGTATCTGGAAGTCCTTTTCCTTGCAATATATCATTCATTACAATTTTTAATACTGGTACAAGGTCCTCCTTCATTACTTTGTAGAATTTAGCTGTAATTCCATCCGGTCCTGGTGCTTTACCAATCTTTGCCATGTCTATAGCTTGTTTGATTTCTTCTTCTGTTATTGGAGCATTTAACCTCTCCTTCATATTCGTTGGTATAATTGATAAATCTATTCTCTGTAGATATTGATCAATATTCTCCTGAGCTATTGCTTTCTTTTGAAATAGTTTCGCATAATATTTATAAAAAGCATGTTTAATTGTTTGTTGATCTTTTAACTCTTTCCCTTCTTCAATTATCTTGTTGATTATTCTCTTTTCTCTTTTCTTTTTCAATTGCCAGGCTAGGTACCTTCCCGGTTTATTTGCTCCCTCAAATGATTTTTGCTGTAACGTCTTCAATTTCCATTCTAGTTCTTTATTTCCAATCGCTCTTATTTGTTCCTGCAATATTTTGATTTCTTGTATTATTGATTTCCCCCCCTGGTTTTTTCTTTAATTCCTGTTCTTTTTTGTGTAATTTCTCTTGTATCTCTTGCCATTTTTCTTTCTTTCTCTTTTTATCCTTATTATTTAATGTAATTAAAATTCCTCTTGTCACTGCTTTATATGTATCCCATACCACCTGGGTTGAAACTTCATTGTTATTGTTAATTTGAAAAAAAACTGTTTTGTTTCTTGCTGTATATATTCCATATTTTCCTGATCTTGCAATAAATCTTCATTTATTCTCCATTGTAATTTCTTCTGTCCCATTGTAGCTTTCCATAATACTGGATTATGGTCAGAACTCACTCTTGGCATTATTTCCACTTTTTTTGTCCATAAAGCTAATTCTTTTGTTGTCCAAATCATGTCAATTCTTGAGAATAACAGATGTCTCGCAGAGTAGTACGTATAATCTTTACATTTAGGATTTTCTTTCCTCCAAATGTCCTCCAATTTTTCTTGTTCTATTAATTCAAAAAAAGATTTTGGTAATTTCCCAGCTTTCTGTTTGCCGCCTTTTGTTTTCCTGTCCATTTGTAAGTCCACAACTCCATTAAAATCTACCATTATCATCTGATCATATGAGTTTTGGTCTAATTTGTCTATTATTTCCCTATAAAACTGTTCTTTTGCACCATTAGGTGCATACAGACCTATTACTAAGGTTTTCTTACCATTTACATTGATTTCCACAGCCAGATATCTTGCATTTTGATCTCGAAAAATTAATTTAGAGTCCAGCTGCTCCTCAATATAAATCACTACTCCTTTTTTCTTTTGTTTTGTTAACGCTATATATTCTCTTCCTAATTGGTTATTTTTTAAGAATTTAACATCTTGTTCCTTGATATGTGTTTCTTGTAAGCAAATTATAGTGCAGTTTTGTTTTTTTAGCCAATGAAAAATTGTCCTTCTTTTTTGAGGTGAGTTTAGTCCATTTACATTCCATGATATTAATTTGTACTCCATTCTGTTATCTCCTTTATACTCTAGGAAAGTTATTTACATTTTCTTCAAAAAACAGATCCATTTCATGTCTTGTTTTAATTGTAATTCTCAAGCCCTTAAATTGAAAGCTGAGCCCTTCTGGTAATTCCTATCTGTATCTGATATCCTTCTCTCTTAACTTTTGGGCCAGCTCTCTATATTTTTTCCTCTCTTGGAGAATTCTTCTAGGCATCTCTTTCATTATCTTAATCCTGTTTCCATCCAGTGATAGGGGATTTTCAAAATGTCTTTTAATAATTTCCTCTTTCATTCTTTTTGTTATAAGCTGCACAATAACATCTCTTGGTAGATTCTTATGTTGTGCATAGGCGGAATTGACCCTGTATACTAGATCCAGATTTACTGTGATTTCTTCTGGCTGTTTATTCAAGAATTCCACCACCCTTATTTGTCCAAATCAGAGCTCCCTGCCAGGGCTGACACACTGCAAGGAGGTAGAGGTTGGCACCAGTGGGAAAACTGACCTCTGTAGAGGTGGTGCCCAGAGCACATAACGTTTTCTGGCACCAGAAGTGGCCAACCCCTCACACCACTGGGGCTTTTGCATTTTTTTTAAAAAATCATCACTTTCACATTGTTATATGAATATAGCATTGTAATAATAGATGCAGCGGGTTCTCTGAATTCCCAGCTTTCATTTTTTTGAAAAGTAAGTCTCTAGCACCTTCCAATGAGGATATATGACTTTTTTCTTACATCTCTGCAAAAAAAAGGGCTTTATTGGTATAGTGAAATGAAAATGATGATTTTTTTAAAAAGTAAAATCAGGAGGGTAAAGAAAGGTGGAGGGGAGAGGAGTGGATCAACAATGGCCAACATCCAATCATCAAAAAGTGGGTTAGAGGTACGTGGGAGCTGGCAGATCAAACAAAACCTAAAGAAACATAACGCATGAGGAAAAAGGTGACTCAGAATTTGGTAAAAAATGATCTTAAAAGAACTGGGGGGGGGGGGGGGAACACCCCAGAGCAAAAACTAAAAGCAAAAAAATGCATGCAGAAATCAGGGGATAGACTAAAGCAGTATGGGGCCAGAACCAATGGGAAAAACCCATGCAGAAAACCAAGGGCAAACATCTGATTTTGCCCCATTTGCCTTGCATACTTTGCCATCAGCATTTCTAGCTGTTAGGATGGCTCATGAAAGTATACACAAGGAGCTTCTTCTGGCCACATGGGGAAAAGAGGGAGGGGTGAAAGAACATTCCTGCACCAATGCCAATGGCAGCTGCTACTTGGTACCACATGGGCAGAGAGCTGATTGTGGGATCCAATGTCCCCTAGCAGTTCATTAGATGAGCTGGTGGAGGACTGGTGTGTCTGTCTCTCCAAAGCCATCGATGAAATCTTTCCCCATTGCTCTCTCTGCCCTCGCGCCAGACTGGCTCCTTGGTATATAGAGGAACTACGATGGAAGAAGTGGGAGCTGAGTTGGCTTGAGCAGGTGTGGCGATGATCTCGAGATGAAGAGGCAAGAAAATCCTATAGGACACTTATGAAAGCCTATGAGATGGCAGTGAAGGCTGCAAGGAAAGAATTCTATGCAGCCTCCACTGCGTCAGCTAGTTCACGCCCAGCAAAATTGTTTAAAGTTGTTCAGTCTTTGGTCTCCTTGTCATAGGGAGATCATCAGATTTTAAATTTGAATATTGTCCGTGAGGCTTTTGGGAGCTTTTTTGCTGACAAGATCTTTTCTCTCTGCCATGACGTGCTGGCCAAGGTTGATACAGTATGTGAACTAGAGTCCCCTTGGTCATCTTCTGGACCAATTTTAGATCATTTCAGTCTGCTTTCCATGGATGAGGTTAATGGGACCCTGTGAGTGGTGAGGTCCACCATGTGTCCTTTGCATCCATGCCCATCATGGCTGGTGAAAGCCGGTGTTGATGGGTTACGGACTTCCTTGGAGGCCATTGTCAACTTGTCCCTATGCTCTCGAGTTTTTCCAGGAGCATTAAAGGAAGCTGTGGTGAGACCTCTCCTAAAGAAACCATCTTTGGACCCCTCTGACCCAACCAGTTACCTCCCGTTTCTGGGTAAGGTGATTGAGCGGGTGGTAGTGGAACAGCTCCAGGCATTCCTGAATGATTCCTCAATCCTAGATCCCTTCCAGTCTGGTTTTCACCTGGGGCATGGGATGGAGACGTTGCTGGTCGCGCTCACAGACGATCTTCGCAGGCATATGGATTGAGGTGGATCGGCATTGCTGATATTATTGGATCTTTCAGCAGCATTCAATACGGTTGACTATGACATTTTGACCCACTGCCTCTCCAATGTGGGGATACGAGGGACTGCCTTGCAGTGGCTTGTCTCTTTTCTCCATGGTTGGGGACAGTGGGTGGTGCTAGGGGAGAAATTGTCATCCCACTACCCACTGGAGTGTGGTGTCCTGCAGGAGGCAATACTCTCTCCATTACTGTTCAATATCTATACATGCCCCCTTGCCCAGCTGGTGCGAAGTTTTGGACTTGGGTGCCATCAATACATAGATTGTATCTTTTGTGGGGTGGCCAGCCCAACTTGGCCCCCAATGTCCTGGAGCATGCTTTTGAGACTGTGACTGGGTGGTTGAAAAAGAGCCGACTGAAATTGAATCCTATGAAGATGGAGGTCCTGTACATGAGCCATGGGCAACTGGGTTCAGGACACTTGATGGCTCCCAACACTTGATGGGGGACGGCTTGCACCCATTCCAAGGGTTAGAAGCCTAGGAGTAATCCTGGATGCCTCCCTGACAACAGAAATTAAACAAAAATGGCTGTTCCTGTACCAAATAGACAAAATCCAAAAGAGAATACACTCACAGGAGCATACAAATTATAAATTTATAAGTCAATTAATCAAGTGCAATTGCTACATATTACTCATAAAGAGTGACCTTATTCATTTTAGTCCATTAGAATCAGGATGAAAAAGTTCAAAAAGTTCATTAAGTGTTGTTCCCTTGTAGTTTCTTCTGTATCAGATTTAAAACATCTCTCATCGTGAGTTCTTTCCACAAAATGCTGAACTAGAGGCGCTTCCAATATTCTATTCTAGTAGTACTACTAGACCCCTTAAAGTACGTATACTGGAACACATGTCTCAAATCCAGAATAGAATATTGGAAGCGCCTCTAGTTCAGCATTTTAAAGTTGCGGTCCTTGAGGTAACAGATCAAACTGTTCTTTTACGGAGGGAGGCTTTTTGGATTCATGAATTACAAACAGTTAAACCTTCAGGCTTGAATAATGAACTTTCTTTAAATTGTTTTTTGTAAAGGGTTTTCTGATAAATGAATCCACAATTGTTGTAACAAGGGTTTTACTTGAGAATTAGAAACGGTCCCTTTAAATGAAATGGTTGATTCTAAAGGATTCTAAAGAATTTGCATAAGAGATACCGATGGACAATAGGGAGGCTGCGCGAATCCACATGCAGCCACCGGTGTCCTCCCTCTCCAAGGGAAATTCAGAAAATACAAGAAAGCAACAGGTCTGTATGGGTAAAATGATGAGGAGTTTATTTTTTAATTTGCTGTATTGATAATACAATGGTTATGTATGAATATATGTATGTATTACAGCGGTATATAATGCCCCTGAGGAAGCAAATGAACGAAATCTGAGCTTATACAGCCGGCAGTCAGATTGGGCATTAACCATCATTTGGAATACTACCGCGGCGTAATATACTGGGAACCTTTCCGGAGAAGAGGAAAAGGAAAAATTTCGTTTGGGACACTGTTGCTTTAATTTGATACAGAAGAAACTACAAGGGAACAACACTTAATGAACTTTTTGAACTTTTTCATCCTGATTCTAATGGACTAAAATGAATAAGGTCACTCTTTATGAGTAATATGTAGCAATTGCACTTGATTAATTGACTTATAAATTTATAATTTGTATGCTCCTGTGAGTGTATTCTCTTTTGGATTTTGTCCCTGACAACAGAGGCACAGGTCACAGCAGTTGCCAGGTCCTCTTTTTTCCATCTATGACAGACCAGACAGCTTGTCCCTTACCTTTCAACCCATGACTTAACTACAGTGATCTAGGCAATGGTCATCTCTAGATTAGACTACTGTAACTTGCTCTACGCAGGGCTTCCTTTGAGTCTGGTCTGGAGGTTACAACTGGGTCAAAATGCAGCTGTGTATGTTATTGTGAGAGTGCCAATAGGAGCACACATATGACACCTATATTGAGCCAGCTGCATTGGGTGTCCATGGAGTATTGGATTAGATTCAAGGTTCTAGTATTGACCTACAAAGCCCTAAGTGGACTGGGAAAGGGAAAAGGGGGGGGGTTCACTTCCACATAAATAGTACAATAGAAGAAAAAGAAGTGAGAGAGGCACAGTTATGAGAATACTCATAGTTTACATATATTTTTTCTTTTTTTTTTTTGAAAAATTTTTATTGGGTTAGAATCCATTATTTCCACATTTACATTCAATTTTCCCCAATTTTTTCATCTCTAACCCCCTCCCTTTCCCCCCCCTTTTTGTTGACTTCCAACAGCTTTCCAACCCTTTGTCCCCTTTCCCTTACTTTTATTAGCTTCCTCTATCTAAAACAAATATATATTCTCCATTATTCTAAGCAGTACATCCTTAACTATTTTTAACATTATATGCCCAAACTGTAAGCCTTTGTTTCCATCTTAGATAAACAATTTATCCCAATTTTTCAATTTCAGGTATTTCTATATATCATAAACCATATAGATCATACATTCGTTTATATCAAACAATTTGACTTATTCTCTATATATATTACTCATTCTATCTTTTTATAATAGTTCTATATATCTCTCCTCACGTAGTCAATCAATTTGACCCATCTATATCTTCAGACATTCAGTTTGGTACAAAACTTGTCAGAAAAAAAAAGAAAATATTGTTAGTTAATCGCTCCTTATATTTAGTCCTTATAATTAATTATTTTCTCTATGTTCTGTTTGTTAACCTATATATATCTATATATGTGTCAATCTATTAATCTGACTGCTTATTAATTCACATTTATCTCTTCTCCCCCCGGTAAAGTCTCCCCCCTCTACTTCAATACTTCAGTAGTTCTCAAACTGCCACAGTTTTCCTCCCACCTCCCATTTCTTCTCCAGGTATTGTTTCAGCTTCTCCCAGTCTGTGTTGAACTGCCCTGAGTCCAGATCTCTCAATTTTCTTGTCATCTTGTCCATTTCAGCCATATACAGCAATTTATAAGTCCAATCTTCAATAGTTGGCACTTCTTGTACTTTCCATTTTTGCGCATACAAAAGTCTAGCTGCTGCTGTCATATAAAATATCAACGTCCTGTGTTGGGCTGGAATTCCCTCCATTCCCAAGTTCAGTAGCAGGAGTTCTGGGTTCTTATTAATTTGAAATTGTAAAATTTCACTCATTTCTCTTATTATTTCACCCCAGTACTGCCTGGCTACCTCACACGACCACCACATATGATAGAGGGAGCCCTCATGCTTCTTACATTTCCAGCATTTATTAGAAGTATTCGAATTCCCTAGCGCAATCTTCTTTGGTGTCATGTACCAACGATAGATCATTTTATAAATGTTCTCTTTGATATTAATACATGTCGTTATCTTCATTGTAGTTTTCCACAAGTATTCCCATGCCTCCATTGTTATTTCTTTATTAAAGTTTATAGCCCATTTCACCATTTGTGTTTTAACTATCTCATCCTCGGTATACCACTTCAACAGTACTTGGTATACCTTGGATATTCTTTTCTTATCTTCTTTAAGAAGGGTCTGCTCTAGTTCCGAATTCTCTATTCGTATACCTCCCTTTACAGAGTCCGAATTATATAAGTCTCTGATCTGTCTATACTGGAACCAATCGTAGTTAGGTGATAGTTCCTCTTGTGTCTTTATTCTAAGTTTGGATGCTTCAGTTTTAGTTATTTCTTTATACGTTAAACATTGTTGTTCATTATCAACAGCTCTCGGGTCTATCACCTCATATGGAACCACCCACAAAGGGGTTCCTTCTTGTAGATAAATTCTGTACTTCTTCCAGATTATGTATAGACTTCTCCGAACAAAGTGATGCAGGAACATCGAGTTGACCTTTACTTTGTCATGCCATAAATATGCGTGCCATCCAAATATTTTTTTATATCCCTCTAGGGCTAATAGTTTCTTGTTCTTTAATGTCATCCATTCTTTCAACCAAACTAGGCAGATTGCATCATGATAAAGTCTCAGATTGGGCAGTTGCATTCCGCCTCTTTCCTTTGCATCTTGTAAAACTTTCACTTTCACTCGAGGCTTCTTGCCTGCCCAAACAAAATCTGATATTTTCCTCTGCCATTTTTCAAATTGTTTGGAGTCTCTGATGATTGGTATTGTCTGTAGCAAAAACATTACTCTTGGTAACACATTCATCTTAACTGCTGCAATCCTGCCCAACCATGACAAATTCAATCTATTCCATTTAATCAAGTCTCTCTCTATCTGAGTCCATAGTTTTTCATAATTGTTTTTGAATAGATCTATGTTCTTTGCAGTTAATTCGACTCCCAAATATTTCACTTTACTTGTTACTTCACAATCCGTTGTTTCCATTAACAATTGTTGTTTCTGCTTAGTCATATTTTTGCATAATATCTTTGACTTCTTTTTGTTAATGAAGAAACCTGCCAAGTCTCCAAACTCCTTGATCTTATCTATCACTCTTGGCATGTTCTCCAATGGGTCCTCTACAATTAACATTATGTCATCCGCAAATGCTCTGACCTTGTATGAATAGTCCTTTATTTTTATTCCACGAATTTCATCATCTTGACGTATTTGTATCATCAGAATCTCCAATACTAAAATGAACAACAATGGAGATAACGGGCAACCTTGTCTTGTTCCTTTACTTATCGTCAATTTCTTGGTCAATTCATCATTCACCACAATTGCTGCAGTCTGGTCTCTATAAATTTCCTTAATTGCTCTGATGAATCTTTCTCCCAATTGTAGCTTTTCCATAGTGGCAAACATAAAGTCCCAGTTTAAATTGTCAAACGCTTTTTCAGCGTCAACAAAGAAGAAACCAACCTCTTTGTCACAACGCTTGTCATAATATTCAATAGCATTGATCACTGTCCTTAAGTTGTCTCTTATTTGTCTGTCTGGCAAAAAGCCTGCTTGTTCCTCCTCTATGACTTCCGAGAGCCACCCCTTCAATCTCTCCGCCAATATCTTCGCAAAAATTTTGTAGTCATTGTTGAGTAGCGATATAGGTCTATAATTTTTCACATTAGTCAGGTCTTGGCCCTCTTTTGGGATCAATGATATATTCGCTTCACTCCAAGTTTCTGGAATCCTTTGATCCCTTAAAACCCCATTCATCACCTCTTTTAGGAATGGTGCCAGTTCATTAGCCATTGTCTTATAGAATTTAGCCGTAAGTCCATCTGGCCCTGGCGCCTTTCCTAGATTTGCAGATTGTATTGCCTTACTTATTTCCTCGTCAGTTACTTCACTATTCAACTTATTTCTCCAAGCTTCCGAGATTTCTGGAAGTTTGGTTTTCTCCAAATATGACGCTATTGATTCTTTGTTTACTTCTTTTTTATTATACAGCTTAGCGTAAAATTTATAAAAGGCTCTACTAATGGTAGCCTGCTCCAAATACGTTTTGTTATCTTCGCAAATTTTATTTATTATCTTCTTTTCCCTTTTCTTCTTCAATTGCCATGCCAGGTACTTCCCAGGTTTATTAGCACCCTCAAACGCTTTTTGATTCAGTCTTTTGAGATTCCACTCCAATTCTTTATTGCTCATTGCTGTTAGCTGTTCTTGAAGTATTTTAATTTCCTGGTATACCTTCTTTTTCCCTGGTCTCTTTTTTAGCTGTATTTCTTTGGCTTTTATTTTCTCCTCAATCTCTTGTCTTTTCTCCTCTTTCTTCTTTCTTGCTCTACCATTTAAGTCCATTAGTATGCCCCTTACAACCGCCTTGTAAGCATCCCAAACTTTGTTGGTTGGTACTTCTTTATTCACGTTGTATTGTATAAAAAACTTTGTCTCTCTTCTCAGTATTTCCATATTCTCTCTTTCCTGTAACAAGTCCTCATTTATTCTCCATGCTTTCCTTTTTCTCTTTTTTCCAAATTTCCACATAATTGGGTTGTGATCTGAGCCTACCATAGGCATTATTTCTACCTCCTTAGTCCATAATGCTAAGTCTTTTGAGGCCCAGATCATATCAATTCTTGATAATGTAAAATGCCTTGCAGAATAAAAGGTAAACTGTCTGCTTTTAGGATATTCTCTCCTCCATACATCTTCAAGAGTCTCTTGTTGAATCAACTCAAAAAAAAGCTTTGGTAATAGTCCTCTTTTCTTTTGTGCCGTTGTAGTCTTTTTGTCTAGTTCCAAGTCTGTCACTCCATTGAAGTCTCCAGCAAGAATTATCTGGTCGTATGCAAGATCGTCTAAATGCTTCCTTAAATCCTCAAAGAAGCTTTCTTTTGCACCGTTAGGTGCATAAAGTCCGACTACCAACACTCTCTTTAAATTCCAAATACATTCCACTGCTACAAATCTAGCTTCCACATCTCTCATAACAAATTTTGGCTGTAGCTCCTCTTTTATGTACAACACCACTCCTCTTTTTTTCTTGTTGGAGGCCGCTACATATTCTTTGCCCAATTTTCCAGATTTTAAATATTTTACATCCTGCTTTCTGATATGGGTCTCTTGCAAACAAACAATATCACATTTTTGTTTTAGTAGCCAGTGAAAAGTATTTTTCCTCTTATTCGGTGAGTTTAGTCCATTTACATTCCAAGATAATACTTTACACTCCATACTCATGATCTTGTTGGTAAGTCTTTTTCATTGTCCTTAATAAATCGCTCCATCTCTCGCTCAGATCTGATGCGTTTTTTGGCCCCTCCAAACTCAAAGGACACTCCTTCCGGTAACTCCCATCTGTACCTGATTTTCATGTCCTTCAAAATCTGAATTAGTACTTTATATTTTTTCCGGTCCAGTAACACTGATCTGGGCAGTTCCTTCATTATAATAATCGTCTTGCCATCAATCTCCAATGGATCTTGAAACTGTTTTGTCACAATCCTCTCTTTCATATTTTGTGTTGTAAACTGCACAATCACATCTCTTGGTAGTTTCCTCTGGGTTGCTATTCTCGAATTCACACGGTATGCCACATCTAGGATAGCCACAACTTCCTCCTCCTCCTTCCCCAGGTACTCAGCCAACACCTCAGTCATCTGTTCTTGCGCTGACTTTCCTTCCACTTCTGGCAAGCCACGAAAACGTAGCTGCTTCTCCATATGTTTAGTTTCTGCAACTGACATTCTCCCCTTCACCAATCTCATCTCTGTTTGTTGCGTGTCTGCTAAATTCTCCATCGCGTCTTCTACTGTTTTAACTCTCTGCTGCGTTCCTTGTAATTCATTTCGTATTGTTTCCATACCTTTTTTCACTTCTGACAGCTCCGATTTTACTGTCTGTGTAACCTCTTTAACCTCTTTTATCAGCTCCAATTTCGTGTCCTTAAGTTCTTTAATCATATCTAAAAGTTTTTTGTCCAGGTTTTTATCCAGGTTTTCTATTGCCGATTGCCACTCTTTTTTTGACATCGTGGGGCTTGCTTTAGCTCGCTCCCACGAATCCGCTCTCTTCCTTAACTCCGTGGCGTAAAATTTAACGTTTTTCTATTTTAAATGTCCCGGTCTTCTTATAGAAATTAAGTTTTAAAGAGTCCAAAATGTCGGGCGTCTTTTCTCTATGGTTTCTCTATCATTTTGTAATCCAAGATGGCCTACTTCCTCTTCCGCTGAAGCCGCGACCCTTCCCCTTTCAAAAATGGCGATTCCCTACTTCCTGCCCTCCAGCAAGGGCCGCTTCTCTCCAGCCACTCTATTGTTATTACGCACTTCCTGTCTCCCGTCTTCCCACAGCAGATCTCGCGATGGTGTCTTTTTCTCACCGCTCCAAAGCCACAGGTATTCAAAACAATAGTCCCATTTCTTTAATAACTTCTTTAAACTTAGTCTCTTTTTAAATTCGATTCCTGCCGAGTCTTCCCCTCCTTTTCACTAGTCTGTTGCAGTTTAAAAATCTACTTTTTTTCCTCTCTGTTTTTATCAATCTGTCCCGTCTCAGAAGATAATGATCTTTACCTTCTCTTCACTTTTCTCGGGTTGTAATCGCTGTTTCGATTTTAAGTTCTCCTCTCAGCTTCTTCCCCCAATCGATGCTTGGGTATGTAGGTCTTATGCCAGCCGAATTGGCCCCAAAACTGCCGCAGAGATTATAGCCGACCCGTCGCAAGGTGGGACCTCAAGGATCGGGGGGAGACTCGTTGTGTAAAGCCCCCCCTCGTCCGAGATCTAGCTCACCCTAGGGTCTTGAGCGTTCTTTGCCTGCTCCCCGCCTGAGAGCAGTCGGCCGCGGGCTATTTTCACCCCGCCGGCCGGTTAAAACGGCAGTCCGGTCAGCTCCGCAAGTGGAGCTGCGTTAGACCTCCATGGATCCCAAACAGGAAGTCAGTTTACATATATTTTTTCAATTACAAAATCCACAATCGCTATAATATTAGTGTTCAAATTCCCAGTCAGAATCAATCTTTCACCACAATGGGTAAGTACATAGTTCACAACGATTCAAGCTGTAGTATGATACATTGTAGGCACTCGGAGCAAATGGCTATACCAAAGCAACAGCAATACCGTACAGAGTTCCGGTTGAAATCAATCCTAGACCACAATGGGTAATTATACAATTCAATTTGTAACGTGTTGCCAAGGGACAACGAACAGAACAGGTGAGTGGTAAAGTAGATAGATGGCAACGTACTCATTGCTGGCTCGTACTCGTACTACTGTTGCTTTGGCATAGCCATTTGCTCCGAGTGCCTACAACGTATCATACTACAGCTTGAATCGTTGTGAACTATGTACTTACCCATTGTGGTGAAAGATTGATTCTGACTGGGAATTTGAATGCTAATATTATTGCGATTGTGGATTTTGTAATTGAAAAAATATATGTAAACTATGAGTATTCTCATAACTGTGCCTCTCTCACTTTTTTCTTCTATTGTACTAAGTGGACTGGGACCAGCATATCTGCGAGACCACCTCTCCCTATATGTGCCCTGGAGGACACTTTGATCAGCTGAAAAACAAATATTGGTGGTCCCTGGCCCCAAGGAGGCCTGCCTGGCCTCAACCAGAGCCAGGACCTTTTTAGTCCGGGCGCCAACCTGGTAGAACTCTCTGTCCACTAAAACTAGAGCCTGGCAGGATTTGCTATCCTTCCACCGAGCTTGTAAGACAAAGATGTTCCGTCTGGCATATGGCTGAGGCTGGCAAGGCCTATACCAGCCTGTAGAAGGAGGAAGTGGATAACTAAACCTCCCAATAGACCTGTCCACAACCCTGTTTTAAATTGTCTAGCTGCTGCCTACAACACCCAAAGTGAGGCCAAATAAATAACTGAGCAGGAACTGCTGCTACTTGGAAATCATATTAGTACTGTGAAAATCTAGTTTTGATTGTTATAGTGCTTTTAATGTTTTACGTAAAATTGTATAAAATCATGTTTTATTGTATTTTAAATTATGTAATCTGCCCTAAGCCCGCCTGGCAAGAAGGGTGGAATACAAGTTGAATAGTAAATAAATAAATAAATAAATAAATAAATGTTATTGGTTTTTAATGTCTGTATGTCATTTTAATGTTGTATTATTGATTTTAATGTTTGTATTTTAAATGTATGTTGTAAACTGCCTTGAGCATCAGATGTGGTAGAGAGGCGGTATATATATTGAATAAATAAATAAAATAAATAAATTCCCAATAGTAAGCTGTACTGAGTAACATGCAACTTACTTCCTTTTTAAAAAAAATATTTTATTAGTTTTCTCATAAAAGTAGAAATAGGAGAAGGGAGAATGGGAGAGGAAAAGGTAAAAGAAGTCATATAGTCTGCTTGCATCAGCATTCTACTTATCTACATTCATATCTTTTCATACTACAAATCATTCAACTGTGATTGTTAGTAACAAATTACAATAATGCCTTCATATATCTACTACATTCAGGTCTTTATATTTGTTTTTAATCCGATTATAGAAGGGGTCCATGGGGCAGCAAAGTCTTCTTCCATTTGTCCTTTCATTAATGAAGTCAGTTTATCCATTTCTGCATTTTCCATTATCTTCGCTATTAATTCCTCTTGCGGGGGTATTATTTGACATTTCCAATAGTACGCTAATAAAATTCCGGCCGCTGTTACTACATGTACTATGAAATATTTCTGGTCTTTGTTCAGTTCATCTGGTATGCAGTTTAACAAAAATATCTCTGGTTTAAAAGGAATTGGAGCCTGTAAAATTGTTTGTAATAATGCATGTACCATGCAACTTACTTCCAAGTATACCTGCTTAGGATGCTTCCTATGTCAGTAGAAAGGCTATTGGGCCATGAGTAACCATTTTACACAGATTCTATTACTTTCTAACAAATGCTGTTCGCGGATTGGTACAATCTTAATCTTTTAAAAATCTCAACCCCAGAACCCAATTTTCTTAAGAAGATGTTTTAAAACATTTTGTTTAAAATGTAGAAAAATACAGAATTTTGCAATTCAGCTCTGTAGCAACCACTCCGTGATATGGAGACTCACCAGATGGCAGGGTTTAGTTAAATGGTGAATAACTGCAAATATTACACCAAGGGTGGCCATCACTTTCAGCCGCATTCCTGTGAAAATCATGACTGCTCTGGCTTACAGTCTTTTGAATTGAAGTGGAAAATTTGATATGTGGGAAACAATCAGGAAAGACAAAGTGGGATTTTTTTTTACTTTCAGGTTGACTAACAGAGCAGTAGATCTGACACAGATAACCTAAGATGGGTCTGGGCATTTGCCAGCTAAAAGAGAAGAAGGATTCCTAAGGAAAAACATCATCAAGGATAACAGACCTGAAATGGAATACTAGGATGTTTCTCCAGTGACAGGCTCAGAGATGTGACAACTTCTTAGCAGGTTAGGGTGGTGGGGGCAACACTAGACCTCCTTGGCACCTGACACTGTCAAGACCAACATTGCTCAAGCTTTGTGAGGTCACAGATGCACCATGTAAATTCTGCTTACCAGCAAGCTGATCAATGGTGGCTGACCCTTTAAGAGTCAGGCAGTCCACAGACAGCTGGCCTTGGACAGAAAGCTGTCTGACAATCAGCTCTTAGAAGGAGAGGTGAAACTGACAGAGCCTTCAGGAGGCAAAGAGGAAATAAACAAACACTCTGAGCAACAGTCTCCCTGGCTCAGTAGAGAGGGGAAATTGACAAAGCTTTCCAATCTCTTCTAAAACTCAGCTTCCCAGCTAACATTGCGACTCCCTTCAAGAGCTCCTCCTCATGTAATTTGTCTCTTGTAGCTTGGCTGTATATCACTCCAGTGTAGTTCCATCTGCACTGGCTTCTTTGTTTCAGGGCCCAATTCAAGAGCTGATATTGATCTTTAAAGCCCTATATGCCTTGGGATCAGCATATCTTAAGGTCTGCCTTCTCCCATATGTACCTATCTGTTCAATCTGGTCATCTTTGGAGTCCCTGCTTCAAGTACCCCACCATAAGAGGCTAGATAGGTGATAACGCAAGAAAGGTCCCCAGGGAGATTCGTCTATCCCAGTCTATTATTGGCTTCCACCAGTAAGTGAAGACTTTTTTGTTTTGTCTGGCATAACCTCAATAGCTATTCTTGGCCCTCCTCTCTGTTCTTTGTGTTGTGTGCTTGTGTGGTTGTATTTATTGAATTGTTTTAATAATATTTTAAATGTGTTTTTAAATTTAAATTAATTTAAAATGTTGTTTTAAACTGTTTCTTAGTGTTTTAATGTTCACCTTGGGGCCCTAATTTGGTTGGAAAGGCAACATACAAATGTTTTACATAAATAAAATATAATAAATATACAATTTCTACATTTGTCAGTTTGCCTTTCAGTCTTGCTTCACCCCATGGTGTGGAAGCCCCAATGCCTTTAAATAGTATGTATGTTGACTTAATCCCAGTGCGGCAAAACTGCTGTAAACTGTTTGAAACATTCTGCCATAAAGCACAACTGCTATTATTCCCAGATATTTCACTTACCACCATGACTGTCTGCATCACTGTTGAGATACTGGTAACTGTCATGGGACTGTCTATAGAGGTCTGAGTCATAGGATATCAGATCTTCAGAGGGCTGTAAAAAGAGAATAAATTGTTAGAAGCTGTCTTATATGGCATCAGACCATCAGTCCATCAAGGGCAGTATAAGCTACCCTGATTGGCAGCAGATCTCCAGGTCTCGGGTAAAGAGCGGCCTTTCACATCACTTACTGCCTGGTCCTTTAACTTGAGATGCCAGGAATTGAACCTGGAATCTCTGCATGCAAAGCAGATGTTCTTCCTCTGAGCCACAATTCTTCTCCAAAGTCTTCATGCTCTCTTATTTTAGCACTACATAAATGACTACTTGTCTTTTAAACATGAGTTTACAATGCAGGACATAAGGAAAATTCTAATAAGAAACTCCTTTAAGTTGAAATCCAGCCATGGCACACCAGCATCTATTAGCGGAGTTGCCATGTCCCATAACAACTGTTGGGAGGTCAGGAGGGTAGGAGGGCATGGGTGCTTAGAGTGATCAGTCCTTGTATTCATGCCCTGCACATATGCTCCTACACCCCATTTGATGGCATCACTTCCAGAAGTGATGATTTGAGCCAATTCTTAAAGAATTGGCCCTCGTACAATGCCATCATTTCTGGTATAACTGGAGTGATGTCATCATGCAGGGCCCAGGAGCGTGCATGCAGCCATTTGCCCACGCTGTCTGCCAATGGTGGGCAGTCTCCAGATGGTCTGCCTCCTCCCACTGGTCTCCAGTGATCTCTGGACAGAAAGGCAAATTGCCAGGAATTTGCTTGCCACTGGGGGCACCTGGCAAGTCTATGGGATCTAGCACACAGTTAGTTCATGTTAAAGAAATGCAATGAGGAAGCAGAAGGTAGATCTCCATCAGAAGGATATGCTAAATTAAAACATAATTTTAGGGAAGTTACAGACCTAAGCCAGAAAATGTACTTGGTGTGACAATTGCCATGGAAACTGAGATCTGAAAGGCCTCTAACATACAAATAAAGACAGAAACATGGATCAAAAGCAGAATTCTGTGGCCAAAGGGCACCAATCCATTCAGTAATCAAGGAGTTTTGGTGAATGCAGACTGTCATCATTTATATGAAACTCCTGGGGATTGGGGGAGGGGTCCTCAGGAAAAGCATAGGCTGAGGACAAGGAGCGTGGAAGTGGGAAGTGAGAATCAGAGAAGATTATCCCCACCCTGTGTGGGAGGAAGCAGCTTTCTGCAAGCCAAATGGCCATTTCTATGAAATTTGGAATTGAAAATCCTCTGGTACTGTTGGATATCCGTTCGTTTAGCCTCAGGGGAACCCAAAGCACTGTAATAGATCACTCTGTAATCTGCCTTGAATCTCAGTGAGAAAGGCAGACTATAAAGAAACAAGCAAGACCTCAGAAGATGACCAGAGTGGACTGGTAGGTTTGTATGGTTCAAATAACTGAGGCAAGGAAAGTGTGGGGAACGCTGCCATGTAGATGCCCCACTCCTGATGTGAATGCCTCTGCATTCATAGTGGCTGTGGCAATGAAAGCCACACAGAGAACTGAGGTGCTGTATATGGTTTATTAGCAGTTTTTGAAGGTTGATATAATGGCATTCCTTACATTCAAAGAGTCTGTTCTTGCTATTATAGGCAGGCTAAGGATCTAGCTCATATGATACTACAGTGCCCCAAGACTCTTGGGGTCTGGCTTCTGAGCTAATGCAATAAAACTTTTGAAATGAATTGTATATAGTTTAAGTGGGCCTGTTGAAGGCAGAGCCCAGCAAGCTACAGGAGTGGAGTGTGGCGACATGGTGGGGGCACTGTCAGTGATGGTATGATGTCACTTCTGGGGATGGCATTACATAAAGTATAACTGGAAACTTTATGGTTTTACCATACAGTTTCTGGTGATTCCTAGAGAGTTATGTCTATAGAGGTCTGAGTCATAGGATATCAGATCTTCAGAGGTTTGCAAAGAGAGAATACATTGTTAGAAGCTGTCTTATATGGCATCATATGTCTTATATGGCATCATATGTTGGCCCTGCTGTGATTTGTTTATTTTCTTCTTCTGCTGTTCCCAATAAGCACTGAAGGCAGGGGATTCCCTGCCCTTACCAAGAAGATGGCACCCTGGCATTGATAAAGGCCTGCACTTTAGTAGTATCTAAGAGCCCCGTGGCGCAGACTGGTAAGCTGCAGTACTGCAGCCCAAGCTTTGCTCATGACCTGAGTTTGATCCTGGCAGATACGGGTTCAGATACCTGGCTCAAGATTGACTCAGCCTTCCATCCTTCCGAGATCGGTAAAATGAGTGCCCAGTTTCCTGAGGGTAAAGTGTAGATGACTGGGGAAGGCAATGGCAAACCACTCCGTAACAAAAAGTCTGCCTAGAAAACATTGTGGTGCGATGTCTCCCATGGGTCAGTTATGACTTGGTGCTTGCACACCTTTACCTTTTTTAGTAGTATAGGCAAGGGTTCCCAGGAGCCCTTTCTATTTAGTGAGAAAAGAAACCTCAAGGAATGCACTAAATAGTATAGCCAACAGAATTGTGCTAGAAATGGAAGTTTTGACTTCATTTTATTTTTTCTCTTCTCTTGGAAGCCATATAGCACCACTACCCCCACCAAACAGTGCTATTACATGTTCTGCAGTGCAGGCCCTTTCTTCGTTATTTTATAATTTCCAGCAAGAGATGTAATTGTTCCATCTAGAGATGTAAGAGATAATTGTTCTTCTAATTTCATCTTTGTGCTAGAGTGAAAGTGCAGTAATTTAAAAATGTATGCCTCTGCAGGGTGTGCGGAGAAGAGAATTGCATTCCCATCCATAATTACATCGGAAAAATATCCAATAGGTGTCTGTTGAACTCAAATGATTGGGGGGAAACATCACATTTCTCTAAGTGCTTAGGAAATGTGACGTTACAATTTTGAAGAAAAATATAAGGATTATGCAAATCAAATGAGAATGAAATATCCATGGTCTATGCAATAAACTGATTGTGTAGCCCAGGCAGCTAATTTCTTAGGATGCTTGTTGGATTTAAAGTATAATATATTTGTAAAAGCATATAAATATTACTAAAAGTGGGGAATGGAGGAGAACTCGGAACTCTTTTCCTTTTTTTCTGTTCACAGATGAAGGCAGACCTACATTCTATGAGTGGTGGAAATGGTTTCAACATACATTCTCCATCCTGAAAACAAATACAACAAATGTGTGTTGAAACAATTTCCATAGCACTTTAGAATCTTCTTTTATTTTAACACAAAAGGAAGAAATTTCTAATGATTGCCTCTGCCAAGCAGATCAGCAGATGAATCCTGCTTTATTTTTTTAAAAAAATCAATTTTTAAGCTAAACAGTAGAAAAAACAAGACCTCAAAAGTAGAAAAGGCAATTCTGTTTCTTTATCACCATAGACAAAGGCAACAGTTGTTTTTGATCAAAGTTATCTTATGCAATTTTGTGATGGGGATGTAGATCCTATTGAAACCAGTGTTGCATGATTCTGAGCAAGCAGACACAAAACTAGGCTACAAGCCAGATGCTGCCACCTTTTTTTGTCCACTGTGCCAGAACTACCAAATAATTTAAGATTATATGGAAGTTTTTATAATCTAAATGGACACTTCAAGTCCAAAGAAACGATACTGTTATTGGAAAAGAAAGATCTAAGGATTCTACACATTTAAAAACAGATTGGAAATGGAATTTTTGTCTTCTGTGGTTCATTCAAGCAAGCATTAATGGCACTAAAGGAAACACAATTTGTCATCAGCTAAAATGCCTAGTGATAGATGACAACTCACCACTGTCTCAGCCTCATGTTTGTGCTGCCAGATGGATCTTGAAATTCCTTTCTTTCCATCTTGAAGCCACATTATGGAGTTTGGGCTCACCCAAACACAGGCTATGAGTAAAATAAGCGTGATGTGCAAAGGCAGCTTCATGGTCAGCAAAGGAAGCATTCAGGGAGCACAGCAAGGCTATGCTGGTATGGCACCCGCAGCAACCTGTGAAGTGGCTCATCATCTTACTCCTATCTTCTGTATTCTTGAGAGTCACGCCCTGTTTACAAGCTACAGTGAACACACATACATCTTGAATGTATGCACGTACATCTGTTTGTAGGGAAGAGCCAACGCACATTCATTTTACAGGTGTAACTGGAGACTAGTACCTGGATAACTATGGGATTTGAATCACATGTTGAGCTATGCATGCATTGAATATAACGTGGGAATTACTCAATGCATATAGAAAGAAAAATCAAGTGTACATAGTACATGGATTTCATGCACATTTACTGTAGCTTATGAGTAGGGCTTATGTCTTGCTGAAACCAGTGGTAATCAATGCATTTGTCAAGTAGTTACTTTGCTAGCACAGAAGCAGTTAAATAAGCTGCTATTGTAACACTAATCCGGCCCCCACCCAGCCGGCAGCCATGGGCTTGAGGCTGGGGGCTGCATTTGCCCCCACGGAGAAAAAGCAGCGTTCTCCCGGCCTCGTAGGGCCATGTGGGAAGGGGGCAGGGCTTGGCGCCTTAACAACACAGCCCTGCCCCTGTCCCCGCACTTGCTGCCTTGTGTGAGCTGGGACTATTGGCTACAGTGGTGCTGTATAGGCTATTACTGGCAGGATTTAGTTGGGATGTTAGCGAGATGGTGTGTACTCTTGGCACATCCCCATTGATGGGGATATTGGGGGCCTGTCAGGATCAGCTGGCATGCTTTGCATCGGCCAGTTGAGAGGGCAGGCTGCCTGGTGGAAGCCCCTGGAAAAGTCCTGCCCTCATGCTCCGCGGCGGGGGTGCTTGGAGCTTTAAGGGGGAAACCATCTGCCAGGCCGGCCGGATCTCAGCCATGCAGTTGGATGGCTCGCATCCGGGGCAGCGGGTCTCACCCCGACAGGTCAAGGCGGGGTCCAGGGGAGTGACCCCAGGGGTTGACCTGTACCACTGCTTAGGCCCTTGCCAGGTTTCAGTTGTTGCAGTTTATGTTGTTGCCATAAATAAAAAGTGGCCCTTTATTTCCCGAGCCTTGTGTCTGCCTCTTTATTTTGACTTGGGGGGGGGGCAAAAACGATGTATACTTACCTGGGATTAAGTTCTATTAAAAAGTATAGGATATCTGTATCAACCTACATAGGATTAGGCTATTTGCTGATGCTACAAAACATGTTTGTTTGAGGATGGAGGCATTTCAAGCCTAAATTATAAAAGAGAGTCACTATAATATGCACCAGAGTATTACTGAACCTCCTGGCACCTTCCCTATCTATACTTTTTAATTCCAGGAGCTCAGGATGGTACCTATCTTTTCCCTCCTCCCATTTTATCCTCACAGCTTTGTGAGGCTGAGACAGACTGACTGGCCCAAGAGCACTCAATGAGTGTAATGACAAAATGGGGATTAGAATTTCCCTATTCTTAATCTGACAGGCTAGCTAACACTACAGGGCAATGGTCCTCTCACTCTCAGTGACTTTCACACATCGGCTTCATGGGGGCTTTGTCTCTAGTGTTCTGAAACAAGGAACAGGCAGTAGCACAGCCCTGGAGAGACAGACAAGAGTGACCAATGCCCATCTGCTTCTGCCACAGTTGCCATAAACTCTCAAGGCCTTTCTCTGTTCCCTTTCTTTTCACAATCACTTATCGGCAGCTAGAATGTGGTGTAGTGGTTACAGTGCTGGATTAGGATTTGGGAGAACCTGATTCAAATCTCCTGTCTCCTATGGCAGCTAGCTGGGTGACCTTACAGACTCTTAGCCTAACTTACCTTACAAGATTGTTGTGAGGATAAAGTGGAGAAGAGAAGAACAATATAAGATAGTTTTTGATCCCACTAGGGAGAAGATGGGGTATAAATGAAGTAAGTTAAGTAAGTAAGTAAGTATAGAGATATGAACCCCTTTTTTCTCACACTCATTGATCTATATGTTGTTTCCCCAGACAAGAAGAGAAGTAGTAGCAGGTACAATGAGTATTCAGGAAAGTCTATGCTTTGTTAGGAAGGGCTAGTCCCAGTATCGAGGGATCAGCCAAACAGAAGCAGTGTTATTTTAGCACATGACAGAATAATTAATGCACAGAAGTAAAATGTCCTAGAAACAGGTAGAGAAGCAGAGTTTATTTTTTAAATTGCTAAAGAGGGAAAGAGGTGTGACTGAGAGCCAAGCTACAAGTGACGCCTGACACAGGTTGGACACTTGTCAGCTTCCCTCAAGTTTTGATGGGAAATGTAGGCATCCTGGTCTTACAGCTTGGCTCTCCATTTAACTGAAGTTTACAGAAACCCCCCCACACACAACCCCAGCAGAGGGGAAGGGGGGTGCCCAGCAAGAGCCTGATGCCTGCACTCCCCTCCCAACCGCATGTTCTCCCTCTCATAGACTGCTGCTCTGTAAACTTCAATTACATGGAGAGCTAAGCTGCAAGACCAGGATGCCTACATTTCCCATCAAAACTTGAGGGAAGCTGACAAGTGTCCAACCTGTGTCAGGCGTCACTTGTAGCTTGGCTCTGAATCTGTTTCAAAAAGAACCACATTGGCTCAGTTCAGACACCACATGAACATATGGCTTAATTAAATTTAAAATAGTTACTTATGATTGTCAGAACATAGGCTGATACACTGTGGTCCATCAAACCAGAATCTGAAACCATTGGTTTGTTAACCTGTTAGTCTATGGTTTAAGTGAAGTATTTAGCACAGACATCACAGCTTGTTCCCCAATACTGCCCTCCTTGGCTACAGAGCAAAGAACAGCATAAGTATTGGTTGAGGAGAACCAGGATCTGAGTGATCATCAGTAAACTGAATCCTGGATTCCAAAACTAACCACAGCTAAAATAAACTATAATTTTATAATAAGGCTGAACTGAGCCAACTGGTTACAGTTGTTATATGAAAAAGCAAGTACTTTGGGAACAGAAAACAAAACAAATCACATAGTTGGTATTGAACCAACAAACTGGGTTAAAATGGCTGCCAACGCTCCCTTAAGTTTCTTTATCTGGTACCACCATGGAACATTTCTCTTGAGAAGCACACAGGAGCAATAGCTAAAGTGACATGGCTGTAACCATCCTGTAATATTAGGCTTAATAGCTCCCTCCCAAACCAATTCTAATTTGGTATTCAGGCCACAAGGGAGCCTGGTGTGCAAAGCACATATCCGGAAGGCCTCCTTGTTGTAATAATTTTGTTCCTAAGCTTGTTCTGGAGTTCTCTGTGGCACTGAGCTGCTGCAAACACTGAAATGCTTGTCAGTGTGGTTTTTTTGCTTCAAAATATTGCACCAGCAGTGCTTCCTGAAATCTTCCTCAGATTCTTTTCTTATGTTCTGTAATTCTAACCTGGAGGAAGAGTCTGCTTGTTTTTCTAGTGTAAAGCAGTTTACAACACTAAACAGTAACATAAACTGCTATTGCAATTCATACACTGAATTAAGGTGCACCATTTTCAATCCTACTGGTACGTACAAAGTCTTTTAATTGTTAAAATTGTTGACAGGGTGAACATTCAAAACATTTGAAATGACCCAGTGTGCTTTTGGGAATGTAGTATTATGATAAACCTCTGACAGCACAATCTAATGCAAAGTTTCCCCAGCCTAATGAAAGGACTAGACTTACAGGGGTAACTGTATATTTTGGCAAGATTTTCATTAGTGGATTAATTACTAATTGTATCAGTTACAGTGCACCATTATCTTTGTTTTTTCTATGATCAAGATTTAGGCCGTCGTCACACGGGCTTTTATTTAGCGCTAAAATGGCGCTATTTCCCGGTAAACACCCACCTTATTCCAACACTGTAGCAATTTTCTCTCTTCTGCTTTGTGCTTGATAGTTGCGCTATTTTGTGCCTCAGTGTGAATGCCTCACATCGATGTATTTCACCTCGCAACGTCCTATGCCCTCCCTTCAATCCCAGAATCCATTTCTTCCTGCGACTCCCCTTTTTAAAATTTTATTATGTCCTTATAACGCCATAATGACATAACACAATGCAAACTTTCTGCTGAAGTAAAAATGACTCAATCGCCATGGCAGAGTCTTCAGCGATGGGGATCACGTCAGACAGGGAGTTTTCTGCGGGCAAAGGGCTATTTATATAATTTCAATGTTGGAAAAACAAAAGGGTCGTAATGTTTTGCTCTAACGGAATGTTTATATGCTGTTATTCCGTTATAGCGGAATTAAACGCCAGAATAATTTTAAAAAGGGGGAGGAGCTGCTTCTGCGCAGTTAGAGAGAACAGAACAGAGTGTTTCGGTGTGGACAGCTGGTGGCGCGAAGAGCCGTTAGGTGACCCAAAGAAACGTTACTGTGCCGATAACAGGTAGTACGCTATATGCTGTAAATTTAACGGAAGAGATGCCCGTGTGATGATGGCCTTAGTTTTATTTCTCAAATGGACAGAGCGATGCTTAATGATTGTAGAAAGTTGGTAGTTAATGCTAATGTTATAAATTAATGGATAGGATTGCATTATGACAATTACCATCATTTACCTTTAAAAAGAGGTTTACTTGAAGGTCAAGTGTAACTGCAGTTGGGAAGACAAATATGGGGCACAATTTTTGTACCACAATCAGAACATTTTCAAAATCCTTACTACGGGGGTCATAGTATTTGCAACATATGATTCTTTGAAGCGTATGACAGAGTTCGTTCAGATTCCTTCATAAATGTATCACAAATCTAGTTATTTTTAATTTTGATATAAATATGCTCTGGCAGATGATTCAAAAATACCCAACAAGACTCCCCGTGATGTGCAGCTGAGGCTGGTTTAACGGACAGGCCTAACCTCATTTCCTTGGAAAGAATTACAAAACACCTATGGTTTTTTAGAAAGCATTGGGAGAACGTGTTAAATGTTATCTCTTAGAATGTATTAACTGTGTTCTGGATTAAGGCTATGTATGTAGTTATTCTGTGTGTGTTTATTCCATCTTTAGCACTAGATTCCTTTCCCATCTGACAGATCTTAATTTTTATACCTGCTGCTGTTGGCGGTAGGAACAGTTCCCAGTGTTTTCTTTAGGAAAGTCCACAAGGCTCCCAAGGTTGCTCACTGTTTTAGTGCACACAACCAGGAACATTGTTTTATTTCCATTCATTTACATTGTATATATGCCACATTTCCTAGAGGCATTCCTGAAGCAGCATCCAACCAACCATTAAAAATCACAACAGAAACAATTCTAATCATTTCTTTTTAAAAAGCAGCTGAATAAACGTATTAAAAAGCAACACAAATTGCAGCTAACCAAAAGACAACTCAGCTAATTAATTAACAAAAAGATTCGGGAAACAGATAGAGCTTTCACATTTACTCTGTTAAGGCTGGCCCAGCTAGGGTTCATGAACTCCAAGTGGAGCCTGGAGTTCTCTCAAAATTACAACTGATCTTCAGGCTACAGAGATCAGTTCTCCTGGCTAAAATGGCTGCTTTGGAAGGTGGACTCTATGATACTGTACCCTGCTGAGGTCCCTCCCCTCCCCAAACTCTACCCTCCCCAGGCTCCACCTCCAAATTTTCAGAAATTTTCCAACCCAAAGTTGGCAACCATGGGCCCAGCACCTCTCCTGTGTTATGTCTCCACAAGAGGGCTGGCAAGCCTGGCTAGAATAGCTCACCCGAGGCACTGCTCAGGCATGAGCGCAGCTCCTGCATCTTCTTCCTCTGCCTCCTGTGGAAGAAAAGATCCTGGGGAAGTTTCCCTCTCTGCAAAAGGCTCTGCTCCGCTGCTGGACACCCCAATCAGCACTTGCCTCTCCACTATTTATTCCCTTTGGTGCTGCATGCCCAGGGCTGTTGGCTTTTGGGCAGCAACACAAGGGTGAGGAGGGCTGCAGAGGCTCCTAGCACCTAGCCAGGCTCAGCTGGCAGGTGCAGCAATAGTGCCCCTTCCTCTCTCATGCCTCCGCCAGCCCTGTTGTGCACACAACTGCAGCTGGCATCTTGGTGGTGGAAGGTGAAGGCAGCTGCTGAGCCTGGAGGAGAGGAAAGCTCAGTGCAGGGTTTTTGGGTACTCCTCAAAATCTGGTGGCCTAGGTTTGCCTAATGGTCCTGAGAGCAATCCTAAGTAGAGTTACACCCTAGTGTTAAAAATGATTACCCAAAACAAACTGCTTAATGGCAGGATTACATTCAGTACATATATCTCTCCCCCCTTCCCACGGGGTAGATAATGCGCCTTGGCCCATTTGAGCTCTGGAAAATGGCATGGGATGGGGAAGGCAAGAGCCCCTCCTCACTTTGCACCCTGATCAAGATCCAAATCTGGACCTTGAGACACTTTTACACAGAGCTGCCAGTGCGGACTTGCAGCTGCAGTATGGCTGCAAGTCTCTGTGGTGAACTTAAGTAAAATGCATCATGCAGTTTGGCCCTAATTAGACTACCTCTAACAGTACTTTCTTAGATATAAGAACCAGGGTTTTTTTCATGGTAGTTGCTTCTTTATGGAGTATCAGCACTCTTGGCGGCACCTCTTGGGTATTCGGGATTTGGACTGAGAGGGGAGAGCATTATGATGAATACTGACACCTCTGGGTTTTTTTTAAAGAAAAAAGTACTGAATAGAACAAGGCTTCCACAGCTGACTTGCGGAGATTTAGGGCCAAGCTACAAGTGACGAATGACACTTGAACAGCAAGTGGATTGAGTGGAGGGCAAACGAACAGGGAGAAATACACTTGCTGTTCAAGTGTCATTCATCACTTGTAACTTGGCCCTAAGAGGTTCGTATAGAAAGAATTCCCAGAAAAGGAAAATTTCCCCCCATAAAATCACTGTTGACAGCACAGTGTGTGATTCCAGCAAAGGGCTCTGTCAATGTTGTGGTTCAGGCTATATGGATGATCCTTCAGTTTCTGTGGCAGAAACCTAGCCTGTCATTTATTGGGATTGGAACAGCAAAGACTCAGCAGGTTACACGTAGAACTTAGGAGCAGTTCACATTTGCCTGTATTAGCTGCTAGGTACCAACTATCTGTTATTGTTCAGTTTGGTGTTGTGGTTAAGAGCGGCAGGACTCTAATCTGGAGAACCGGGTTTGATTCCCCATTCCTCCGCTTGAAGCCAGCTGGGTGACCTTGGGCAAGTCACAGCTTCTAGGAGCTCTCTCAGCCCCACCTACCTCACAGGGTGATTGTTGTGGGGATAATAATAACATGCTTTGGAAACAGCTCTGAGTGAGTGTAAAGTTGCCCTGATAATAAATTGATGATGATGATGATTCATCTGAGGAGCCACTTCATACAGTCAAAAACTAAGTGGTGCTTATCCTACGATCAGGGTTGCTAACTATTTTTCTGTTAGTGTTCTTGTGCCTTAACATCTCAATCATAAGAAGAAATTCAGCAAGTGGAGCTTTCCTAGTCACTGTATATCCATGCTAGGAAAAGTAACTCTCAGCAAATCTCTTCCTTTAATGCACACAAGCCCTACCAGTAGAAAATACTGGCAGTCCTACTTCCACTAATTTTACTACTACTTTAAAGTTGATCTGTGAGAACCAATGAACCAAATTGCCATTTGACAGCTGTTGGTATAACTTATTTTATTTTATGTATATGTTTACGAAAAATATATTCTGCCTTTCTGCCCTCATCAGAGCCTCCAAGGTGGCTAATGGGTTAAAACATACATAACAAAACCACATTTTAAAAGCCATTAAAACATGCAAACACACACATCATTAAAACAATTAAAACCAAAGTTAAAATACACATACAAATACATAAAAACAATTAAAATATTGGGCATTAAAAAGGGATCACTGAGGGAATGCAAAATGTAACCAAAAAATCTTCACCTGCTGGCAAAAGATGGCAACAGAAGAGGTCAGGCAAGAATGCCTGGGGAGAGAGTTCTCACACAACTGAGAAGGCCCTCAACCAGTTTGCCACTTGCCTAGTCTCAGAAGGCAGGAGCACCCAAAGTAGAGCCTCTGAAGATGACTGCAGTAGTCAGATAGGTTCATAAGGAAGTAGGTGGTTCTTCAGGTATGTTGGTCTCAGGCCATATAGGGCTTTAAAGGACAACACCAGAACCTTGAATTGTGCCCAGAAACAGATTGGAAGTCAGTATAGATGTGCCAAGAGTGGAGAGCTATGGTTTTATGACCAATTCTAGTCAACATCTTGGCTGCAGCATTCTGTGCCAGTTGAAGTTTCTGAACATTTTTCAAGGGTGGCCCCATGCAGACTGCACTGTAGTAATCCAATCTAGATGTAAACAGGGGATACACCGTAGTGGGTGATCTTTTCTGCCTAGGTAAGGTTGCAGTTGGTTAAACAATAAAAGCTGGTAAAAGGCACTCCTGCCCACAGCAGCCACCTGCTTATCTAGCAGTAGGCCTGGGTCCAAGAGCACAACCCAGACCAAATCTCCAAATGAACTCACCCAGCGGTCGGAGCACCATACGCCTGGTGTGGCAAGGGACCCTCCGCTCCCAGCCTCTGCCCCCCACTGTGACTCACCTGGCCTGAAGGGGGAAAAGGCCTTGGAGAATGGGCCTGGGAGGCAAGAAGCTTCCTGGGCCAGAACTCAATGGGTGTACTCCCACTGTGTGTAATGACATCACTTCCAGAAATGATGTCATCATGCCCAGCAGTCGGCATGCTCCTGTCCTTGACAGGGGCCAAAAGTGGCCAAAAGTGGCCCCTGTGAAGGGCGAAAGCATGCCCACTGCCAGCATGATACTGTCACTTCTGGAAGTGATGCCATTGTGCCTGCCCTCCTTCTACCAGCAGGTTAACGGGACCTGGCAAACCTACTCAGAGGTTTCATATAGATATTGAAGAGATGTTGATAAACATGGTCATGTGAGGTCCAGAGTTCTGTGGAAAAGTTGTATTCTGAAGCATGAGACATATGCCACATCTGATAATGAAGCAAAAGAGTAATTCATATGATCTTTCTCACCTTAATATAACTTGGTCATCTCTATTACCCTGCAAAGTGCCAAGGAGGATTTTGCCACATACAGAACACACATGTTAAAAATAATTTTGGCTGTTCTGAGGCAGGCCACAGCTATTCTGAATTACTCCACAAATATATCTGGATTAAAAGTGTGATGTGGTAATGTTTTTCACAATATTAAAAACACTGGTCTATATGCTCCTGTCTTTAAAAGATTAATTCATAAGAACATACTACTGCTCATCTGTCTCATGAGACAGCTCTTCGTTTTAGGGCTAGCATGTGTTCTCTGTTCACCTTCACTATATTCATAGTTTTCTAAACCTCTGTCATGCATCCTGCTCAGTTGTCTTTTCCCTCTAAAATCCCCAAATTTTTAAGAATTTCATCTGCTAGCTATTATATCCTTTTTGTTGCATGAAATGACAAAAGTGTCCCATTTATAGACCTTAGTCCTTAGACCAGTCTCTTCTACATTCTGTATTTAAAATAAAAAGGGTGGAGGTATGACTTTTGTGCTTTTAACTGGCACAAAAGCATGGTGGTTTCCTCCTAGCGAAGTCAGAAGGAAACTCGAAGGACTGCTTTTTCAAGTGCTCCCACAAAATACACACACACATACACATAACATTTTTAGAGTTCCATATGTGAACAGGCCCCAGTATCTAGGTTGTTATGAGGTATTTATCAAGGAGGCATTATCTAGCCTTACCGTTTCCAATAAATGTGCTCCAGAACCATGAATTAATGATCATAAAAGTTACATCAATTAAGATATATATAGCTAGGATTGCCAACCCTCAGATGGGGCCTGGAGATCTCCTGGAATTACAATTGATCTCCAGACTTCAGACATGAGTTCCCCTGGAGAAAGCAGCTCCTTTGGGGGGTGGACTATATGGTATTATTCCCTGCTGAGGTCCTTCCCCAGGCTCTGTCTCCAGGAATTTTCCCACCAAGAGTTGGCAACCCAGAGTTAGCAACCTTTGGTGGACATGGGCATGAACTAAAAAAAAAACCAAAATGAACCATGGGGTTCGTGGTTCGTGGGTTTTCATGAACCATGAACCACAAACTACCACGAACTGGTGCAAATTCACGAACCAGTTCATGGTTCGTGGGGTTTAAATGCCCCTTTCCGGCTGCTTAGCAGCAAGGAAAGGGGCATTTAATCATTTAAAGGGCCCTTTCCTGCCGCTTGCAAGGGGTAGGTCCCTTTAAATTATCAGCTGGCAGGGGGGAAATCCCCCCCTGCTGCCTGCCAGCTGAGAGTTTGGGCTGTTTAAAGGGCCCTGCCACTTGCAAGGGGCAGGAAAAGTTTAAATGGCCATTTCTCCGGCCATTTAAACTGCCCCTTTAATACGAACCAAATGAACCAGTAGACCATTTCGTGGAAGTTCGTGGAAATGAGCTTCCACAAACCACTGGCTCATGAACTACGAACCAGCCTGGTTCGTGCGGTTTTTTGGTTAGTATTTAGGTTCGTGCCCGTCTCTACCCGTAATTTTAAAAACAGAAGATTTAAATGATGTTTTATATAAATTCTGTCTTGGCATTTTTTCTCAGAAGGAAGGGACCATAGGGTTGAAGCCACAGCACTTGAAAGGTAAAATTCACATTGGTTTTCATAAAATTATGAGTATTAAATAATGGATCAACCAGATGAATATAGACACCAGCCCCAGATACACCTGGGGCTCTGGTTACGGCCTGTGGGGCGGGGGAAGAACATGTCAGCCACCATCTTTATCAGAGCCTGGCAGCTCCCAACAACTCCCATGGGGCAGCGTTGCTGCCCAGACTCAAATTCCCAGCTGTCTGAACAGAACTCACCAGCTGCATTACTGATTGGGTGGGTCAAGCAGTGGACCTGGGAGGTGAGGTCTCCTCTCAGGTCCACCGCCAGGGCAGTTATTGGGGAGCTGACTGGGCTCGCGTGGTATCCCACTAACTGCCATCCCATGGTTCCACCCTCAACAGGAGGGCTGAGGGTATGTGGGGATCATTGGCTGGCAGGCGGGTCAGCCAATGCTTGGATCTGTGCCCTGTGCTACGCCAATGCTCCATAAGCTGTGAACCAATAAAGCTGCGGCCTTTTTAACTCCGTAAGTTGTCTGGTGTTTTCTGTCATCTCCCACCATCATTAACAATGGGCCTGCAACCTTCTGTTTATGTAGTGGTTAGATTGTCAGATTAGGACTGGGAGATCAAGGTTCAAAGCCTTACTCAGCTATGAAAGTTAATGATGACCTTGGGATGTTCAGTCTCTTCTGTCTTTCCAGTACATCTCTATTCATCCCCCCACAAAGGTGCCCAGAATAGCATACATAGTTCTCCATACTTCCTTTTATCCTTACTACAACCCTGTGAGGTAGGTTAGGCTGAAAGAGAGTGATTGGCAGTAGGGCTGCCAGCCTCCAGTTGGTAGCTGGAGATCTCTTGGAACTACAACTGCTCTCCAGGTCCTAAAGATCAGTTCCCCAGGAGAAAATGAGTGTTTTGGAGGGTAGACTCTATGGAATTATACCCTGCTGAGGTCCTTCCCCTCCCCAAACGCCAGCCTCTCCAGGCTCCCCGCCCCCTCCAAATCTCCAGAAATCTCCCAACCTGGAGCTGGCAATCCTATCACCCAGGGAGCTTCATAGATGAGTGGGGAGTTGAAGCAAAGTCTCCCAGATCCTACTCCAACACTCTAACTACTAAACAACACTGCCTCCTTTCAGCTTAATCTACCTGATAAGATTGCTGTGATAATAAAATTTATACCCTGCCCTTCTCCCCAGTGGGGACCCAAAGCAGCCTATATCATTCTCCTCTCCTCCTTTTTATCCTCACAACAACCCTGTGAGGTAGGTTAAGCTGAGCGTGTATGCCTAGCCCAAGATCATTCAGTGAGCTTCCATGGCAGAGTGGGGAATTCATCCTGGGTTGCCCAGATCCTAGTTCATCACTCTAACCACTACACCTTGTTGACTCCCTTACTGACCACTTGTAAGGCTGGTTATAAATTAGGAAAAAAATAATTCAGTATATTGGCCTAGTAGTTTTTTTTAACTGACCATTAGCTTGGGATAATTCCCATTTTGCAAGTGTCATTCATGGATGTAGGCCCATCCATCCGTGTGTACTCACAACAGACAGGGAGGATCTGCTGAGTAAGTAGCTATTCCTTCTGTGGTGTAAAGTTTGTCACTGGAATGATTTGAAATTAACAACTTTTCACATGTGCGGGTAGGGTTGCAATCTGAAGAGCTCCAGAATAACACAATAAAAGTGAGATGGTAAGAATATTATTTCTTACACGTGTTAGAACATTAATGTTCATTTTTTGGAATACGTGCTTGGAATATGTTATGTTAAATTTAAAGATTTTTTTGCAGTTATGCTGCACCTCTTTCTGTTAATAACAAAATACTCATGCAGTTACAGTGCATGAGTATTTCTGTTAATAACAAACAAAGAACGGTTGGTTCCTTGAAATAAAGAACAGTTGGCAAGCCTTGCAGATGTATGAAAATACCCTGAATGAGATAATCCAATTAAAAGGAAGTGATAAGAAAAATTACAGTATTCGATTGTGACTGCTGTTATAGAAAGAGATTATGATAAAAAATCCCCCCAAAATAGAGAATAATCTGAAGGTTATGCGGATTGCTTTCAAAGTGTGTTTACACAAATTATGCTTCATCTGGTTTTACAATTCCTTTATTATTAACAGAATAAAACACACTGATGAGAATATTTCATTTTAAAACATTTGTCTAATTTTGTATATCACACTATCATTAATTAATTAATAAAAGACATAGGTAAAGGTAAAGGTAGTCCCCTGTGGAAGCACCGAGTAATTACTGACCCATGGGGGGACGTCGCATCATGATTTGTGGGGGGGCAGACTTTTTATGTGGTGGTTTGCCATTGCCTTCCCCAGTCTACACTTTATCCCCAGGAAAGACATGTGCCAGATTAAAAAGCATTTGTGTATCCTAATCTTATTCATGCTTACTTGGAAGGAAATCCCACTGAATTAAATTGGCTGACTTCAAAGTAAATGCACATATGTAGAAGTATTGTGAAAATGCTCAAAGACCTCTAGAATACTTACTAGGCAGATATACAGGCAAAAGAGAGGATTATGTCTACACGCAGCCGTGTTGGTCTGCAGTTGAAAAGCAAGATTCAAGTCCAGTAGCACTTTAGAGACTAACAAGATTTCCAGAGTATAAACGTTTGAGAGTCAGAGCTCCCTTTGTCATGTACCAGATCTCAATTCTTGCTCTTCAATTATTTTTTTGGTTCTCAATATTGAGTTGTTACTAATAGGGCAATCCTATGGGGAGTTATTCCAGTCTAAGTCCATTGACTTCAATGGGCTTAGATTGGAGTAACTCACCTTAGGATTGCATTATAAATTCTGCAAGTTCCAACTGGGAAGTATTTTATCTATCTATCTATCTATCTATCTATCTATCTATCTATCTATCTATCTATCTATCTATCTATCTATCTATCTATCTATCTATCTATCTATCTATCTATCTATCTATCTATCTATCTATCTATCTATCTATCTATCTATCTATCTATCTATCATCTAAACAGATAGTATCTGATTCCATCAAAGTTATTTACATGATGGAAAGTAGTTGATAATGATTTTAAAGGGGTATATATACATATGCAGAAAAGAGTGCCACACCAGTGGAGAACAAAGGAAGAAAAAAAGCTGCCGTGGGAAAGATATTTTATTTCACTCAAGAATCCCTTCATCAGGGGATTTGTAAGGCAACCATCTCTTGGAGTGTTCCCATTGTAATGATGCCTGAATTGTCCATACCTTTCACACCATAGGACAGGTTTTTCTAAATTACCCATTCCTCCTGATCACACAGCCATTTATCAAGTGGAAAGACTAATCTGATCTTACACTGATATCCTTAGAAGGCTGTTACTCTGTTCAGGATTGCACTGTGTGCTCCACCCAAATCAGTGACTTTGAATTAAGTGAAATAGAATATATTCATAGGAGAAGATATCACCACATCTGGAACAAAAGAGGAATACTTGTTTCTCCAGAGCAACAAAACCAAATGGAGGCCTGGGATCGCATCCTAAGCACTCCATATGATCAACCTAGAATGGAAAAGGCTCATGATTTTTGTCTGGTTCTTTGTTTTTGTCCCCAAGTGTGAGGACCTGAGAAGACTGGGTAATGTAAGAGACAACAAATTTCACTTTAAATTAGTGTCAGAAGTTCTAAACAAAGATTAGGAATTCCACTTGAGAAGTCCAGACAATGAGCACAGCAAGAGTAAACTCCCCAAAATTTATAGAACAGAATTCTCTCATCTTGATAATGTTTTTTTCTTTTTAAAATATAAACAGATATTACGAATTCTCAGTCCTATCTTTGACCATAAATTGCAGTATTATTACACAAAAACCAATCTTGTCAACCACAAAGCCAAGTGTTCAGAAAACTTTTCTACCTTTTCTACCCCAAAATAACATGGTGTCATATCAGTGAAAGCACACACAGATTAGAAACAGAGAAGAATTGTTCACTTCCCGTGCATTAAGTAACATGCCTCTAACTTTATACATCAAACTCCTCTATGCAATTTCCAAGCATTATCAGAAGTATAGCATTCTTTAACAACACAACTGTTCTACCAGTAAAACCAGAGAAACAAATCAGTCATTGATTATGGATACTCACATGGGAAATGAGGGAGAATCCTTCCATTTTACAAGCTTGCAACATTCAGCCAACTCCTTAGTAAACTAATTTTCTAATTTTGATTATCCAAACCAAAGGAAAATAAAAATGGAATTCCTTGAAGTTCCTTTTGCATTGATTAACCACAGGACAAGAAGATCCCTAATTAGTTTTCATACTTTCCCTAAAGAGTTCTAAAGGTGAGGTCTTTCCTCAGGCGTATCTGAAGTTCCTGATTTTGTCAAGTAACTGTAGAATGGAGTCAGCCCTTGAGCTGTTGCAGCCCAGTGTGACATCAGAACAGCCTCAAACCCAGTTTGCATAAATCTCATTTCAAGGAGTTGTAGCGTTGTTAACAGGAAGTCTGTCGCCAGCCTGTGATCAGTCTTGGGCAGGTGCTTGCTACACACTACACAATATAGCCTAGATCAGGCAAACAGTAGCAAATGGGTACAGAGACAACTTTTTTAGACAGCTTTCATACATATGCTGTGATGGTAGTTCTTCTCTTTGGACAACTCTGGTCATTCAGGACCATCAACCCGACCACAATGATAGTGCTCTATCAAGTTAATAAAAGATAGTCTTATTTGTAAATACGTGATTAGAAAAAATACTACATTGTTGATCAAAGTTAGGCCTTAGAAAGAAGAGGCAAGATTTCAATGAGAAACCATTAAAATAAAGTTCTTGACAGACAGTCATAAAGATGCTTATATAGCATTTTTACACCACTTCACCTGCCAAGTGTCCCCCCCCCCCCCGCCCAATAATCCTGGCATGCGCAGCTTAGTAAAATGCGGAGAATTCTCTGTTAGAAATCCTAATTTCTCTTTACAAATCTACAAGTCCTAGGATTCCCTGGGAAGTAGGAAAGATTGTTTTATGTCTGTGATGTGTTATATATTTAGATGCTAGACTATTTGATAAGACATGGGCCTCTTGTTCTTATTCTCCTAGCATGTATACTTTCATTGCAGCAAAGCAAACCATCCTCTTGCTGGCAGTAATTTTGTGAACAATTTTCAAATCTGCAATAAAAAATAAAGTGATTGCAAACATCCTGTAGAGAAACTGGGCCTCAGGGGAGTAAGTCAAACATGGCTCAGAGCTGGACCTTGGAACTCTGTGAGAGTACTGTTCTCTGTCACTACTCAAACTGGCCCCATTGTTCATGTTTATGAAAAGTGACGTTTGATCTTTTGCGTTGCTTCCCTTAGCTTTATGGCCTGGCCCACAGAAGGTTCTGCTTTTTTACAGTCTTCCTTTCACTGCTTATCTTCAGTAAGGTATTACACATAATTTCAGGATCAAGTGCAAACTCCTTCCTTATGCCCTGATCAAACTAAGGGTTACAGATTCCTTTCCACCATGTGCCAAGAACTTCCATTTTCAGAATTCCATTTTCAATATAAAAGACAAGTTAGAACCAAGACATGTTTGGAAAAGTTAAGGAAATGTATTCCTAGTATTTTGGATTGCATTTCTTCAGCACTGGCAAAAACATTGGTCATATTCCCACTGTTTCTGTCATGAGTAATTGAACTAAATGGAGAATCTCAAATTCCAGAGGGGAAGGAGCTGGGTCTCCAAAAAGAGTCTGGGTGCAGTTCTGAGCAACCAGTTGAAGATGTAAGCAGCACCCTAAAAGGACAGTATAAGGGCAGACACAAACATTAAGGTAGTGGCTGTAAAACAGAGTGTGTCCAGTGTCCACCAGTATACTTCTGAAAACTGGTGGAGACAAACATGTCAAAAGTTCTCTTTCGTGTACTAAAATGTTCACAGCACATACGGATGTGTCTACACAGAAATATAGTGGCGGAGATCCCGGGAAATCTTTAGTGCTATCAGGCCTTCAGTGCTTCTGTGCTCAGCCCTGAGGAAGCTGTACAGGGAAATCAAGTCATTAACTGCCTTCAGATGTCACATTTAACCAACGTTAAACTAACACAGGGCTCATTTTGAGGGGGAACGCACAGGAACGCAGTTCCGGTAGTTCTCCAAAGAGGTCACATGTCAGGAGGCCCCGTCCACCTGATTTTTGGCCATTTTGGGCCCTTTTTGGCCTGGATTGGGCCCAAAATGGCCAGGATTTGACCTAAAACAGCCAGAATTGGTCCCAAACGGCCAGGATCAGGCCTCTTACGGGTGGTGGATCATTCTCTCACTCAGCAGTGGCCCAATTCTGACCATTTTGGGCCCCTTTTCAGCCCCTTTTTGCCATTTTGGGCCCAATTTCGGCCCTGAATGGCCAGGATTGGGTCAAAAACAGCCAGGATAGGTGAAGTCAGGGAGTGTGGCATATGCAAATCAGTTATGCTAATGACACACTTCCAGTGATGGCAAGGGGTGTGGCATATGCTAATGAGTTGTGCTAATAAGTTCCTGCAGCTCTTTTTCTACAAAATGACCCCTGAACTAACATATGTGTTATGTATTGCCTGAGTAGGAGCAAAGGCTCCCCTGAAGCCTACAAGACTATTGGTCTTTTTGTGCCAGTAATGGCCAATTATAACTGTTGCCTTATAATCCTTTTTTTTTTTTGAAAAATTTTTTATTGGGTTAGAACATTGTTATTTTTACATTACAATCAATTTTCCCCTAATTTTTCGTTTCTAACCCCCTCCCTTTCCCCCCCTTTTGTTGACTTCCAACAGCTTTCCCACCCTCTGTCCCTTTTCCCTTACTTCTATTAAATTCCTCTATCTAAAACAAATATACATTCTCCATTATATTAAGCAGTACATCTTTAACTCCCTTACTTATTATACACCCAAACTATACGTCTTTAGATAAACAATTTATCCCATTTTCCAGTTTTGAATATTTCTATATAAACCTATATATCATAAACCATAAAAATTTCCCACATTTAAATCAAACAATTTGATTTGTTCTCTATGTATTACTCATTTCATCTTTTTATGGTAATTCTATATAACTCCTCAGATAGTCAATCAATTTAACTCTTCTATACATTCAGTTTGGTGCATATAAATCTTGTCAAAGAAAGAAAATATTGTTAGTTAGTCAATCCTCATGTTTAAACCTTATCATTAATTATTCTCTATCAGTTAACCTATACATATCTATATATATCTCAATCAATTAATCTAACTGCTTATAAATTCACATTTCTCTTCCTCCCCCGGTAAAGTCACCCCTCTCTTTTATACTTTTATTATACTTCAGTAGTTCTCAAACTGCCACAGTTTTCCTCCCACCTCCCATTTCTTCTCCAGATATTGTTTCAGCTTCTCCCAGTCTGTGTTAAACTGCCCTGAGTCCAGATCTCTCAGTTTTCTTGTCATCTTGTCCATTTCAGCCATATACAGCAATTTGTAGATCCAATCTTCAATAGTTGGCACTTCCTTATAATCCAATCACTGTGCTGCAAGTAGTTACTTTGTATATAGTTCATGCAAATGAAGGATTCTAGCTGCTTACCGTGTATTGGTTGTTGTTAAAAGTGGGTGCGATTTCTGCAAGTATAAATTAGTTACTGTTGAGCCTGTCTGTTGTCTGTCTGCTTCCAGCTTCCAATAAAGATGTTTACTATAATAAAGAGCCGTTAATCTCAATATATTATATTGGCGATGAGATGGGATTGAAGGACGGTAGGCAGCCCCACGATGCCGAGAGCTAAATCACTTCTGTTGCTGGGAACTCTTACCTCAGTCGACCCAGAGCTAATACACAGCCTCCCTGATGAAATTTACCAACAGTGAGTTATGTCAGCCAAGGGCCACTTTGAGCCTTTTGACTCAACCTCCGAGGACTGGAAGTCATATATCGCGAGGTTCGAGTTCTACCTTGAGGCGAATAAGGTCACTTATGCGGACATCCGGAGAGTGACATTCTTCAGTGTCTGTGGGCGGTCCACTTTTGACATAGCCAGGGCACTCATGGCACTGGCACAGCTCCAAGCTATGGCATTCAACGTCATCAAAGACCAGCTCCGAGACCACTTCTCTGACCACAGCCCTCAGAGATCGCCAGCCAGCACGCTTTCTACAAATGGGACCAAGCCCAGGGCAAGTCAGTGACCATTTTCGTTACAGCTCTCCAGCAAGCAGCACGACAATGCAATTTCACTGACCTAGAGATTGCACTCCAAGATCGACTTGTATATGATCTGTGGGATAAGAAGCTGCAACATTGGCTGTTCACCAAGAAGGAACTCACGTTCAAGGAAGCCCTCGAGGAGGCACTAGCAGCAGAAGCTGCTGATCAGTCGACAAGAAAGGTGTGCCAGTCGCGGAGTCCTCCCCTAGAAAAAAAGGCAGAACCGGTTCAACATGAACGCATCAAGAGTGATTTGGGGGATGATGATGAGGTTCACAGGACTCAAGCGGTACAGTCCAAGCGAACCGAACTGCAATGCAGTAATGGGTTCCCCTGCTCCAACAGTGGAGAATGCCACAACTGGAAGTCCTGTAAATTCCAAGATGCCAAATGCTGGGCTTGCTGAAAGAAGGGGTACATAGCACATGCATGCAGTGCGCCCAAGAGCAGAGGTTCTCCGCCACAGATGCCACAATGACAGCGGCTGAAATGGAAGGTTTTTTTCTGGCCCAAAGAATGCCACGCCATGACCAAGGTCGAATCCACATTCACCCATTACCCGCATGTTTATCGGATATCTTCCGTTTGCCTCCAATCCGTGATTTTTTCCTCTTCGTTCACATCCCTGCTTCCAATCCGTCTTTCTCGCGCGTCCCTCCGGTCACACGGCCGCTCGAAAACCACTTTTTTGGGCGGGACTTTTTTTCCTGCCCATTTTTTAAAAAAATTTTGAGCGCACTTTTCTGTTATTTCGATCTTGCCTTATAAAGAAACATCATTGAAGATAATGATGCCTCTCTTTCCCCCACTGACAGCACTGATGGCTCTCTCCCATTTCTTTTTTGGAAATTTGGAAGCATGTGGGAAGCTTTCATGGGCATTTCCTATGCAGGACAGTTCAGTGCCTGAATTTTACTGAAGTTTCACTTCCTTGGAGTGTCATTATTTTGATATTTCATAATTTCGATATTACAGTAATATAAAATAAAAAAAATAAAAAACAGTTAAAAAGGAAGTTTCGCGAGTCCGTTCTGAGGATGGATTCACCCCAAAATGATTTTTCAAACTACCAGATTTGATTCAGAAACAGCATAATCAATAAATCCAATGCTATGAAGTCAAAAACAGTCTTTTGCAGACTACGGAGCACTTGCAAGTTGAATCAGCCAATAGGAACTCTCGGAACGGCCGGAGAGACAGGAAGGGGGGTGGTTTTTAAAAAAACCGCGTAAATTGCGCATTGGCCCGTTCACGGCCACCGTGAAACTCCCGTTGAAAACCTGTGACCACATATTCGGGAGAAATGCGAATGAAATGCGTCTGTTTAATGAGGTAATGTGACCGGCACTCGGGATTGCGTGGGGAATGCGGGGAACATGCGACTTAGAATGAGTAATGTGGATTCGACCCAAGTGTTCCAGCTGAACCACAGTCCTGAACATGCGAATACCCACCAGAGATAAAATCATGGTAACGGTGCACATTGAAGGGACACCATGCAAGATGGAGGTCGACACCAGGTCAGCGCTCTCAATCATCTTGATAGACATATGCCACCGAGTGTGTCCCAGAAAAATAGACCGATAGCTTGAGCCATGCAACATACACTTGATGGACTTTCAGGGTTGTTGAGTTCCGGTGGTGGGTGTCGGCAAGTTCAAAGTTAGTTTTAAAGACTTTTGTGGTCCCCTCTGCCTGGTTGTTGTCGAGGGGCACTGTATAAGTTTGCTGGGACTTGATTGGTTTGAAACATTGGGAATCCACATCACCAGTGTCCAACAAATCAGCCAATCGGACATCAAGGCCATCTGTTCTGAATTCCCAACCATATTTGACGGCTCCTTGGGGAAGTACACTGGACCGCCAGTATCCTTCAAATTGAAGCCTACAGTGCTGCTGATCCATTTGAAAGCTCGATGTGTTCCCTTCGCTCTCAAGCCACGCATTGATGAGGAGCTAGGAGTATTCCTAGCTTGGACATTATTGTCCTAAACTGTTATGGCTACGTATGCCATTATAGTTATACTGAACTGCATATGACATAGTGCAAAAATTCATCAAACTCAGAAATAAACAGCTTCCCCCATAACTGCTAGCCACATCAAACTGAGGTCGTTCCCGCATAAACCCTGCATTGATGTTTAAGGTGTTTTCCTCCACCCAACCAGACCACACACAGCATCACTTATCTGATTCTTACTTCAGTTATTTCCTAGCAATCAGGCCTTGCCTCTTTTTCCTCTTCTTTGTAATATAATTGGAGAAGTTCTCTCCATACTGAATAGTCTTCCAACATTGCCTGTTTTTACAATTTGCCATAGGATTTTTAATCATTTTCAAGAGGGTTTGGGTACAAATAACTGCCTTATAGCAAGCCAAACCATTGGTCTGGTAAGGTAGCATTGTCTACTCTGACTGGCATCAGCTTTCCAGGGTCTCAAGTAGGGATTTATATATCACCTACTACCTAATCCTTTCAATGGGCAAGAGATTGAACCTGACACCTGCATTCAAAGTAGATGCTTTTCCACTGAGCCACAGTCCCACCCCAAATATAATAATAATATTTGTAATCAAGGTGTCATGTTGGTGTGACCATTTTCCTTTGCCAGGGATTCTATCAAATAGTTTCTATAAATTTTACTCATCCAGAACTTTTTAACACGTTCAACAGCTGTGGGCTGGGCAGATAGCATGTCCAGCACAAGTCAGTTAAGGTGCAGAGAACAGAAACATGTAGAAGACTGGTTTTCTGTGGTATAGTTTCCATGATACCAGAAGTAACTGTAATGAATCCCTTTATATGTCAGTTCGTATTCAAAGTAGTGATGGTGGATACAATTTATTTCATGTATAGCCCGATTCTATACATGCGTACATGTCTACTTGTTTGCTCAGAAGTAAATCCCAATCAGCAAGGCTTAGTCCAGGTAAGGGTGTGTAGGACTATAGCCTTCTTATGACATGCTTTCCCCTCTTATAATATAATTTTAGTGCTACTATAGCATAATGTCTAAATAAACACCTTATGCTATGGGACAACCTACACATGATTTGGGGGAGCTATGATGTGATTTAGGTGCAAAAAACAGTAACCGGGTGCAGTACAGGTCAGGCTGTGATGGTGGAATGCGGTGGGGTGAGGGTCAAATCTCCTTTTAATCATTTCCCTTGTTCAAAATTCCCCCCTTCCCATACTGTTTTGAGCCCCAGCAGGGAAAAAAGACAGGTACAGTACAGGTGCTTGACAGACATGAGATCTGAACCTTTTATTTTATATATGTTATATATAGTCTGTCTTTCTCAATCAACAAATTTGCAAAAGTCCCATCCTTGTGATATTGTGGAACAGTTTCTAAAATAAGTTGTAGTAATCACAAGACAAGCATCTAGATGTAAGCCTGTTTCATAGTAGACTTTCCTCAGAAGCTGTTCTTAGTAGATCTTCCTCAGGAGTTATATCCCTAAAATTAATCATAGTCATTGTAACACAAGGAACACCACATAGCTGAATGGAATCTTAATATTATGAAAGATCTTGTGCTATGTTATTTAAACTTACCTCTTATTTACAACTCAACATTTACATAAGAAGCAAGCTAATCCAATAGCCTTTCCATAATCAAGTGCAAAGCCTACTGCTATAATACTAGCCGACAAACTGATCTCTAAACTTTCTAGCAAACTACCCATCTTAAGAAAAAGTAATTCCATTTCATTGTGTGTGAAACTACCAGATCCTTAAAGGTACAGACCACACAATTATAATTGAGGTTATTATCAAACTACTAAAATATATAACATTACCTGAAATATGCCATACATTTTAAATAATATCCTTAATATTACAATATGGCATTATTATAAATTAAAACCTATCACAAATGCAATATAAATACATTACAAAAAGTTCTCAAAGAACCAACTCATATATATAACATGACCAGGGCTCATTTGGAGGGGGAACGTGCTGGAACAGTGTTCCGGTAGAGCTGAAAAGTGGTCACGTGGGTTTTGGCCCCACCCACTTGATTCCTTTTCCTCCCCTCTGCCTCCCCTCCAAAGGAGGCTAAGCTGCTTCCATTCATTCTACTTCTTTATTTTCATTCGTGACTTGTGTGTGAGAGAGAGAGTGAGAGAGAGAGAGTGAGTGAGTGCAAGCTGGGCTGCTGGGCCTGGATCACCAAAGGTGGGTAAGCTGCTTCAATTCACTCTGCTGCTTTATTTTCATTCATGACTTGTGTGAGAGAGAGAGTGAATGAGTGCAAGCTGGGCTGCTGGGCCTGGATATCCAAAGGAGGGTAAGCAGCTCCAATTCATTCTGCTGCTTTATTTTCATTTGTGACTAGTGAGTGAGTGAGTGCGTGCGTGCAAGTAGGGCTGCTGGGGCTGGCTCTCTAGAGGAGGGTAAGCTGCTTGCAGTTCATTCTGCTTTAATTTCAGGAAATACCTGGAGATTTTTGGGGAAAGGGGCCTGAGGGGTGGGTGTTGCCTTCTGACACACTTCCAGTGATGTCAGGGGGTGTGGCAAATGTGAATGAGATATGCTAATGAGTTATGCTAATGAGTTCCTGCAGTTCCTTTTCTATGAAATGACCCCTGAACATGACAAATCCAAATTTATATTGAGTCCATAGGGCATACATAGTTTTAATCTATAAATCCAAGCTGCCTCTTGATGGAGCAAAATTTTTTGAACATCAAAATGATTGTATGCATGTGATACATATTTGCTAAGTACAAAGAACTACAAATCATCAGCAGAATGTCACTTTTCTATAAAATGTGTTACCAAAGGTGCTTCCACATTTTTTGTTTGGGGATTTGTGCTCTATGTTCTATAAGGATGAGACTTTTTCAGATTTGTGATATAGGATCACATTTATTGTTGTAATTTTCTGACATTTATGTAAGGAATTTATATGGAGTTTTATTGATTATAATGTATAGTAACTATAAATCACACTGGTTGTTTTTCTGCTTGTCTTTTGGTTTTTTTACACCATGATCCAGGTTTGTTTTCTTCTCAATGTGTTACCAAAGGTGCTTCCACATTTTTTGTTTGGGGATTTGTGCTCTATGTTCTATAAGGATGAGACTTTTTCAGATTTGTGATATAGGATCACATTTATTGTTGTAATTTTCTGACATTTATGTAAGGAATTTATATGGAGTTTTATTGATTATAATGTATAGTAACTATAAATCACACTGGTTGTTTTTCTGCTTGTCTTTTGGTTTTTTTACACCATGATCCAGGTTTGTTTTCTTCTCAATCAACAGTGGGGACAATACGGAATAGATTGCGGTGGTTTGAAAACAAGCAGAGGTCTGACAGTAGTCAAGTCTCAATGTTACCATACCATGGAGTGGGGTTCCCAGGTCCCCTGGTCAGGGCAGATGATCCCCCACTCCCAGCCTCCCCCTATCACCTCTTTCCTGGACAGAGGGGAGGGAAAAGTGCATGGAACAGAAATGGGAGCTCTGGAGCATGCTCCTGTGTGCCCCAGAGCCTCAGTTGTCATGCCAGGAATGACATTCCTGGCATGACATTGAAGGGAAGGCCCCCATGGGGTATTTTTGCCTAAAATCATTCCCAGCGCAACAATGAAGACTCCAGAGTGCACATATGCATGATTAGCTTCCCTTGTGCGTGTCCCCCCATGACCTCCCTGCCCCCCCCCATTTGGGCCCCAGGGGACCTGGCAACCCTACCATAGATCCAGGTGGCCAGATCAATCATGCCAAGGTAGGGGGCATCTTCCAGACTAGATAAAGTCTGTGGAAAGTATTTTTGTAACCACCTTAACTTACTTTTTCAATAGCAGTGCTGGATCCAGTATAACCCCTAAGCTCTTAACCAAGTCTGCAAGGGTCAGCTGAACCCCATCAAAAGTGGGGAGCACAATCATGATGTCACCAGTTCAAATATCACCTCTGTCACTACGTGGTCTTACTGACTTACTGGCTTACTGATTTTCATCAGTAGCTTCTTTCCCTCCCTCTTTCTGCAGTATGGGGACATGATACTGTCCCACCTTCATGATCGTGACAAGGATGATGGAGAATAGGGTATGTGGAAGTGCCCTACACATTGTGGAACATTATATATGTAACTCTTTGCTTGCGTTTTAAAAGTTGGGAGGATTATCAGGTAAGCAGCACTCCATACCAATGCTAGAATGACTCTCTTGGACCAACGAAAGGGCTAGAATTTGCTTTCGACATGAGGAGTCTATTAGGGATGAGAAGAAGAGTTTCTGAGGGCAGAGACTGGAAAAGACTGTTGAAAGAATCTGATGATTAATAATCAGTGAAGAAATCTGCTGGAATTTTAAAAGTACTCTTATTAAATTGAATTTCAGTAGCATCCCTATATCACCTTCTCACATTATCATAACTATAACAGCCTGCCTGAAGCACCTGCCATTCATGTCTGAACATTCATGTCTGAAAGTTTCTTTTTTCATTAAGAGCTGGGAATATAATATATATGAATCTAATCAACTGAATCCCATCATTCGCTTACAGGAGGAGCAACTGATTTCTGCGGTTTATTTTTGCATATAAATACCGAGTATTGTCTATGGTTGGATTGAATTACACCTCTGATACAGGAATGCTCCTGCCGATGGAGGAAGGCTTTCCATTCTCCTATCAGTCCCCTTTGTGCGCCCCCCCCCAATCCTTTTGCTGAGGATGGGGTAATCTTCAAACTGAGCTTGTTGCATTTGCACAAGATCAAGAGAGAGAGATTTTGTCAAAGTCCTTCTCACTGCAGCACATCCTGCAAGATGGTGCTACCACCCAAGGGTTCCCCAATCGTCAGAAGATGTTTTTTGGGATGTGTAGAGGGCTGTTAGAGAAAGAAAAAGGTAGGAAAGATCCTTTTACATGAACTTCTGCTGGTCAAAAATCTGCAAGATCCAACTTACGATAGATAGATAGATAGATAGATAGATAGATAGATAGATAGATAGATAGATAGATAGATAGATAGATAGATAGATAGATAGATAGATAGATAGATAGATAGATAGATAGATAGATAGATAGATAGATAGATAGATGGGATTGGGATTGGGATTGGGATTGGGATTGGGATTGGGATTGGGATTGGGATTGGGATTGGGATTGGGATTGGGATTGGGATTGGGATTGGATTTTTAGCCCGCCCTCCCCACAGACAGGCTCAGGACGGGGTACAATAAAATGCTCAATGAGCATTTAAAATATATAAACATATATAAATGAGATTTAAAATACAAAAAACATAAATACATAAATACCTAAAACAGCATATCAGATGGCGCCCCCCTCCAATTTCCCCAATCTGAACGTAACAAACCAAGAGGAGTGGGTGGGGGACATAGTTTAATCATATTCTAGTGACAGCACTTATCAAGGGCAGATGACTTTGTCGCCCCCCTGGCAGGAGACCGGTAGGCAGGCACCTAAGCAATCATAAAGTCAAAGACTGGCCTCAACCATATGCCTGGTAGAACAACTCCGTCTTACAGGCCCGCTGAAAGGACATAAGGTCTTGGCGGGCCTGGGTGTCCTCCAACAGAGAGTTCCACCAGGTTGGGGCCAGGACTGAAAAAGCCCTGGCCCTGGTGGAGGTCAGTCGGGCCTCCCTGGGGCTGGGGATGACCAGTAAGATCTTATTTGCAGATCTTAATGCTCTCTGGGGTACATATGGGGAGAGATGGTCCTGCAGGTATGCTGGTCCCAGCAAGTATGCTGATTTAAATCTCACATTTTTATTGGAACCCATAAAGCTGCTCACAACACTCATAAAAATCAACATGTCCACTAAAAGCCTCATAATGAATCCCTGATGTCGGAGAGAGGGAGAGAAGAAAAACAGAATTTCACTATATTGAATGTTTTAAAGAGGATGAACCTTGCAGCAGGGGGTTGCGCCATAGTTGCAGTGATAGAGAGAGAGGTACCACACTACCCAAGACTTTTAAAATGTCACAAACTGGTGTGCAGGCACAGGGGCAAGGAAATTATGTCTCATAACAAGTAATATCCAATCAGTGCTTCTGATTTACATGCAACCACATGCCACAATAATGATATTTACTGTCCTAAGCAAAGTTATACCTTTCTGAGACTGTTGACTTAGCAGTGTCTAATTCTGTTTAGGATTATACTGTTGTTTGTTTATTATTTATTTTAAAATGTATATGCCACCTCTCAAGTCATCAAGGCAGCTCACCAAGTAAAAACAAAACAATAAAATAATAAAAAACATAAAAGATCAATATTAAGGCAAAAAAGGCTAAGCACCCACCAGAGGCATAATAACAGCATGAAAACTTTAATAAGCCTAAAAACAATATCCATAAAACAGCCCTCAGGCTAGAAGCAGGCCCTGAAAACAGTTTACAAAGATGAAACCAGTCAATTAAAAGCCAAGGTGAAAAGAAACACTTTGATCTAGCACCTTAATGGCAGTAAAGTAGGCACAAGGCAAGCCTTGAAGGGGAGGGCATTCCAAAGGGGAGCCATAGACTTGCCAGGCCTGTACCTGGCAATCCCAGGAGCTTTTGGAGTGGGCATGGGGTTACAGGAGCATTATACAATGCCACTCAGAGCCAAGCTACAAGTGACGCCTGACACAGGTTGGACACGTGTCAGCTTCCCTCAAGTTTTGATGGGAAATGTAGGCATCCTGGTCTTGCAGCTGTAATGGAGAGCCAAGCTGTAAAACCAGGACGCCTACATTTCCCATCAAAACTTGAGGGAAGCTGACAAGTGTCCAACCTGTGTAAGGCATCACTTGTAGCTTGGCCCTCATTTTCCCATTTCATCTTGGTGGGAACGTGGGTAGGAATTTGCACACCATTAGTGGATGACTGTAAGTTCTTTCACATGACAGACACGTGTAATTTGTATCGTTTAGTTCAGCTCTGACAAACCTGAGAGGGGCTACCACTGAAAAGAGCTGTTCACCCCCCATAAGGTTGCCATCCTCCAGGTGGGGCCTGGAGTTATCCCAGAATTACAAGTTATCTCCAGACTACCTGGAGAAAATTGTAGTTTTGGATGGTAAACTCTATGAAATCCTATCCCAGCCGAGCTCCCTCCCCTCCCTAAACTCCACCCCTAAATCTCCAGGAATTTCCCAGGCTGCAACTGGTGACCCTAGTGTAGAAATGTCAAGAGTGCCTCTTATTTGGCTCCATGGCTTTGTTCATTCACAGCACATTTGCACTACAGGGGTATTTTGGTTTTATCCCAACTTAAAGGGCGTAGCTTCTCTCAAAGACTCATGGGAAGTAGAGTTTGGAGAGAGTACTAAAAATACTCTTTTAGAGATATCTAGCCTTCCTCATGGAACTACAGTACCCAGACTTCCTTTGGGGGAGAGAAATGACTGTTAAAGCAGTTTAAGTCTATAGCATAGATGTGGCCTGAGGCCCCTCAAACCAACATTTAGTTTGTTAATATATGGATGTGGAGAACACTGGCTCACTGACCCCACAGGAAACATCTGTGAAGTCCACGTCATTCTTCTTTTTACGGTTGATGCTTGCTCTTTTGCTAGTGCCATGTGAGTTGGTACGGTATAACTTGGTGTTTTTGATATATAGACCTGGCATATTGCAACTGATGAAGCAATGCCCCCACCACTTACTTTCAGGAAGAAAGACAAGCCTCCTGTATTTTTGCAAATGTTTGGGATGTGGCCTGTTGCTATACAATGATTAATATTCAAGCCTTCCTGTATGGTGGAACAGCATGATAAGCCACTAATGCTGTCTGTTCATTGTGATTTTATTTTTGTTTCATGATTGTTTATTTTTGGAAATCATGCTGTAAGCTACCTTAAATGATACAAGTGGCTGGGCAAAAGTAATTAAAATTAATCAATTGCTCTTGTCATAACATTTTCCCTGAAGCACAGTCCATGTATATACTTCAACACAACTCCTGCATACCAGCTGTACATCTTTGAATAAAACTCAGTGTAGGGGCAAAGAAGTTGTCAAGGAGTTCCAGACCCCTGGGGCCCAGCCCAGCTCAGGGGAAGGGACACAGGCTGCCTGGAAGGTCCTGTTGCCACCTGGATCCATGCCATGGCATCATTAAGACTTGACTACTGTAATGCACTGTATATGGGTCTCCTTTTGAAGTTAACTCGGAGACTCCAGTTGGTGCAGAATGCTGTAGCTTGATTATTATTGAGGGCTAGGAGAAGACTGAATATTACTCCCATTCTGCAGTCACTCCACTGGCTACCTACCTGTTACTGGGCTCAATTCAAGGTATTGGCTATCACATACAAAGTTCTTCACAGACTGCCTCTCTCCCTATGTTCCACCATGGCTGCTTTGCTCATTTGAACAGGGCCTTCTACATATGCCACCTTGTACATGGGCAAAATCAACAGCTGCCCATATATGTGCATTCTCTGTGGTGGCCCCCACCCTATGGAATGGCCTACCTGAAGAGGTCAGGAAAACTCCTGCTCCTTTGGCTTTCCACAAATGATGCAAAACTGAATTATTCAAGAGGGCTTTTTACTCAGATAGGAAGGCTGTTCTGTAAGAAAGTGGTCTCAGGGAGATGCATCAGCAAAGAGAATGGGACCATAGACTTTACTACTATGTGCTATTATGCACTATCTGTCACTTGAAGTATGATCCTTCTGGGTAGTTCTATGTTATTTAATAAGTCAGTCTTAGAACTGCTTATCCTTATCAGCATTTCTTCAATTCTGTATTGGATTTCTGCTGGTTTTAAATCTTTGCAAATTTTCCTTTATGTACCTTATGACATTGTTTATTAAAATGTTCTTGAAACTGACTGCACTAGCTCACACTGTGTAATCAGCCTTGAGTTTCAGTGAGAAAGATGGACTATAAATAATGACAATAAATAAATAAATAGTACACACAATCCGGACTATGTACTTTGTGCTGAAGATTAATAAACTACAATTTGCAAGTTTGAACTACCCCAGAGGATTGAAATGTATTGACAATCCCACAGTCCCTCAGTGTCATATGCCTGTGTGAGAACAGAATGAGTTGGGACATGATGCTTGCATGAAGTTTTACAATAATAAAACAAAGAAAGGGGAAGTTGGAATGTCTTTAGCGTGCGGGACTGGATTAGCTTGCGGCAGTTCCCAGAATGAGTTAAATCCTTTGGCGGGGTAAAAGTGAATCAGAATTTGCACAGCATACTCTGGAATTTCCCTAAATGATATATGTGGTCACTGAAAAAAGGGAAATAGTTTGTTTCATTGCTGAGGATGGTAGGAGACTGGGAGGAGCCAACACGAAACCAAAGCCAAAGCTGAGTATTTATAATTCTTATGGGTTGACATCTAAAAGTGCTGGATTCCTGTGAACTAAACAGCTGCATGCTGGATCATTTCTCTGCATAGGAAGAGCTGCTTTTTCATCCTTCAATATTCATTATTATTCTTCAATTTGGATTCAGCAACTGATCCCATGGCTACATGACAAGACCTCTCTTGAAATCAAAGGGAGTTTCAAAAACAGCCTGTGATATGCCATGGGGATCTGCCATTCAAAGGAAGAAAGCCTGAAGTAGCTCTTTGGATCCCAGGCATACTTTTTAAAAATTGTGTAAAACTCCCCCAAAATATGGATTTTAAATCAGCTCACAAATTAACACATTTTTAAAAATAGTTTGCATTCATCTGCAGTAAAATCTTTGTGTGGACAAACCCCTGTGTTATGAGCCTGGGCCTAGTGAGGCCTAGAGGCTCTGGGGAAGCCTGCACTAAAGTTACTGCAAGGCCTACATTTCTCAGGTTCCCTTTGGCCCCTGTGATTGGGTAAGAGGGGATTCTGAGGGGAAAATTGCACCAATAGGAAAGGAGGGAGATGGTGCCTGAGAGAAGAGATAAAAGGCCTCATCACAGGGGGAGGGTGTTCACTGCTAGGGAGCAGAGCTGAGGATAGGCTGCTGCAGACAGAGTGTTCCCTCATCCAGAAGGGGTGAGACAGTTGGAAGACACTCACCAGGAGACAGTTAAGAGCAGTCTAGTTAGACGTGTTAGGGTATTTTAGTTTTGTTTGTTCACCAACCTTTACTATTCTCTTTAATATTCCAAGTTTAAGAACCATTTATTAATAAACCTTTTAAATAAAGTTCTTTATTATTCTGCCTGGGTCCTCATGCCTTATTTGGTCATGTAATAAATCAAACCTACTGGGAAAGAGTCAACAAAAGGTGTTAGTTGGGTGCTCTGGGCCCTTCTTTAGGAAACCTGTACCAGAGTGGTGGCAGCCTACAGACAGTTTCCCTGGGCTCCAGAAGCTGTGACACCCTGGGTTGCCCACAAGTTCAGAATTAGCCTTTTCAGTCCTTTATTATGAATAATTATTATTAACCATGTAGGTAGCTGTTCAAACTGGCAAAATACTGTATAGTTTTTGTCTTGTTTGGCCTCACAAACACACTGTTATGTAAGCAGTTAACTGAGGACATGAGTTGGAAACATCTAAATTTGGAACCAGGTAACTGAACTTTAGAAACATTTCTAGTTGATTCATTAATCCCAACCCTAGAAGTCCATTCCATAGCATTTCTGCTCATCTGAAGGTCTGTTTAGCATCTTCCCTGGAAGTACATCACAAGTTTTTGTTACTCAACAGTGCTGTGGACCTGTGGATAAAACTGCTATCAGTTCTGTCAGGGAAAGTCTTCTTGGCCTTGATGTTTCCAAATTGAACTGAGCCTTAATCAATGACTTCTATACCTCCAGCTCCCTACTTTCTGTCTTCTTCTCTCATTCCAGTCCTCAGGCATCTGCCAAAGCACCCTGCCCTTGGTGGAGGATGTTTGGGAAAGGGTTGGAGATGAACAGTGCTTTTTCTCTCTGCACGGATAACCTGCACCATATGTCTGGATACTCTGGAAAGATGGCCTTTGAGAATTATCCTGCCTTCTCTTCTAAGGCCATAGGAGCCTCATGTCTCTGCCTACTCAGTTTTTTGTTACATTACCAATTTGTGTTCATGTGGCTGCTTTTAATGGTATGTGTTTGATACAAAAGCTCTGTTCTTCCAGTTCAGGGGCATTGGTCAACAGATATATAGCTGGGAACCTAAGTTACTGTAACTTCACAAAGCCCTCTTGCTAGATACAGGGCCTGCAGACATTTTGCACAACTGTGTCCTGTGAGTTCCAGGATGAAGCAAGAGCAGGAGTCTTCCATTGCTACTGCAACAGCATGCAAGTGAAATTAAGGGCAATATGCACTCTAGAGGAAACCCCAAACATCAGGTTCTTTTCCCACAGCTAGTTTTTAGCCTTGTGTCAGATTCAAAATACTGGAGATGTTGCTCTGAAAAGGAGATATTGTTTCATTCAGCCTTTTCTCCTGGTGGTGGAAAGGTCAGGGAAAACTTTGCATTGTCAGCTTAGGGAATAACTAAACTTGACAATGGCAAAGTTGTTTGTTGAAACTCTGGTTTGCCTCAGTGGCATAAAATGTGGGAACCGGGTGGCAGTGATGGAGCAAAAAGTGCACGTGTGTGAGAGGACTTGAATTGTTCCCACCACTTCTTCCAGATAAACTCTCCAATGGTATCAGAGAAAAGCATTTGGCAGAGCTGGGTCACCCACTAAGCCTCACAGCTGCTCAAATGGAATAAGAAGGCAAGCGCTAGTAACCCTTACCCATGGTATTGGTAGGTAAACTTTTGCCCTTCCTTTATTGTATTTAAAAGAAGCCATAGGCCTCCTGATTTGAACCAAACCTAATGGAGGAGGGTGAGAGATGATTTATACATGGGAAGCAAAGTGTGTGTGGGGTGGGTGGGGTGGGGGGGAGGTAAACCTGTTTTTCCAGTGTTGTAGTACTCAACCACCCATCTCTGCCTCCATGTTGCTTTCAGATAAATTGATCTGATCTGTCATGCCTTTTTTGTCATGATCTGTAATGCCTTTTCTAAGTGTATCTTGAGAGAATCTGGTGCCCACCATGTCTCCTGAACCCTATGAGCTGCTGAACCCAGCTGAATGTGGAGTTTCTCGCCAAGCTGACAGCAGTAGGAATCACAGTTTATAAAAAGCTACCAGCAGTGCTGAGTTGGTGAAGAGAAAAGGGGAAGTGACAGCAGTGCGAATGAGAAAACAGTGTTGCCCTCACAGTTTTTAAATAGCCCTGGTTCTGAACAGAATATTCTTTTGGTTATAAGGGACAACAATAACTCTTCAGAACTCATTGTATGAAACTTCTCTTTTCTGAATGTTGAAGGTGGATTCCACCTTTGGAATTTATGAAACACTGTGTGAAAGGATATGTGGACAGTATGCTGGTACATAGGCCACAAACCCAAACGAGATCTTGCTTCATGATGAACACAGTGCCTCTGACATTGTCAAGTGCTTTGTAGATTCTTTTGCAATGTTGCGGACAACTGCAGGATACACAGCTAAATGTAGGGAACCTGACCATCTTTTTTGCCCATTCTAGTTATGGTCTCTTAACTCCACCTCTTTCTTCTAACTCTATTGCCCCTTTCTCACAGCAAATAATTTTACATCCTCACAAATATAGGAGATCTGTGAAAGTGCTTCTGGTTTATTATAGTGAATGAGGTGAGGAGAAAGTGGAACATCTGAGTTACAGGGACGGGAAGTTTTGGAGCCTTCTGTTTCACATTCTCTCTTTGCTTTCTGAACAGCCAAGAAAGTCCCAAGATAGAATGTCAAGCACAGATGGGCATTCAACCATGTTAGATAAATTGTAAGTCGTTACAAAAGCCATATCAAAAAACAGTACTTAGCAGTTACAAAGCTCTTTTGAATGGCACTCCATGTACTTTTATCTGTCTTCATAAAATGGAGGACTGGAGAACTATGGTTGCCACTCTGGGCTTCTTGGAAGAAAGGTGGAGTGAAAATTGGAAATAATAGTAACAGTAGTTTTCCCATTGTGGAGATGGGGAGAAGGACTGAAATATAATTAGCGGCTTTCCTGAGCTGATTTAGTAAGCTTATGGCTGAGGCAAGATTTGAAATTTATAGCTCACTTGTTTAGCTCACATTTTTATCTACTGTACTGTACCAGCTCTTAAAAGCCTGAAGGCTTGCAAGGATGTGGGATTAATATGTGGAAATGTGAGTGAAAATTTCATTTTTTTGATAGTTCCAGGATGTCGAGGGGGCTGTTAATCTTCAGATGGAGGCAGATGCCTGTACCACTTACCGTGCTTGGTTCAAGACAGGAAAAAAGTCAGCATGGTTTAAACTTGTCTCTTACCACACGCTGTCTTCATACAAAAGCAGGTGGGGTAGGGCTGTGCACAGTCCCAGTTCCAACTTGGAGGTATCTGGGATTTTTTTTGTGAGGAGAATTATGTTGATTCATCATTCCCATATTGACTCTCACAAGACGGTCATGCAGCTGCCCTCATTTCAAAATCCTCCACTCCGCCAGCTAGTCTCCATCCGTCTTGAGAAAACAGGAAGCATCACCACCACAGGAAGCAGTGGGCTCTTGCACCCTCCCAGTGAACTGAGCTGCAGAACCTGTTGCAAAATGTTCAGAGAACACCCGCTGGACTTCAGAAGGAAAGCAGTGAGAAATCTGCTGACCCACCAGCCTACAAGCAGCTTTGAGCACCAGGTTCTCAGGCCCATAGTGGGATTATTGTCACTTGGGTATGCTTGGTTGCTCTTTTACCATTGGATGTGAATATCCACTGTTTTGTTTTACAAAAATGTAAAGATCCCCAAGGTGGTGTTTAATAGATTTTATTGAGTAAAATCTGCTTCTATTCTAAATATATTTGCTTACAATCTCATCAAATGGCTTCACATCAACTCCAGGTATTTGCTACTTCCAACAATTATCTTTTGAAATTTTGTGCATTTTCTTTAATTTAGATGACATAATCTGCCATTATTATAGAACTTCACAATGGTTCTCAGTCAAAACAGTAGATATAGAAAGTACAACACCATAAACAAAAATCTACCCCATTCACTTTTTTAAAATGGCAGAAATCGGTTGCCAACCTCCAGGTGGGGTGTTAAGATTAGAGGTGGGCACGATCCAAAAAAAATTACCGATCAAGCTGATCGGGGATCAGTGCTGGCCCCAACCCCAAATCACCGATCCTCACCGGTCATCTCCTGTTTCCAATCCATGGATCGGGGATGGGGGAGGCCAAAGCGGAGGGGGGGGGCGCTGTTCCCAGCTATGTGGGAAAGTGGGTGGCGGCGGTGACCGCCGGGTCAGGCGGGCACGGGGAGGGGACGTTCACACACACACACACACACACACACACACTTAAAGCAGAGGGGGGGAGTTTTTAACCTGGCGACGAGCCGCCTCCCCTCATGGAGGGGACGTTCACACACACACGCGCGCGCGCGCGCGCGCACACACACACACACACACACACACACACTTAGAACAGAGGGAGAAAAAAGTTTTTAACCCGTCCCTGCCTCTCCAAATAGAGAGAGAGAGAGACACCCCGTCAACATGTTTCAGCCAGCTTTTTAAAAAAAACAGGGACAGAATCCTCTATTCCTCCCCACCCGATTTTAAAAGCAAGCAGCCAGTCTTCCAAAAGCATATTTTAAACACACACACAGAGCCGTGAATGAGGTTTTCCCCACAAAATACAGTGTTTTAAAAGCAGGTTAAAAACAGAGAATGACAGACAGAAAAACAGCCATTCCTCCTACATAGCCCCGTTTTTTTGAAAAGCAAAAAACATTTGGAGTGTCCATGGCTACAGAACACCCCCTTCCCCCTCCCTCCCCTGGCTGTCTTCCAACTGGTGAGTGCGTTGCTGCTCCGTGGTTGGAAGGAAGCCCTGCTGATCAAGGCAAGCTGGGCTTCCATTCGGGTTTCCAGGGTGACAGAAGGAGGGCAAACTCAGCTCAGGCATTCCCCTGGCTCCGTTGCCAGGGGAATAGATTACTGGCGCCGGAGTGACTGGATATCCGATCAGATACCGATCGCCCCGATCAAGCCCCAATGAAGCCCCCCCCCAAACGCTGGATCGGTCGCCGTGGACGGCACCAATCCGCTGGGTCCCGATCGCGCGAACGCCATTATTGTGGGTATTTTTCTATCATAATGCCGATCGTGCCCATCTCTAGTTAAGATCTCGCAGAATTACAACAAATCTCCAGATCAGTTCTCCAGGAGAAAATGGCTGCTTTGGGGGGAGAGGTGGAATCTGGCATTTTATCCTGTTAAGATCTTCCCTTTCCCCAAACCCCTCCCTCTCCAGGCTTCACCTTCAAATCTACAGGAATTTCCAAACCAACTTGGCAGCCTTTTGTCAGAAAGACACAATGTGAAGGCTGTTTCCTTTCCCTACACTTCCCCAGCAGCCTCCTAAGATATCCCAAAGGCCAATTTCATAAGTTTGGGGAGCTTCATTTACAAAATACCATGAAGCATGGAAGAGGGTCTGCAGTGAAATGAGGGAATCAGGTGAAATCACTTCCAACTCCTCCTCCTGTTGATAAAGAAAGTGCAGCAAGAAGTACAGTTTCATTGTATTCTTCCTCCTCATTGCAGCTCTCTATTCCTCATGCCATTTTGGCTCTCCGAACGCTCATTGGCTTTTTAGTCCTTTAAACCATTTCCACCTGGGTTATTTGGCCTGGGCTCAATGCTGTTGGGAAGCAGTCCTCCCCCCCCCCCCGCCCGCTTCCCCATAGCATCATGATACATTCATCTCCTGGGGTTTCCCTGGCTTTCTTCCAATCTTTCTCAAACCTGCTTTGCTGCAAGATTTGGGGGAAATCTCAGTAAAGCTTGCGGGGGCTACTATGTGGTTGGGAACATTTGGATTTTCCTGCCCACATGGAAGCCAGTATCTGCCATTTCTTCCCCTAGTTAGCAGGGGCTTAAAAGAACAAAAAAAAACAAAAAACCAATTAGCACTAGGATGTCAATATAACACATGGGGAAGATTCTCTGAATTCACAGCTTTGATTTTTAAAAATAAATAATCAAATCTCTATTCCTTTCCCTTTGTAAGATATAATGGGAAAGGCATATCTCTACAACAGAAAGGGCCAGAGACGTAGCTTTTTAAACAAATGAAATCTGGGAATTCAGAGAACTTGCTATGTCTATTTTTAGAATGTTATATTGATAAAATGATATTCTAGTGCCATTTTCAGGGGGTGGTGGTTGCAAAAGCCCTGGGGTTGCCTAGGGTGGTGGTGGTGGCTGCTGCTAGGGGACTGAGGAAGGAAAATTGCAGGGAAACCTGTTGCTGCTGCAGTGCATCAGCAACTGCATCAGTAATGGGGAAATCACACAAACCTATCCACATACGGAAACCACTTTAGAGGGCTACTGGAGGAAGGGGAAGGCAGGGAGACCCGCCTCTGTTAGTGCCTTATGCTTAAGCTTCAGAAGATGCAAACCATTATCGGATGTAAAAGAATATTTTATTAAGTTATTCTGCTTACACCTCTTAATGTCTTTTAAATGCTAATTTCTTTTCTACAGCAACACTTTATGGAGCACATAGGCTGAGTCTGGGGTCCCCACACTTTGTGAGTCACATTTGAGTTGTAGGTTTTCCTCAATTCCTCATATATGTGCATGATTTGGATCAGGGGTTTCAGCTTTCATCCACCATCAATTTCCTGACCTGAAATGACCCAAGGAGGCACTATTTAGTCATGTACCCCAAGGAACACAACGGTCTCCCTAGTGCACCTAATAGAGCCCCCCATCATCATTCCTGGTCAGAAATCCCTTTCTCCACACACACCACAGTGCCAGTAAAACCTGGAAATGACAGGTGTGGGAACCAAGGAGACCTGTCAGTTCTAGGGATGGCAGTCCATGGCAGGTAGATCCCCAAACCCCTCACAGCAAGCACTCCAGGGTCTTGGATGAAAAGGTTTTATTATAGAGATCCATTAAGTTCACAGGTACATCCAAAGATGGATAAGTTGGCAGGAATGAAGATACAAGCATATGCACTTTGATATAAGGAGCATGATTCCCCCCTCCCCTTGGGCATTGAGTGATTAGGCGCGAAAATCCCAGAGTCTCATGAGAACACAAAAGCTTTGTCTGGGCAGAGAAAGGTAAAAGACTACAAGGAAGCCAACTCCCTCTGTCTCTTGGGAAAAGAGACATACATGACAGCTGCAAGGTCAACAAGCAGACTACAGGGATAGGCTCAGCATTATTACTTTCGTTTTCAGGCAGGCCAGGAATGGCATGATTATAATGGTTACAGTATATGAGCTTAATATGAGAGCAAACAGGTACACAATGTGATTAAATCAAAACGGGACAGAGAATATATGAATAGTGTGGATGAATGGTATGCAGACATGACAAGACCCTTGCAACTCACATCTGACCGTTATACATGGTCGGCATCCCAGACCCAACCTTTTTACCTCATAAAGTGTAAAATTGGGAAATATTTCCACTTCTTTTTATACCTTACTCACATTTTTGATAAAGACCTAATGATCAAGCTTTTCCTAATTTTTTATCAGTTATGTTTAGTGTCCCCCCCCATCCCCCCCATGTTAAGGCCTTTGGCTGAACTGGAATCCCAGTAGAAGTATCCTGAATCATTAGGCCTATAGGTTATTGGGTTCTGTTTATTTTATTTATGTTATTTATAGTCCACCTTTCTCACTGAGATTCAAGGCAGATAATGCAGTGTAATTCAATATGATCAACAGCTGGGACATTCAATATACAATAAAATAAGGTATGGATTGCAGAAATTTGATAACAATGTTGAAACAAAACATAAGCGATTTGACATGACACAATAAAAGACAGTAACAGGCAGTTTAACTCTAAAAATGACATTCCTTTCATGAAGAACTGGCAGCAAAAAATAAAACAGACATTGAGGTGATAAAGAAGAAGAGTCCTCCCCTTGCCAGTAACCATTAAATGTGCCCACACATATGACATCCATAAACAGGTGGGATTCCCTTCCAGGAGGATTGTGGGATTTTTTTTGATGAAAAATGTTGGAAAGACCATTCTTTGCAAATAGATGAAGTGGGAAAAGATATGGAATAATGAAGGTAATGAATGACAAATCTTTGTAAGTTTCACATAACAAGCAAAGAAAACACAGAGGATCTTTTGCAGTTCAGGGCTAAACTGAGTTAACATCCCTCTAAGCCCACTGACTTCAATGAACCAAGAAGGGTGTGATTCTAATTAGGATCCTACTGTGTAGTGCATACAAGTGGTTTATAGATAAGAAAGAAACAAATGAAAAAAATTGTGGATAGATAATCACATTTGTGGATATTTCTCACATTTTAATCCTGCCCTTCATTCAGGAGTTTCAGGGTTGTATATGTGGGTTTATTCCTACAACAAGGTTGTAAGATAGATTAGGCTTTGTGATGGCTGCCTCAACAATATTGTCATTTAAAGAATGAGCCTTGAAGCTCTTTAGCTCCCTCTCTGAGCACAGCTCAGAAGCTAAACTCTTCCGTATGCTCAACAAACCATAGTTTTTCATTGCATCTGAACTGAGAAACTCTGATTTGTTCTTTTCCCTACAGAGTAAAACTCTAAATCATAATTCAGTTGTAGTTTGGAATCCTGGTTTGTAAGGAAGGAAACATACTACAGTTTCTTGTTCCTTTCATTTCAGGCAAAACAACAAATTATGGTTTGTTGGGAATACAGAAGTCTCCAAGTCTCAAGCCAAGTGTAAGAAGAGGGAGGGGTAGTACATGAATTCAAAGATTTCTAAGGACTATTTGTATGATGACAAACAATGGGTTGTCATTTTGTCTGAATGCAGGCAATAACTTGCCACTGACTACACAGTAAATGTCAGGGCTGCATGAATATTTGAATATAAATCTCCCCATCTAAGTGCAATCCATAACCAACTACAACCCATCTGAAGAAGGGAGCTCTGACTCTCAAAAGCTTACACCCTGAAAATCTTGTTGGTTTCTAAGGTACCACTGGACTTCAATCTTGCTGTTCTACTACAGACCAGTATGGCTACCTAACTGAAACTACTACACCCCAGAGGCAAATAAGAGCATCCAGTTGTATCTTGAAAGTAATGGAAATGTACATTGATCAACCTGGAGTAGATGAGATTGTCAGACTACAAATGGTATATGGTCAAAGAAGGGACGAATTGCTTTTTTAAAATGTAGAACTGGCAGGTTTGTGGAGGAAAGAAAAGTAAGATTTATGTGTGGAATATGTGAATGAGAATATGGAAAATAGAAGGACCATCTATTATATCTATATTACATCTATATTATATAGTCTGGATACTTTAGCTGGGGCTTTGGAGGCTGGGACTGGTTCATTAAAACAGAGCCGACTGAAATTGAATCCCATGAAGACAGAGGTTCCTGCACCTGGGACGTGGGCTGACAGGTTCTGGGATCTTCCTCCCAACCCTTGATGGGGTGTTGCTGGCACCTGTACCAGAAGTGAGGAGTTTGGATGTGGTCTTGGATGCCTCCTTGACAACGGAGGCCCAGGTCATGGCGGTCACCAGGTCTGTGTTCTTTTATCTTCTCCAGACCAGGCAACTTGCTCCCTACCTCTCGACCTAGCCGCAGTGATCCATACAATGGTCACCTCCAGGTTGAACTACTGCAACCCACTCTACACTGGGCTGCCCTTGAAACTGCTCTGGAAACTGAAACTGGTCCAGAATGCAGTACTGCACATCCTGATTGGGACTCTGTTCCGGTCACATATGCACTGCACTGCTGCACTGGCTTCCAGTTGAATGCCGGATCAGGCTTAAGGTTTTGGTTCTAATCTTTAAGTCCCTTTAGTGGACTGGGACCAGCATACCTGTGGGACTGCCTCTCACCATATGTTCCCCAGAGGCTGCTTCATCCAGCAGACAAACACCTACTGGTGGTCATTGGCCCCAAAGAGGTTTGCCTTGCCTCAACCAGGGCCAAGGCTTTTTTGGCCCTGGCACCAGCCTGGTGGAACTCTCTGTCTGTGTCAACTGGGGTTCATTCAGATTGTGTTGGGCCTGCAAGACACAGATGTTCTGCCAGGCTTATGGTGACTGAGGTGGGCGGGCCAGCCAAGTTTGTCCACATCAGCCTCCTGCCATGGGGAGAGTGCATGTCCCCCCAACCCTGTATCCATCTATAACTGGCCATCCTGCCCCACAGGTTGTTTAGGCTGAACTGATGGTGCAATATGTGTGTGGCTTTTTAAAATATTATGTTGCTATTGATGATTATATTTATGCTGCCAAATTTTTTCTATATTTTTGTTGTATAATTTATATGATTGTGATCCACTCTGAGCCCACTTGCGGGGAGCGCGGAATATACATTTAATTAATTAATTAATTAAATCTAAGGAAGAGAAACCTCATTTCAAGAGCAATTATGGACAGGCAGGAATTTGGAAATCCATACTACTAGTGGTAAAGTTGGATTCACACTGCTAATGTCCCAATTTTTTTGCAGCGAAATAACACGTGAGAACCTTGTGGACCCTGACTTATGAATGGTTCAGCATGCATTTGGCTATCCCATCACTATGTATGCAGGAAGACAAATAAATAAATAAATAAATAAATAAATAAATAAATAAATAAAGAAAGAAAGAAAGAAAGAAAGAAAGAAAGAAAGAATAGGCATGAGGGTAGATGGAATGTTAGTCACCTACAAAAACTGGTTCCATTTGGATAGACCGGAGTATGGTCAACTTTAGTCGCCCATGGATCATTTCCCCCCCATCAGGTACTAAGGGTGGTTTCCTTGAAGTGGTGTAAGTGGATGATGACTAGATATTGCTGAGGAAACACAACTCAGTTACCAAAGAGCATATTGCACAGTACTCTTGGTAACAGCTACATCATTCTTTTTCTTAACACTGGATTCTACCTTTTTTGTTGTTGTTGTTGTCAAACTCAGGTAGATTTGAACTTGCTCCAGATTTTTTCCGCTAGGATAGGTAAAGGATTCCTGAGTTGTTTTTCTCCCTTTTGTGCAAGGGGCCTGCATGGTTTTCCTGCAATAATTAACATGCATGCCAAAGATGATAGAAGAAGCACAAGATGATGAACCTGCATAAGATGGAAGAGAAGCTGGCCTTTCTGTGGACAGGCAGGGGCACAGCGTGTGGCTTTTTGCTGCCTTTTAAAATTATGTCGCAGATCGGTTACCCAGTGTTGAAGAAAAGGCACACATGTACAAGATCTAATGAATGTTTAAAAAGAAAAGATTTTTTAAAAATGGGACAAATGCACACCTTCTCTCTTTTAGGGTTGCCATCTTTCAGGTGGGGACTGGAGATCTCTTGGAATTCCAACTAATATCCAGACAATAGAGATCAGTTCCACTGGAGAAAATGGCTGCTTTGGAGGGTAGATCCTATGGAATTATACTCTGAAGTTGGCAACCTACCTAGAGATTGTAACTGATCTCACTGCCCAAGTGATTGTCTTGACTGAGCAACAAGTTTGGCAAAAGTCTTTAGGAAGAACTGGTTTCTCCTTGGTAATGAGTTCTATGAAGTTCCAAGGCACAGACCAAATTCACAGGAGTCGCTTAAAGCATGCTCAGCCCTTCTTCTGCTGTTGGCTGCATATGTGAAAAACAGAAAGGCAATTTTAGATGCACTTATACTAGGTTTCTGACTTGATTGATGACCATGCAGGAAGGTGTGGAGGAGCTGTGGACCAGTGACATAGCACGTTCAGAAGGCCCCAGGTTCCATCCCTGGCATCTCCAGTTAATCTCCTGAGTCCTGAGTCGCCTTTCTCTGCTTCGGAGCCCCTGCCCTTCAGAGCAGAAAGACTAAACTAGATGTCTTTGTGTAAGGCATTTACATATGTTCGAGACTGATCAGCAAGTGCACTTCAGCTTTATAGGGCATTGATAAAAATCTGAAACAGCTCAACTCTTCTCCGAGGATAAATTTTGCCTTTAAGGGCTAAGCTAGACAAGACACTATGAGATCCAGGACTGGATGTCCCACTGTAAAAAATTCAGTTTGGAGGAGACCTGGTTCAGGGCTGCAGAGCTGTGGATGAAAGGGCACCATCCTTTTCCTCATTGCCATTTTCCTTATCTAAATTTTACACACACCCTGGATATCTGCCCTGTTAGGGGAACAGGGTGTGGGGCCTCAGGAAGGGATGCTATTCACCATATCAGAAGGCTTCAAGTGCAAGTGTTCAGTGCAGTCGTGAGTGTTTGGATGGCATTTCTCTGGAAGCCTTATTTTTGACTTCTTGAGTTCCATAGAAGACAGACAAGATATAAATAAATATTATGTTCTTTTTACAAGAGTGATATACTTCCCATGCTAGCGTGGTCATTATGATTGTGAGTGCTGTGCCTTAACATGACTGCATGAGAGCTAGTGGTCCCTGCTAGCAGGGACCCATGATGATGACATCATTAAGAATAATAACATTCATTCACCCTGTATTCTGTTCACACCTTTACAGCAAAAGCCATGCTTCAAAGAGTTCAGCTGCCTTCCATGTGGGCTTGGGCTGCTATCTGACTTTGAAAAAAAAAATGCCCAGCTTTTTAGTTCCTGGATTAGGTGACTTTTCAGGCTACACTCTTGATGATAACCTGACTATCCTATTTCATTACGAGCATCTAATCTCAGTGTATTAAAAAGATCCGTCCTCTGGTAGAGACTGACTAAGGGCTGATCAGTTAGGGAGGACTGTCGGGGCTGAATATGGAACTCCTTGTCACCAAGGTAGATTGCTTTAGCAGACTTTTAAGTGCTTTGCAAATCAATCCAACAGCAACAATAACACTTATGATAAGTCAATCGGCTTAGGAAGGTAAACTCCTACTGCATCCAATGCCTCTGTAATCAGACTGTGTTCCCTTATCATTAATTCTTCCACTTTAATAATTTGACATTTTAAGGACTAATTAGTTCATTGTGGTATGAACTTCTGTAGGTAAGCATCACACACATCAAATTAGATCAAGTGCTTTTTCAACCCACCTACAGCTCCCCCCTTTCTGTTTTCTTTATGTGTATGAAGAAGTTATTCTGAAAACTCATGCCATGAGGAGTACCATTGACTTAAATGGATTTTGAAGGGTGTAATACCGCTTAGGATGGCATTATTTGTCATTTTCTTATAGTGGATTATTAAGGCTACTTCTACAGAATTTAATGGGACATTAGTTTTGGAACAAAATCGAAAAGAGTCCAGTAGCACCTTTAAGACTAACCAACTTTACTGTAGCATAAGCTTTTGAGAATCACAGTTCTCTTCGTCAGATGCATCTGAAGAAGAGAATTGTAGTTCTCAAAAGCTTATGCTACAGTAAAGTTGGTTAGTCTTAAAGGTGCTACTGGACTCTTTTCGATTTTGCTACTACAGACTAACATGGCTAACTCCTCTGGATCTAGTTTTGTAACGAAACACAACAAAAGGCTTTGGAAGTAAACTTCTGGTTGCCTCCATGAAATAATGTTATCACAATAGTTACTGCCGATTTGTATCACTTTGCCACATGAAGGTTATACAAAGAGCACTAAATCCCCTGGGGCATAACAGTTGGTCTGTTCTTAACCTCAGCTTCTTATCTCTTCCAGACAGCTTCCAGTTCCTCCCCTTGCCACAAGTACCATGGTGACATTGTGGCAACACAATTTAGCAGAGGCCCATCACCAGTAAATGAATGCAGGAGGCGATGTATATGCACAACTGGGCTAGTATGTGGGACAGGCACAGAGGGCTGCTATTGTAGGCTCTGGTATATCTTAGGAGAATGATCTTGAGTCTGGTTAAAGGGTGAATGAAGAGAGTTTATTCAGGAACTACAACTTTGAAAGAAAGCTGAGAGAAACAGAATAGATACTAACTGCCTCATTAAACAGGGAGGAGGAGCTTCCAGGAAGAAGCAGGAAGTAGCCTATCTAACTGTCAGATTTGCTACCCCCTGTAGGTATTCTGTGTCTTCTGCCTTCTCTGTACTCAAGACATTGTATTTCTAACACCCCTTCTCAAGGTCTAGTGTACAGAGTTCACAAGGTTTAACTTCTTGCGTAGACTTTCAAACTTGTCTTTAGGGAGTGGCTTAGTGAGTATATCGGCGATCATCTCTTCTGTGCAGCTGTACTCCAACTCAATAAGCCCATCCTCTTGCATATTTCTTACTAGATGTCGTTTCACATCAATATGTTTGGTTCTAGAGTTCATCTTTTCTGTTTGTGCAAGTTTTATGCACCTTTGATTGTCCTCGAAAAGTTTTATAGGTTTGGGTTCTTTTGTCTCAAAGTCATTCATCAGTTGCAGCATCCACTTCAGCTGTCTGCATGCCTCTGCTGCTGATATATATTCAGCTTCTGTCGAGGACAGAGCCAGAGTTTCTTGTTTTCTGCTGCTCCAGTTCACTGCTCCATTGCCATAAAAGAACAAATGTCCACTGGTATACTTTCTGTCTTTGGTATCTCTTGCCCAATCTGCATCCATATAGCCCACCAATCTGGGATTATCACTTGTTGGCAACTTCAGTTTCAGATGCATAGTCCCATTCAAGTATCTGGCCAGTCTCTTGACTGCATTCCAATCTCTTTTGCTTGGTGACTCAACCTTCCTGCACAACATGCCAACTGCTGCTGCTATATCTGTACACATCAGGGTACTTATGTACAGCAATTTTCCAGTTGCTTCCCTGTACTGTCTATTGTCAGGCAGGAGTTCATCATTTCCTTGTTGCTTTAGGTAATTTACTTCCATAGGAGTATCTGCTGGCTTACAATTTTTCATTTGCATATATTCCAGAAACTCTAAGACTTTCTGTTTTTGGCTGAAAAGATAGCTCCCATCTTCTATTTCTACTTGGACTCTCAGATAGTAGGTGATAACTCCTAACTCTTTCACTTTAACCTCTTGACTCAGATGTTGGACTATTTCATCATAGTCCTTCTCCTCTTCATAACACCAAATCAGATTATCAATGTTAACCAGAATGTAAATCCAGCTATTGCCTTGGTACCTTGAGTAAAGCTTTGCCTTGCTTAAAACCTTCTTTGGTCAACATTTGGTGTAGTTTTTCATTCCAACACCTTGCAGCTTGTTTGAGCCCATATAAGCTTTTTTGCAGTTTTCACATGAGATTCCTTTCCTGGGATTGTTTGAATCCTGGAGGCTCTTCCATGTAAACATCCTCTTATTTCACCATGCAGAAAAGCTGTTTTTATGTCTAGATGCCTCACGTGCATCTTTTGCACTGCAACTATACTCAGGAGCACCCTTATTGAAGTGCGCCTCACCACTGGTGCAAGGTTTCACCATAGTCTTCACCGTATTCCTAAGTGTAGCCTTTGGCAAACAATCTCACCAATTTTTGCACTTTGCCTTCTGCAGCACATTTCGTCTTGAAAATCCACTTGCACCCAAATGTTCTCTTCCCTGGAGGAAGTTCTTCAAGGTCCATGTCTGATTTTCGATGAGAGATTCAATCTCTTCCTCTGCAGCCCTTCTCCTCTGCTTCTTTGGCAGGCATTTTTGTTACATCTTTCCACATAGAGGGTTCAGGCACAACTTCTGTCTTTCCAAGCACTAAGAGCCTAAGCTCAAGGAGGCAAAGGAAGGGAGTTGAAATAAATACCTTCTACCTTATAAAGATTGACAATTTTATATATCTCAATGAAATTAACCAGAAAAGTCAAGTCCAATTTCAATAGCATACAAAGTCCCATTCACAAAAATGTCACTTGTTCTCTTATTTCCTTGCTTTCAAGGTTGCCTTTTGCAGAGCATACACAGTTCTTCGGCATGTAGTCTATGGAAGCCGCTTGTTCCCCTGCTGGGTGGGAAGAACAGAGGCGGTACTCCCAAGCAGATGGCTACGAGCTTCGCTGGCCCCATCTCTTTCAGCTCGTTTCGAGAACAGTCTTCTTCTGGCCAATATTTCTATAATTAACCACAGTATATTTACTCCAAGACATTCCTATACAACATAATAAAGTAAAGACATGAACTTACAATTCTTAATAAACAGCATTCGAACTTCCATCTCCAGTGTAGTCAGTATCGGTGGGGTGAGGCACTCTCAGTTGTTACAAAGTATATAACGTCATGCTCATTAATCTATAAACACTCTTAAAGGGAAATACCCTTGTATCCAATTTTACGATGGAACAAATCCATGGGTTCCCACAGAACCATTTCTCATACAAAAGTAGTAATAAATTACATAGTTCTTACTTGGAATTCATTATAATCATACATCCATTCTATGGTTATTAAAATTCATAAATATCATTTATAAATAGTTACAAAAGTTAGGATAAAGTAGTTTATAGAAAAATATATGCATCAAGTTGAAATTCATTATGTCTCTATTAATACATCATAGGAAAAATTCAAAATAGACCGATATTTTATAAAAAAGCTGAAAAATCAATTTCATTATTAAGACCATTTGGGGTAAGTGTATTCATTCTAAAAATCCATCGAGCCTCATATTGTAGTAAAGCTTGATTTATGTCAGTATTCCCTGGTTGGTTAATTACTTCCAGCACTGAAAAATGTAGTTCTCCCTCATGTTTATGACGGAGCTCAAAATGTTGAGTTAGAGGTGCCTCTTTATTTAAAGTTCTTATTTTTGAGAGGTGCTCCTGTATACGTGTGTGGACAGGATGTGTTGTACTCCCCACATACATTAAAGTGCATGTGCATATAATAATATAAACTACATTTGGTGTAGAACAAGTAGGAAAATCTCTGGAATACATGGCCAGCCCTGTCTGAGGGTGCTTTAATTGTTTAAGATCCATGCTTAAAGGGCAAATATTACAATGTCCACATGGGAAATGCCTCTGTGGTAAGTGTGTTCCTCTAGCTGGTGATTTAAGATTAGAATGCACTAACAAGTCCTTCAGGCTCTTAGTCCTTCTGTATCCAATTTTTTGGGGGGGGTTCTACATCCAGGGGCATCTTGGATTATATGCCAATTTCTTTTAACTATCTCAGATATTTTTCCTGAAAGAGGCGAAAAGTCTAGAGCCCAAGTAACCTGATTTTCATTCACAGGGCTATGGTCTTTATATTTTAACAACGAATCTCTAGGGATTCCGTCTGCCCTTTCTTTGGCTTGTTGAATTACTCATGAGGGATAGCCACATGCTATGAATGCCTGGCTCATTTGTCTAGCTTCTCTTACACAGTCGCTTTGAAAAGACGCATTTCTCTTAATGCGCAGAAACTGACTGTAAGGTCAGTTTCGCTTTAGATTAGTTCTGTGGAATGAGGTGTATTCCAAATAATCTGATCTATCTGTCATCTTCTGGTAAGGTCTGACACCCAATTTACTAGCTGTCTGTTTAAAGACCACTACATCAAAAAATGTGACACATTGCAAACTGCCGTGATGGGTAAATTTGATGTTTTGATTTATAGTGTTCATCCAATTCAGAAATCCTTCTGCACACTTCTCATTCTTTAGAACCACAAAAATATCATCCATAAATCCTTTCAGGCAAATTAATTGGTCATAGAACGGGTTGATAGCACTATTTAGAACGTATCTCTTCTCCAATTGAGCCATAAATAGAATGGCAATGCTGGGGGCTGCAGAACACCCCACCGCCACCCCTTTCACTTGGTTATAGAATTGGGTTTCAAATCTAAAGTAATTCCGCTCTAAAATGAGGTCTAGAAGATCCAGAAGGAAGTGGGTTGGAGGAGATTTGTTTACTCTTAGGTCAAGAGTCAATTCAATCACTTGTCGAGCCTCTGAATGGGGGATGGACATGTACAATGATTGTATGTCCATTGTCATTAGATATGCCCCCTCCGGAATCTTTAAATTTTCTACAAAATCAATGAAATCTGTGGTGTCCTTAATATAAGAATATACCTTTACTACAAATGGTTGCAGAATTTTATCTATAAAAATGGCAAGAGTCTCTAAGACTGAATTTGTAACAGAAACTATTGGTCTTCCTGGAGGTGGTCTAATACCCTTATGGATTTGGGGAAGACAGTAAAAAACAGGTGTATGTGGATCTTTATTCATCAGGTCATGATGGGTGACTTGGCTGATTTCATTGTTCCCTAAAGCCTCATCAAGCACAATTTTGATCACCCTAGAGATGTCATTTATAGGATCGTGATCAATGGGTTTATAGTATTCCCTGTCTGAAAGTTGTCTTTGTACTTCCTCTCTATAATCCGTCTTGTTCTGAATGACTATACCCCCCTTATCAGCCAGTTTTACTATGATTTGTTTTGTCTTCTCTTAAGTTAGTTAAAGCTATTCATTCCTCTCTTGTCATATTTTGCAATGTTCTGTATTTTTTACTTTCTATATCTGCTACCTCCTTCAAAACTAATCTTTCAAAAGTATCTGTTAGACCATCAGATATTTTTGGTATAAACGTAGAGCGGTGTCTCAAACCGCTACTAATAATTGAATCAGTCTTATTGCCAAAATGTTTCTTTAATTTCAGAAGCCAGAATAATTTAAACAAATCCACTCTAGTATCAAATGCATTATATTTTGGTGATGGTACATAACCTAAACCTTTATTTAATAGTCTCGATTCCGTTCTAGTCAGATGTTTTTATGATAGGTTGAAGACTAAGTTTTGTATCCCCCTCTTGGAATACCGACCCTCCTCTAAAATTGTTTTCCTTGGGGGGTATGTTGGGACAATGCGATTTCTCAACGTACGTCCTCCATCTCCAGATTGGTCATTATCAGAATGGTCAGTTGTTTCGATTTCAAGCCTGAAGCGGTGGACTTTGCCCATGTCACCCTCTTACGAGGTTGATTTTCCTTCCAATTATATATGTTCCCAGTGCTATAATCCCATCTATCCCTGCTCAATTTCTTCATTTTTAAGTCCTTTAAATGAATCTCATACTCCTTAATTAACCGGTCTACCTCATTCGTCCTGTTGACAAATTCCTCGTCAGTATAATTAGTTTTCAATTCATCTTTTAACTTATCAATATCCGAGGTAACCTCATCCTTTTCTTTAGCAATACGTTCAATTAATAACAGCATTAGATCAAATGAGCATTTATTTAATATAGCAGCCCAACGTTTTTTGAAAGCTTCATCTTCTTTATACATTCCCGGAGGCTTGTGCATATGCAGTCCCCTGGGGATGATTTTTTCTTTGCTGTATTCAATTAAAATGGCCGCATGTAAGGTTAATTTAGTTTGTTTAGTCATATATTCAATAAGTAAATCCCAATCTTTGACTGGAGCACCACCCCGACTCTCTGAGAGTGAGGGGACTATAGAAAGAATCTTCTCTCTATCTTCAGAGGAGAAGGCAAAAGTATCCATATAGTCAGTCATATTTCCAAGTAGACAAAGCCAAAAAGTGAGGGAAACCTCCTATGGTCTTTGCCAGATAGGAAAGTCTTTTTGGTGTTATGTTATTGTTTACTCTGATCACCTGATTCTTGGCTCTTCAGCCCCTTTTGGTTCTGCAGCCCCTTCTGGCTTTGTGGACCCCTCTGGCTCGGTGGGTTCCGCAGCTCTGTCATGTGTGCAGTCCACAGTGGGTAGTTGTACTGTTCTTTGTTGGTGTTCTTCATTTTCTCCTCTTGGTGCACTTTCACTAATGTCTGCCATCTTTCTTTCATTAACATAGACAATGTGGCAGATTTTTATTGTTTCAGCCTTTGGGTTAAGGATTCAGTATCCTCTGCATCCTTGTGCATACCCCACAACAATTCCTTCATCTGCTTGGAGATCCATCTAAGCCCTTTTTTCTTTTGGAACATAACTGTTGGCTTTTGATCCAAAGACCTTCAGGTGATTCACACTGGGTTTGCGCCCATATCATAGTTCAAATGAGGTACTGCTTGCACCTTTGGTGGGCTGTCTATTTTGCAGGAAGGTAGCAGTGTTAATTGCTTCTCCCCAGAATTTCTGTGCTTCAAGGAGCATGCACCTTCTAATTTCAGAGAGTGTTTCTTTCTCTCTGCTACTTCATTCTGCTCTGACATGTATGGCATTCTGTGCATGGCATTCTTCTCTGGCATGTATATCATTCACATAAATATGTAACTTATCCTTGTAATATCTTTCCTAAGGCCACCTATTGGCTGGGCCACTGGGATGAGATTTGAACTAGTGATATCTTCATCATCCTAGAAACCATTGCAATAACAGCAACACACATCTATTCCTGATGCATTAGCTGATCTACCTGGGGAGAGAATAGTATTTTCCTAGCACCCACATTTTGAATGCTGGAAAAGGGCACTTTCCCATAAGAGAGGCACAAGTTTGCAAGACTATGTCTGTCTCCTTGCAACAAAGGAGCTACACATTTGTGCAGACATTAAACAACTTTCAAGAAGAATAAGTGGAGTTCAAAAATCAAAATCAGTCCCTCCACTTTTAGACAGAAAAGAAACTCTGAGGGGAGAAAAGCAGATCTCATTCCTTCTGCACAAGTTGTCTGAGACTCTTCTCATGATTCAGCAACTCTTGTGCCAATTTACAGTAAGAAAGGAAGCAAGAGACAGCCGATATGAGAATGATTGTTGACAAAAGCATCTTGTACAACTTCCTTTGAGTTCTTCAGATGAACCATATCAGGACTGAACTGCTGTTCCATAATGGGAAGAGAGATCTGAGGCTCTGGGGCTGTCAGAAATGGGGAGGAGGGAAGTGGCCAAAAGTCACTCCCACCCACCACCCACCCACACACCCTATATATTCCTTCATTCTTAAGAGTGAGGTGAATTCACCTACTGTTTATGTTACACTTGACAGCCTGCTATCTTCAGTAGCAACCATGAAAGGCCATTGCTTCTTCCTAAGTCTAGTAGCCAATCATCAAAAAGTGCTGTTTTGGTGTACAGCCAGTGTGTTGTAGTGGTTAGAATGTTAGATTAAGATCTGGGAGACCCAGGTTCAAATCCCTACTCTGCGGGCCAAGCTACAAGTGACAAATGACACTTGAATGGCAAGTGGATCGAGAGGAGAGCAAGTGGAGGGCAAGTGAACAGGGAGGAATACACTTGCTGTTCAAGTGTCATTCGTCACTTGTTGTTTGGCCCTGCCATGGAAGCTTGCTGGGTGACCTTGGGCCAATTACACACTCTCAGCTTAACCTACCTCACAGGGTTGTTTTGAGGAGAAAATGGAGGTGAGAAAAACAATGTAACCTACTTTTGGTTCCCTTCAGGGAGAAAAGTGGGGTTTAAATTAAGTAAATAATTATTTTGAGGGAGGAGAAGTCTGTCATGGGTTTGCAACTCCATAGCACGGGATACTCATTATCAAAGGCATTTCTAAAGTGAAATAACAATCACACATTTTCTTTTTATATGTCAAGGAACTTCAGGGTTGCCCTCTTAAATTACATGCAGATCATTGAGGTTAACGAAGTGTCTTGGCATGTTCCACACTTTGTTCTTCAAATGTACACATATACAATACTTCACTGCACCGTCCCATCCAAATCTACCCTCCTAAAGGAGCGACAGACTCATACAAGTCAGCCTTAGTGGTGTGGGATAAGGGGACAGTCACACGGGATATCTGGGCTGCTGCTCATGTGCCTTCAGTGCAGAAGAAGAAGAAGAAGGCACAGTCAAGCCCCTCTCTCCAAATAGGGAAAACAAGAGGGATGCAACTTCCAGGTGTGTGACTGTGTTGGTCTGTTGCCTCAAAGGCAGCAAAGAGCCATGGATTAGAGCCACTTCATCAGATACACACCTCCTTTGATAGAAAGTTACTGTTGGTGGAAAGTTACTGTTCTCTAGGTGGGGCTGGAGGTCTCCCAGAATGACAACTGATCTCCAGACCACAGAGACCAGTTCCCTTGGAAGGAAATGTCAGCTCTAGAGGGCAGACTCTATGGCATCAAATCCTCATGGAGCTCCCACTCTCCAGACTCTGTCTTCTACAATAAATTCCCACAGATCTCCAGGAACTTCTCAACCTGGAATTTACAACCTAGGATGGAGACAGAAAAAAATTGAAAATGATGGAGCCAAGTGACCACCTATGAAAAGCTCGAATGCATATGAGAAAAGCACAGTGATCATTCATAGTGAACATTTGTAATAACGTATTTCTCATCTTGCTATTTTGGCTTTAAAATTCCTGTTTCGATTTCATTTCTCCCTTGTATAATCTGAAACTTTGATTCTTTACTTTTGTACCATTTACTATTGCTTTGTGCAAACTTTACCCTACAAAATGAGGTGGATCTAACAGAGCACTTATGTGAATAGAAGAATTTCCATGTGTGATACACAATTTTCTCACCTCTCTCCTTCGCACTGCAGAGGGCATTTGGAGCTGCAGGAGTGGGGAGGCGAGAATGTTGCACATCCATGAAAATGCTCCATTAGATTCAAGCAAATAGATGTGTTTTTAAGTTTCATGTATGCATCAATAACTCTGTATAATAATTTATACTTATATTGTAAGTAGAAATACTATACATCATATATATAAATGCAGTATAAATTGTATATAAAACCATATGACATTTGTACACAATACATATTCATCTACAAAAATAACAGTAAGAAATGGAGAACTGAATCTATTGACAAAAATATAAATGACTATATAAAGAAACGAAATAGGGAACATTGGTCCATCCCTAGTGATAATACCATCTTCTTAGCATTCAGTTAATTTAACTCCTCTACTTTGAAAGGAAATCATTGTAACAACTGAGGCTGATATGAATAGAAGCACACTTTCTGATAAGTCCTAATCCAGCTATATTGTGCCAGCATGCTTTCAGATATAGCTTAAAAAAGATGAAGCTGTCAAAGGCCTTTTCCAGTCAGCTGTCTCAGAAAATGTGGTGCTCTTGGCTTGGTCTCTACTGCAGACCAATAGCTTCCAACTTTTTAATCTTTAGGGAACACATTCACATTGATACATCTACAGAGAAACCCTTGAGCATGGAAGACGTTTCTGGTGCACATGCTCAGTTCGCCAGGACACTGGCCAGGCTGACTGTCATTCAGCAGGAATTGAGAATGTGTCCATAATACCCCAATGTTCTTTGTATTTGCACATAGGCCGTGATGGTATGGAGAAATGCACTTTATTTTGGAGGTTTGGCTATACAAAACCGTCACCGCTGGTTTTTTTTTTTTAAGTTCTCTTTGCTAGCAGAGAAGAGGCGGGAGGGGGGAAGCCAATTGCTCCCAAGCTTCATCAAGATCTGACCATTTTTCTTTCTTTCTTTTCTCCCATAGAAGCTCCATGAGCCAATGCTCTCGAGCAGCAGAAATAATTATGACTTAAGGGATGAAAGGACTGAGAAAAATTTAGCTACTGATAGAGTAATTTTAGGATCTCTATTACAAAGTAAAAAGGATGGCGTGTCTAAAATCAAAAATTCAGAATGACAAGCTAAAAGAAGAGTAATAAAAAGAGCTTTAAAATCCACATGAAAAGAATATAAAAAGGCATCAGTCTTACCTAAAGGGCATGAACAAAGATAATCAGAATATGGTATATCCATAAACCTGCCCAGGTGAACTTGAGAAGGATTAGCGTTGAGTCTAGCCAGGCAGAAAGCCCTCACATGTTAAGGGGTAATCAAATAATATGCATAAGAAGGAAGATTTGGGGGGGATACCAAAAAATGGGAAGAGCCAACACAGCAGGCTCTGAACTTAGTACTTAGATAGTTAAGGTTAGTAATAAGTTTCTTGATCAGAGCAAGAATCTCATATTTCCCCTGACTTTTTATCAAGTCTAATGTTATACCAAAGACCATCAATTTTTCATCTAAAAGTTTCATCCAGGATGATCTAAAAGAGTCCAGAGTCAATGCATGCAGATACCCTTTTCACTGTAGACCACCTTGAGCCTCAAATTAAATGCAGAAAGCCAAGTCCCAGCTTCCAGAGATTTTTGGTCAAACTCCACTCAGAGAGGAATACCTGATACACAATTGGGCATATTCACAAGTATTCGAAGAAAATGTAGGAGTGTATGATCCAAGTTCTTAGTAACAAAACTTATAACAACAACAACAACATTCGATTTATATACTGCCATTCAGGACAACTTAATACCCACTCAGAGCAGTTTACAAAGTATGTTATTATTACCCCCACATCAAAACACCCTGTGATTGGGGTGGGGCTGAGAGAGCTCCAGAGAACTGTGACTGACCCAAGGTCACCCAGCTGGCTTCAAGTGGAGGAGTGGAGAATCAAACCCGGCTCTCCAGATTAGAGTCCCACGCTCTTAACCACTACACCAAACTGGCACCAAATAAGAGAATAATATTCACAGCTAGGTTTTTTTAAATTCTCTGTCCTAGCAGGAAGGGGAAGTCAATTGCTCTCAAGCCTTACCCAAGATCTGACTATCAATGCTTTACAAATGCTAATGGCCTTCCTGGCCAGAAACAATGAAATGATCAGCTCATATCTCCAGCTGGAAGCTGACACCTAGAAGGGACACGGGATGGTGGTGGTAAAGAGGAACTGGAATGTAACTTCCTGGAGATTTCAGAAAAGGAGTATTTGACCCACGAGAGTGGACAAACAGAAATAATAAAATTTCTTAGCACACAAGGAAAGGGTCCCTTTTGGCTGATTCTATATGTGGAATCTGAGCTCCAGCTGAAGGCCTCCATTGCCATGTGGAGGAGACAAAGGGCTGGCTGCCTGAACAAGCACTCCAAGGTAATGAGAATCTTTTAGAATGCTGTCATTGCTAAACTTAAAGAGCCTGCCTTAGAAAAAGACCAGAGAGGACATGGACAGAGTGAGGGGCAGAGGAATTGCCAGTTTACACCTTTCTTTTGTACTCCTTGTTCAGGCTGTTGCTGTACTGAGGGTATATATAGAGAGACATTTTACTTTTAATAAGTTCTCTACTGTTTTGAATGCCAGTAATTCTCCCTACCACATAGACCTCCACTGTTCAAACATGCTATTTAAAAAGGATGCCAGCAAAAGGGAGGCAGTCAGCTGGTAAATTGCTAATTCCCTAGAAGAGCACAAGTGCACTAAGCCATCCCCGTAGTTGCTGGGTGAGGGGAGACACAGGCATTAGGTGGAGCCTTAGAATGGCCATGTGGGGAGGGAGTTATCAGGGAGGCAGCAAGTGAGAATGCAGTTGTTTGTGTTCCCTTGTTGCTGCTCCAGTTCCTGCACTCCTCTTACTTGGCAAAAGGCTGGTGCTCTGGCATCCTACTCTGGTTGGGATCTGAACCCTAGGTAGGAGAAGTTTGGGATAGTCCATCATGGAGCTTGTGCTGAGGGAGCTATGGGACCATGGAAATGATGTGTTTGGATTGGCCATGTTTCCTGCCCTGCTTGTCAGCCTGGCAAAAGGGAACTTATGGCCAAACTAGATTAAAGCATCCACGTGTCCAACATGGGGGCGCTGCTGCCATTTTAAATCCCGAAATGGGAGTTTAAAGCACAGTGGGATAAGGTGTTCTTGTCCCCTCCCCATGCCTTTTTGAGTGCCAAAACAACTATGGAAGGGGATTATTGTTTTGGCACTTGACAAGGCACTGGGAGCAGGGGGAACAAGATGGCGGTGTCCCACCATCTGTGGGCCCAATCAGGACTGGGCTCTCACATGACAACCAGCAGGAAATCTGGGGATGGGGACATGGGAGTGGCTGCGATGTTAGTGGTAGCACTGACTTCACTATGTCACCTCAAGATATAACCTGGTTATTTCTAGAGCTACTCTTTGTTACTTCTAGGTTGCACCTGGAAGTGACATAGCAATGTCAGTACCATCACTGTGTTTGATTTTTTTTTCTCCTGCTGCTGGCCTGCGAAGGCCTCCCACCATAGCAGGAGTCCTGGCAAACCTACCTCCCCAGCATTTTTAAACTGGCCATTTTATGATTTAAAATGGCAGCATTATTTCCATGCCAGACACAAGGATGCCATCATATCTAGTCTGGCCCTCAGCTGCAGACACGGACTTGAATCCATATCTGCAGGACATACTAGAATATGTTAATTCCGAAGCTTCTGCCACTTAGAGCACTGACCTCCTTGGGAGTAAACAGGGCATGCAGCTCTTTTTCACTTGCCTTCTCATATGTCACATGTGGGCGGTGGTTACATTACTTTTTTTTAAAAATTTTTTTATTGGATTAGAAATCACTATAATATCCATTACAATCAATTTCCTTTAAATATTCCAGTTCTAACCCCCTCCCTTTCCCCCCCTTTTGTTGACTTCCAACAGTTTTCCAACCCCTTATCCATTTTTTCCCCCTACTCATTTCAAACTTATTTTATTCTATTAAGCATATACTTTCATTCTCTTCTAAGCTTCTCTGTTATAACACAGTGCTATCTCTATTCCCTTTCCCACTTAACTTATCAACTAAGTATTACATTCCTGGCATATATTCTTTAATAATAAAAATCATTTGTCTAATTTTGTACTCTATATTCTATCTTATTCATTCTAGTCTCGTCAATATGGGACAAACAATTTGTCCCTTATTCTACATAACTTTAAGTACTTCTATAAACATTGTATACATTCAATATAAGTCAATCAATTTAACTTGTACTCTATATGTTGCTCTTTACTTCCTTCTATCTTATATTCATTCTATTTTGATTATATAATTTCTCCATTATACAGTTGTCTGCCGGAAATAATCTATCAATTTGACCCATACTCTACATATTTCTAGGTACTTCTGTAAACTCAATATGCATTCGGCGTAAGTCGATCAATTTTACTTATATTCTGTATGCTACTGTATATTTCTTTCCGCCTTTCTTATGTTCATTCTATTTTAGTTATATAATTTCTCCATTATACAATTATCTGCCAGAAATGAAATTAGTTAGTTTCTATCCTTATAATTCTTATAATAACACCTCTATTACTTAATACTATATATAGTAGTCAAATAAAATAGTTGCTTAGAATTTCTCATTTAACTTTCCTCCCCCCGGTAAAGTCACTTCCCTCTTCTTTTGTTGTATTTCAGTAATTTTCAAACTGCCACAGTTCTCCTCCCACCTCCCATTTTTTCACCAAATATTGCTTCAACTTTTCCCAATCCGTGTTGAACTGTCCTGGATCAAGGTCTCTCAGTTTCCTTGTCATTTTGTCCATTTCCGCCATGTACAGCAATTTGTGAATCCAGTCCTCGATAGTTGGCACTTCTTGTACTTTCCACTTTTGCGCATACAAAAGTCTAGCCGCTGCTATCATGTAAAAAAACAATGTCCTGTATTGTGCTGGAATATCCTCCATTCCCAAGTTCAGTAGCAGGAGTTCTGGGTTCTTATTAACTTGAAATTGTAAAATCTCACTTATCACTCTTATTATTTCCCCCCAGTACTGCCTAGCTACCTCACAGGTCCACCACATGTGGTACAAAGATCCTTCATGCTTTTTACATTTCCAGCATTTATTAGACATGTTCAAATTCCCTAACGCAATTTTCTTTGGTGTCAAATACCAACGATAAATCATTTTGTAGACGTTCTCTTTAATATTAGTGCATGTCGTGATCTTCAACATATTTTTCCACAAGTATTCCCACACCTCCATTGTTATTTCTTTATTAAAGTTTATAGCCCACTTCACCATTTGCACTTTAAGTGTCTCATCTTCTGTGTACCATTTTAACAACACTTTATAAGTCTTAGAGATTTCCTTTTTATCCTCTTGTAGAATTACCTCCTCTAATTCCGAATTCTCCATTCTTACCCCTCCTTTCGCACAGTCCGAGTTATAAAGATCTCTAATCTGTCTATATTGAAACCAATCGTAACTTGGAGACAACTCATCTTGCGTCTTTATTCTTGGTTTAGAAAATTCTATTCGTGTTATCTCCTTGTACGTTAAGCACTGTTGTTCATTATCGACAGTTCTCGGATCTATTACTTCGTAAGGAACCACCCAGGAGGGAATTCCTTCCTGTAGGTAATCTCTATACTTCTTCCAAATTGTGAAGAGGCTTCTCCAAATGTAATGGTGTAAGAACATAGAATCTGCTTTTACTTTGTCATACCACAGATATGCATGCCATCCAAATATTTTTTTATATCCCTCTAAGGCCAGTAATTTGCGGTTTTTCAGCGTCATCCAGTCTTTCAACCACACCAAACAGATTGCATCGTAGTAAAGTCTTAGATTGGGCAGTTGCATTCCACCTCTCTCTTTTGCGTCCTGTAATACTTTCATTTTCACTCGAGGCTTCTTGCCTGCCCAAACAAAGTCCGATATTTTCCTCTGCCATTTTTCAAACTGCTTAGAGTCCCGAATAATTGGTATTGTTTGTAACAAAAACATCACTCTTGGCAGCACATTCATCTTAACTACTGCAATTCTTCCCAACCATGACAAATTCAATCTATTCCATTTAATCAAATCTTGCTCTATCTGAGTCCACAGTTTCTCATAATTATTCTTGAATAGATCTATATTCTTTGCAGTCAGTTCAATTCCCAAATATTTCACCTTACTTGTTACTTCACAGTCTGTTATTTCCGTTAGTAACTGTTGTTTTTGTTTGGTCATATTTTTACATAATATCTTTGACTTCTTTTTGTTTACATAGAATCCTGCCAGATCTCCAAATTCCTTAATTTTCTCTATTATCTTTGGCATGTTCTCAATTGGATCTTCCACAATTAACATTATGTCATCCGCAAATGCTCTGACCTTGTAGGAAAAGTCTTTTATTTTTATTCCACGGATTGCATTATCTTCTCGAATCTGTATCATCAATATTTCCAAGACCAAAATAAACAACAGTGGAGACAACGGGCAACCTTGTCTTGTACCTTTACCTATAGTCAGTTTCTTAGTCACCTCGTCATTCACCACAATTGCTGCACTCTGGTCTCTGTAGATTTCTTTCACTGCTCTTATGAATCTTTCCCCCATTTGTAGCTGTTCCATAGTGGCAAACATAAAATCCCAGTTCAAATTATCAAATGCTTTTTCAGTGTCCACAAAGAAGAAACCAACCTCCTTGTCGCAACGCTTATCATAGTATTCAATAGCATTTATAACTGTCCTTAAATTGTCTTTGATTTGTCTGTTTGGTAAAAAACCAGCTTGTTCCTCCTCAATAACTTCGGATAGCCATCCCTTTACTCTTTCCACCAGTATCTTCGCAAAAATTTTATAGTCATTATTAAGTAACGAAATAGGTCTATAATTTTTAACGTTAGTCAAATCTTGTCCTTCTTTGGGGATCAATGATATGTTAGCTTCACTCCAAGTATCTGGAATCCTTTGATCCCTCAAAACACCATTGATCACTTCTTTTAGGAATGGCACCAGTTCATTGACCATTACCTTGTAAAATTTGGCTGTAAGTCCATCAGGTCCTGGCGCCTTTCCCAGATTTGTTGACTGTATTGCCTTCCTTATCTCTTCCTCCGTTACTTCACTATTCAGTTTATCTCTCCATCCTTCCGAAATTACTGGGAGCTTCATTCTCCCCAAATATGTCGCTATTGAGTCTTTATTCACTTCTTTTTTGTTGTACAGTTTAGCATAAAATTTGTAAAAGGCTCTACTAATAGCCGTCTGTTCCAGATATACTTTATTATCCTCACATATTTTATTTATTGTCTTCTTCTCCTTTCTCTTCTTCAATTGCCACGCCAGATATTTCCCAGGTTTATTTGCACCTTCAAACGACTTTTGGTTCATTCTCTTAAGATTCCATTCCAGTTCTTTATTATTCATTGCCGTCAACTGCTCTTGAAGGATTTTAATATCCTGGTATATTTTCTTTTTCCCTGGTCTTTTCTTCAATTGTATTTCTTTGGCTTTTATTTTCTCCATAATCTCCTGTCTCTTCTCCTTCCTTTTTTTCCTGGCTCTTCCATTTAAGTCCATTAGTATGCCTCTAATTACTGCCTTATAGGTATCCCATTCCTTATTGGTTGGTACTTCTCTATTCATGTTGTATTGTATGAAGAACTTAGTTTCCCTTCTCAACATCTCCATATTTTCTCCCTCTTGTAACAAATCCTCATTTATTCTCCATCCTTTCCTTTTAGTTCTTTTTCCAAACTTCCACATAATTGGATTATGATCTGAGCCTACCATGGGCATTATTTCCACATCCTTAGTCCAAAGCGCTAAGTCTTTTGAGGCCCAGATCATATCAATTCATGATAACGTAGAGTGTCTCGCAGAGAAAAACGTATATTGTCTACCTTTGGGATTCTGTCTTCTCCATACATCTTCCAAAGTTTCCTGTTGCATTAATGCAAAAAAAGTCTTTGGTAGTAATCCTCTTTTCTTTTGTACAGTTGCTGATTTTTTATCCTGTTCCAAATTTGTAACTCCATTGAAGTCTCCTGCAAGAATTATCTGGTCATAAGAAAGTTCGTCTAATTGCTTCCTCAAATCCTCAAAGAAGCTTTCTTTTGCTCCGTTAGGTGCATAAATTCCAATCACCAACACTTTCTTTAAATTCCATGTACATTCCACTGCTAAAAATCTGGCTTCCACATCTCTCATCACTAGTTTTGGCTGTAGCTCCTCTTTTATATACAATACCACTCCCCTTTTTTTTCTTTTTTGAGGCCGCTACAAAATCATTGCCCAATTTGTTCAATTTAAGATATTTTACATGCTGCTTTCTAATATGAGTCTCTTGCAAACACACAATATCACATTTTTGTTTTAATAGCCAGTGGAAAATATTTTTTCTCTTATTCGGTGAATTGAGTCCATTTACATTCCAAGATAAAACTTTACACTCCATATTCATAACCTTGTTGTTGGTAAGTCCTTTTCATTGTCCCTCAAAAACTTTTCCATTTCTAGTTCAGATCTGATGCGCTTTTTCACTCCTCCAAATTCAAAGGACATTCCTTCCGGTAATTCCCATCTGTACCTTATTATCATGTCCTTCAGAATCTGGACTAAAGCTTTGTATTTTTTCCGATCTAGCAACACCGATCTGGGTAGCTCCTTCATAATAATAACCGTCTTGCCATCAACCTCCAATGGTTCTTGAAATTGTTTACTCACAATCATTTCTCTTATATTTCTAGTCGTAAATTGCACAATCACGTCTCTTGGTAATTTCCTCTGGGTCGCAAATCTTGAATTTATTCGATACACCACATCTAGGATAGCCACAGTTTCCTCCTCCTCCTTTCCCAGGTATTCAGCTAACACCTCGGTAATCTGTTCTTGGGCCGTCTTTCCTTCTACCTCCGGCAAGCCGCGAAACCTCAGCTGCTTCTCCATATGCTTGCTCTCCGCAACTGCCATTCTTCCCCTCATCACCCTCATCTCTGTTCGTTGCGTGTCTGCAAGGTTCTCCACCGCATTTTCCACTACATTGACTCTTTGCTGTGTCGCCTGCAGGTCATTTTGTATTGTTTCCATTCCCTTCTTCACTTCTGCCAGTTCATTCTTTACTGTCTCTTTAACCTCTTTCACCAGCTCAGGTTTCATATCCTTGAGTTCTTTAATCGCTTCTGAAAGTTTTTTATCCAAGTTCTCTATAGCCGTTTGCCACTCTTTTTTCGACATCGTGGGGCTTGCTTTACCTCGCTCCCATGAGTCCGCTCGCTTCCTTAACTCCGTGGCGCTTGGCTTAGTGTCCTTTTATTTTAAATGTCCCGGTCTTTTTGCAAAAAAGTCATTTAAAGAGTCCAAAATGTCGGGCGTCTTTTCTCTATGGTTCCTCTATGATTTTTGTAATCCAATATGGCTTACTTCCTCTTCCGCTGAAGCCGCAGCTCTTCCCCTTTCAAAGATGGCGGTTCCCTTCTTCCTGTCATCCGGCAAGGGCCGCTTCTCTCCAGCAACTCTATCACTGTTACGTACTTCCTGTTTCCCGACTTCCCACAGCAGTTCTCGCGATGGTAAAGCTTTCTCACAGCCTGATATCTCCTTGTGACCACAGGTATGTAAAACAATAGTCCAATTTCTTTAATAACTCCGTTTAACTTAGTCCTTTTTCTAATACAGTTCTTGCCGGATCCTCCCCTCCTTATAGTCAATCTGTTGCAGTTTAAAAGTCTACTTTAATGCTTCATTACTTTAAGTAATCTGTCCCGTTTCAAGAGATAGTGATCTTTACCTTCTCAAGCACTTTTCACGGGTTGTAATCGCTGTTTCAATCTCAAATTCCCATCAGCTCTTCTTGCCCCTGTTGAAGCTTGGGCATGTAGGTCTTATGCCAACCGCATTGGCTCCAGGACTGCCGTAGAGATTTTAGCCGACCTGTCTTCGGGTGGGACCTCAAGGGACGGGAGAGAGTCCGTTGCGCAGGACCCCCCCTCGCCCGAGATCGACGCGCCCTGAGGTTCTTAAGCATTCTATGCCTGTTCTCCGCCTGAGAACAGTTGGCCGCGAGCTTATTTTGCCCCGCCGGCCGTTAAAATGGCAGCCCGGTCAGCTCAGCACTTAGAGCTGCGTTAGACCTCCATGGATCCCAAACCGGAAGTCATCTTATATACGAGAATCTGACACCAGGGGTGACACGTGAGCCTTGGCATTCGCGTCACTCCTTGGGTGTGTTGAAAATGAATTTATGGTTTCAGGGTAAGTCAAAAGGAATTGATCTCCTTGAAGCATATGTATACGAATTTGGAGGTGTATGGATGTATTATTGGTGATACTATTTATGGAATTATCATATGGCAATATGTATTCATTTCAGGACACAGGAATGATTGGTATGATGTACTTTATTGTTTTTGTACATAGTGTTGTGATCCTTCAGCCCCTGAGGAAGTTGTGAGGATGAAATCTGCCGCTTAGCCGGCTGCAGTTAGGGCTGTTTTTTGCTGCATCTCTCATATGGAAACATGAGTTGTGTCAGAACTGTGGCTAGATAATGTCCTTACTCCAGAGCACCTTCTGCAATCAGACAACAGTCCATTGTTTCCAAAAGGCTTTTACTGGAAAAATAGTTCATTATAGTCCACTAGCCTGAATGCAATATTCAGGATGGTACATATGCATTGTTACCAATGACTAGCAAAGCATGAGGTACAAAGTAACAGATCACAGAAGGCCCAACCTCCCCCCATAGTTCTGAAAACATCCCCTTTGAAGTCAGGATAGCGAAAGTTTCCAAGGCCGGTTCTTGGTGGAACGTCGGTAGCCAAAACAATCCTCTTCTGTGAGATAGCTGCCTGGGAACCTTGGCACCTGTGGAGAAAGCACTTAAACACTGAAAGGATTAAAGATGGAGTCGGTTAAGCGAAGCAGCATAATACAGCATTCTGAACCTGACAAGTTGATACCTGAAAGAAAACAGAAGACACAGTTATGGATACAAATTGACTTATACTTACCATCTTATCCACTCATTGAGCATTTGCCCTGTTCCTGAAGAGATTGGAGTGGGGCATTGAGTCCCCTGTTTGGACTGACTGAAAAGGTTTTGGACATATTAGGAATGTTATTATGAATGTATGAATGCACTTTTGCACACTGTATTATTATAGAACATACTACATTGCTATTGTCCTACAGATATATTTTCTTATTTCCCAGGTGGTTTTCTACTTCTCTTGTTGTTGATATTTACCGGGAATTGCCTTGTTGTTTTGCATCATGTCTAGTTTGGCTCTGCTACCCCACCTCCAGAGACCAGAAGTCTCTCTCTTTTTTTTATGGGAATTGCTGGACCGCCATAGTGTTATAACATTATAATGATTTATTGACACAATTTACTAGTTCCCAGCTTCATGGGGAAAAATATAGCCCTTTTTCTTGCACAGTTATACAGGAAATAAGCAGGATGCAACTTTTCTTTTATAATTTCACAATGTAAATTGTGAAAGACTTACTTTCCCAGTAGATTGTTATAATGTTACAACACTATAATGATCTAGTAACCCCTTCTCTCTTTTACAAAGCCTTCCAGTGGATAGGGAGGAAATAGAGGCCATGGAGGGTTGATACAAGGAATGAATGAGGAAAACTGGCTAGAGTGTCAGACTATGCTTTGGGAGACACAGATTCGAATCCCCACTGTGTCGTGGAAGCTCACTAGATGATCTTGGGCCAGTCACACTCAGACTAATCTACCTCACAGGGTTGTTGTGAGGATAAAATGAAGGAGATATAATGATGTAATGGAGGTAAAACGGGGCAAGGCAGGTCTGCATCCCTAGTCAATAACATTATCATCAGTGTGAAAGCAACAGGTCACACTAGACCCCCCCCCCAAATGCTGTGTTTTGGACTAATCATTACTGAATTGGCCAAGACATGACCTGTTGCTTCCAATTTGTGCTGGAAATTATGTCATCAGTCTGGACCACATGCATACATGAGAACTTTGCATGTATGAAGAGGTAAGTACCTGTTGCCCCCCAGCCCCACATAGCCCTCCCCCAGGAGACCTGGCAACCTGACTGGATAGCAGCTCCCTTTCAGATTTCAACATCAGGGAAGTGAGGCTGAGCATATCCTTGTCTGGAAGAGATCTGTCCTTTCAGATAATCTAAGTCGCTCTTATTTATACTGTCCCATGCTTACACTGCTTTATTCTTTTTGAGTGAAATGATCAGAGTGGAAGTTGTTAATCAACATCATTCGTTTTTATGAGAGCACTGTGGTACATAGACCTGTTTCTGAGTTGTTTGAATTGATTTTCACTGAAATGTAGAATTAAAGCTGCCACCAAAAAGGGCAGCCAAGAGTTCCCGCTTGTCCCCGTGGCATAACACATGATATGTTACACGAGACTGTCAGTGGGGGTAGGGGGGGTAGGTTAAGATGTCTTGGCATTTTTGTTCTGACCTTCTTTCGGTATGAATAAAGCTTGAAACTTGCTCACAAGTTGTTCATAACAGTGCCAATGCTGCCAAATTTATATTACAAGAACATCATGAGATTTCAAAAAATAAAAAACCATGAGATTCACTTATTGTTTTTAATAGTCATGCTACTTTTTCACCTAGTAGGTTTAATATCTCATGTGTTCAAGTGCTTCTGCTTGAAACCACAGAACAACTTACTTCTGCTTCAAATGAAAGCAGAAATTCTCAAACACTTTCATATGTCACCACATGCTGCAGTTTTAAGAAAATACCAAATAGGACAAGGATGTATCGGCAAGGGAGCTTCTACTGAAAAGAAATATAGGAAGTAGTAGTGAGAAAAGAAAGTAAAATGGGATACAAATTATTGTACAATGGGTTAGCTTCTTGTCTGATCACATGACCTGTGCTAACTGCGCACAACTCATGATTCTTCTCTGACAACCTCGTTGGATTTATTGCAAAGAATGAAACCAAAAAGCCTGAAGGCACCTGAAAGATGAAACATCTGATGAAGTGGTCTCTAGTCTGTAAAAGCTTATGACACTATACATCCGCTCCTCTTTAAGGAACAAGACACGTTGCTGCAGCGAGTTCCAGTATTGTTGTGTGGACAAATGGGAGAGTAAAGAAAGTGTCATGTGACATACGGAGGTAGGCTGCACTAAAGGAGTGCATCTAAGACTCACAAAATACAGATGGATGAAGGCTAACAACCTGAGAGTTACAACAAAATGGAGGTGTTATTGGTGTTGGTGGGGAAGTTTGATTCAGAAACAGGAAAGCCTCCTGTGGATGGCATTGGACTCCCTCAAAGAAGGAGGTTCATAGCTTTTTGGTGCAGCTGGATCTGGGCCTCTTGTGGGATAAACAGGTGGCAGTGGTGGCCAATGGTGCTTTGTATTAGCTTTGGCTGGTGAGTCAGCTGCAGCCTTTATTGGGTAAAAAGATCTTATCACTGTGGTGCATGCCCCATTAACATCTAGATTAGACTGTTGCAATGCACTGTACATGGGCTACCCTGGAAGAGCATCCAGAAGCTACAATTGGTACAGAATGCCATGGCCAGAATGTTGACTAGAGTGGGCTGTACAGACCACTCCAGTCGTGTTCCACGTAATCTCATTACAAATTTGCCTACGGACGCAATTCAAGGTGCTATTTTTGACCTTTAAAGCCCTATATGGCTTAGGGCCAGCATACCTTAAGGACCAATAAGAGGAGGATTAACTCTGTCCCTTTCTTCAGGTTCCAGAGGGGGACAAACTGGAAAGTTAGAAAGACAGAGAGGTCAGACTCAGGACATTTGTCTACTCTTTACTGCCCTGAACTATCCTTTGATGTGTAGATTGCTAATCTCAGGAGGACTTCCTCCTTGTAACATCCTTCTCTTCCTCCCTTTTATCATGCAATTATCTCTCCTCTCCATCTTCCACTATGGACACAGGACTTGTCCTGCAATCCATTCCCATCTAGAGATAGAAATCTATCTCTCCACTTTCCCATCAGAGTATGGAGTCCCTATAATAAAGATTGCTCATTTCTTTTCTAAACCTAAGTTTTAGTGTTACATTTTCTTTCATGCATACACCAGCCAGCAACTTGCAACACCCATCATGTTCTTCCCTGCAATTGATGCTACTCCATCACCCTCCTACTAATTTATGGAGCAGCCTGTCAGATGGACTTTGCTTGATTATTTATACCCCTGGAGAGAGGGGTTGGACAGCTTTGTGACAGGTGCATCCTCTGCATTCTGCTGCACCCGTCAACACAAATTTTCAGAGGTTAACAGAGTGTACATGAGATATATTTTATACCTATCAGCTACCTACTTACCTACCAGGACATAGCACACAGCCATCGCAGACCCTTTTTGATGTTTGTTCCAGTGTGTATTGGAGAAGAAGGATTTACAGAAGCACCAGCACACTGACGGGAGGATGTTACATTTAGCTGTCCATGTATTCACTCATCATCTGGTTAGACAAGTGAAGAGTTCAAGTACACTTGTTTTTCATTTGTCCTGCAACAATATTGTGTGCCGTTCTTTGTCATATTCAATGTTTATTGATATTTATTGATATTTATTGTTATTTTTTTATGTTAGATTCAGCTGTTGATGGTTATGAGTATATATAGTATATAATTCAATTAGAGCACTTAGCACTTTATACATTGGATATTTATTTATTTATTATTTATGTCATTTATAGTCCGCCTTTCTCACGGAGACTCAAGGCGGATTAGATAGGCCGATTCCAGACGGCCCTCCCCAATGCGAAACGTCGCACGTCGTCGCGCGTCGTCGCACAGAAAACGCGAAATACCACGTTTTCTCGCGCAAGTTTTGTGCGATGTCGCGCAAAAGTCGTGCAAGAAAACATGATATTTCGCGTGTTCTGTGCGACGACGCGCGACAACGCGCAACGTTTCGCCATGGGGAGGGCCGTCTGGAATCGGCCATAGTATGAGATTAGAACAAACCGTATTAAACACATTTCAATACAGTATCAAGGACATTTCCATAAACAATGCCATAGGGTAAATAGATACAAGTTTAAAAGACATAGTATTAGCAAGAATCAATACACAGTAGAAAAAATACTGAAGCAGAACATAATCAATTCTAGGACTAACATAAGACAACATGGAGTACAGGTGGTACATAGGAGTACATATTTAAAGCAACAGATAATATGTAAGGCAATATAGTGATGAAGTCTATGGTCCCTAACTCATTAGCGAAGCATCTGAGACCCCATCCCTACAATACAGCCATCCCGTTTGAGTAAAAAGCCTTTTTGAATAGTTCAGTTTCGCATTGTTTATGAAAAGCCAGGAGAGTGGGGGTTCTTCTGACTTCCTCAGGCAGGTCATTCCACAGGATAGGGGCCACCACAGAGAAAGCCCTTGTACGGGCTGCTGCTGACTTCACCTGTGCGCAGCCTGGCACCTGCAGGAGACCCTGTTCAGATGAGCGAAGCTGCTGTGGAGGAACATAGGGAGGGAGGTGGTCCAAAGCTGTGAAGAACTTTGTATGTAATAACTAATACCTTGAACTGAGCACAGTAACTGATGGGTAGCCAATGGAGTGACTGTAGGATGGGAGTGATGTTCATGCTTCTGCTCGCTCCTGATAACAGTTAAGCTGCAGCATTTTGCATTAATTGGAGCCTCCTAGTTTATACAGATGGGAGACCTATGTATAGAGCATTACAATAGTCAAGCCTTGATGTTACCATGGCATGGATCCAAGTGGCCAGGTTAGCCGTGTCAAGATAAGAAGCCATCTTCCAGGCTAGAGTAAGGTTGTAGAAAGCATTTTTTGCCGCTGCCTTATATATTATATTAATACTAGATATATGGTTGTTGTGGGTTTTCCAGGCTGTAATACTAGATATACTTTATTTTTTGGTACTCCACTGAGGATTATTGTTCCTAGAAGTTTGTTTGCTTTTTAGTCTTCAGCAGTTTGGGACACACTTTCTCCTGCTGACTGCCTACTATAACTACAGACACCTCCAGAGAGCCAGCATCATGTGATGGTTAGAATGTTGGACTAGGATCTTTGAGATAAGATCCAGGTTCAAAACTCCATTCAGCCATGGCAGCTCACTGTGACCTTGGATTAGTCACTATCTCTCAGCCTAGCCTACCTCACAGGGCTGTTGTGACAATTAAATGAAGGAAGGGGGAATAGTGTTGTAAACTGTTTTGGGTCCCCACTGAAGAGAAAACTGGGGTATAAGTATCGAACTAACTAAAACAAGAACACAAAACAGTTTTCAGTAGTAAAGGTCACTGCTAAAACCGCCCATGACTCTTTCTTGTTTATTACAGAGTCCGGTGAGTCTGGCTCTGTATTCTGTGATGTAATAATTCTTTTCAAAGTGTGTTGCCTTGCAATAACAGTTAACTGATTTTTTTTTCAAAATAAGCATGGATATCTAATCTGTTGATTATTAAAGTACCTTTTTTGTTCTACGTTAAGTCAACCCTTTACAAATAATCGACCATTAATTGGCTGGTCACTAAACAATTTTATTTTTACCAGATGAATGTGCAACACTATAGGCACTCCTCTCTCCATTGTTCTCGGTGTATTTAAAGTATGCCTATACAAGAGAGATGTTACAGATTGGACCAGAGGCAGGGAGTGGTCTTGGTGCTATTCAGGATTTATGATTTGAATCTTTCTGTTGGGATAATAATAATGTGAGGTTCCTTGGTGCTCCATCATCCTTCATACAGAGAAGAGATCCCCGCTCTACTTTTCTTAGAAGGAAATAGTGCAGAAATATACACTCATAAAGTGGTGGAACAATACTGCAGAATTATGGAGAAATAAGCATCCCTCTTTTGACAAATTAAGAAACTTTTAGGTATTAAAAGAGATACAGCTCTCAATATAACATGGACTCCATCATAGAAAAGGAAAAGAAAAGACATCACAAATAGAGTGTTCTTGCATGCAGTGGGAGCTCAGATTCTGAAATGTGGTCCTGCTTACTTTAAAGCAATTCGGCAAATTGTAAGAACTAGATCAAAAGTCATGTTGGTTAATTTCTAGGACAGAAGTTTAATTGAACCAATGTAGTACTTGCAAATTGTTGACAAACTTAACCTATGGTTGAACAATACAAGATAATGATTTTCTATAAATAACAATTTGAATGATATCAAACTCTGTAAATTATTGCTGAATCTACATGTGAGCACTAAAATGGACCCCAGACATGGCAGCAGCAAGTGGGGCAGGAATGGGCCAAAATGGGGTTCACATGCACCCATTCTTCTGCTGCTGGGGGAAGAATTGGTAGATGAGATGAAGGTGGTGGGGACCTTAGGGGGAAGTGACCATGTCCTTCTTGAATTCCAGTTGCTGTGGGGAGCCAAGGAAGTTCGTAGCCAGACTCGTAGGTTAGATTTTCGTAGGGCCAACTTCGATGAACTCAGAGGCTTGATGAGAGTCATTCCATGGGGGAGTGTGCTGGAAGGAAAAGGAGCGAGTGAAGGGTGGGCCATTCTCAAACATGAGCTTTTGCAAGCTCAAGCCTTCACTATCCCAGCAAGACGGAAACATGGTAAGGGCTCCAAGAAACCGATGTGGATGCACAGAGAACTCCAGAATAAGCTAAGGGAGAAAAAGGAAATGTTCAGGAAATGGAGAGAAGGACAGACCTCTAAAGAGGAGTATATGAGGTTTACTAGGTACTGCAGATCAGCCATCAGAGAGGCCAAAGCTCAGTACGAGCTGGATCTGGCCAGGAGGGCTCGCTACAACAAGAAAAACTTCTACAGATTTGTGAGAAGCAAACGCAAGGTAAAAGAGGCAATTGGACCGCTGTTGGGAGTAGATGGAGAAACTCTGATGCAGGACAGAGAAAAAGCAGACAGGCTTAATGACTTTTTTGCCTCTGTTTTCTCCCTGAAGAACTCAGGCACATCTATAGATAGTAGAAAATGTGGCAGGACACCTGAGTGGCTAATTGACATTGACAGAGAGGTAGTGGAGAGGCATCTGGCTGCACTGGATGAATACAAATCCCCTGGGCTGGATGGGGTGCACCCAAGAGTGCTGAAAGAACTTTCTAGAGAACTTGCAGAACCCCTGTCCATCATCTTCAAGGCCTCCTGGAGGACTGGAGATGTGCCACAAGATTGGAGAAGAGCGAATGTTATCCCAATCTTTAAGAAAGGGAGGAAGGATGACCCGGGAAACTACAGGCCAGTCAGTCTGACTTCTGTTGCTGGGAAGATATTAGAACAGATTTTAAAGGGATCAATCTGTAAGCATCTGAAGGACCGCTCAGTGATCCGGGGAAGTCAGCATGGTTTTGTTCCTAACAGATCCTGCCAGACCAACCTGATTTCCTTCTTTGATCGAGTGACCAGCTTGCTGGATCGGGGGAACTCTGTTGACGTGATTTATCTGGATTTCAGTAAAGCTTTTGATAAGGTCCCCCATGACGTTCTGATGGGCAAACTGGAAGACTGTGGAGTGGACTATAGGACAGTTCGGTCGATAGGGAACTGGTTGGAGGACCGCACTCAAAGAGTGGTGGTCAACGGCGTTTCATCAGATGGGAGGGAGGTGTCCAGTGGGGTGCCGCAGGGCTCGGTTTTGGGCCCGGTACTTTTCAATATTTTTATCAATGATCTGGATGAAGGAGTGGAAGAGCTGCTCATTAAATTTGCTGATGATACCAAATTGGGAGGGGTAGCAAACACCCAAGAAGATAGAATTAAAATTCAACAAGACCTGAATACTCTGGAGAAGTGGGCAGCTGTGAATAGGATGCAATTCAACAAAGACAAGTGCACAGTATTACATCTGGGCCACAAAAATGAGAAGCACAAATACTGGATGGGGGATACACTTCTGGGCAGTAGTATATGTGAAAGGGATCTTGGGGTAAGAGTGGACTGTAAACTGAATATGAGCAGTCAGTGTGATGCGGTGGCAAAAAAGGCTAATTCAATCTTGGGTTGTATCAAAGGGGCCATAGCATCGAAATCGCAGGAGGTCATAGCCCCTCTCTATACTGCCTTGGTCAGGCCACACCTGGAGTACTGTGTGCAGTTCTGGAGGCCTCACTTCAAAAAGGATGTGGACAAAATCAAGAGGGTGCAGAGGAGAGCGACGAGGATGATCAGGGGTCTGGAGACTGAGCCCTACGAGGAAAGGCTGAGGGCCTTGAGAATGTTTAGTTTGGAGAAGAGGACATTGAGGGGGGGAAATGATTGCTCTCTTTAAATATTTGAAAGGCTGTAATTTGGAGGAGAGCAGGGAGCTGTTCCAGTTGGCAGCAGAGGGTAGGACGCAAGGCAATGGGCTAAAACTACATGCACAAAGGTACCGACTGGATATTAAGAAAAACTTTTTCACCGTCAGAGTAGTTCAAAAGTGGAATCAGCTGCCTAGGGAGGTGGTGAGCTCCCCCTCACTGGCAGTTTTCAAGAAGAGGCTGGATGAATATTTGTCAGAGATGCTTTAGGCTGATCCTGCACTGGGCAGGGGGTTGGACTAGATGGTCTGTATGGCCCCTTCCAACTCTATGATTCTATGATTCTATACCGCTGCCTCTCTGTTCTCCCCCTTTTGTGTGACCTGTGTCCCCAAAAGCGCAATGCAACCACAATCATGCTGCATCAAAACTCTTCTCTCCTTCTCAGCCCAGCAGCTCTATAAAGGTACACTGAGGCTATGCTGTGAAAGTGCTCCTTAAAGGGTTAACCTGTTGGGGAGATGGCATGCAGCAGCAAGCTGTCTTGCACCATTTTTAAAGCTGAGCTTAGCTCCAGCCTCCTCCTCATACTGGCTGCAGGCAGAACATCCACATGTAGACTCACTCTGCAGGTACTCCTCTGATCCAGATCAAAAGAGGATTGTGACACAGTTTAAAGGGGAAAGCCCTTTTTAAATGCAGTGGCTTCCTGCTGTCCATGTGGGGGGAAAAATCCCTGGGTGGAAGCAGCCTATGTGACCAACCTGGGGTTTTCCGAGCCAGCAAAATACATTTGTATAAAACTTACACATTCTTTATGACTGAGGCTCAAAGTGCATATCACACAGCAGACCTGTGACTGGACTTAAAATGCATGCGCACGCACATGCGCATGCGCGCGCGCGCGCGCGCGCACACACACACACAACTTTAAAATAGGGGCAGATGACACCAAATTTAATTAGACCAGCATTATTGGGGATGGGGGTGTTAAACTCTTCCCACACAAGCTGTTTCTCCATTCTAAAAGACATACCCCAAAGCTGCACAGGATACAGATGATGGATTTCACATGTCACTGGCAGTTTTCAAGAAGAGGCTGGATGAATATTTATCAGAGATGCTTTAGGCTCATCCTGCTTTTGGCAAGCGGTTGGACTAGAAGTCTGTATGGCCCCTTCCAACTCTGTGATTCTGTGATGTCACATACAGTTTAGCTCCATTAACTAAGGATTTGAGCCTGCTCCCCATATACAGTGAGCAGGACACAGGGCTTCATGCCGCAGCAAGCAAGGGATGGGGATGGAGGTGTCACCTGGGCCAGCCCAGTCCTCCCTCTTCCACACTCTCTCCACTCACCTGCCATTCAACCACAATGGCTGGAGAGTGAGATCCACCCCCTGAACATAAATGGGTGTTGTTGCTGAGTGATAGATGTGTCAAGATAATGAAGTAAACTCTGAGATGAGGCAGCTAGCAGTGACTGATCAGAGTCATCAGTAGTAACAAAGTGATGACAGGTAGCTATCATGTGATACCAGCCAGGTGATGTACTTCTCTGTAAATGTCAAGGACACCTGGGCTGGCACAGTGAGTCAGCACTGTGTTGGGATGGGCTACTGAGTAATATATAAGCATGCATAGTCTTTTACTGCAAAGAGCTCCAGCTCTGCGGGTTGCTGGCGAAGCACTTTATCAGCCAACGTAATATATCTGTAATGTATCCACCTGTAAATTGTATAATACACCGATGTATTGTCGAAGGCTTTCACGGCCGGAGAACGATGGTTGTTGTGGGTTTTCCGGGCTGTATTGCCGTGGTCTTGGCATCGTAGTTCCTGACGTTTCGCCAGCAGCTGTGGCTGGCATCTTCAGAGGTGTAGCACCAAAAGACAGAGATCTCTCAGATGCCAGCCACAGCTGCTGGCGAAACGTCAGGAACTACAATGCCAAGACCACGGCAATACAGCCCGGAAAACCCACAACAACCATTGTATAATACACCATTTGTACTGAAGCTTGGTGTGTCGTGTCTTCTCTTGAACCCTGCCACTGATGCCTGTGTAGCATAATCAACCGCAACAGGGTTATGGGCCCAGTTCCCGTGTGGCTGCATTAGGCTGTGGAGGTTCTGAAGTGAAAGAACGAGAGAGCCTGGAGCAGAAGGTGGATGTCCATGTCTGATGGTGAGAGCAGCCCAGAGGACGTGTTGGATGGTGTTGCTGAGCTTCCAGTGACTGCTGAAGTGGGTGAGATGGCGCAGTCCACGGCAGTGCTGGTGGATAAGCTAACAGCAACAAATTACTCTATGTGGTCCTTCAAAATGGAGCATTATCTAAAGAAGGAGTCACTCTGGAGGTATGTAAATGACCCTCCAGTTGCTCCCACAGCTGCCGAGGTAATTGCCGAGGAAAAAGCCCTTGCGCACATTGTGTTGAGCCTGGCAGATGACCAACTGTTATTTGTGCGGGGGAAGACGACGGCAAAGCAAGCGTGGGATGCTTTAATGACTGTGTATGCAAGAGTGTCTGCTGGCTCCCTCATAGCCCTGATAAGGCGTCTGTATCGCCTGCTTATGAAGCAGGGAGACTCTATGCAAGGACATATAAATGCTTTGACTGAATGTTTTCAGCAGCTGGAAGCAAGAGGAAAAGTCCTGGAGGAGCCGGACAAAGTGTATGTATTACTGAGTTCCTTATCTGAAGACTACAATGTTTTAATAACATCCCTTGAGTCCTTGGACACAGTCCAACTAGCACTATCGTATGTGTGTGGATGTTTGCTGGAGGAGGAGCGGAGAGTTGGAGCTGCCAGGAGCCGAGCCAAGTCTGAGCTGAGCGGTGGGGCCAGCCAAAGGGGCTCTGTGAGGGACGACAGCCAACTGCTAGAAGCAAGCAAGCCAACTGTTTCCCTTGTGAGAAAATGTTTCCACTGTGGGTCGGATGCACACCTGCGGCGCAGATGTCCGGAGCTGAGGAGGAGGCGACAAGCACCTCAGCGTCCAGGGAAAGGCGAGCAGGCGAGGCTTGTCACCACAGAGGAGGCTGGAAAGGGCCAGTATTTTATTTTGGATTCGGGAACCACCCAGAATTTTTGCAAAGCAGAGGCTTTGCTGGAGGAAACAAGGCAGTCCAGCCTGCAGCATGTATCCTTAGCAGACGGGAGTGCTGCAAATGTGTTATGTGAGGGAAAGCTACACTTCCCTGCTTTAGAGTTTGTTTTCACAGGTGTCCTTTGTGTTCCTGCGTTGGAGAACAACTTACTAAGCGTTAGTGCTTTAACAAAGGCTGGGTTCTCAGTCACTTTTGCTGGAGATGAGTGTTCAATATCTAAGGGTGGCAAAGTGCTGATAAGAGGTCTGCTTCAAAACAGTGTGTATATGGTGAATAGCGCTGCAGCCAAGGCTGTAGTAGTTACAAATAAAAGTAAGCATGTGAACTGTATACATTTGCTACATCGTCATTTGGGGCATGCTAGTTTTAAAACAGTAAGCAAAACTATATCACTGTTGACTAATGAGGTTTCCCACTGTAATGAATATTTAGATTGCACTGTTTGTAAGCAAATGAAAACTAATGCATTTCCAGTGGCCAAGGAAAGCAAACGGGTGTCTCAGAAACCCTTGGCACTGGTACATTTGGATGTTATAGGTCCTTATCCAAAGAGTCATTCTAATAGTCGTTTTGCCTTGATAATAACTGATGATTTTTCCCGTTTCTCTTGGGTCTACCCACTTAAACAAAAGTCAGAGGTGTTTGACACATTCAGGTATTGGGCAAAACGTGTACAAAAGCAACTGGGGTGGACCTGAAGGCCAAACAAACTGATCAAGGTGGGGAATTTATGTCAACAAGGTTCAGCCAGTGGCTGAAATGTAATGGTGTTGTTCAGAGGTTAACAAATACCTGTGTACCCCAGGAGCATGTTCTGGCAGAACAAAAAGGGGGAGTTCTGCAAACAAGGTTGTATGCAATGCTGGCAGATGCAGGTTTGCCAATGTCCTATTGGGCTGAAGCCCTGTCAGCAGCATGTTTTGTAACTAATCGATTGTGGACCAGTGCTGTAGACAACATCCCTTACTGAGTGCTATACAAAAAGGATCCAAGTCTAAGCTTCTTGAGAGTGTTTGGTATGCCAGCTTGGGTGCACGTACCTTTGAAGCTGAGAAGGAAGAGGGGTGCCAAAACAACTAAGCTAACATTTCTGGGTTATCAGAATAACATGAAGTCTTATTGCTTTGCTAATGAAAATAAGAAGCTGAGTTACAGCCGGTTGGCCAGGGTTTGTGAAAATGCAAATTGGGGAAGATTACATGGCTATGAAAGTAAACCACAAGTATCGTTACCTTTATTAAATGGTGGTGACAGTACAGACCAAGGGTCTGAGGTGCTCAAACAGGAGGCTGCTACGCCAAGGAGGCAAGCCTCAGAGGATGCACAGAGTTCTGGGCAGCAGATACGTGTATCCAGCAGGAGTACAAAAGGAATTCCACCAGTAAGATATGGCTTTGAGCCAACGATCAATTATGTGTGTGCCAGAGAACCAAGTAATTACCAAGAAGTACCCTTGAGGGGCAAAAGAAGCAATTATGGCTGCAAGCCATGCAAGATCTGAGTCTCTAAAGGTTGCCTTGTGTAAGGCAGGGATTCAAAGTAAAACAAATAGACCATTATGACTTTACCACAGCATATATTCACGTGTACCTCAGGAGGAGGTATATATGTAAAAGGTTCCAGGTATTGGACACTAAACAAAGGTCTGGTCTTAAGGTAAACATATGTGTATGGTGACAACACACAATTACAATGGTTCATACAGATGGCTGAGAGGTGGTTTAGGATCAAACACCTAGGGCCTGTAAGCAATTACCTAGGGGTAGAGGTTACACAAACCCCTGAAGGGTATTATGAATTATGCCAACAAAATAAAATTGCAAAATTGCTTCAAGAGTATGGGTTGTCAGAAGCCAAGAGTGTGGCTACACCCATGGTTACAGGATACTTAAAAGAGCCAAACGATGAGTTATGGGAAGATGTACAGAGGTATCAGTCCCTGATAGGTTCTTTGTTATATTTGTCCTGTTGGTCAAGGCCTGACATAAGCTATGCAGTTCACTTGTTATGTCAGAGAGGAGCCTGTCCTTACAGAAGGGATTGGACAGTGGCCAAGCGTATCTTACATTATCTGAGGGGAACGATAAGGTACAAACTTGTACTCAGAGTGTCTGGGGAAGTACAAGTGCAGGCGTATTGTGATGCAAGATGGGCAGACCGTCCAGATGGAAAGTCAACGACAGGTCTGGTAATTTTCCTAGGCAATGCCCTGATAATGCACAAGTCAGTCAAGCAATCTCTTGTTGCTACAAGCACTTGTGAAGCAGAATATGCAGCATTAAGCAAATGTGTCATACATTTGGAGTGGGTTTTTCAGCTTTTGCAGGACATGAAGATTGAATGTAAAGTTCCCATTTCCATCTTATGTGACAACACAGCAGCTCAACACTTAGCTGAGGACTTTGGAGCCAAGTCAAGAAGCAAGCACATTCTGATCCAATATCAGAATGTAAAGGACAGTGTGGGCAAAGGATTTGTAAAGCTGCAGAGATGTTCAACTGAATGTAATATTGCTGATATGTTTACTAAGTGTTTGTATACTGAGCAATATGTACAGTTAAGAAATAAACTGGGAGTCACTCTGAGCTGCCTAGGAGTGTCAAGATAATGAAGTAAACACTGAGATGAGGCAGCTAGCAGTGACTGATCAGAGTCATCAGTAGTAACAAAGTGATGACAGGTAGTTATCATGTGATACCAGCCAGGTGATGTACTTCTCTGTAAATGTCAAGGACACCTGGGCTGGCACAGTGAGTCAGCACTGTGTTAGGCTACTGAGTAATATATAAGCATGCATAGTCTTTTACTGCAAAGAGCTCCAGCTCTGCGGGTTGCTGGCGAAGCAGTTTGTCAGCCAACGTAATATATCTGTAATGTATCCACCTGTAAATTGTATAATACACCATTTGTACTGAAGCTTGGTGTGTCGTGTCTTCTCTTGAACCCTGCCACTGACGCCTGTGTAGCATAATCAACCGCGACAAGATGAAGAAAAAAAAGGGCAGGAGGGAAAAAAGAAGATGGTCAGCACAGACTACTCTTTCTTTCCTGCCCTCAATGAACTTTCTGGAAGTCTACCACCCCAGTCTCTGCTCTTCCTCTTGGAACAGTGAGTGGCTGAACTACTGCCATGCACGGCACACTTTTTTGCCTTGAAGAACATGCAGGAAGGACCTGGAACACTGCCTCCTCCAGTGGGAACAGCAGAGGACCTTGGGATGCCAAGCCTTCCCCTCGCACATTACTGTATGCCTGGCAATGTAGGAGCATCTAGGAAAAAACAGACAAGACGCTACAAGTATTAAAAAGGAAAGGAACATAAGCTGGCCCCAGAAACCTATTAAAAGGAATCCATAGTTGGTCCTTAGCAAAGCATCTTCCATATTCATGAAGGATATAGGGTCCTTGATCTTTTGCTCTTAGTTAATAAGAAAACTTCCATCTTCTCTGTACAGTTGCATGTTTAGGTAGTAACATTACCTACCCACCTCACAGAGTGTTTTGTTGTGGGGATAATAATGACATACTTTGTAAACCGCTCTGAGTGGGTGTTAAGTCATCCTGAAGGGCGGTATATAAATCAAATGTTGTTGTTGTTATTATTATTAAATGCTACCTTCACATTAAGATGTTCCATGTGCAAGCTTTTGCTTGCAGCAACACTTAGTAGTGTTCTCACAGTGGTGTGTCCCATAGAAGGGGCAAAAGTTCTATCAAAATCTTCTCGATATTTCTGAGAGTATCCTTTTGCAACTAGTCTTGCTTAGTATCTTTGGACTGAGCCATGTTCATCATGCTTAACCTTGAAGACCCATTTGCACCCCACTGCCTTTCTCTTCTGAGTTAGCCGTGTAAGTGTTCATGTCTTCTTCTTGTATAGGGCTTCAATTTCCACTTGTGCAGTTTTCCTCAATTTCTCTGCTTCTTCTGGTGGTAACTGGGATAATTCATCCCACAAAGTAGGTTCTGGTATCTCCGCCATTATTGAGAGGTATGACAGACACGGAGTCGGAATACCCTTTGTTGAATGTGTTTATCATCTTAGTTCCACCGCTGCGCTTTGTACCTCTGGTTGGTCAGGTGTTTCTAGAGATGAAACACTTGGTGCTATAACTGCACTTGGTGTAGCAGGGATGTGTATTTTAAATTATGATTCTTCCGTTGAATCAGGATATGTTATTTGGCTGTTCTCTTCAGTGTTGGCCCCATCTTCAGGAGTAACCTTCTCACTTTCATTGAAGTATACAGCTCTGCTCACAATGGTTCTTTTGATGTGTGTGGATCATAGATCCTGTATCCCTTACTTTGTGCTGAATATCCAACAAGAATTCTTTGTGAAGCTCTGTCATCCAGTTTGGATGTCTTCTCCTTTGGAATGTAGGAGTAGACTTTGCTTCCAAAGACCCTTAGGTGTTTCATACATTGTACATAGCCGTGCCAAAGTTCAAATAGTGTGGCTTCAGTAGCTTTTGTTGGCAGCTTGTTCTGTGTATATATGACAGCCATATACTTCTCTACAAAATTGATTTGGTAGCTGAGCATCATACAACATACATCTCACCATGTCTAGCAGTGTCCTTTTCCTCCTTTCTGCTGTTCCATTTTGTTCTGGAGTATAAGCCACTGTGGGTTCTATGCCTTTCTCTCTCAGGAATCACTGTGTGGCATTGGACATGTATTCTGCGCCACTGTCTGAATGCAGCATCTGTGGTTTTTTTCTGGACCATAGCTACAAAGCCTTTAAGAGAGTCCAACACCTGGGAGTTCTCTCTGAGGAGATATACTACTGTGTATCTTGAAAAGTCATCCATGAATGTGACAAAATATTTATTCTTTTCCCAGAGTACTGGTAGAGGGCCACAGATAGCTTAATTGATTAAGTCAAGTGGCGTGTTCACTATGCTTCGGAAAAGGTGGTTTAGTTGCCTAATGCAGCATTCACAATTCTGGCTAGTTACATCACAGTGTTCCAGATCAAGTCCATTAGCTAGGCCTTCTTTTTGCATTCGTAGAATGTGTTCATAACTGATGACCTAATTTCTTATGCCATAAATGCAAGCATTGTTTGTCTGTACATGACTCAGTAAGGTTTGCTTGCTCTTCAGTAGGCCCCATGCTGCTATTGTCTCCTTCCACATTATAGAGATCTTTACTTAGTGTGGCCATAGAATGTATCTCTCCATCTAGGGAGATAGTACACATTCCACTTTTGCATTTAAATTCATAGCCTTCCATATCCAGCTTTGACTGAGATACTGAATTTGATTTAAATTTGTGCGTAAAACATCCTTCAAGAGGAGTTCATGTGTTCCCCCATTTAGTAATTTGCAGTTTAATACAATTGTTCCCTTCCTAGAAACTTTGCAGGTTTTCCCTTCAGCTGTTTGCACAGCAGTTAAAGCAATAGCTTTCAGTTCAATAAACCAAGTTGCATTATGAACAAAATGAGAGTTTGCTCAAGAGTCTAAAATGAACTTGTCACTTTCAAATTCTCATTCATCACAACATGATAGGTACAATGAGATCTAGGCATCTTCCCTATTAAGTAGTGTGATTAACATCTCATAACAGCAACTTTATTGAAGACAGGAAGCAGACAGACAGAAACCAGGCTCAACAGGAGCCAATTTATACAGGAGAAAACTGCATCCCTTTTTAGCAACAACTAATACAAAGCAAGTAGTTAGAATCCTTCTTTTGCATAAACCATATACATAGTAACTTAATTCCAGTATGGTGATTAGTCTTTATTATACTGATCTGATTGGCCGCTGCCAGCATGAAACAACCAATAGTAATGAAGGCTTCAGGAGCCTAGCTCAGCCTGAAGCTAAGCCAATACATAACACCCCTCCCCCCTAAGCTCTGGACACCCTGTTCCAAATGAAGTCTCCCAGATATGCCGGGGGATGGCGAGCCCTTTGGGACCTTCACAATCCTTCTGTAGTAGAAAGCTCACTGACTGGTGTCTCAGTGTCCATTACGGGCTCTGCCCCATTAGTGGAGGAGTGCCCCTCGCTCGCAGATGCTTCAGTGCTACTAGGTATTGTAGGTAGATTCCCGCAGCCCTCAGGTGGTTCAGTCCCTGTGTCCGAGGTGCAGTGAGAAAAGTCTCTGTCCTGCCCCTGCTCCTGCTCCAGCCAACACTGCCGTAGTTGGTAGATATGCCTCCTGAACACTCTGCCAGCGGTATTGGCCACTTCATAGGAGACTGGCCTAGTGGCCCTGATCACCAATGCTGGAAACGAGACTGGCCCATCCCCATAGCTTTTTGTGTAAAGTAAGTCGCCTGGCCGGAACTTCCTGGGTGCCCCTAAGACTTCCGGTTCTTGCTAGGCATCTGGAGCAAAGTCCGGGTGGAGCCAATCAAGCAGGGTGGTTAGCTGCCAACCCATCAAGAGTTCTACTGGGTTTTGACCCGTTGTGGTGTGCAGAGTGATGTGCTGCCATAACAGAAGTTCAGTTAAACTTAGGCTTAGGTCCCTGCGACCCAACCTGCATAATGAGTCCTTTGTAGACCTCACCATGTGTTCTGCCTAACCATTCGTAGATGGGTGGAAGGACGCTGACGCAACGTGTCAGATGCCGTTGTTATCTAGGAATCACTGGAATTCCTGCTAGGTGAACTATGTGCCTTTGTCAGAGATGATAGTGTCTGGTATTCCATGGGTTGCAAACAGATGCTGTAAGGAGCGGATGACAACTGTGGATGTCATAGCTGACACGGGGATCACTTCCAACCATTTGGAAAATGAGTCCAAAACGTGCCCCTGAAAAGGCCCTGCAAAGTCTATGTGGAGCCATGACCATGGTGTGCGCGTTGACTCCCAAGGTTGCACCGGTGCCTGTGGTATGTCAGGGCGAGACTCCTGGCAGGGATGACAGGTCCAGACCCATCTTTTGACTGCTAGGTCCATTCCTGGCCACCTTACATAGCTGTGGCCCAGAGCCTTCATTTTAATGATCCCTGGGAGCCCCACATGAAGTGCCTCAAGCACCCGCTGATGCAGCCTGGGCGGAACAATGACTCTGCTTCCACAGAGAGGGTATCCCTTGTGCACTGATAGTTCATGTTGGCAGGATCTGTAAGGCTGGAACTCCGTGTTCATCCTACTGACAGGCCACCCCTCCACACCCAGTTGAGGATCCAGGAGATCGTGGGGTCCTTAGCGGAATGGGCAGCAATGTCCGACGCCAGGAAGGGTAGTTGAGGCAGGTCCTCCAATTGCATGATTTCATGCACTGGAGAAGGGTTGATGGTAGGGCCCGGAATTGGTAGATGACTGAGGGCATCAGTATGCCCTATGGCTTTGCCTGGCTGATAAAACAGTTTGTAGTCATAGGCCAACAGGAACACCGCCCAGCACAGCATCTGTGGAGACATGACCTGCGGGGTCTGTTGGTCGGAGGCAAAGAGGCCTAGTAGGGGCTTGTGATCAATAGCGATCTTGAAGGGACACCTGTATATGTAGTCATGGAACTTTTAAATCCCTGCTACCAGGGCAAGAGCTTCTTTTGTCTATTTGGGCAAAGTTCCTCTCTACCATCGATCAGGTCCCAGAAAAGTAAGCGATAGGGGCCTCCTGCCCATTTGGCATTCGATGGCTCAGGACTGCAGCAATTCCATAAGGCGAGGCATCACAGGCAAGGACGAGCAGCTTGAGTTCATCAAAATGCATGACCACGGTGTTAGATTACAGGAGCTCTTTGACAACGGAGAATGCAAGGGCGTGCTTTCGGCCCTAGGCCCAGGGAGCATTTTTTTCTCAACAATCGATGCAAGGGCTCAGCTAGGGATGCCTTGTGCGGCAGGAACAAGTGATAAAAGTTCAGGAGCCCCAGAAATGCTTGACGATTTTCTTCCCAAAACTTTTCTTTACTCTTGTTGTTTCCCATGTCTCCTGGGCTCATACTGTTGGATCCTTGTAGCTCACATGGCCTCTTTGATTTGCAAAGTTTATTCTAAGAATGAGTGCACATGAAGATGCCTTATAGGAGCCCAGTTCACAAGTTACAGTGAATGCACATACAATCCACTTACAGTATATGTGTATTGAGTAATTCTCATGTTACAGTCAACACATGTACAACTGAACATATGATACAAACCCCACATTTATCCAGGCACTGTAAATTCCATTTGTAAAGTGAACATGTGCTGGCTCTTTCTTACAAACAGATATATGCACATACAGACATGTAAGTGAGCTCATTGTAACGTGAATAGGGCTACTGAAACAGACTATTGGTCTTTGCAGGTCATTCTTTGAAGGAGAGCCAGTTTGGTGTAGCAGTTAAGAGTAGAAGGACTCTACTCTAAAGAACTGGGTTTGATTCCCCACTCCTCCACTTGTAGCCAGCTGGGTGACCTTGGGCTAGTCACAGCTTCTAGGAGCTCCCTCAGTCCCACCCACCTCACGGGGTGTTTGCTGTTGTGAGGATAATGATAAACCGCTCTGAGTGGGTGTTAAGTCGTCCTGAACGGCGGTATATAAATCAAATGTTGTTGTTGTTGTTATTCAAATTACACACAACACAATCAATAATAAATAAAGATCACATGTTATCATTATTTGGCCTTACTAAGCTGATACAAGTTTCTACCACGGACCTAAGTATCAGCCAGGTACCTGTGTAATATGTATGCTGTTCGAAGTAATGCCACCTTTTGCAGTTCTGGAGGTGTTATGTCAGAAAGCTGCAGCTTTTCTATATAAGTTGCAAAATGTTTCAAAATAGTTCCCAGAACCCAGCACGATGCATAAGATGAGATAAATGTTAGTAAGCTTGGAAAATTACACTATTATGAGAAAGGCTTTTTTTTTCCTTTCTGCATCCTCTACAAAAAGTGAAATCTTCCATTCCCTTTCCTAAACATTTCATTTCTTTGGAATCATATTTTAAAATATGCAAGAAGGAGGGGGCTCTAAAAATCCAAAACCCATCTCACAAATTTAAATTCTAACGGATTCCCTCTGCCAGCGTAGAAAAAAAAATCCCCCTTACACAGCGGGGAAAGTGTGAAGACAAGATCAGTTGAGCTGATTGACCTGATTGTCCTTTCTACCTTAGGCAATGAAGATACAACCTCTTGACTACCTATGCCCCAAGATATGGGGCCCCTGAAAAAGCCCCTTGAAATTCTGTCATGGAATGTAGCCGGGTGGTCTCACTGCCTTTCTTTGTGTATGGAAGTTCCTTACCTTCTGCACAATTTTACATTATCATTTTACAGGAGACATGATCAGCAGAAACTCTTGAACTGAATGAGTTCTATTCTTTTAATTTAGATGCAGTTCCTGGAAAAGGCCTGGAGAGTCTAATGGGAGAGTTGGGTATTCTTATATCAATTTCCCTTAAGGTCTAATGTTTGCAGAAGCCTTCTTTGGCTCATTTAGCTATGGCTATATTGGTGGGATGGGAGGGGTGTCTGATAATTATAAATGCATACTCCCAACTATAACTAAGAAGTCACTTATTGAGAAGCATTGGTTAGCACTAGATCATTTATATAATGGACCTCTCACTTGAATACCCTGAGGCCCAAATTTTACTGGCAGGTGATTTAAATGCATGTTTGGGCTATAATAATGATTTCAAGCAGCTAAATTTAACACCATACTGGCAGGGCCGGCACGTCCATAGAGGTAGGTCCAGCAGCTACCTTGAGCACTGAGGCACCAGAGGGGGCACCGGGGGCAGGGGCGCGTGCTGCAGAGCTGGCAACAGCAGTGCTAGAGGGCTGGGAAGCCACCCACGTGCTGCCGTGGCCACCTGTCACACCTGGCCTGCAGCTGCTGCAGCCTCCCAGCCCTCTTGGTCAGCTACCCCGTGCTTCTGCTGCTGCCAGCACACGCTCCTGGCTGGGCGCAGCAGCTACGGGGCAGGTGCAGCAGGCAGCTGGGGCGGTGTGCGGAGCAACTGAGTAGGACGGCTGGGAGGATGCATGCACGCTGTCCCAGCTGCCTGCCGCATGAAGTCGTCACGCAGGCCAGGTGCACGCACACGCACACACGCACATGCATGGGGGCAGCAACAGCGCTGAAGCTGCCCCGGCCTCAGGTGCCAGAAAACCTGGCACTGGGTCTGCATACTGGATGATCCGAAATAGGAACTAGTTGGACTACCCTTTATACATATATCAAAAGATCGGAGTGCAAATTTTGCAAGCCGGTGTCTAGCCAAATTAGCACGCAGACAAGCGCTTCATATTCTTAATGGTGCGTATCATGGTGACTTCCCAGGCAAATTCACCTTTATGGCAGGAAATAGGGGCAGTTCTATTGATTTTATGCTAGTGTATAATTCCCTACTGCCTAAGATTAATAACTTCCAGGTACTTCCTCATTTGGAAAGTGATAATTTACATTGGGTCTTCAGGCTTCATTTCCATTTAATCAAAATCATCCAGCGGCTCATTATACAGCAAGGGTCAAATTTGTTGGTAAAAGGGTCAGATGGGACAATAAACTTGTCTGTAAGGTAAAAGAAACTTTAAGTCCTGAAAATCTGCAGAAATACACCATGGCATTTGTAAAGACAAATAGCAATCAGGAGGACCCTCTGTCTGTCTATTAGACCTTAATTCAGGAGCTGACTGCTGTCCTGACTGTACCAATAAGTAAGGGATCATATTCATGTTCATGTAATGGAATGAGTCCACGTAAAAAAGGAGATGAATTTCTTATATAATCTCACTTTAAACAATGACTTCGAAAGAAGATCTAAGGCGCAGTTGGCACTCCTGTGTTAGAAAAAAATTGTATAAATGTATTATCCAACGTAAGAAGAGAGAATATGTTAGAAGGCTATGCGAGGAGCTTATCCAGGCCATAAGACAAAACAACTCTGCCCTTTTTTGGAGACTTATTAACGATAGGAGGGTAAAGTTACCCTCTTCATTAGATATGCATATCCCCCCTGACAGTTGGACTTTCTTTTTCCAAAGCCTTTATGACAACCACATCCAGGTTACTTTTATTAAATTGTTAGAGACTTTTCCCCTGTGGCCACCGGTTACATCACAGGAAATAAAGGACCATATATTTTAAGTTAAAAAATGGGAAGGCTCTGGGATCGGATGGGATCCCTCCCGAAGTCTTAAAAGAAAACTCAGATGGGTAGGCGTGGTTTCTAGCAGCCTTGTTTGTGTATATTGATCAATCTGGCAAAATTCCTAAGCAATGAGGAATAGCTATTGTCATCCCTATCTTTTAAAAGGACAGTAAAAATGATCTTGTGAATTACAAGCCTATTAGTCTTTTAAATATCATTAGCAAGCTATACAAGACATTTTTTGGATAAACTAGAAACTTGGTTTGAGCAAGAAGAAATTATTCCAAATGAACAAGCAGGCTTCAGGGCAGGAAGACTGATAGTGGAGCACTGCTTGATACTTTAACTGCTAATAGAAAAATATTCTGCCAAAGGACCAACTTCCTTATACGCTGCCTTCATTGATTTGAAGGCAGCTTTTGATTCAATTTCAAGACAGAGACTATGGCAAAAATTAGAGTGCTCCTCTATAGACTATTGTTATTATTCGTGCCCTTCATGCGGAATCCTTTCTTAGGGTGAGATATAATGCTCAAGCACTCCTCACTGACCCAGTTCAAACTTTTAAGTGGGTGAGGCAGGGCTGTCTTCTGGCTCCTATGTTATTCATTTATCATGTAGTTTTACTACATACTGTACTAAAGAACATCTAAACATTAATTTTGATAAGACTGAAGTGATGGTATTTGGCAGCTGTCCAAAAAAAGCGGCTTTGGACGATGAAAGGGAATAGAACTGAACAAGTAAATAAATTTACTTACCTGGGGGTGGTGCTGCAGGAAACTGGGGTAAACACAACACGTAATTTGATGGTTGAGTGTGCTGAGAGATCTGTGTATGCTTTTTGAGATTCTTTTGCTTTAAAGGGAGGATTACATGTTCCAGTGGTTTTGAAGCTATACTAAGCTAAAGTTATAACACAGCTCCTCTATGGCATTTATTTGGGCATCTCGGCAGCTAGTCTGTGTTCCCTTGAGAAGATATAATCTAAGTTTCTCCGTGCTGCTTTACAGGTTCCTCCAGGTGTGTTTAAAGCTCTCCTTTGCTTAGAAACAGGCCAAATAAGAATCAAGGCTAGAATCTTCTTGTTATCTGTCTTCCAGTGGCTTACGGTTCATAAAAATCCAAAAGGCCTCATTTCCCTAATAATACAAGATTCCTATGAGCCAAGGTGGATGCAATTGGTTGAAAGTAATTTAGGAAGAATGGGTCTTTCACCTAGCATCCTCTTGGTTCAGAATAGTGATCTGGTGAAACGCATCATTAAGCAAAGGGTTCAAGATATAGAGCACCAACAAGACTTAATGAAATCTCCAAATTTTATGGCTCCTGTGAAATCCAGATATGTCTTGACCATGGGTCAATATCTTGCCCAGCTTGATGTCCCTTCGCATAGGACAGCGTTTACCCTGGCTATGTCATCAGTGGTACTGGAGGGGAGATATAAAAAGATCCCATATGCAGAGAGATTTTGCCTTTGCTCTATGAGTCACTAGAACGTGTCCTCTTTTGCTGCCCTTTTTACAAGGAACTACAAGATAAGATTATTTCTCCCCTTCTCGATAGATGAACAGCTTCTGTAGATAAGGCCTGCTTGGAGAAACTTTTGATAGATGAAAATGCATCTGTCACTAGGCTTATAGCCAAGTTTTGTGTTTATGTGATAAAATTTTGTAGTAAACAATAAGGTTGTACATAGAGGTTTATTCTGCCTTCTTTTTAGTATATTAACAATTATTAACAATTTTAACGTTTTAATGTGTATTTTAAACCCTAAAAAGGGTCATTACTGACCCATGGGGGAATGTCACACCATGAGGTTTTCTTGGCAGACTTTTTGTTATGGGGTGGTTTGCCATTGCCTTCCCCAATTTTAAACCTTATGATGTATTTATTATATTCTATATTTTACATATCAGAAACTTAACGTGTTTCCCTTTTTTAGGACCATTGTAACCACTTGATGATTCTTAATAGTCACTGACCATAAATGAAATACATGAAATGGAACTATTTGCAACCTCAAGGGGCCTAATTGTGTGGAAAGGTGGGATATCTCACAATAAATGGGGAATGTATATATCTGAAATACTGTCAATGCAAATATACAAATCGGAAACTATGTAATAACAACATCATCATCAACAACAACATTCGATTTATATACCACCCTTCAGGACAACTTAATACCCACTCAGAGCGGTTTACAAAGTATGTTACTATTATCCTCACAGTAAAACACCCTGTGAGGTGGGTGGGGCTGAGAGAGCTGCAAGAAGCTGTGACTGACCCAAGGTCACCCAGTTGGCTCCAAGTGGAGGAGTGGGGAATCAAACCCGGTTCTCCAGATTAGAGTCCCACACTCTGCACCAAACTGGCTCTAATAATGTCTGAGCAAGCACATTCAGTTGATAGTTGCATATAAGTGGTTAAGTTAAGAAGAAGAATCCGCAGTTTGTGCTATTCTTAGGATGCAAGAAGGAGAAATTTCAATATAACCTGCTGCTGCCAAATGCTGAAACACAAAAGCTAGTGAATGAATGATACATGAAGGTATGAAGGTAATGAGAAGGGTAACTGAAAGGGATCCAGAGATAGCATCACAACAAAGAGACTGTGCACTGGATCTCCACCACAGACATGCATTGGGGCAGATACAAGAAGAATCACAACAGTGGCTGAAAATGCAAGTCTGTGGAATGCAATTTGTAGGGCAGATGGGACAGTGTCAGAAGTGTATAAACTGAGTAAGATTATTTTTAAATTCAGACGCTTTTACCTCCTCTCTTTAAAAAAAAAGAACTTTCTTGAGTTACCCTTCATCCCATTTAAGTACCCTTAGTAGTGAAAAGGAATTTTCCCTCTGGATGATGAAAGTACTAGCGAGTGCAAAAATGAAGCGCTGTGTGAACATAACTGGGTGGATCAGATTGAGAAGCACAACCATTTTACAGGGGAGAATTAGCTGCTACTTTTTTTTTAGGAAAACGGAAGTGTTTATATTCTACAAATTGGTTCCTATTTGTTCAATGGAGGCTTTCATGTCACACATTTAAAGACTGTTTCTTTTTAAAAAGTATTCAGTCAGATAAAACAGGGTTCCAAATGGGCAGCGCATCCACTGGCCCTGCCCTGCCTACAGTCCCAAATATTAATTCTAATTAAGTTCAATGGGACAACTAATTTTCTCTGCATTAGGACCCTGTTGTTGAGAAAACTGAGCAGGATTCAAAATTATCCCCTTTAGTTTTTATTTCATCAGTTAAATATAAATTTCAAGAATGTTCACAAAACAGTGCAGGCAGGCAGGCAGGCAGGCAGGCAGAGGTTATCAGAAGCAAAGTCACAAACCGAATCCAATTCGTGTCTTCAATATTCCACAGGGAGCTCAGCAAAGAGCTGTCTGCAGGGGAGAGGGAACTCTCCTCCCACCCTCCCCTGCAAAATACTGTGGTTGGACTGCTGGGGAAAATGTGATGTTCCTGTACTAATGAGCTGCCTTGAGGAAAGAGGTCTGGGTTCCCCTCAACACAGATGATTAGCAATTGCATGCTGCGTGTTTGTGTTGCTGTGACTTGTTGCCTTATGAGATGGCAGTAGGAATAAAGGCATCAGCTGGATGGGCTGCAGCAAATGCAAAGTTAACTTGCTGACAAAAGCCCTGAGGTTTACATCTGAAAAACCAGATACAAAAATAAGATGATGAGTAAGACTAAAATTCCCTGGTTTGAGCTTCCAAGGGCCCAGCTCCCTCCCCCTTCACTGACAGTGACTTCTCCTTTTCTGTGGGGCCTTGGAGAAGAACTGCACCCTGGCATGAGTCACAGCAGCAGCACAGCTAGGCCATAAGCACTTCAGTCCCATGCTCTGGAAGACACACGGCCATCTCTCTGGAGAGCCAGCGTACATAGGGTTGCCATTCCCCCGCTGGGGGCGGGGGATCCCCAGATCCCACCCTTTCCCCCATGCCCACTTACTTGGCTGACGGGGGGCGTGCTCCCTGGGGTGCCCCCTCTGCAGGCAGTGCAGCCCGCTCCCAGGCAGGGGGCGCGCTCCTGCTGTGAGAGCGGGCGGTGGCAGTGGCGAGAGCAGACCACTCTCGCCGCCACCGCTGTTGCCGCCTCTCACAGTCATGGCGAGAGCGAGGGGCTGCAGTTGCAGCAAGAGTGGGCGGCAGCGGCAACAAGGGCTCCCTTTGACTCAGGGGCGCCCTTTGATCTGTGTGATGTCACTTGCAGAAGTGACATCATCACGTGAGCTGGGAGTGCGCGCACATACTATGCGTATGCAAAAAAAGAAAGCCAGGGTAAGTACCAGCTCCCAATCCCCTGCCAGGAGACTACAGAGACCTAGGGATCCCCTGTCGAGGGACTCCAGGTGCCTGGCAACCCTAAGCATACACCTTACAGGGGAGAGCAGGTTTAGGTCTCCCAGTTTTTTGTGTGTGGCAGCAGGAGGCTGTCAATCTTATCTGAGCACAGGCACTGACAGGGGGTGGGATTTAGCTTGCTTACTCCCCCATTCTTTTTTTGCAGTCAAAATTGATTGCAGCTGCTGTGCCCGGCCAGGGGTGCGTGCTGTCAGCAGCAGCATGGGGCAGCTGAGCGGGCAGCCTCCCGTTCAGTTGCTCTGCAGGCCAGGCGCAGCCAGCGACCAGGGCAGCCAGCTGCACCTGGCCCGCAGAGCAACTGAATGGGAGGGATGGAAGGCCCCTGTGCATGCACCCAGCCCTGCGTGATGACGTCATATGCAGTGATGTCATCATACAGTCTGGGGCACGTGCGCGCTCAGCGGCAGCCCTTAAACTGCCTCAGGTGCCAGCGGTGCTGGAGCTGGCCCTGCTGAGGAGTGCAGGATCTCTGTCTGGAGATGTGGTATGGGGTGATGCTAAATTTGCTGCCTGTTTGCCTCCACCTGTGCTCTACTTGCACTTTGTAAATAAGGAAAATACTATAAAAACGTTGTAAGTCTCCAGTTCTCTCTTCTCCAAGGGGAACAAAATAAAGTAAGTGATCATGCCCCGGATCTTCTTGCTGCAAGAAAGAGTGGGGAGCTCATAATACTGTTTTATCCAAACTAGTTTTAGGCCATGGATTTCCTATCCCTATCAAGGTGAGGCACCTTTATTAATTTTTTTGGCCAATAATATAAGGGGTATTTAAAGGGGCATTTCTAAAGTGGGTTGGGGAGCACAAGAAAAGGTAAATAGCTGAATTCAGTCCCTCCCCCAGCAGGTTCATCTTGACTCATTACCATATGAGGTGTTAGGATGATGTTTGAGCCCCCCTCCCTTTTTTGAAGGACTGATGACTTCATAAAAGTCAGTGCCCCTGGGGCAGGGTCTGTAGCTCCATAGGAAATTCCAGATTTCGTTCCAGCTAAATCCTGTGAAATAGCAGTGACGGAAAAGGCCTTGGAGATCCATCTCAGCCCAGATAGCATTAAATGAAGTCAATCATTAATTGGAGCATAAAGCAGCTCCTTAATATCTAACTGCAGGCATCCTATTTACCCATATGAGTTTAAGAATGACAAAACAGTTTAACAGAGCAACTGTTCTGTGTAACACAAAAACTCGTATCACCAACTTTCTGGATACTAAGACCTTTGATCTGCACATTTAGGGTTGCTAACTGTCTGGAGGGGGTGGGTAGGAAAGCCTTGTCCCTTTAGTAGAGACTTCATACAAAGTTATTTAGCTCCATGCCATGAAAAGTTTCAGCTGCCCATTTCTACACATTAAGTCTCGATTAAAATGACAGGGACATTTTTCTCCAGGGTTGTTGGATACAGAATGCATATTAGGTGCTGTTTAATTCCTTACAGAGACTTTGTTGGGCTGTATCTTGCTTTGTCCCCCCCCCCACCACCACCTTTTTAATCAAGTTGTGGAACTATTTAAAGGAACAGGACCACTGCCAGAAAAAAGTTGGCAGCTTTAGAAGATGCAATAGGTTCTTTCTCATGTATTATTTAAATATAAGAAATTTTTAAAATGCCTTTCATAGGCATCAAGACTGACCTAAAGCTTCTAATTTAAAAACAACTGGATCAACTTTAGAGAACATTTCAAAGAAGATATAAATTTAAAGCAGCTTTAAACTAGTTGATTGAATTGTTGTGCTACCTGCCTCCACATGGGCAGAGCATAATTTTTTAGATCTTTTACTTCCTGGGAAATGAGGATTCCAAAGAGAAAGGGGAGGAAGTCGTGATGTATTGTTTGGTTGTGCTGTAAGCATTAAGTCTTCTTCCAAAAAAACTCTTAGCAGGTAAAGATTTTTGTTTTAAAAAGTGAAATGAAGCATCAGATAATCAGACAAACGAGTTTAGGTCTACAGCACTGAAATGCTGTATCTAAACAATGAGTATTAATTCTCAATTCTATTACTAGTGCATTGCCAACTCAAGAGAACAGAAAACAGTGAAAGAATAGGGATATAAACCTAGATAGATAAAGAGTGCCTCCATGTGGTTATTCTGTGATGGTTCTTACAATTCCTAACTTCTTCTTTTACCCAAACATGTCTGTAGGCCTGTCTAATCACACAGCAGAAATTAATTCTTGGTTGCTACTGGTCACACCGCATTCAGTTCATTTCTGATGCATCATGCATGCAGTCATGTACTCCTCAGTCTTCTAATTGGTCTAGGTGCCTGCTGCCATGCAAGCTTGCTCAAAAGCACGTCCCAGCCAGCATCTTCAACAGGGCTTTTCCTAAGTGAGGCTGAATACATCATAAGTCACTTAAAATGCTTTCCAACCCTTCTGCTGTTGGAGAGTGTAGGTGTGTGTAAACCAGAAAGGCATGTAACATCTGAGGATCAGGTTCCTCAACATGTAAAAGGCATAAAGTCAGT